>NC_045621.1:73516897-74120533 GCF_009829155.1 Mustela erminea
GGTCTGGATATGTTAATTACTTAACTAGAATGCTGCTACCCATTTTAGTTACTAGAAAAATTAATAACTTTATTTTTAACAGAAAAATTTCTAAAATTTAAGATCCATTTATTTTCTTTTAGGGTCTAAGTTTGCTCATGGAAAATACTGTGTCAAGAGAAATTAATTTTGAAAAATGACCTGCAGCAATCCTGAATGCTCCCTAAAATTCCCAGTGAGATCTGTATGTCTGAAAGAACGTCTTGGAGTCAGTGACGAGAGAATGACAGGAAAGCCCTAAGGAAGTCCCTACAAATCATCTCAATAATATAGAAGGAGGACATGAGTTATTTTTAGCACCCTTGTTCAGGTGAAATTCCAAAGCTTTCTTCTATTAGCTCTCTGCATTTTAACCTAAGGTGTATCCTGAAGCTAATTTCAGCTAACCAGTAACATTTAATATTTTTAAGTCGAGGAAAATACAAGAAGACATATGTAGATGAAACAGATAAACAATATCCATGAATGTATGAAATTTGATGGGAGACAAAGGAAGCAACACTTATGAGCCAGGGCCATAAAAACTATAAAAATATAAGAAATAAATGAAACTACTCTGATTTAAAAAAAGAAAGAACATTCTAGAAGACAGGAAGAGGAAGGAGCCTGATGGAGGATGCTGCATAGAAATGCATTTTCCAGATTGTGAAATACCTTTCAGAGGCTTAAGCTCCACTTTTTCGGGAACTTCAGGTTTTTCAGGAACTTTCTTCTTTGGAACAGCTTTAAAGAATATAATCTTAATTTTATTATTTGTATATTTATACTAATCTGAAGCAAATTATTAAATATCTGCTCCAACAGTCAAAACCAAGCTTTGCTTACAGCCAGCCAAACAGCACCGATAACAGCCAAGAGCAGCCACCAAAGAACACACAAGAAGCGTTCAAACCATGAAAACATTGCCCTTCTACTCTGATGGTGAGTAGTAAGTTTAAGCCTGGTGGAGAAAGAAGATAATTTTTGTTCTTTGCTAGAAGAAGAAATTTTCCTATAAGTATAAATTTATATTAAGGAAAGTATATTAAGCGTGTGTCTTCATGGAGTATGAATCAACAGGTACCCTTGTAAGATGTGCCCATTTTCTATGGCTGACTGAAAATGCCAGAAGTTACCCCTACTGGCCAGGAGGGATAAAGAGGGGCAAGAATCATGAGAAGCAGTTTTACTCTGGAAGATTCTGGCTTTGTACGCCTATAGGTGAGCATGGGAAAAGTGCCCAACTAAGATTATACCTAGATTATTTTAGATAGAGAAATCTCACAACACTAGCAATAAGACAACATTGTATTACCATAAAAAGAGTAATATGATTTTACCAGTTTACTTGAGCTTTTAAAGATGTAATTTTTTTAAGTTTTTTTTTTTTTTTTTTTAATTTATCAGATAGAGATCACAAGTAGGCAGAGAAGCAGGCAGAGAGAGAGGTGGGGAAGCAGGCTGAGCAGAGATTTGGGGCTCTATCCCAGGACACTGTGATCATGACCTGAGCCGAAGGCAGAGGCTTTAACCCACTGAGCCACCCAGGCACCCCTAAAGATGTCATTTTTAGAATTAAGTAATATTGTATCAATTCCAAGAAATATCTAAACACAAAAAAGGATGAAGGGAAATTTAACAATGAGAAGAGATGCTGGATACAAAATGTATTCATCATCACTCTTTCCGGCCGCTCCACAAGACACAGTTTGGGCTTTGGTTAAGTCGCAAAAGGAAAAAAAAATGGGGTCACAGTGATGGGTCATTCATATGCTTTCGTTTGATGGTAAATGAGCACATATCAGCTATCAATGCCATAAATATATTTCTTATAGTATATTTAAAAACACATGAAATTCTTTAGGAACAAAGTTTTGGCTTTTGTATAAATTTGTTACTGCAACATTAAAAGTTTCATGCAACGTTTTCTCATACATTCCAAATGTGCAAGATCCCAAAGATAGGCATAGCAGTCGCACTCTGAAATCAGAAAACCCTTTCTCCATAAGAACGTTAGCTGGACAGCTCCTGCATCCAGATGTCGCGGAGGAAGGTAGCAGTGAGCCAGGCTGCGCATTCCGTCAGGCATTCCTGACAAAGCACGCAAAGGCAGCGGAAAACACGGATCTCTATGCAAGTCCCACAGTTCCATCATGTTTGAAAACACACACTTTTAGAAATCATACATGTCTCACAAGCACCGTTTTGGTTGGCTGAACAGAAGTCTGAAGCAGATTAATAAAACTTGGCAGTGGCATTTTATACCTTTAAGTTGGAACATTTTCTCCTTCACATCTTCCTTTGGTGGAGCAGGAGGAGGTGGCGCAGGCTTTGGTTTGAGTTTTGGTTTCTCAATAACCTTCTTTTCAGGTTCAGGTTCAGGTTCTTAAGAGAGTATTTCAGGAGGGTTAGTATATGTGTATGTTAATTGGTGTGTGGATATATAATACATCCAGTAGAAATTTAAACATGTACATATCGAGTAAAAAGTTTACTTTTTACATTCGTAGCAGCATCCAACATCAAATATAAAATAGAATCCAACATCAAACACAAAAATTTAAACACTGCACACAGATGATAAGAAATACGGCAAAGGCACTGATAAAAACAAAGGAAGTATCCGTAAGACGCACTGACATGGGATCAGCTGTACAAATGACATGGATGAATAAGAGTGTGATGCATGTTTAAAACAGTGTCTTACATACAGATGGAGAGAGACACGCAGAACAACATAAAACATACATGTATGTGAAGATAAAGACTATGATGGTGAAGAAGGAAGTCCAATGAACTGAATACCTTGAATTGGTATTTCTTCTGGCTGTGGCTCAGGTTCAGGTTCTTCAGGCTCGATATATTTTTGGATTTCACGTTCTTTAAAGAATGTTGACAGAGAATAGGAGATTGTGAAGTTCTTCACAAAGACTCATACAAATTTCACAGAGATGTAAAGATTGTAGTCACAAAAACAAAAATATACAATTCATGCATATTCATTTTTACAGAAAAAGAGGAAAGATTTCTATTACACTTGAACATTTGATTAACTACTTTATTTGATGTATGTGGATGGCAAATGAGATGACTTGTAAAATTTGATGTGGGGTTATTGTTTGAGAATCCAGTGTAATTTTTCCAGTTTTGCCTTGTAAGCTGTATCTTTGGGAATTATTAGTTACTATTAAGAAAAGTTAAATATTCTACTTCAAAAGAAGTTTATTTGAAAAATAAAACAAGCACATGCTGGAATGCTTCTGTATATAATTTCAAGAAAGAATGCCACCCTATGAATAATTTTTTTTTAAATTTCTGGCTGGAGTCTTTAAGAGACTAAAAAAATTTATGTTTATACATATATATATATACCTTCAACAGGGGGAGTCACTTTTCTACCAATGGTTATAGATGCTTTTTCTTCATAAATTATGTCCTCAGGAGACTCTTCAACTTAAAAAACACAGTATTATATTTTAGACTGTATTCACAGTAGAATCTTTCAACTGCTAAGTTGTAACATATCAACTTAGTTATACTCTATAACATATTCTTCAGATGACCCCAAAATACCAACAACTTAACTACATAAAGACAGACAACAGAGAAGTACGTAAGACTCATCTACAATCAAAGCAAGATGTTGAAGACAATTTTCATCTTTCCAAGATTTATAGAGCAGCTGTGTACCTTGGACAGGGGGAGCTTCTGGCTCCTCAGGAATAGGAATGGACTCTTCCTTTTCTGGGATGATTTCCTTTGGTACTTGAGGCACTTTAAAGATATTGATTTGGTTTATTAAGAATTTAGAAGATGTGCAAGATTCTGCAAACAGCAGGCAAAGAATAGAGTGGAAAGAACTTTATCTTACAAGACTTAGTGGGGAATATGGCTTTGGAGGCATGGCACCCTTTTGGACATTCCAATTTTATTAACGAGTCTTCTCAGCCTTCTTCATTTGCTTCTCTTCCTCTGTGTACCCTTAAATGTCAGTGTTCTCCACTGGTCTAACTTTGAAGCTTTAAAAATTTGGCTCTACACTCTGTGAACCATCACCACTGCACTCTCTTATTTCTCTTTGGGTGACTCCTAGATCTCCATCTCTAGCTCTGTTCTCTTTCCTAAGCTCCAGATGCATATTCCCAGCTTCTATATTTGAAAAGTGAAAAATATGTATTCACCATCTTCTTTCTAATATTAATTAGGGACCCAATGAACCATTCCCATGGATAGCTAGCTACAACCCTTACGATCATCTTGGGCTCCTCTACTTGTTTCCCTAATAGAGAGCAATTCGATCTCCCACCTCTCTCACTCTTTTCCCATTTCTACCACCATGGATCTTGTCCAGCTCTTAATCACCCTAAATGACTGCAGTGGCTCTTCACTATTATCACTGTCTTCCAGTAGCTAGAACTATTGCCAGTCATCTTTCTGAAGCCCAACCTCCACTCATTTGTGTACCTGCTTCAAAGCCTTTGCAGCTTCCTGTTACCTACAGAATAAAGGACATGCCTGATACGCACATTCAAAAAACTCCAAAATATGAACCTCAGCTGCTTTATATCCAGATTATCTTTCAAGATATCCCAAGACCAATCCATACTCAAATTGCACAAATTTATTTGAAGGTCCTTGAACGTCCTAGACTCTTCTACCTCTGTGCCTTCGATAAAAATTTTTCCTTTGCCTAGAAAACCATTTTCTCAATTGCTATATAGTATAAGAATCCATCAAAACTTTAACTTTTATTTCTTTCATACAGCTTTCCCTGATGCCTCTGCCTGAAATTTATCTTCCCTTGCCTGTGTTTCTGTAGCCCTTATATTCCTGTAGGTGTGATCACTTCCCGTCTATTAGAGCTGTGCTGTGCTTTCTTCTCACCGGCTTTAAGTTGCTTGAAGACAGGACCAAATCTTATTTTTTCTAGCATGCTGTTTTGTTAATGGTAGGACATTCACCAAAATATGCTGAATTGAGCGGTTTACCCCTCGAATCGGAGGAGGTCCTCTGCTACCACATGGAACCATGTCATCGCACAACTGAATCTCATTTATTTGTTTCCTCCTGCTTATCTATCTTGTTTTTTCTCTTTGCCCTCATCATTTCCCCTTTTCATCTGTGAAATGTGGTTTTGCATAAGAACCATTATTAAAATCAAAGAAATCTCTATTTTTCCTTCACGGTAGATACCTTTTTCTGGCTGGACTTCTCGTTTTCTGGTAATGGTCACAGTTTCCTTCTTTACTGGAACAAGTTTCTTGGGCACCTCAGGCACTTGGAAGATATTAGTTGTATTTTAAAAAGAGTATTTAGAAAGATTTTAAATGTTAAGAATTAAGAATCTGTAGTTAAAGGAGCAGTATTAAAATTATTGGAACTAAATAAGGACATTTTGTCCCTAGTTACGCAACAACAAGGACAGATAACAGGTTACTTTAAAAAAGCAATGATACTAATGATATCAATGATGACAGGAATACCTTGAGTTTCTGGCATTTCTGGCTTCTTGACTGTTGGGACTTTCTTCACTGGGACAACTTTCTTTGCCATCTCAGGTACTTTAAAGATATTAGTAGCATTTAATAATATAAATTTGCAAGATGCAATATGTACACATTAATTTGACAACAATGTTTAGAAAACAGTTACGCACATAATACAACACAAAATAGTAAGGACTGTCGAATTTTAGACAGCACACAAAAATGAAGCAAATACTGATGTATTTTACTGCGAGTACCTTTAGGAGGTGGAGCTTCTGGTTTCTTGATAACAGGAACTTTCTTCTCTGGAACAATCTTCTTGGGTTCTTCAGGTACTTTAAAGATAGGAATTTCAAATGATTATAATGAAAAGCCTAACACTAATGAATGAATAAAGATCACACCCATCCTTCGGTAGGCACACTGTAAAATCCTATAGCTTTGTGTGTGTAAATGACTTCTGTTCTTTCCAATGAAGTCGAATTTCAAGAAAGAAAAGAGAAGACCCACATTTTACCTTAAAGAAGGTATATAATAGATATAAAAATCAAACCATGTATTTTCCTATACAGTACAGGACCCTGCCTTGTACCTGCTGGGGGTGGGGCTTCTGGCTCCTCTTCCACAACAGGAACTGGCTCTTCCTCTTCAGGAATAATTTCCTCAGGTTCTTCATATACTTTAAAGATAAAGTTAATTGTAATTCCATGTATGGGACAGTATTCTAAAATGCACAAAACACTGAACATAAAAACTAGTAACCTTGATTTCGTCCCTTGTTTTAATTAATAACTTTTCTTAGTTTTGTGAAGATGAAGCCTATCTTATTTGCACTGACTTTGGTTTCTATTGATCTGAATGCTTGGAAAGCCCTTTTGGAGTTTAATGTCATTTATAGTCACTGGCTCTGTCCTACTTTCTGTGCGCATTTGAGATACTTTAATACAGCTTATGATGCCCTATAGAGAGATCACTGATTGAAAACTCAAATCAGAGCTAATTAAGAATGATTAAGACAAATAATTAAAGGACAGAAAATGACCAAGAGATACCAAATAATAAAAAAGGAAGAACAAGGCTTCAATGAGCAACTGTCTTTGAGTGGCAAGCTCATTAATAGTCTAACATGTACCTTCTGGAGGAGGAGACTCTACTTTCCGGGGAACAGGAATGGCTGGTTCCTCTTCTACGACAGGTTTCTTTGGCACCTCTGGCACTTTAAAGATATTAGTTAGTTTACTTCTGGGTAGTTGAGAAGTACATGAAATTTATACCATCTCTAGTTCACATCTAGATCAAATAACTCAGAGACAAATGCAAGAACAATATTCCCAAGGCCAATATCTGTTCTGAGATCCACATAGCAATGAGGAAATGTGACCTATTCAGACTAACAAAATCATATTAACAAACTCTTTAATGCACATAAGAGATGCATCAGTTTTTTGTCTGTTTTTAAACCAGTGATGTTATTTAAAAACACTTAAACCTTAAAAATCCAGAATGGCATGTTTGTAATTGTGAATGTAAGAAGTTTGACAAACAACAGGGTTTCTTGTAATAAGTAACTTTTGAAGCCAGAGTGAGTGTTTTCCTGCAGAATCTCATTAGTGACATGTACCTTTAGGTGGTGGGACTTCCGGCTTCTTGGGAACAGTTACTTTCTTTTCAGGAACAGCGGCTTTTGGAACTTCAGGCACTTTAAAGGCATCAATATTTTAACATTATGAAGAGTTTCTAGTAAACATTCATCACATTTGCACAGCACAAACTACTTCCAAAGAATTGGAGGTTTTACCCTCCATCATATGGTAGACAGCTGTATGTACCTTTAGGAGGTGGGACTTCTGGTTTTTTGGGCACCACTGGAGGCACCTTCTTTTCAGGGACAACTTCCTTGGGTACCTCAGGCACTTTAAAAGATATTAGTTATTTTTAGCTCATAGTTTTAACCACATGAAAAACATTAGGTATAGATATAGCAGTGGAACCCAACACCCGAAAGACTTTTTCTGAAGGAGGTTAGTGGCAGTGAGAAATACCTTTCGCTGGCGGTGCTTCAGGTTTTTTGGGAACGACAGCGGGTGGTTTCTTTTCTGGAATGGGTTTCTTGGGTGGCACGGTCACTAAAGATATTAGAATTTACTTCAGAATCAGCAAAGATGAACAAGAAATAAGACAAAAGCTCGAAGGATTTTCAGGGCAAGAGGGGTAGAAAGTTGGCTAAGGCAACCTAGCAGCTGGCCAAGTACCTTTCGGAGGAGCAGCCGGCTCTGGCTCTTCCACAGCTTCCTCGGGAGGCTCTTCCCAGGCAATTTCCTCAGGCTCCTCATGCACTTGAAAGACACAAGCTCATTTTAATGCTAGAGTTGACTCACGCATAGGAAATAGGTTACAAACAGATTTTCACAACACTAAGAAGAGAGTTTTTTTTCTTTTCAAATATAATAGTTTTGATAGTGTCATTATTACCTGCAGGGGGAGGACTCTCTGGTTTGGGAGGAAGAGCCTCAGGCACCTTCTTTTCTGGAACAGCTGCCTTGGGTGCTTCGGGCACTTGAAAGATATTAGTATTTTCATGATTAGACAGGGTAGAGACAAATGGGTGGTATCAAACCCAGTGACACGGGGGTGACTACCTTTGGCTGGTGGGACTTCGGGCTTTTTGGGAGGCATCACAGGCACCTTCTTTTCAGGGACCACTTCTCTGGGAGCCTCAGGCACTTAAAAGATATTAGTAAAATTACACTTAGGAACTTTGAAGATCACTGGAATGAGATATTTTCAAGAGAAGAAGAATTATGTCTCTTTAAGCCTAAGGTTGGTGACAAGTACCTTTAACAGGTGGTGGGACTTCTGGCTTTTTAGGAGGTGTCACAGACACTTTCTTTTCAGGGACCACTTCTTTGGGAGCCTCAGGCACTTAAAAGATATTAGTAAAAGTACACTTAGAGATTATGAAGATGACTGGAACAAGATATTTTTGAGAGAAGAGTTACATCTTTTTAAGTCTAAGGTGAGTGACAAATATCTTTAACAGATGGGACTTCTGGCTTTTTAGGAGGCACCACAGACACTTTCTTTTCAGGGACCACTTCTCTGGGAGCCTCAGGCACTTAAAAGATATTAGTAAAATTACACTTAGGGGTTATGACGACGACCAGAACAAGATATTTTTGAGAGCAGAAGAGTTACGTCTTTTTAAGCCTTAAGTCACTGACAAATACCTGTAACAGGTGGGACTTCTGGCTTTTTAGGGAGTGCCACAGACACTTTCTTTTCAGAGACCACTTCTTTGGGAGCCTCGGGCACTTAAAAGATATTAGTAAAATTATACTTAGGGGTTATGAGACCGCTGGAACAAAACATTTTCAAGAGTAGAGGGGCTGTATCTTCTTAGGTCTGAGGTGAGTGACAAGTACCTGTAACAGGTTCAACTTCAGGTTTTTTAGGAGGCAACACTGGTACTTTCTTTGCAGGGACAATTTCTTGAGGAACTTCAGGCACTTAAAAGATATTAGTAGTTTTACATTTAGATTAATGAGGTCAATGGACTAAACATATTTCCAAGAGCAGAAGAGATACTTCTTCTTTAGATAAGGACATGAGTGAATAATACCTGAAACTGGTCGGGCTTCTGGTTTTTTGGCTGGTGCCCTGGGAAATTTCGGTTCTGGGACAACTTCTTGAGCAACTTCAGGCACTTGAAAGATATTAGTAGTTTTAGAGTTAAGTTAATGAAGAGCAAGGGGCCAAAATTATTCTGGAGGAACGAAGAGATATTTCTTCAAAACAAGATCAAGGTTAACATGTACCTGTGACAGGTGGGGCATCTGGTTTTTTGGGTGGTGCCTTGGGAATTATCTTCTCTGGGACAACTTCTTGAGTAACTTCAGGCACTTGAAAGATATTAGTAGTTTTAAAGTTAAGTTAATGAAGAGCAAAGGGCCAATATTATTCTGGAGGAATGAAGAGATATTTCTCCAAAACGAGATCAAAGCTAACATGTACCTGTGACAGGTAGGGCATCTGGTTTTTTGGGTGATGCCTTGGGAATTATCTTCTCTGGGACAACTTCTTGAACAACTTCAGGCACTTGAAAGATATTAGTAGTTTTAAAGTTAAGTTAATGAAGAGCAAAGGGCCAATATTATTCTGGAGGAATGAAGAGATATTTCTCCAAAACGAGATCAAAGCTAACATGTACCTGTGACAGGTAGGGCATCTGGTTTTTTGGGTGATGCCTTGGGAATTTTCTTCTCTGGGACAACTTCTTGAACAACTTCAGGCACTTGAAAGATATTAGTATTTTTAGAAGTTATGAATAGTGAAGGCATATATTACAATGATTGGGAAGAGCACAAGACAGTACTTTTCCTTAACGGGGGTATGAATAAATACCTTTAGCAGGTGGTGCTTCTGGTTTTGGGGGCACAACCACAGACATTTTTTTCTCGGAGACAACTTCTTTAGGAGCTTCAGGAACTTTGAAGATATTAGTATTTTTTAGTTAGAGATTATAACAGGGCAATATTGCCAACACATTTACCCAAGCAAATACAATTTATGAGACAGGCGGACAGTTCCATACACACTCTTCCCAGCCCCCTGAAACAGGCGACCAACAACTTGGAAGAATAAATACCTTTAGCAGGTGGAGGTTCTGGCTTTTTAGGAGGAGCCACAGGTACTTTCTTCTCAGGGATGACTTTCTTTGGCGGTACCTCAGGCACTTCAAAAACATTGGTAATTTGTGTTTAGAAAAGGTTAAAACATTCCTCACTGTATCATGTCATTATACACTAAGATATTCTGGTTAACTTCTGACTTTCTTTTCTTTAGAATCATATCACCTTTATGTTGTCATATTTGTATACATAATTTTCTAGCTAAAATAAGTTTTCTCCCTAGTATATATGGCTCTGACCTTACCTGCAGGAGGAGGACTCTCTGGTTTGGGAGGAAGAGCCTCAGGCACCTTCTTTTCTGGAACAGCTGCCTTGGGCGCTTCGGGCACTTGAAAGATATTAGTATTTTCATGATTAGACAGGGTAGAGACAAATGGATGGTATCAAACCCATTGACATGGGGATGACTACCTTTGGCTGGTGGGACTTCGGGCTTTTTGGGAGGCATCACAGGCACCTTCTTTTCAGGGACCACTTCTCTGGGAGCCTCAGGCACTTAAAAGATATTAGTAAAATTACACTTAGGAACTGTGAAGATCACTGGAATAAGATATTTTCAAGAGAAGAAGAATTATGTCTCTTTAAGCCTAAGGTTGGTGACAAGTACCTTTAACAGGTGGTGGGACTTCTGGCTTTTTAGGAGGTGTCACAGACACTTTCTTTTCAGGGACCACTTCTTTGGGAGCCTCAGGCACTTAAAAGATATTAGTAAAAGTACACTTAGGGGTTATGAAGATGACTGGAACCAAACATTTTCAAGAGCAGGAGAATTATGTCTTTTAAGCCAGGCATTGGTAACAAATACCTGTAACAGGTGGGACTTCTGGCTTTTGGGGAGGTGCCACAGACACTTTCTTTTCAGGGACCACTTCTCTGGAAGCCTCAGGCACTTAAAAGATATTAGTAAGATTATATTTAGGAACTATGAATAAACTGGAACAAAACATTTTCAAGAGCAGAAGAGATATGTCTTTTTAAACCTAAGGTGAGTGACAAATACCTTTAACAAGTGGGACTTCTGGCTTTTTAGGAGGCGCCACAGACACTTTCTTATCAGGGACCACTTCTCTGGGAGCCTCAGGCGCTTAAAAGATATTAGTAAAAGTACACTTAGGGGTTATGAAGACGACCGGAACAAGATATTTTTGAGAGCAGAAGAGTTACGTCTTTTTAAGTCTAAGGTGAGTGACAAATACCTGTAACAGGTAGGACTTCTGGCTTTTTAGGAGGCACCACAGACACTTTCTTTTCAGGGACCACTTCTTTGGGAGCCTCAGGCACTTAAAAGATATTAGTAAAAGTACACTTAGGGGTTATGAAGACGACTGGAACGAAATATTTTCAAGAGCAGGAGAATTACATCCTTTTAAGCCAGGTATTGGTAACAAATACCTGTAACAGGTGGGACTTCCAGCTTTTTAGGAGGCGCCACAGACACTTTCTTTTCAGGGACCACTTCTTTGGGAACCTCGGGCACTTAAAAGATATTAGTAAAAGTACACTTAGGAGTTATGCTGCTGGAACAAAACATTTTCAAGAGTAGAAGGGCTGTATCTTCTTAGGTCTGAGGTGAGTGACAAGTACCTGTAACAGATGCAACTTCAGGTTTTTTAGGAGGCACCACTGGTGCTTTCTTTACAGGGACAATTTCTTGAGGAACTTCAGGCACTTAAAAGATATTAGTAAAATTACATTTAAAAATGATGAGACCACTAGAGCAAAATATTTTCAAGAGCAAAAGAGTTCAATCTTTTTAAATCTAAGGCTGGTGACAAATACCTGTCACAAGTGGGACTTCAGGCTTTTTAGAAGGCACCATAGGCACTTTCTTCTCAGGGACAACCTCTTTGGGAGCCTGGGGTACTTTGAAGATATTAGTAAATTTACATTTGAGTCACAAGGATCCACATAGACAAGAACTTCATTTATATAACAGAAGAGCTTTCAAACCTAGCCTGGTGGTTCTTGCTAAGGCCCTCCCTACCCACCTTAAATAAAGGGTGGTTTAGAATGTACCTTTGGTTATGCTGAGTGAAATAAGTCAAGCAGAGAGAATCAATTATCATATGGTTTCCCTTATTTGTGGAGCATAAGGAATAACACAGAGGACATTGGGAGCTGGAGAGAAGGGAGTTAGGGGAAATTGAAGGGGGAGAGGAACCATGAGAGACTGTGGACTCTGAGAAACAAACTAAGGGTCTTGGAGAGGAGGGAGGTGGAGGGTTGGGTGAGCTTGGTGGTGGGTATTATGGAGGGCACGTATTGCAAGGAGCACTGGGTGTGGTGCATAAACAATGAATTCTGAAGACTGAAAAGAAATAAAAAAAGAAAAAAAAAAAAGAAAAAGAATGTACCTTTGACAGGTATGACCTCAGGCTTTGGGGGAGGATGCACTTTCCTTTCTGGGACAACTTCTCTAGGTGCCTCTGGCACTTTAAAGATATTAATTTTTACATTTAGGGGTTAGAAGAATCTGTACAGACAAGAAACACATTCATACAGAAGACATTTCCCCAAATTTCTAAGCTCCCAGCAACGTATACCTTCATCACGAGGAAGTTCAGGCTTTTTGTGAGGAATCACATATGTTTTCTTTTCAGGGACAATTTCTTGGGGAGCTTCCGGCACTTTAAGAAATTAGTATTTTAACATTTAGTGTTACGAAGAGCACTAGGAACAGCAAAATATTTTCAAGACTACAAGAGCTATTTCTTCTTTAGCTTGAGGGCATGGTCACTTGTACCTTCAACTGAAGGAGGTTCTCTTTTTTTGAAAGGAGCTCTCTTTGCAGGAACAACTTCTTGAGGAGCTTCAGGCACTTTAAAGATATTAGTATTTCACATTTAAGATATAAAAGGATTAGTGAAAACAGTAAACCCAATAAGTGGGCAAGTGTAGTTTTCTAGAGGTCTCTTCTCTGCCTGTCTCTTCTCCCCTTGCTCCACCCATCAAATAAGCTTGGGGGCTCGTGGGACCCTCAGGAAGAGGGGCTGCCCACCCTTCACCGGCACTTGGCTTAGTTCCTGTGACATTGTGGACCTTCCTTACTAAGCATTTGTTGAATGAATACTTTTTTTAGAGGGGGTTTCTGTTTAAATAGGAACACCCACAAGTATTTTCTCAAGAGGGAATTTCTTGTGCAGCTTCAGGTGTTCGGAAGATATTAGTACGTTTACATTTAGGTGTTACGAAGAACACTCAAAAAGCATAGTTGTAAGAGCAGAGGACAGATCATTTCTCCAGTTCACAGGTATCACACACCTTTTATAGGCAGAGGTTCTGGCTATTAGGAAAATCCTCAGATACTTGCATTTCGGAAGCAACTTCTTTCATAGTTTCTGGGACTTTGAAGATATTAGTATCAAGCTTAGAGGTTAAGGCATCAGTGAAGATGTTAGTTACATTAACTACACCAAAGTGGCATTTCTGGCTCCAAGGGTGCTTCTGTTAAAAACTGGATGATGTATAAAGCTTTGAAAAAGGAATCAAATCCTAATTGTCTTTGTTTATTATTCCTCAGCTCCCTAGCCCCACACACATAATTGGCATTTATTTAATGAGTGAAGGCGGGAATGATAGAATGATGGATACCTTTACTAGAAGCTGTTTCAATTTCAGGGGGAACAGCCATGGGTGTTTTCCTTACAGGGACAACTTCCTGTCCTTTAAAGATATTAACACTTTGTTCTTCAGAGTGTAGAAGACTTTTAGTCCTAACTCCACCTACAGGAATGCCCCAGACGGGGAGACATTCCTGGTCCCTGTGTCTTGATTCTTCAGTGATAGGATGGGTACTTGATTATCAGGAGCTCTTTTCTTGGTCACCTCAGGTACTATCGATATTAGGAATTTTATTTTTTAGAATGGTGGTTGTATAGAAAATGATATCATGGAAAATTAGCTTCAAGTGAAAAAAAAATGATCTTGTATAGTTAATGATGTACTTTTAGCTATTTAATTTGAGGAGAACCTAAGAGCTTCTTTCTTGTCTGGATAGGCTTCATTTTACCCTTACCTTGGGTAAGTATTTGTTTTTCAAGTATAGGAGAGAGGAGAATGACCCAGAGATCCTAGACTGAAAAAATCATGTCAAAGTGTTCAGATATTCTTTAAATTACAGAATATCCTGGATATCATAAAGAAATTGTTAAGCTGGATGTTTTAAAACTTTCTCATCTTTTGATTTACCTAAAAACATTCAAAATGGAAAAATGCAGGACTCTAAAAAATCAAAGATAATGAGAGGAACAACTAAGTGTTCCATGCAGAATTCCAATGTTAACTAGTTTTAATTAGCTTAATTCTGGAAGGTTCTCAGGTGGAGACCCTATGACCAAAAAAACTGCTCAAAGTTGAATTTAATATTTTATTATCTTTAAGTCATGGTTTTCTGAGCATATTTCTATACTTACTTCTTAAGGGAAAAGAATTTTTTCACATTCATGTGTTTGTGTTTAGTAGTAATTTTATTTTTATAGAAAGGCAATTCCAAGAAGCAGTTATAGTTTCTCCTGAAATTTCAACTCCACGGAGAGTTAAATTACTGATTTATAGTGTACAGCCAAGCGCCTCTGTCATTTGATGGCACTGAGTTCTGCTTTAAAGGGGGGAGTGCTAAACCAGTTCGGCCTAGTTTCAGGGATATAAATGTTTTAAGTGGTCTTGTATAGCTTTTTTTTTTCCCCACTAGTCTGATTTTTTTTTTTTTCCTTTTTTTGGAACAGTAATTGCTATTTCCTATTGAAGAATCCATCTGGGTCACATCTACACATTGTATGTCTTCATATATTCCCTGGAGACATCATAGTTAGACTTTATAGCCCAAGCACCTTCCATTTAGATACGTTAAAGATTTTTTCTTCCTTCTATTTTCTCTTGAATAGCTCATGGGAATATGTATATGCCCTTGAGCTTCTGCTTTGGGAGACCCACTTCTCTGCAATGATATTCCTTCGTAGCATCTGGGGCTCTCAAGATATTAGTATATTTAAAGGTGTTAAGTACAACTACAATCATGAGATAAGAAAGTCAGCTTTCTTCTGGCTTGTACCTTTTGGTGGTGGTATTCTTCTTTTAGCAACAGGAGCTTGCTGCTCTGGAAGACCTTCTTTGGAGACTTCCAACTCTTTAAAGATATTAGTATTTTTTAGTTGAGGAAAGGCAAAGACATGAAGACACACATATTTAAAAAGTTAGGTATGTTAACAGATATTGTAACTTTAAATTATAAATTTAACTTTTGTTCTAATTGCTTATCCTTGTACATAGTATGAATGGGACTTTTTTTTGGTAGGGGCAAGTCATAGAAAGTTCCTTGGGGAACCTAAAGATGTTAGTATTTTAGTGTTAGGGGTTCTGAGAACCTACACAAAACACTAAACATATTTTTCAGACTGAAGAAGAAAGATTCTCTTTAAATTTTCATAACTAAGAATTATACCTTCAGATGGAGGATGCTCTGGAATTTGGGGAACAGCCTCAGGTAACTCCACCTCTGGAAAAACTTCTCTGGTTGTATCAGGCTCTTTAAAAATATTATTAGATTTACACTTAGAAGTTGTGAAGACAGTAAATCATATAACACACAATTTTTGAGTCTTGAATCCAAAGTTATTCATCCAAGTTTGATGTTGTTGAAAAGTACCTTTAGTTGCTGGCATTTCTCTCTTTTTAGGAATCGTCACATATACTTTGTCCTCTGGAACAACTTTCTTGGGTGGCTCAGGCACTTAAAAGATATGAGTATAGTTATATTTATAAACAGCACAGGACAAGGTTGAGCTTTTAAAATGAGCCCTAAATAAATTTTCCTCAGACTAGATCATTGGTATTATATACCTTTTGCTATTTTGGTTTTCGTCTTTGGAGGATGAGTCACAAGTACTTTTTCTTCTGTGGTGGATTCTTCAGACACTTCATAAACTTTAAAGATATTAGTATTTATACAATTAAGGGCATTTCAAGGCAATGACGAATAGTATTAAGAAAACGTGATACATAGTACACACTCATCACCCAAATTGCCAGTAGCACATAGACACAAACTAGCGACAAGAACACATCTGCTAAGAGAAAGCCTCATTCCCAGTTGTATCATATAGAACTCTCATTTATGATGACAATAAAATTGAGGAATTCACTGGCCAGGGACTATATAATTCTTGTATTTTGTCTGCAGAAAGTTACTGGCGAAATTTTCCTTTGCTCTTAGTTTTGTCCATAAAGAACAAGGTTGATTCTCCTACATTTGACCTACTGGAAATTTGAATAACTTCTTCCCTTTTCTGGGAATCTAGGTGGCTATAATTTTATACCATATCAGGTTTATGGTTGCGTAGTTTAATAACCATTTAGAGATTGGAAGCAGGAAAGAAAAAAAAAATTAAATCTTTGAAAATAAGGCAACTGAAGAAAATAAAGATTTCTATAGCTTTTAGAAAGGAAGACAGGCTGGTGACAATAACCTGACTTTAGCATAGAAAGGGTATTCAAAGGAGGGAGTCATCATATATATGTATCCCAACCAGTATTATAGACCCCCCCAAAATGGGTTTAAACAGGGAATTTTTTAGATTAAAATAAATGAAAGAAAATCAGAACTACTGGTATTTTTAGATTAAAATAAATGGAAAGAGATCTTGAGTACTGGCATTTTTACTATTCAGGTTACTGAATAATATTCTATTCAAAATATTTTATTATTCAGATTATTTTACTCCTCAAATTATTTAATCATAATTTTATGTAAAATCAAACAAAAAATGGCTTGAGAATTCTTTTGCTGTTGTAATGGCTTTATAAATATATGGTCATTAAAGCAACATTGTCAAAATGTTTCCAATGATGGCTGTAAAAAGTAAAAAAATAATAAAGGGGCATTTTGATTCTATGAAATCCAATTAAAATATTATTATGAAGTTGAAGTAAAGTTACTTCATGGCCTGAGAAAATAAATTGCTTCAAAGCAGAAGATATTTGTACAACGAACAGTTTAACAAGACAAGACAATGACAAATTCAAAAAGGTAAGCGACCTTTATAAAATTGGGCAATGTTATAAGTACAGGACTATTTTTTTTTTAATTGGTGAGGAGATATACCTTGTTTGAGACAAATAGCCATTTAAATTATTTAATTTTAGCCAAATATTTTTGGCACATTAGGCTTTGATAAGATATTAGTATACTTATTTTTAAAAGCTATGGAGACAAACACAAATGAAACCAAAGAGAACCACCAATTTTTCTACACTCACTGTATATCGTTGTGTCTTCAGAAAGAGATTTTTCTTCTTGAATACTTTTCTTAGGCACCTCAGGAACTTTAAAGATATTAGTAATTAACTGTTATAAATAACAAGTATACTAAGAATATAAAGAAGCAAAATACAAGGATTTAACATCACACACATTTACTTTAAACCATGAATAACTAAACAAAGAGTCATTTCATGTCATGATTAGTTTCAGTGTATACCTTTAGTTGGTGGAACTTCAGGCTTTTTAGGAACAGCTTCATGAACCCTTTCTTCTGGAACAATTTTCTTAGGTACTTCAGGTGCTTTAAAGATATTTATTTTGTTTTTAAAAATATCATAATTGGATATAACATATCAAGACAAAAAGGGGATCTAACAAGAAGAATGGCAAGAATTCCAAAATCATAAGCCAACTAAACACACAGTCAATGCATCTCTCTAGATTGCCTTGTTGATGAGTTCTTGATTTGTCTTATTAAAAATACTTTGTCCTTGGGGTATAGCATCACTTTCTATTGTTATCTGGAATGTTTGTTTCCAAAGCTCCTTGACAATAGCTTCCGAAATAAATTATTTTTGAAAAGAAGTTGAGGGGGTCAATATCAAGAAGATCAACAAAAACAGTTAACAACTTTTAGGTTGATGCCTTTGTTTCCAGAGGATCGTCACAAAAGGGAGGACTATGTTATAGAACATAAATTGAAGTTTGCATAATTAAGCTCTATTGTGGCACTGAAGGGGGAAGGATCTCCCTCTCTCTCCGCTCCACTGTAAGTGAATAAGAGGGGATTTTTATATTAGTGGTGATTCAGCAAAGACAGGTACCTTTAGCTGGTGGAAATTTGGGCTCTTCAGGAACACGTACTTTTTCTTCTACCACAATTTTCTTGGTCACTTCAGGTACTTTAAAGATAGTAGTAATAATTTCTTTTACTTTTAAACATTCATAAAGATTTGTAACAAGCATAATGTAATAAAAATGTAAACACAAAACATGACATGGTCATAAGAGGAAACAGAACGATCACTTTATCAAATATATTACAGTACTAAAATGAGTTGAATATTGATAACAAATATGACAACAGAAATTCAGAAGAATTTCCCATGTTAGATTTGTAAGAACTTGATAAGAAAAATTAATAAGACACCTTCTGCTGGGGCTACTTCCGCTTGTTTTGGTGAATAGTTGGTGCTTTCTCTTCAGTGATAATGTTCTTAAATAATTCAAGAACTTTAAAGATATAAGTATATATTATTTATCAGATGTTTTTCTTATTTCTATTGTAAAATTCAAGAGGTTCCCCAAAATGAACATAGCGGGGACATTAAACACATAGTCACTATGTATTTATTATTATTAGGTGATTAAAATTAAGAATTAATAGGAAAACATGGATTTATCAATAAGCATGTTAGTGAATATACAATAAAAAAGTACCAAAGAAGGAAACCTAGGTGCACTATTTGATTAATAAGGATATTTGCTTTGGGTATGACCATATTGACTTTCTCTTTTGCTAGAACTTCCTTTGGCCCCTCAACCCTTTTAAAGATATTAGTTTGTTTTAGAAATTCCAAAAACACAAAACACAGAAGAAAAACATCAAGAACAGAAACATTTAATGCAATCAAGGTGCTGCTGCACATATAATAAGGTAAGTAGTTATTCACTAATGAAATACCTTTAGCTGGTGGCTCTTTTCGAGGAACAACTTTAGTGGGTGGTTTTTTTGGAGGGATGATTTTCTCAGATATTTCAGGCCCTTCAAAGATATTGGTGTTTTGATTTAGAATAAGTTCTTGAAGTATTAGGGAGTACTTCCAATAAAGTTAGTCCAGTGTGGGCTCATAAATGCTTTCTCTACTTATATTTTTTGAATTTATATCACACTTCCAAGAGAGACACAATTTTGCTAAATTTCATCTATATGGTAGATTTACTATGAATAGTAAGCACACATGCACACTTACATATTCCTTCATATCACACACATATTAGTTTGTGCAAGATCTGGAATGGTACCGAAGAGAATTTTATGTATCATACTTTATCCTAAAAAAAACCCCACAAAACAAAACTAGAAAGCAGGTAGTGTTACCAATGCTTCATTTGCTTCCTTAATGTTATTTCTCTAATGAAAATATCATAAAATGCAGAAGCTTTCGATAAGCAATGATCAGTTTGTGAACAGCTGACTCATGTTAACAAAGCAATGGTTGTTTTGCCTGAACATGTAAATTTCTCAGTGAACTGAGTAGCTTCTATTTCACTCAACTGATGACACTGGTCAGATATTTTGGCACCTGTAACAATCATGTAACAATCATTCTTAGCTGGGTTCAAGAAAGAATCTATAAATTCATACAAGTGAGCCCGTTAGATAAGTAGGTATCAAATACCATTATCTTGTCTGCTAAAATTATACACTGTAAGGTTAATCTCTACTCCATATTAATCTTCGTATCAAATTGCTGAAGCTCATGCTTAAAGCATTCCATGAGTTTAACTTGGAAAGTCAGTGGGTTTCTAGTTTTCCAAACTGGGCATGAAATGCATTTAAAAAAAACAAAAAAGTGAGTTAGAGCAAGGTATAGCAATTTGTTATAGCAACAGAATTCACCTATACCTTTAGGTGGAGCTTTGGGTTTTTCGTATACTTCCACTTCTTCTGTCTCTAAAACTTCTATTACCCTATGGACCTCTTCAGCCCTGTGTACTTCTTCAACTCTAGGTCGTTCTACTTTGATGAATTCTTCTACTTCATGGAACTCTTCTTCTTCAAAATATTCTTGAACTTCATGGAACTCTTCTTCCTCAAGCACTTCCACTGGTGTTTCTACTACTTCTAATTCCGTTCTCTCTCTTACTACCTCCTCTTTGTGGAAGGCAACTGATATTTTTTCTTCAACGATGGTCCTCCCTGAAAGAGCATCTACTTTAAGAAATTTGTTTTTTCAAACACAGAGGAAATGAAGATGGGAAAAAAAAAAAAAAGGCTTTCATCATGCAATAATATGTGAAGACACAGAAAAGATCTTTCCAAAAATACCTTTAGCTGGGGGAGCAGCTTCTTTTTTAGGCACAGGGACTTTCTTTTCTGCGATTTTCCTTTCTGGGACTTTCTTTTCAGGCACTTTAAAGATATAGTTTTAATATTTAGGACTATCAAGAGCAAGTTTTCATTGACCAAAGACATCTAAACAGTCAAGACACAGAGACATTAAACATAAAAACCTTTTTTTCTTTAAGTTTTAAATATTTTTAAATTTTAAAAAATTTTTATTTTTTAAGTAGACTCCACACCCATTGTGGGGTTTGAACTCATGACCCTGAGATCAATAATCACATGCTCTACTGAGCAAGCCAGCCAGGTACCCCAAACATAAAAATCTTAAGGAAAAACTATTAACAGGAATTTCAGGTTTAAAACAGAATAGGTACCTTTGGCTGGAGGTGGCTCTTTTTTCTGAACAGGAACAGGTATTTTTTCCTCAGGAACCTTCTTTGGCACTTTAAAGATATTAGGCATTTCAGTTAGCTAACAATACTAAATAATGTAAATAAAACAACATCTTTATAATAATTAAAGTGTAAGAAGTCATTCTACTACTGGACACCACTTTACAGATAATAAAGATATTTTCCCAATTCACTTACTTGTGCTAACTAGATAAGATGAAGGCATGTGCTGTTCTATTCTTTTTAAATAGCAAGGATTACCAATATTGGGCCTACTTCTAGTATTTTTAATTTGATGAAGATTGTTTTGAGTACTTAAGCCTTAACAGAAGTGTCCTCTTCCCTGAGTACTATTTTATATGGGGGGTGGGGGATGCCAGCTGTGATAGGGAGAGCATAGCTTATCTGTTAAGAGCACTCCTGAAGTAGTAACCTAACTAGGAAGCAAAGGCATTTTGTAATAACCTTAAATGCTTAGGCCAAATATTAGAAAGGACATGAGGTTCTTTAAAATAGTTGACATCCCAAGCATTAGAACAGATTTTTTCCCCTATAATATAGTATACATAATTATAATAACATGGGAAAACTCTATATAATGGAATAAAATTCATGAATGGAATGCGGGGAAGAAGGGTCTATTGTTACGTATATAAGCGTAGAGAGATGTACTCATTAACATTAGAAATCTCAGCTGTTTAGAATGAGAAGCATCCAGAATAATTCATATACACACAGCCATCCAGTAACATAATCATCACTTAAGATTCCAAAACAGGTTAAAGATATGAAAGTTTGCTACGTAAATGATTCTAAGAAAGCAATCAAAGAAGAAGTTTCTGTTTTTTTTTTGTTTTTTTTTTTTTTTTTAAAGAACGTTAACTGGAATTTAAAGACATTATTAGGGATGCCTGGGTGGCTCAGTAGGTTAAGCCTCTGCTTTCAGCTCAAGTCTTGATCTTGGGGTCCTGGGATCGAGCCCCACATCAGGCTCTCTGCTCAGCGGGGAGCCTGCTTCCCCTACCCCCTCTCTCTGCCTGCCTCTCTGCCTACTTGTGATCTCTCTCTCTCTCTGTCAAATAAAAATAAAAGAAATATTTTTTTTAAAAAAGACATTATTAACTGAGATTTGCTATACCTTTAGCTGGTGGTGCCTCCACTTTTTTAGGAACAGGAGTAGGAGCTTCAGGTACTGCTTTCTTAACCACTTCAGGCACTTCAAAGATATTATGTGGATATTTTGAAAAAGGACATGCAATGAACATAACAGCACCCATAGATGCAAAAAATAACACAAAACATTGACTTATTTTTAAAAGATATTAGCAACCTAAATGATAATAATACATTTGCAGCAGTGACTCTAAAAGTAGAAGGCTATTACTTCTTAATCCTATTAGCAAATGTAGTATCAGTTATATAAAACTTGTCACAGTCTTCAGGAATGATAGGCTAAGAATTATTTTAAAAAGTAAACAACACAAAAATAGATTTTCCCCCACTTTAATACTGAATAGAAATTAAAAATTAGAAATTAGGAGAAAGTGTTACAATAGGGTCTAGCTAGGAAAATTTCTAGTGCCAATAATACAAGAATTATATTAGAGATGCAGTAGAAAAGCTGGGTGGGGTCCTTCAGGTACCATTACTTACTGATCATTAATTTGTCATTAGTAAGATGTAAGAAAAGTATACTAAGAAATATCAGACTTTGACTTATTTTGAGAAAGATTTGGACCACGATAGATTTTAAATGTCTAACTCCTAAAAGCAGCTGTACCTCTAGGTGGCGCCTCTTCCTCAACTTCTTCTATGCTAGGTGGTTCTTCAGTGATCTCTTCTTCTGGAATAGGCTCTTCTGGCTCCTCATACACTTTAAAAAGATTATTATTTTGTAAATTATAATTCTTTTAAATATTAGACTAGGAGGGTATATCTGAAAATGGAGGCTGTCTTAAATATAGGTAATTCATAGCTCAGCCTTTCTGATGCATGTACAAACTCACTAGTTCTTGAAAACAATCTACTGAGTCCTCAAAATATCTTAGGACCTTCCCAGAATTTCAGAATTAGAAAAGATGTCAGAGAATTTAGTTGAAATTATTATTATTACTATTTTTAATGGAGGTGGACTTGTTGGAAGGCAAATATTCAGTTAGGGGTAGACATTAGATTTTCTGTGTCAACTACTCAGACTTAACTGGAATTTCTTGGGCAGGTTTATCCCACTATTACCAACCAAGTCATTTGACGAAAAATTCCCCATAGCAAATGGAGTTTCCTTTCAAAGACTGCCATTAAAATGAAACAAACAAACAGACAGACAAATTGGCTAAATATGTAAGAAAGTCAGTTGATTTTAATTTGCCTGCCCAGTTTCTATTAGGTAAATGATGATTTCTTTTAGAGTCTGAATATCTTTATTTTCTGAAGCGAAATGTGCATTTGCCTTCTAGTATTAGACAATGATAAGACAATGATGATCTGGAAAATCTATTTTCTTAGAAAGTCATCTACCTTCAACTGGTAGAACTTCCTCTTCTTCAGGGAGAATGATTCGTCTTTCTTCTACTTTTTTAGGTACCTCAGGAACTTAAAAGATATTGATTGTTTTAGGTACTTAAAATGCAAGAACCAATGAAGAGTGCATAAAGACCAAGTTTCCCCTTTTTTCAACACAAAGGAATAAATATCAAGACACACATGCACAAGATGAAACCTGGGGATTTCACAGAATCAATTAATGAAACAAAAATAAAGAGGTTTGTGATTTAAGACTAAGAGCCCCTTAAAGAGATATTCTGCCTTTTACTGATGGAGCCTCTAGTTTTGTGGGAAAAGCAAAGCATACTTCAGGGCCTGGCTTCTTAGTTACTTTGAGCTCTTTAAAGATGTATTAGTTGAGTATTTTTATTTTTTAGACATAACATACATAGGGAATCAACATAAAACACATAAAGCGGAAAAACTAACATAGCACAAACACGGGTGCTTCAGAGTCACAAATGGTGAATGGCAATGACAGACCATACAAGGCAGACAAACGTTTATGTTGATCATCTGTGTGGACAGCATCACAGTTCAACATCGGTACAACAAGCACATCCTTTTTTGGGTGATATACCTTTGGCAGGAGGAGCCACTGCTTTCTTAAGACCAGGAGGAGGCACTTTCTTTTCTGGTTCAGGTTTCTTAAGCACCACAGGCACTTTAAAGATATTATTTTATTTTTTATAGTTTAAGTTGCACAAACATGGAGACATAGACATAGCAATAATACAAGTTACACTAAAAAATACTGAAAGAGGACACTTTGACTCTCATAGGTGAGAGAAAGAAATGGCGGTGTCTAATTGGCTTGGGAATGGTAGTACCTTTGGCTGGAGGAGCCTCCTCTTTCTTAGGAATGACCACTTTCTTCTCTGGTACTTTCTTCTTAGCCTCAGGCACTTTAAAGACATCATTTCATGATAAGAATTTATTGTGAGGAATAAAAAAGAGAGAGCACAAGCAGTTTACACACAGAAAGACCACATGCAAGAGTTGCTCAAGATAGAGACATAGGGCATGTCGGGAGCCCAGTGTTATGACAGAAATAGGTTTTATAGAGTGAGGGATCAGCAACCTACTTGAATATCAGAGGACAGATGCTGTCATTTCATCCATTTCAATGTCACCAGTAATTTATTAAATCATTATCTATAAAGTATTTCTGAATCCTTGCAGTCTAATAAAGGACTGATTGATTATATTACCATATTGATTATATGACTATTTTACCTGGTGGAGGCACTATGCTGATTATGCCATGATCTTTGGCAGAAAATACAGTTACAGATATATAGACTTCATCCTATACTATGAACTGATCTGCATAATTCATTCAGTGATAGAGCACTTCCACATACCTTACTTTATTTTATCCTCACAATAATATCTGAGCCCACAAGGACCACTATTAGTCTCCCCATTTTAAAGGAGAAAAACCTGAGGCTCAGATTGGTTAAAAGACTTGCTCAGAATGATACATCAAAGAATAAAGAAAAGGCTAAAATCAAAACCTGTTGGGCTTCCATTTATATGTAAGTATCAGAAGGCATAAGCTATTACTCATAAGCTAACACTCCCATCATTTTTCCTTTTCATCCTGGTGTTATAAAAGCACTTCATATAAATAGTTGAAGGATGAAATTTAGGAAAATTTATTCATTATATTTTTCAGGTATCTTTTTGTGGAGATAATTTAGCTCTGCAGAATAGCTATATGAAAATTATGAAGTTTACTAAAATGACAGGTCACTAGGTAGAATTCTGTGGCAATTTGGGGGACAATACTTCCTTTTATCTTTGTTCTTGAATACTGCTTTGCATCCAATGAAAAGTGGATATCAGTGTTCCTGAACATTTTAAGAAAAATGTGACTGTCTGTTTTATAAATAGAACTTTTCCTAAACCCCAGTTCCATCATAATTTTTCTGATGAAGCTATGGATGAAGAATGCATATTCACTTTGCGGAGGTATACCTTTGGGTGGTGGAGGTTCCACTTTTTTAGGAGCAGGAACAGGGACTTTCTTCTGAGGTACAGGTTTCTTTGGCACTTCAGGCACTTAAAAACATTCATTTTAAGACATTAAAAATCACATGCACAGTACTATATATATAACAAAAAGACAAGTGAAGATAAGACCACAAACAAATAAATAACAGTTCATATTATGAAATTTGAAGACACCCAAATCATTTTCAAGAGACAGACACATGTGACAGACACAGTAATAAAGGCAGACATGTCTGGAATGCTTTCTCAGATTTAGTAGATAGACAACATAAAGAGTGAAGTATTACACAGATAAAACTGCAGATGAATTAAAAAAAGATGGAAAGGCAGAATTCAACACAAAAGAAACCTTGATGACTCCAAGAAGAGTTGCTATACCTCGTGCAGGTACTGGCACCTTAGGTTTAATTTCTGGAAGAACTTCCTCTTCTTCGGGTTCGACTTCTTCCTCAGGTATAAATTCTTCCTCCTCAGGAGGAACTTCTTCTTCCTCCGGAGCAACTTCTTCTTCCTCCGGAGCAACTTCTTCTTCCTCAGGAGGAACTTCTTCCTCAGGGTAAACTTCCTCTTCAAATGGAACTTCTTCTTCCCGAAGTAGAGCTACAGGAACTGGAACTGGCTCTTGTTTCTTTGGCACTTTAAAGATATTTATTCAATCGTACAAGTGTCACTTTTATGTACACAATTCATGACAATGGGACAACATGAAAAGCAAGCATTCTGTGATCATAGAGGCATCAACTGTCATCAGATTCAAGGTCATGAAGCATTAATTGTAATTAGCAAGGCTGAATAAGACCAGTTAGTTTCCCTTTCTGCCTTGGTTCTGGTTCTGTTAGAGATTAATGTACCTTTGGGTGGTGGAGCTTTTTTCGAAATAGGTGTTGGCTTTTCTTCTGGGATGATCTTCTTGGGTACCTCTGGCACTTTAAAAATATTATTGATCTTTAAATATGTGTTCTTTTATATGTCTTAGAGCAATATATATGAAAATAATCACTAAATATTTATATAATAAGGCCAATTTTTAAACTTGTAATGTTATGGGGGGATTTGCATGTGAATATATAAAAATGAAAGCCCCCCCCATGTACATGAATGATGAAATGATGTACCTTTTACAGGTGGAGCCTCTACCTTCTTAGGAACAGGAACTGGCACCTTCTTCTCAGGCACAGGCTTCTTGGGCACTTCTGGCACTTTAAAGAAATTTTTTAGAAAAAAATGTTATACAATGTAAAATTTTGAGGTTAAGCATAGTCTCAAAAAGATGAAGATATAGTAATAAAAGTATGACAAAGATATTTCAAGGAGGTTTTTATCTTTAAAATCTTTCTTCTTTTCCATAAAGCGATATTAAAGAGCATCCCCAAAGAGCATGGAATTGAACCAGTTAATTTTTACTTGTATGCAAATGTGAATTAAAAAAGTGTTGGCGAGTTCATGTACCTTTGGCAGGTGGAGCTTCCACCTTTTTAGGAACTGGTACTGGTACTTTCTCCTCTGGTACTGGCTTCTTGGGCACTTCAGGAACTTTAAAGATATCAAGTAGGATTAGTGTCAAATTTTCCACCCATTGATAAGAATCCAGCAATTTTAGGACTTTACTGAAGCATCATACAATTTTACCCTTTAAGAGTGATAAGAATAATAGCCACAAAACAAAGGCCAGGAGATGCACACAAATTTAAATAGAGAACACTGAGAAAACATAGACTGGTGATAGAGACAAGACACAATGCCTGGCAAATGGTGATTTTGCCCATTTTGGTATTATAATAAGAATTTTAAGAACGTTCTACTAAAGAGTAAAAGCCAAGCACTAAGCGTCAGCATGCTTTGATGGTAAAAATCAGAGATGAATACATGGTAAACTCTTCCTAGAACCAGTTGGGTGGTCCTTGTTTTGTTAATATTGGCATGGGGAAAGAATAGATAAGGGTTGTCAAGTTCTACTATATGAGTAAATTATCACATTATCCCACTGATGGATTATAAAGAGATGTACCTTTAGCTGGTGGAGGCTTCTCTTTTTTAGGAATGGGTACAGGAACTTTCTCCTCTGGCTTCTTAGGAATCTCAGGCACTTTAAAGATATTGTTTATTGGTAAGTTCTAACTACTGGTAACAACACATGTGTATAAAGCACAATTAACACCTCTAACAGCAGAGAGCAACACACAAGGTTGTGAACTCAGAAGATAGTGAATGATTTCTATGCAGATTAAGGCCTACATTATGAATGGTGATTATACCTTTTGCTGGTGGGGCTTCCTTCTTTTTGGGAACAGGAACAGGTTTCTTCTCTTCTGGTACAGGTTTCTTGGGTATTTCGGGCACTTTAAAGATATTATTAAGAATTTTGGAAATGTTGCATACAAGGTAGAAATTATGAAAGGCAATAGCAGAAATCATATTTCAGCATCAAAAGTGTGTGTTTCTAAAATAAGCAGAATTGGCCATTGGTACTAATAAACCCCAGAATCTGACTAAATTAGATACCCAGATTCTAAAGATGCCGCTCTATATCTCTTTGTAGGAGATTTAATCTACCTTTGACTGGTATCACTGGTACGACTTCTTCTTCAGTTATGAGTTCCTCTTCTTCATGAAAGTACTCTTCTTCTTCTTCAAAATACTCCTCTACTTGAGTTACAACTTCCTCTTCGAAGACAATCTCTTCTTGCTCTCGTCTTTTTGGTACTGGCACTTTAAAGAGATTATCTTTAGGTTTGACATTTACCGATGACTCAATGAAATTAAGACACAGTAGGAGCACAGCCATTTGTAACAGAAGAAAGAACAGGGTTTATCTTTCCCAGAGAAGAACTTCACACATAGAGCTGCACATGAATTTTACAGCAAAGTCGACAAACAACACATTAAAAAGAGTGGTATTAGGTACCTCTAACAGGTGCTGTTACTTCTTTTTTAGGAACAAGTACTTTTTCTTCTGTGACAACTCTCTTGGTCTTCACAGGCACTTGAAATTTAAGTATAAGGATATTTTATTGTCAGAAACAGGCCACCCAGGCAATGGTTGCTTTGTCAAAGTTTGAGCAGAAAGAATAATTTTGCAAGTGCCTCTCATATGATAGATACACAACTGCTCATTAATAAAAAATTTTAATATGTTCCCTGAAAATGATTCTTAATCTCACCGGGATAAATATATGCAGATATATACAAATAAGTTTGAAGTAACAGAACCCAAACATGAAATGATGTTTAGTGTTCATGTATCTCTACTTGTAGGAAATATCCTTTACTGAAAGCTAAATTTCCTTCTGAATAAATATACTTTCTGAAAGGGCAGAGAAGTTACTTCATAGTTAGAAAAAAAATGACAAGGGCTTTTTTTTTTTTTTTTGTAACCTTCAAAATAACTTCAGAATGCAAAAACAGTTGTTGAACTGGGGTCAACATTGTTATATCATTACATGAATTTAGATAAGTCAGGAATGTACCAAATGGTCACCAGTTTTAAATCCAAGCATTCTATTTTATCTATATTGTAGCCACAGCTGTTGTGTAATAGGCTCTGGATATATTTCAAAAATAACTTTTTCTTTTGAAGGTAGCATTACCTTCTTATCCTATGTTGACAGATTTTTATGCCCAACAAATCCTAATGACTAACTTCAAAGACATATGTAACAACGAAACAAAGCGAACATAGCTACATTAATTTTAAAAGAGGTATTGTAAAAGACCACGATTTTGGAAGGAAATGATTATACCTTTAACAACTGGCTCAGCCACCTGCTCTTTTTCACGTTTGGTAATTGAAATGTGTATTTTTTCCTCAACAAGTTTCTTTGCTTCTTCAGGCACTTTAAAGATATTAATTATTGAAGAGCATTAAAACCAATCACACAAATACCATACACATAAAAATACACACAGAAAAAAACTCTCCATGAAATATAAGAATCAGGACCACAATACATTCAGGAAAAACAAAAAACAGCAGACAAGATAGAAAGACATGTTATAGAACATGAATAATAAAGATGTTTCTCTTTTTAGTTATCACTCTGCAATGTACCTTTGGGTGGTGGAGGTTTGAGTTTCTTGGTAATGGGCACTGGGACTTTTTCTTCTGGGACTACTTTCTTCAGCACTTTAAAATATCAAGATTAACAGATTTTAAAAACCTGAGCCAGATGTCTCAAGAGTAATAAGAACAAAAAGTTAAGAAATACGATGTACAACACAACATCCCAAACACACAATTTGTGCGCTGCCACTTAAACATGTGTTTATAGTATGACAGACATGTAGGAACACGGGTCTCTCAGACTCATAATGTCTTGCTCACTCTACCTTTAGTTGGTGGGGCCTTTGGCTTTGTGGGAACTGGTTCTTCTTGGACAGGCTTTACTGGGAGAGGCTTCTTGGGTTCTTTAAAAAGAGGTATATAATGTCAGACTTTAGAACATAATAACAAATTCTATTTCTTTATTTATCTTTTATTTACAGTGTAGCCATAGCCTCTAGAGATGAGTGAGAATCACAGGTCCAAGTAGAATAAGGTCTAAAAGCCCTAAACAAGCTGACAGTACCCTTTCCTGCTGCCTTTTTGCTTCAATTAGGTCATTGTAATTCTCTCCTCCATATTAACAGTCTCATTTGACTTTGGGTAGAAAAAATCATGGTTAAAACTTCTTTCTATATAATATTGAGTTTTATTTATATATTTATTATGTTCAATTATCCAACATATAGTATATCATTAGGGTTTTTTTTGGCGGGGGGATGTCTTCCTTTCTTTATATGTTGTATTTATTTTTTTTAAGATTTTTATTTATTTATTTGACAGAGAGATAGAGAGCAAGCACAAGTAGGCAGAGCAGCAGGCAGAGGGAGAGGGAGAGCAGGCTCTCCACTGAGTAGAAAGCCTGACACAGGGCTCAATCTCAGGACCCTGGGATCATGACATGTGAGCCAAAGGCAGATGCTTAACTGACTGGGCCACCCAGGCACCCCATTTTATTTATTTTTTTTATTACTGTGTTCAATTGGCCAGTATATTTAGTTTTTGATGTGCTTTCAATGATTCATTATTGTGTAAAACACCCAGTGCTCCATGAAATACATGCCCTCCTTAATACCCATCGCCTGGTTATCTCATCCCCCAACCCCCTCCCCTCTGAAACCCTCAGTTTGTTTCCTGGAGTCCAGAGTCTCTCATGATTTGTCTCCCTCTCTGATTTCTTCCCATTTAGTTTTCCCTCCTTTACCCTATGGTCCTCTGTTTTATTCCTTGTATGTAATATTGGTTTTTAATGCTACCTATAAAATCACATAGAATGTCCTCAAAGTGAAGCTATGAAATGTCAGAAACTGGCTAAGTGAAATAACATTGCTTAATTTCAAAATTCCAGTAGGAAGTTATTGACTAAATAAAGGAATCGTGTGGAGCCAAATTGTACACCTACAAATTTGATTATCATTAGACAGAACACAACTGCTCAAGTTAGCCTTCATGTTTGTCTTTACTTTGGAAGCAGTCTTTGTCAGATTTTCAGGATGGGAACCCGGAGAGAGTGTATTTTTCTATCATGCTTGATAATAACAAACTTTGGAATAAGAGACATTCAGACATTCCATGTATTGGAATGATCACAGGCACTTGCAGAGAAACTCGTCACCCTTTTGAGAAAGAAGAGCAAACTCTGGGAAGTTTGCTATTTTGTGTCTGAGCAAAAATGAGGGAGGAAATAGATAATTCCCAAAGTCTAACAGTAAGTCTAATGATAACCTTAAGATTTATAGAGGGTTGTTTTTTTTCTAGAAGTTATATAAGAAAAAAAAATTCTGAATTTGTCAAATGAAATAAAGCTCTTTGCAAATTTCTTTGGGCACCTAAATGTTTGTCCTGCTCTAATGGAATCTGCGTGTATTTAAGGTGATGTCCGGTTTGCAGTCTTGCCCATACCTGTGACATACTCCTCACGCTCTTTATACTCTTCATAATGCTCAAACTCGCGTTCCTCATATTCTTCATATTGGTCATACTCTTCTGTTGGTTCATACTCCTCAAATTCTTTATAATCATACTCCTCATACTCGTCATACTCCTCTTCCCGTTCTACTGAAACGATTTCTTCTTCCCGGGTATAAGACCATTCCTTCTCTTCAGTTACGGTTACTTCTAGAATAATATTGAAAACAGGCAGCTTTTTACTTGAAGCTCATTTAGGGGTGATGTTGACCATGAATGTTGATTTCATTCTTATGTGATGGATTCATGCACTGGTTATGGGAGAACCTGAATGTCTTTTCCCAGTCAAGGTAGGACAGAGCGTACATTTGCCATTTATGATTTCAAATGTTATATTTCCTGCCTTTAGTCAAAAATAAGCCAATAAATGGTGGGAAGTAGCAGGCAAAGGGCTATGCAGTTTCATGCTTCAGTGTAATACTTGGTGAAAGCAGAACATACCTTTCATGGGAGGAGCTTCTCTTTTTGGAACTTCAATGGATACCTTTTCTTCTTTAACAGCTCTTTTTCTGAATTCAGTGACTTTAAAAAGAGTAATTATTAAAAGTGAATTATGAGATCTTGAATATATACATGTTAAGAGATACTGTGTACGAACAATCCACAGACAAAGACAGCCATCACCATGCTCATCATTCACACTTCTCATTTACGTGGCAAGAAAAAGCAATAGACTTGGAAATAAACACTGTCTAACGTACAGAAGAATACTTTTTTCTAACCTGTTTAAGGCTTCAAAGATATTGAATAAGTTTTTAGGAAGATCAAGTAGTATTTATAAGAGAGTTCAAAAAGACAATGAGACAGTAGCAACAGAGACTATCAAACAAGCGTTGGACAGAAACTTTAGTCCCATAAACAGTGTCTTCATCTGAATTCTCAAGTAGTTTCAAGAAGCTCCACTGGCACAATGTAGAAAACTCAGAATTTAAAAAAATTTTAATTTTTATCAAAGATTGCCACACAAAACAATCCTTTGGGCAGATGAGTTTAGTATACAGATAATAACATACTAGAAAACGAGTACATTTTAACGGAAAGTACACATTTGGGGGAGCTTCACAATTTTGTGGAAAAGAAGAGAGAGTACTTTCTGGTATCTGAAATGTTGAGCTTTGGATTGATATGATATTGCACATGCATATGACTTATTTTAAGTCATTTAAATTTAAGTTTAAGTTATTTAAATTTAAGTTATTTAAATTATTTTCTCCAAGGATTCCAATTCCACTAGACTAGTTTCAATACCTACATGCTCATTTTGATTTTTGAAAAAGTTAGTATACCTCTTGCTGGTGGTTCCTCCTCTCTCTTAGGTCTGAGTTTTGGAATTTTTTCTTCTGGAACAGCTCTCTTGGGTTCCTCAGGCACTTTAAAGATAGATTTCACTTTAAGGATTTACCCCTCACTCAGACCACAAAAGGCAGTTTTCTAATAGTAACCCAAACATAAAGGACTTGACATTTTCATTATTTAAAACATAAAAAAAAACTATAACAACAACGACAACAACAACAAACACCCATAATGAGTGCATTTGGTAAAGAGAAGAGGGTAAGTACAATAGTCTGTGTATTGAAAGGTCACATGTACCTCTTGCTCTTGGAGGCTCCTCTTTTTTAGTTACAGCAACGTGTACTTTTTCTTCTTGGGTAATTTGCATGTGCCTCTCAGTCACTTGAAAGATAATTTTAGGATTAGGGAATTAAGTTATTTTAAGTGTATTTGCGGGGGAGTGGTTATTGGCCAGAAAGGACTGTGATTTCAGACTACAGCAATTCACAAAATACATACAAATAAACTTCACAACAAGTAATACTCCACCCATAGATAAGGCAGTAATACAACAAAGGTGTGACCCAAGGACGGCAGTGAGAGGATGAAAGACAAGACCTGTTCCTGGTTTTTGTGAGGGAGGATTTCATTTACCTTTGGTGGGAGGAGGTTCTTCTTTCTTAGCCACTTTTAGAGCAACCCTTTTTTCTGGAACTGGCTTCTTTGGCTCTTCTGGCACTTAAAAGATATTAAGCAACACGGTCAAGCATACAAGATGAAAAAACATTAAACACAGAAACTATTTTATTGTTAAAGTTTTAAAAATTTGAAGAATGGACCACTTTAAGATGGAAAAAGACGGACATTGTTCAAGAATAAAGCAAAGCCCAGGATACCTGGTGGCACCTTTTCCTTTTTGGGAACTGCAGCAGGGACTTTCTTTTCTGGCACAGGTTTCTTAGGTGCTTCAGGTACTTTAGAAAGATTAAGTTGAAGAGTATTAGTTTGCATTACAGAAAAAGTGACATTTGGGGGCTTAGAATTCACCTTTTGAAAAGATCATATGTACACACAAACATTAATGACTGTTCAGCAAAAATATCTATACATCAGGGCTAACAAAACTCAGGCAGCACGCAAATGGAACGCACTGATACCGCCACTGAGACAAAGGGTACTGTGTTTCTTTGAGGGAGGACTGTACCTTTAGCTGGTGGGGGTGCCTCTACTTTAGCAGGAATTTTCGGTTTCAGTACCATCTTCTTCTCATGCTTCTCAACCACTTGAAAAGAAGATAAAACATGCGTGTAGAAATGCCCAGATTTCTTTTCCATAAAAATATAAGCAGTCTGTTTATTTAGCCACGATAGTTATCAAGATAGGCAATACAAGTAATAGACTGACTGTAAGAGAAGAAAAATAATGGGACGAGCCAAACACAAATAGGGCTAAAATTAATTCAAGGGTTGATATACCTTCTGCCGGTTCGGCTTCCACTCTCTTAGAGATAAAGTGCATCTTTTCTTCCACAACGTATTCTTCTGGTTCTTCCATCACTTTAAAGACATCAGTTTTAAAGAAAAGTTGTAGTGTTTTTCATGTTTAATTTCAGAGGTGATTTGTAACTTCAAAGAGTAATTACAATAATAAAAAGTTTAACACTTGCCAAATCCCCGACTGTTCCCATTTAAAACCTCCCAAAAGTGCATTTTAATTGAAGTGTATGCCTTAATAAAGAATTTGGGAAATAAGTTTCAGTAATTTAATTTTCAAGTGTATCATAAAGATAGTAATGCTTGTATTCACAGGAAGAAGAGGACAAGTACAAGACATAAAAACAGTCCTAGTGGCTCAATTAATAAGCATTTGAAGATAAGTTTCAAAAATAACAGAGCACTCTAGATTTGAAGGCTTCGGGGCAGGAACATACACTTGAGGAAACATAATGGATGATAAAATAGAAAAGACCTGTATTACATGTGAAAAACCTACTGAGGACTTGGAAATAAGCTTTTTTTTTTCTCCCTAGTTTTGTGGGGGCAAGTACAGTAGAAAAAACAGGTGTCTTCATATGGGTTTTGAGCCTATATGTATAAAGTTAACTATAGAATAGGAAGATCTAGTTGTAGACATATCTCTTTATACTAGAAGTAAACTTAACAGGCTACCCACTTTTTCCCTAGATCAAGATTTAATGAAAACAAAGAATATTATAGAAGGTCTCTCTTTTCAGCTATAAGACTGAAAGAGATTTATAGTAGATACTGTTAAAAATTGAAATCAGATTTATGCAATGGGAACTTTCCCTGTGTACATGTTATGTTTGGTTTCCCAATCATATCTAGAAGGGATGGGGCCCTTTTTGATCTATCAGATTCCTGACTTACGCTCAACACCTTGGCCCTTCCCAGGAAGAACAACAGAACCAGTGGGCCTTCTCTTGGAGTCGCGTCCCATCCTGCTCTGTTCCAAGCCATTTCATTAAGAGAGCACATCAGAATTTCACAAGGAATTTTCTTCTATGTGGAGAAGTGGGGCACCTTTTATTAGTCAGAAATGCACTCAAGGGCATCTCCATATAGAATTCTATTCTTCTTTTTTTTTTTTTTTTTAAGGAAGAGAGTTAATTTGTTATAGAACTTACTGATTTTTCTTTGAAGCAAAGCTACATTAGAACTTTCTTAGGAAAGTTCTTTCAGATAAATAGCTTTAGTCAGAGTGCTGGACTTTAGGGGTAAACCTAATGGTATCTTAATTCATTGAAAAGGACTGAAATAAAGTTCATTGTTCAATCCTTAAGAAACTGCAGAGAACTAGCATTATAGGTTATAGGTATAGGAATGTCTAAACAACAAACAAATTCAATCAAAGATATTACATAATTGTTTTTCCATACATGAAATAGAAGAAAGACCTATGTGTTCAGTGCTTCACTCTCAAATGGCCTTGACTTCTGGAATGTAATAAGGTAGTACAATTTCTTCTTCATTTAAAAACTGTGAGCCAGGACGCATTAGTGAGTTGTGCTGTAAAAACTACTTTCTCTTACCCATGTTTTAGACATTAGACTACCAGGTGATGTTCATGCTGCCCACCATGCTAAAACCAAGTGCTGTCCACTAAAAGGATAAATGTAGATGGAAACACCTGCGCCATTAATTACACGTAAACATAAGGCCTCCCCCCACTCCCTCCCTCATAGCAAGTAAGAGACGATAGACAAATAATACATTGGATTTTTACTCTAAGTAATGTTCCTGAATCTTGTGTTTTGATCAAAAGATACATCTAACGAGGCTCTTGGATAGTCACTGAACTTGCGTCCACTTTCATTAATCTGATAAACAATCTGTGCAAGAAAACAGCTCATCAAGACTCCAGATCATCTCTAGCTCATTGGCATTGTTTACCTTCATATTCTGTAACCTCCACTTCCTCTTCCTCTCTTTCCTCTTCTCTATAAACTGAAACGGATACTCTTTCCTCTTCTTCTGAATAACTCCACTCCTCCTCTGTGGATATTTCAAAAAATACTATTTAATTTAAATTCAGGCCCCTGGAAACACTGGTAATAGCCATGTGTTCCCTACAGCTGGATAGTGGTTCTTATAACTGCTGAATAGGACTTCCTCATCACATGGAAGAGAAAGATAAGGGAACTGTACAGCCCAAGACTGAGAAGAATATTCAGATCATGTCCAAATGTGGTCATGTTGACAATGATCACATTTTCAGCATCCTGTTCACTGTCTTGAAATGATTTAAGACAATTGCAGACACAAAAGACTCAGTCTCAGAAGGCTATGGCCAGTAGACATTGATAAAGACAACTTACAAGGTAAACAGTCACATCTGGAAAGAAAGACTTCAAGGAAACATGCACACCCATTTCTTCCCTCACTTCTGATTATATACCTTCGTGTCGCATGACTTCCACTGTTTGAGGAACTGCAACAGATAGTCTTTCTTCGGCAGCGAATCTTTTTTCTTCTACCACAGTTTTCTTAGAAACTTCAGCTTTAAAAAAGCATTAAGTTGAAGTGTAAAAGATCAAGAATCTTAAAAATCCTATTTCCCTAAGAGTTTGGGGAAGAAATGTACGGTACGCCACTCTCACTAACAAAATGGGAAAACGAGTCACGCAACAAACATCACGAGGATACACACACACACACACACACACACACACGCACATATCCTATCAGAAGAGAGATGGAGGGTCACACAAGAAGACAATGGATAGAACAAGAATTCACAGGCAACAAGATTTTTGTCAGAGGTCTGAGACAAATCCTACCTCGGGGAGGAGGAGCTTTCTTAGCGACAGGAACTGGTACAGAAACTTTCTCTTCAGGGACAGGTTTCTTTCGTAGAACTGGCATTTAGAAACATGGACTTTTAGAACTTCAGAGTTATCTTACTGAAGCCCAACCCCAAACACAGATATGCACCCACAATGTATTCATATCACAAAGCCAACAAAACCACCATTTGCCTTCTTACATGATATCATATAAAGATGGTTCTTGGAAAGAGACAATACCTTTTGATGGTGGCGCTTCTTCCTCTTTTTGAGGAACAGGTCTTCTTTCTTCAGGAACTTTCTTCTTTGGTATTTCTGGCACTTAAAGATAGCATTTGATTTTAAGATTCTCAGAAAGGCAAAATAAAAGAGCAACACAGAATTGGCATGCCCATTAAAGAAGGCATGCAATTAAAGAAGCTTGAAGGAAAGACAAGGTTATTTATGAAGATGGAATTAAGTACCTGCTGGTGGTGGAGATTCCTCTCTTTGAGTAACAATCGTTATTTTTTCTTCTGTGACAACCCTCTTCTGTACTTCAGGAACTTGAAAAGACATTAATTTTTAGAAATGACTGTATTTTCCAAAGTAGCTAATTTACAGCTATTTTTTAAGAAAGCAGGCAGGTGGATAGACACTTCTATTGAATTATTACTCACGCCATAAAACACTCGTTTTCAATTAAACTAACTCAACAGATAGTTAAACACAAAAATGTTTTGTACTCAAGATATAAAAATAGGGTTCTTTAGCAAGCAAGGCACTATACCTTTAGCTGGTGGTGCTTCCTTTTTCTTTGCAACAGGAACAGGTATCTTTTCTTCAGGAACAGGTTTCTTTGGCACTTCTGGAACTTAAAGTTTTTAAAACAGAACATTAGTTCAACATATACCACTTTTATGAATGGATGTAGGCACATACACCAATCTTTAGTAGTTCATTAATGCCATAGGGTTTCTATGCATTGACAAAATAATGCAGAAAATTAAACTATGATGTTAAAAAGGTCACAATGTAATAAATGTCACGAGTAATGTTATAGAGACATTTAGGAAATTAAAAATGAGTCATATAAACAAAAATATATGTATAAAATTCATTTGTTATATATTGGTATGCTTTTGATAAATTAGTCAGTGACTACACAAACGATATAGATTGTAGATATAGAATGTAGCAAAGTCTTGTTAGGCTTTTTATCAAGAAACGGAATCCATAATAAAAATGGATTTAATTTATCTAGGACTATCTTAGACTAAGACATAGTTAGAATATTTGTATCTATAGGATACCATTTTGTTCCATTTCTCTTCTGATTTTGTTTGGTTTTGGTGCAACTATAGTTTATTTGCAACTCAGGAAACACTCATGATAGAGTAGGCTTCTCAATCTGATAGCCATGTGTCAGTGACTTTTGGGGAGTTCTGTATATGACATTTTGTGAGTATACACATATATGTTTTTCTCTAAGAGACTCCATAGTTTTCAACAGGATCTCTGACCTCAAAAGGTTTACAATTACTTAGTTTCTCCATTCTAAGTGTTAATGATGTGGAATTTTTAAACTGACAGATGCATTTTAAAAGCATGCATTGCTGGCAATAATTGTTTCCATTTTAAATAAGATAGTTTTTGTGAACTCCTTCACTTCTATGCTTGCATTTGTAATACTCTAATGTAATTATACAGACATATACATTTGCGTCTGCATTTATTATTTATACATGGGTGTTTATACATATATATTTTTTACTATGCATATTTATTTTTACTGGTAGGTGAGACATGCCTCTGTATCTCCCTCAGCAGTGATCAAGGGCTTTGGTATTAGTACTGGTTTTAATAATATGACCTTTTAATCTATATGATACCATTATGTTCCATTATTTTCACATAACCATATTTTAATGACTAGATAATCAGAAATCATATTTTGATGACTAGATAATCAGGAATCATTTTTTTTAAAGTAAGACCCAGAATTCTGAAAGTCAAGAATTTGAGAAAGAGAGAAACAGATTTGTTTTGGGAAGAAAATGGAAAATGGGAAGTCAGGCACAATGGGAACACTATTTAAAATGTGTGATTTCAGTAAGCCTGGTTTTTCTAAATCGGATGATACTGAATTCTTACTGAATCTCTCTGTATCAGACCAGATGTATGCAGTTTGTAGCCTCGCCACATCCATAAAATAGTGTCTCTAACATCACCAAACCCCTCCCCACAAAAAAGAACAAACCAAATTCAAAAACCAAAATAAAGGAATTAGCACACTGAATCCAAACATATGCATATGAAAGGTCCCCTGACTAGTTAATCAGAGAACTGCAACACTTATGGTAAATATTGACATTCAGTTAATGTCAGGAAACATGGTCAAAGTAAATGTCAAAAATCAATGTTTCCAACTAGTCTAGACTTGCTGCTCTTGACTTTTCAGAAGAGTGGAGTTACCAGAAGCATTATATACATCTTTATCTCATTAACATTCAGTTCTGTCAGACACTTTCCAGTTGTGACTCTGTAACTCATCATAACTCACGGAGGTGTTTTTTATTAAGAAAAATCTCAAAGATGAGGGGTAAAAGAGTCTTTCTAGAAAGATGCCTGTAGAAAATGAGTTTCACAAAGATTTCTTCTTTCTCTATCAGAGGAAAGATAGTAAAAATTTAATATAGCATTTTGACATAGTTGCTTCTTTTAAGAACACTTTCTGGTGGTGTCTTTGAAATTGCTCAGTGTCATAAATAATGTATGTCAAGAGTAAAACCTTGGAAAGTAACCAACAAATGAAAACACCAGGGGCATCTAAAAGACAGAACAGTAAGATAGCATAGTACACTATGAAGACCATATAAAGCAGAACACTGGCATCTGAGGCAAAGGGCTGCCCCCTGATCAGTTCTGGTGTACCTTTTGGGGGAGCGGCAGGTTCCTTTTTGGGTACAGGAACAGGTTTTTTCTCCTCAGGCACAGGTTTCTTGGGAACTTCAGGAACTTTAAAGATAACATTGTGGAAACAATGTTGAGAGTTCTAGTGTCCTTCTGAGACATTAAGATTACACTAAAGCATCAATCCTCAGTAAGAGCGTAAGAATTTAGAAAGTCATTAAACATGCTCTACTTGTGGCAGACGTGTATGCAAAATAAATTGATACCACAGAGACACTACATACATTTCATGAAACAAACACTCAGTTATTACGGTCTTGTACTTGTACATCATTAGCTTTGGTACTTGTACAACACAGTACCAAAGCTAATGAGATCAACATACAGAGAAAACACCACAAATCATTTACAGATGCTATTTCGTTCATACACAGATCCCACAGAAAAAGATACAAAAAGACAGACACCAACAACTTTTTTTTCAAAAATATTATTCTACCTTTGGCTGGTGGAGGCTCCACCTTTTTAGGAATGGGAACAGCAACTTCTTCTTCTGGGACTCGTTTCTTAGGTGGCTCGGGGACTTTAAAAAAAATGCCATTTTTGAGAAATTGTGTGGTTTTACAATAAGGCAGGACAGAATTAAAATAAAGATAATTTTATGCCAGGTGAATGCAAGAAAACTCCACGTTAGAAGCAAGAGGCAAGGGAAGCAGAGGAAAGACTAATTAGAAAAAGTTGTGGTTGTTATTGACCTTTAACTGCAGGAGCCTTCACTTGGCCAGGAACAGCTAGGAGTTGTTGCCCTTCCTCAGAGGCGCCAGTGCCTGAGGTGCCAGTTTTAGAAACTTCACATTTATAAAGCAAGTGCATTCTAACATTGCATTACATTATCTTAAATATTTTTGGTATCCTAAATGTTTAACAGTTTGGATGGGGCATGTGGGGTAGGATGAGCTCTCATTCGTAGCAACTGCCAGTTTTCACTTTCTGGGGCGGTATAAATACTCCCACCCCGGCTAACAAGGGAGACATCAGGGTTGCGGAGGTGGGAAGGACGCATGGCAGCCCACCGCAATCTAGCACTTTGACCGCCTTGCCCCAGTCGATGTGAACAACAGAGAGAATAACAACACGCTGTACAAGTGGAAGTAAGCCGTCAAAACAGCTTAGCATAGATTTCAATATAATTTGTTTAATTCTGAGTTTACAGAGCTTAACTTTGAATCGTGGAGGTGGTGAACACTCGGTAGCAAAATTTCTATAAATTCAACCATCAGCTCTGGTGAGCTGGAACAAACTAGCTCCAGGATATCAAATTTCTACTCCCAAGTAGGTGGTCACCAGATTGTAAGGTCCCTGGAGCAGGGGCCAGAGCCTCCAATCATTGTCATCCCGCCTTCCTCAGAATGTCCACTATACCTAGTGGCTGTAGGTCTGCTGACTGTGTGACCAAGGCCATTCCGTAGCATTAACATACCCAGAGGCTTACGATGGAACCTTTAAAAGATTTTAAATTTAGAAGGAATCACTGATACCTTTAGGTGGAGGCTCAATCTTTTTGGAAACAGCAACATGAATTTTCTCTTCAGTAACAGTTTTCTTCTGTACCTCAGGGACTTTAAAAAATGTACATCTGAATTACTGGTATGCCATATTAAGGGTGGCAATTATAGTTCACAAAGCATATTGAAATACAAACTAAAACAGAGACAAGTGTGCAATGAAAAGACGACAGAGAGCTACAAGGAGACAGAAACACCTACATAATCGCAAATTGGGTCTGAAAAAGGGGGATCAAAATTCATCTAAAGCCCTTCCATTTGAGCCCCCAAATTCAAATGTGCCTTATACCTGTGACTGACATCTCCTCCTCTGTGTGAGAAGCAAAGAACATCTTTTCTTCTGAAATAACCATCTTCTTTGTATGCACAGCTGGTACTTTAAAGAGAGTATTTCACATTTAGTATTTCTTTTTCTAGGACAAGGTACCTGATCAAATACATATGTGTAAATTTGTACATTACATGTAACAAACATTACATGTAAGTCTTTAGACACAGAATGAGTGGGTTAATATGAGTAGCCTCAGAAATAAATTTAGTATTGACAAGAATACAAACCATGTTCTCATATATAGGGACAAATGACCCATGCAGCTTTATCAAAGATTATTAAATGGGAATCAAATAGACACAACTTCTTCACACGTAATGTGGTCCTTTTCCAAATCCACTAGGGTTTACTCATGTAAACAAGAGGATAGGGAATATTATATGCAATGGAATGCCTTGCATAGTAAAGTTAGAAGACTATTTATTAAACAAAATCTTCCTTTAATTAAAAAAATGTAATTCTAAAGCAGAATCAGAAACAAGGGGAATGTTATTATTTCCTTAAATTATACATATGTACAACTCAACATAAGATATATACTGTAGAAGGATGTATTTTGGTAGTTTCAGATTTGTGAACTGTTTAAATATGTACACATATAGACATAAATGAAAATGTTTAAAACTTGTAGCTGGAAAGACAAAGATGTATACCTTTCACTTCAATAACTTCTTCCTGCACTGGAATCCGAGGTTTTTGAGGAACAATCTTCTTTGAAACTTCGGGTACTTAAAAAATATGTACAAATATATTTGTATTGTGAAGAATATTGTTTTGCACAAAATTTAAAAATATCTTAGTTTAGATGATTACATAAATAACTAACATGGGAATATACATCAGTAAACAGATGACGTGTGTACATGGTATTAGAAATGTTTTAAATCATAATACCTTTGGTGACTTGAACTTTCTGTTCCTCCATTCTTCGAGAAGTCTTTTCAATTTTTTCAACTACTGGCTTCTTTACAACTGCAAGCATTTTAAAGAAATTGCAGTACTTTTAGAATTTCTATTGAAACTCTCTCTTTGTCCCTATGTATCTATGTATCTACGTATGTTTATATAGAAATATATATGTCTACATGCATATATACATATATATATATACATATATAATTTTTAAGAAAGAAATGAGTCTGGTACTCTGAAATTTAAGTACACATTTCTGTACTTGAAATATTTTGAAATAAAAAAATATGTATCATAACCATCTTTTTATCATCCTTTTAATTTTTGCATTAAGTACATTAGATATTCTTAGGAAGAAAATTCATTGAGGCAATAAAGCTTAGAGAAGAAGTTGTGCCTATTGGATTGGACTGGTGACTTATACATCTTTGCCAAACAAGCCATGATAATGATGTGGATGCTCTGATCTAGTTCAAGAATCCCAATTACATACCTTTTGGAGGCGGGGCTTTCTTTTCAGGCACTTTGGCTGGAATTTTTCTCTCGTGTGATTCTTTAGCAAAAACAGAGGAATAAAACAGGATGCTTAAGTAAGTTCTAGCTGACTGTATGAACTGCATAGGAAATAATATATATTTGCGGAAAGTATTGCGTTTGGGATCTTTATGGCTAATATGATCCCTGGCGCTGGATTTCGAAGCAGGATCGAGCAGAGATGCAGAGGGGTGAGGAAGTAAGCCCTGAACTCCTGCATTAGACGACAACCCTCGGGTTTTTGTGATATGGCAACATGATTCGACTTAACAATGTCAAAGCCTGAAAGTGACTGAAGAAATGCCAAGAGTAAGTTTCTAAAAATGTCTAACCTTGAAAGATCGAAATGGTCATTTCACTGTTTTCCTGTCTATTGCAGCTCAGGTTCATAGCCCTGAAAATATCACACACTGAGGAAAAGAGGAAAGAAGTGACCCCGGTTGATACACACCTTCATAAACCTCCTTTTGCACTTGGATCACTTCTCTCTCTTGGTAAGTTTCCTCCCAGTCTTCCTCCCCTTCATCATAACCTTCTTCCCTTTCGTAGTATTCCTGGCCTTCCTCGAAGTCTTCTTCCCATTCCTCATGAACTTCCCTCCTTGCTTCTACCTTGGTCTCCTCATAGTCTTCGTCTGGTTCTTCATAGTAAGGTTCTTCATATGGCTCTGTGTACGGCTCCACTTCAAGTTCGTCGTAAGGTTCTTCCAGAGATTCGATGAAAAGTTTCTTCTCCTCGTAGACAGCACGCTTCTTTTCATACACAGCCTCTTGTTCTTTGTGAACCTCTTTCTTTCGGGTTATGGTCGTTATTTTTACTTCTTCAGCCTTGGAGGATACGTCAATAATTTCAGGAGCTGAAATAAACAAACAAATAAATAGACAATATTAGCATACTAATTACATTCATACTGTTACTTCAGAAACCAAAGTCTATGTTGTCAAACAGTATCAGTATCTCAGATCCCAGTCTGATGTCGATAACTTATTACATCTTCTGTCTACTGGTTCCGTTTACTTTTTTGTTGGCTATGGAACACAATAAAGAGTGCAGAGAGGCACTCAATCTTCATTTGGGGATTTTTCCAGTGTGAACACAATGGTATTCAGTAACTATCCAGTGGACACATCTTCCATTGTTCTATGGGAACTCCAGTTTAGAAAGCTCCTGGGGTCTCACAGGATTTTTTAACATTTGATCATTTAATGGAATTTACATGTAATGTTAACCTCTATTTAAGTTTCCAATTTCTCTTTCAGAAACATTTCTAATTTTAAAGCTACACTTTTTTTTCATTTATTTATTTTCAGCATAACAGTATCATTATTTTTTCACCACACCCAGCGCTAGTTGAATATGACTCTATTATCAGTTTAAAAAAAAATACTCAAAATTGTGTAACCAAATCAATTTGTTGTTTTTATAATAACAACTTTTTAAAAAAATCAATGCTAACATTGTTTACATGATCCTTAGCACCTATGTTAGCTGCAACTGAAGCAAGTGGACGATGCCTCCCTTTCCGCCCCTCACCCAGTGCTTTCTCTGTGTCCACAGCACTGAGGCTGCATAATCATCTGCCTGCATTTCCTTTCCAGGGACTAGAGCGATAGGACATAGTCATTTCTCGTGCTAATTCTAATATGGCAGAGGAGATGCCTTAACTTTACAATCAGCTAGAAGCCTTCCATTTGAAAATAAGAATACAAAGCAGTGATGCATATCTCAGAGATAACAGAAAACATTTAACAATATCTTTTCATTTACCTTTTGCTGGAATCAAGGCAGTAGGAGGCGGGGGTTTCTTGTCAACCTCTGGGATTTTAAAAAATAGAATGTTTATTTTTAGATAATGCATGATTTAATGTTTACTAATCCCGTGCACCTTTGTCAGTCATTTGTACAATCTGTGACTACTGCTAACATACAAAATGCCTTTGTAATTTCCAAATTTATCTCAGCAGCATTGCAATGGAATGCCATATTTACAATGGTGAAAAGCTGAACTTTGATTCTAGCTTAGGTTGATGTAAAACATTTTCAATCAACATGAAACATTACAAGACTATTCAGTAGTAAGTCTAATGCTAACAAATAATGTTTGATTTTTTTAATGGTTAACTGTAAAGCTGAGGAAATACCCATGCTTTATGATGCTCTCTTCTGCCATAGAGTTTCTGGGAGTGGTGTCTTGTGCTCCTGGGTCCTCCTCCTTTCAGGAAGGATCTGATCTTAGTTAAGCATTTGAAACTATTTGCTTAAATTTAGTGATCTAATCTTCCTCTTAAAACCCTTCCAGGAGCACTTGGGTGGCTCAAGTGATTAAGTGACTGCCTTTGGCTTGGGTCATGATCCCAGGGACCTGGGATTGAGTCCTACATTTGGCTCCCTGCTCAGTGGGGAGCCTGCTTCTCCCCCTCCTGCTCCCCTGCTTGTGCTCTCTCTCTCTGCCAAATAAATAAATAAATAAATAAATAACATCTTAAAAAATAAAAAACAAAACCCTCTTCCAGGATATAGTTTAAAAGGGGGGGGGGGCGCCTGCGTGGCTCAGTAGGTTAAGCTTCTGCCTTTGGCTCAGGTCACGATGTCAGGGTCCTGAGATCGAGCCCTGCCCTGGGCTCTCTGCTCAGTGGGGAGCCTGCTCCCCCACCTCTCTCTGCCTACTTGTGATCTCTCTGTCAAATAAATAAATAAAATCTTAAAAAAAAAAAGGAAGTAATTGAACTAATCTTCCTTCACAAAGCATTTTGTTTTTCTGCAGGGACTGACAGCTCAGGTGAGCCAGGAAGGGTTTGGAGTTGGGTTGGAGCAGCTACTGGAAATGAGCACTGGTCCTTGGCTGTCTATCGGTAGGACCGGATCAAGAGCAGCTGTGGGACAGGCAGGCAGTGCCCTCCAGAGATAACAAGAACACTCTGGTGTTACCACAGTGTGCCATGGGCAGACATAGGCACAGGAGGATGGGGAGGAAAAAAAAAAAAAAGGGAAGAGTAGAAAGTTGACAAAGAGAAAGCAAGGGCTGAGTTCTAGAAGACAGTGAGAGTGAGTGAAGGCAGAGCCTCCACTTTGGTGATTCAAACTCTTACCTTCCTCCACCCTCCACTATTTGGGGTTTAAAACTGTTAACCTGGAGAAAAGCTGTAAGACTCAATTTTCATTAATTAATGATAATACCTGTAGGTTCTTCTTTGGGCTTCACAACAATTTTTTTGGTATCTTTCTTCACAGCTTTTTTGGTCACTAAAAAATAAGATATCAGACATAAGCAAGTAAAATGCTTTCAGGAAACAAAGAAGTTTTATTGAAATACTTTATTTTTTCATATGTTTTGATGGTAGTGACACTCTTGCCACCTAACTGTAAGATACCTGTATCAGAAAGGTCTTGCGCTAGAATGCAGAACATGGTTTTTGGATGGAGACAGAACATGTGGGGTGATTCTACATCTTCACTGATTTTATGCCTGCCTACATTTTCAAAACACAAAGAACGTGAACCGAAGTGATACCATAAATAGAAAAGGTACATGTCTTCACCTTGTTTCGCTTAGATAAGAACACTTTAAATTTATCAGGATGAAGAATAGCAAGTGAATTAGTAAAATTAAAAAATTAGTAAAGTTAAAATCTATGATATTGTGGAAATCTTCTTTGTTGTTGCTGACATTATACCTTGATCATAGCCCCTACTTATAACTTGAGTTATGGCTCTTAATATTCATGAATAAATAACACTGTTTTTAATTTTTAAAATATGATTTCATTTCCCAAGTTCCCCAGTGGGTAGTCAAACTTAGCCCTGTTGCCAGTAGTGCTCAAAGACTAAATCATTCATTAAGGTAAATTGTTACTCCTGACAAAAATATAAGTAGAAATTTATGATTTTTGATTCTTGTTCCTCTCTGCTATTAAAAGTAGATAAAAAAAGAAAAAAATAAGAGTAGATGAAATATATTTAAGTCTTCATATAAATTATAAAAATGATTTTATTTGTTATTGAGATGTGTTAGTCACAATACTGGAAGGTTGGTTTGTTTATTTTTCCCCACTGAATTTTCTCCGAGGCTGGCTGAACACCAGCTCAAGCTCTTGATAACAGAGGTAGCAGATATTGGGGTACTAGTATGCCGAACCCTGGAAGCCACTACAGAAAAATCTGACTATGGAAAAATCTGGCTTTGACATGCAGAATTTCCTCCTGAAGCAAGGAGAATTCTGACAGCAATTCTTAACTACCCAGAACTCTAGAAAGTCCCAGGCAGTCTGTTGATTGATTTAGTTGAGAGCTTGGGGAACAAATAGTATAATCTGTCTATTGAAATATTTGAAAAGGGAAGTTGCTTGACATGCTCAAGAGCTGCTTATTAGTGAACTCATTCCTTAGATAAGAAAAAAAATCAAATATATCAAAGAAACCCTAAATCACATTTTTGTAACAAAATAGCGAATTTTAAAAAGGTGTTAACCTTGTAATTGAGGAAAAAGGATACTATAACTTGCAACATGACTATAAACTAGTATGGTTTATTTCCAGAAGCTTCACTAGAAATTAATTCTATTATTTTATTGTTAAATATGTAGTTACATATAGCTAAAATATAAAATATGAAACATGAAAAAAAATTCACCATTAGTGTTTCAGTGATTACATCAAGATGAAATATTTTAATATTAAGCATTGCATTTGGTTTGTCTGATGATTTTCAGTGTTTTAATCACCTGTCTCACACATTTCATTAGAGCAAATAATTTTGAAAGGCAATTTAACCTGCTGGCCACAAGAGGGCCAACATGTTGCATTAGACAGCATGTTCTGGTCTGCAATAGTTGTTTATATATATTTTGACATTTAGGTAGATAGCATAAAATACCTTCAATGCGTTTTGCTGGTGGCTTCTTTTCTTCAGGTGATGGTAGCAACAGAGGAATAGGAGGAACAACCATAGGAGGGATTTCTGAGGAAAAGAAATGTCATCATCATGGTTTGGTTTCTTATTTTGTGTGAAGTATAATGAAAAGTCTTATGAGTTTCTTTCAGTAATCATAGGTGTTATAGTACCAATTCATCAATCAGCACAAATAAAAACAGCATATACCTTAATTGTTACTATTCTCTTGCTTTGATTTTTAATTACACAATGAAGACTATGACACACAAGGATGTGTTCTGGCTCTCTACTATGGTTTGGCCTCACTAATTTCCTAGTGGTACAGAACATTGTTGCTGCAAGCCCAGGTGTTGTGCTGGGTCTTACCTTCTGGAGGTACTGCTCTGATAGGCATGGTTGGAATTGGAACTCTGGAGTCAGGAATATCTGAAAAGGAACAATTGGTGGTAAGAATGGAGGCACTGAGACCACACATATTTATTAGTCAACTAAGATGTGCTTGTCAGGCATTTCCAACAGCAGAATCTAATACACAGACACAGAGATATTAGGATTCTTTTGCATACAACCACATAGGCATGTTTATTCCCTGTGAAAACTGGTTCTGTTCTATGGCCACAAAATTTTGGCATGATCCTAGATATCAGCTGGATGAGACCTTCTTATCTCTCATTTCCCAAGCTCACAAAGCCTAACAGTTATATTATTTCCCGAAAATCATTTTACTGAATAAGATCTTACTGAAAAACCTAAAGAATATTTTTAGACATTTCAGTTTGGCTTCCACCATTTACAAAAATCTGCTGAATATATTTGAGCAAGGGTTGATTTTTCGTTTTTTTTTTTTAAACTTACCAGGAGGCTTCATCTCAAGCTTAATTTCTGCAAAAGAAAAAAAATGACATTTTTGCATTTAGAGTCGTCCAGGCAGGACTATTTCAGGGATTGCAGTGGCTTAAATGGAGGTGTTCTCTGACCTTTAGTTGTTAAGTACAGCTCTGCTGTGCTTCTTGCTTCACCTCTCGGTTCCAGTCGAGCAATTACTGAATAGACACCTAAGAAGAATCATCAAACTTTTATTTCCTGATACATCTATAAATAACACTTCTTTATTTAAATACAGTATGGATTTATTTATCATTCTCTTTCCTAAAAAAAGTATTCTATATAGAATTACAGAGTGTAAGTTAGGGTAGAAATATATAAAACAGACAAGATTTAAATTATATATTCACAGGGATGCTGTCCACTAAATTACCTTCATCATCTGGGGTCACATTGTGGATGGTCATATAATGGCACCGACCATCATTCCTGAAGTTGTACTTCTGGCTCTCAGTCAGTTCTGTTGGTCCTTTGTACCACGTTACGATGGCGTCATCAAAGGACACTTCGCATTCGAAGGTGGCAGACTGATGCTCGCTCACCACAATGTTCTGTATGCGCTTCGTAAACTGAATTGGTTCAGCTGTTCAAGTATAAAGGAGAGTCAAAGTGAGATTGTACAGGAAGGAAATTTTTCCACTGTGCTTTCCCCTCAGGTATCCAAAGCCTCCACCTGTGTAACCAGCTGGAAAAATAACATAGGCTGAAAACATAGAAAAAAAGAAAGGGCTCTGTTTTGCATCAGTAACAAAAAATTATCCCCATACTTAAGTGTATTTCTTCAGGACCAACATAGCAAAGAGTAAGAAATCCACGAGCATCCTTAAAGCATTTGCACAAAAGCAAGAGTCAAAAGGGCTTAAGACCCAAGAGTCAAATTAAACTTTAAAAATGTTAGTGAAATTGGGGCTTCAAAATAAAGGGAACATAAACTTCATTTTCCTCTGTAACTTATTCACCTCTGAAATTCTTTCCTCTGTTAGAGAATTTTCCGATTCAGGACCTAGAATTGTTTATTATCTAGTATGCCATAACTTTCCTTGTGAAACTTTAAACTCAAGAGGAAATCTGAACTTCTCAATTTCAGACGGTTCACTTTTGAGAGTTCTGAAACTTGCTTTGTAAGCACCTGTGGCCATGTACGAAGGGCTCACCCCGCCCCTCACACTGGGAATGAATGGCAAGGGTATTTAGTAGGGGAATGGGCTGCAGTAGAGGATCTTTTTGCAAGATTTTAGAAGTCTGGAATTCAGTGTCTAGCTGTATCAAGAACATCTCAGACATCAAAAATACTCTGGTGAGTCTTTTCTTTTTTTTGAAGGATCATATAAGAATGCAATAATTTAAAAAATGAGAAGTCATTTCAACTGGATCCTTCACATAGAAACCTACTAAAATTTTCTGACCTTTAAAATAAAACCAGGCGTTGATATCCATGTAAAGCAAACCTGAGAAGTTGAAATGTTTGTGTAAATAAGTCACCTAATTATATTTTAACAACTATAAATGGGCACCCACCACTATGTTGAAACATCATTACAGCTAAAATGTTGCTCACTACAGTCCAAGGGAGTCTTCAAACAGTGCATATGATCAAAGGATTAGAAAATAAATATTATTGCTCCTAAATCCTGAGATTTCCCTTTATCTCAGAGATTTAGAAGGCTGGAATATAATCCTCGCATGAAATAATTATTTTGAAAAAGGGCTGCTAATCACATATGACATTGTTAATTTTATCTAATAAGTTTCAGACAAGTAGATTCAAAGATCAAAGGATTAGAAAATAAATATTATTGCTCTTATATCCTGAGATTTCCCTTTATTTCAGAGATTTAGAAGGTTGGAATATAAGCCTTGCATTAAATAATTACTTTGAAAAAGAGCTGCTAATCACATATGACATTGTTAATTTTATCTAATAAGCTTCAGACAAGTTAATCTCACACAAATTAATTTCTATAGACAAAAAAGATTTTTTTAGATCTATTAGATATAGCCAAGATCTTTTAGCAATGCTATAAAATCTAGTCATTTCCAAGATCTCTATCTTACAATGAGAATCATAGGGGTGAGAATTATGCAATTTATTGAAATTAAAAGGAATGATTGAATTTAGCAGAATTATGGAATTCAAGTAACTGTTAGTCATGTCTTTGTTTGGACTGAAGTCTGCCTTCGGTGAAAGAAAAAAAAAACATGTAAAAGATCCAGCACTTGTGTGAACACGTCTCTTGATTTAGTGTGCATCTTGAGATGTGAGTGAATCCTGGGAGGGTGTGCTGGGAAAAGAAAACACACGGGCACTTTGGAATACGTGTAATGGCAGGGCAGCCGCGGGAGGGGTCCTGCACCACATTTGCCATTGACTTTTGCACGAATAACCCCAGCTGCGGCCATTCACCCACCTTCGATTCTGAGCTCTGCTGAAGTTTCAAGGTCTTCATATTTGCAGGTGTACTGTCCCTGGTCTTCTGCTCGAACATCAGCGATGGTCAGCTTATGGACTTTGTGCTCCACTTCTGTCTTATGTCTAGCCTGGGGCTTAAGAATTCTGCCATTTCTGAACCATTCAGATTTTACGTTTGGCACGGAAAACTGGCATGTCATGGTGCAAGTCTGGCCTTCTTTCAAAGTAACATCCTGAAGATGCCGTTCCCAGGCAGGCTCTGCAGGTATGACACAGAAAACATTTTGTTTAATATACATGCAGATGTGCTCAACAGTAAATGAATCTCACACATTGCTTTTTTTTTTTTTAAATAAAAAGCTTTCTACTTACCGATTACAGTTAGTTTAGCACTAGCAATGTGTGGACCACACACCAGCCTATAATTGCCCTGATCTTTAAGTTGACAGTTTTTGACTCTGAGTGTATGTCGATCACCATCAATACTTATTTCAAATTTATCACTGGGCTCCAGTTTTTCAGTCCCTTTGTACCATGAAAGCTTGATTTCTGGATAATTAATCTTAATGTCAATTTCAAACACAGCATCATCATCTTTCAAAACTGTCTGATTCTCAATGTCCTTGATCAGAGTGACAGGCTACGAGAGTAAAGAATTAACACACATTAGTCACTCCTTCCCTTCTAATTCCCAATAACAGACTGTTCACTGTATTATCTTCATGATTCACTTTACCTCTGTCTGTGACAACCTTTGCTGAATAAATGATACAAGTTCCTCAAATTCCTTTTCATCCTTCTCTGACTTCTCTATTTCCTCAATTTCCTGAGGAGGAAAAGCATAGAAAGTATTACATATGGGGAAAAAACTGAATTGGAGGATGCATGATTATGTTCAGCTTCCATTATTGATGCTGCTTGGGTTATATTAAATGATCTCACACAGCTGTAGGGTTCTAGAAATTCAAAGGCTACCTATTAGATGTTTCAAAAGTTAATTTTTAAGATGACGTTATTTACAAAAGATCATACCAATCTATGTGTCTCTTCTTCCTGACTTTGCTTTAGCAGTTCAAATGCTTGAAGAAGACCTCGGAAGTCAGTGATTCCATACATGCGGGCATATTTTTCATATTCTTTAGGATCAACATTTTTGAGAAGTTCCATGATATCGATTTCCTCTTCTTCTCCAGATCCTTTCTTTAAGACTGGAGTCCTGAATGAAATCAGAAATAAACATGAATCACCTGTTTTCTATTTATTTTGAATTGCCTATCATCATTTAAAGATTATAAATATCAATAAGGCTTTTTTTCACCCTCTCACAAAGGCATAGTGCTATATCCTTTGTTTAAGAAATATTAGTTTTACTGCATTAACAATAAAAAAAAAAGTGGGTTTGGTGATGAGGTAAAGATTAGACCATTCTAAAAAAGCACAGAAATTTAATTGAAGAATTTAAGAAAGAATTTGGAATGTTTGTAAATTTTACAACCAAATGAAATAATTAAAAGGAAAAGCAACAGCACTGGAAAAGCATTAATAAGGGTAAATATCATGTGTCATGGGAAAGATGTGTGGAAGGAAAATGTTGATTAAAAACCGACTATATTGAAACATAATTTGTGTTGAAAGTATTGGTAATTATGGAAATGTTTCAAGTGTTGATCTAGGAAAGAATTCAGAACATGAGAAATACTATGTACAAACAAAAATTTCATATTGAGACAGATATAGATTTCTCTGTAGGCCAATTCCTTTGCCTAAAATTTTAATAAAAACTCACTTCATTCTCAAAACTTCCTCATGATCATTCAGAATCTGCTAACCTATGACCAAATACTGGGTGTTTGCTTATACGTTTCTGTGAGAATGTCTGTGTGCTTATGTTCATTTATCATCAGAATCTTGGAAGGGATGGTCCATGCCTCTTAAAAGATCTCTTTGTGACTGGAAAATGACCGTGTGTGTGTGTGGTTTTTTTTTTTTTTTAAGATTTTATTTACTTATTTGATATTTCATAATGTTTTTATTTCATGTTTTCTTTATGGCATATAAGCTTTTTTTTTAATTTATTTTCAGCATAACAGTATTCATTGTGTTTTAATTGAACTTACTTTTTCAGCATTGCTCTGAGATCTCCTTCAATCTTCTCCTGTTTCTTCCTTTCATCCACCTGTAGGTTAACGTTACTTTCAATTTCACCGTGTTTATTAAATGCGACACACCGATACAATCCAGAATCGGTCTTTGTGGTGTCTCTAATCTCCAACTTTGCTTCGTCGCCTTTCTGATGGATAAGAATGCGACCCCCCTGGTTCAGTTGTCTCCATTTCCCTTTTGTCCATTTAACATTTGGGATTGGATCACCTCCAACTTTTGCGATAAATGTTGCGGTGGTTTCTAAGGAAGAATGAAAGCAAATGAATAAAAAACCTTGATTTCCCCAAATCAGCTCTTCCAAAATTAAATCAGTGGTAAAACCATACAAAGTCAGTGAAGGTAATGTACCGCTCACGAAATACTTACTTTCTACCACTCTGATACTCTGAGGTTCTGACACGAAGAAGAGTTTCCCGTCTACGGCCGCTTTCTTAGCTGCTGGGACTGCAGCTGGTTTGTCTGAAAAACATTTACATGTTTTATTATCACAGTTACCTTAAAAGTGGAATAAATAATTCCTTTGTAAAATGAGCTTTAGGCATTTGGCAGTGTCAAAGATATCATTCACTCCAGGACTCACTACGTATGAGAGTGGATTATGGAAGATAAAGCAGTTTAATAGGCATTTATAACTACTTGTAGCTTTCGCATGCAGGTTGAACTACAATAGTTTTTTTTCTATAATTTTTTAAAAGATTTTATTTATTTATTTGACAGACAGAGATCTAGGCAGAGAGGCAGGCAGAGAGTGAGGGGAAGCAGGCTCCATGCTGATCAGAGAGCCCAGTGCGGGACTCCATCCCAGGACCCTGAGATCATGCCGTGAGCCAAAGTCAGAGGCTTAACCCACTGAGCCACCCAGGTGCTCTAGCTGAACTACAATCGTAAGAGCAGTGTCCAATTTCATATTTCTAGGCTTGGCTTTATTCGATCGATTTCCTCCAGGACTATGACGTTAGATTCCCTCATGTCACATTATCACAGATCATCTTTGGACCTTAATTATACCTTCTTGGATATGGTGGGAAGAGGTATGAGAAATAGGATGGTGAACTGTGGGTAATGTCAGACAATGTGTATCAAAATTATTCCCACTCAATTATCTAATACTTCAGTTATAACAAGGAGGCTATAAATTGCAAATGAATATTAATTGATATTTCTGAAAAATGAATTCTATTCTTACTTAAGTTGTAATACACTAATCAATAGGAGTGGTCATTGGCTTAACTGGAATGCTAATTTTGAGGTATCTGTACCTTTAATGGTCACTTTGGCTTTTGAAGTGTCGCTTCCAGCCACATTCGAAGCTTTGCACACATAATCTCCCGAATCTGCTTTCACCACATCCTTCAGTTCCAGCACGGCAGTCCCATTAGCAAAGCTGAAGCTGCATCTGTCTGAGGGCTTTACTTCCCTTCCAGCCTTCAGCCACTGGATCCTGATGGGTTCCGATCCCCGCACATGGCAGCTGAGCTGCACAAATTCTCCTTCGCTTACTGTTACTGGAGTAAGGTGCTGATCAAACACAGGTGGCTTCTTTGGTTCTGGAATTACAAAGATAGCTTTGCTTAAAAGGAACTTAAAGGCAAAAAGTTTCGAAATTCCAGAAAAGAAACCAGTTTTGTCTCTAACGGGTAATGAGCTGAATCAGTAACCGAATCAAGACTGATTCCTCTCTGAAGGCAGTAGTTGCATTTGTTGGAGTTTTTAAGGAAGATAAAGGTTGAAAAACAAGCAAAGAGCAGATGCCATGTTGACCAAAGATCGTGCAAGCTCCATGTCCTGACTAAACACTGCAAACATGGCAACTGGCAGTTCCCATAAACTTAGGTGCTGTACAGCACACTGCTAATTCCCCTGAACATGCATATAGCTGTATATTTGCTATGTATATTTGCTATATTTGCTATGCCCTAAAAACAAAGGGCCTCCTGGGGAATTCTGCTCATCTAGAGCAGCAGTTCTTGCCACACTCTGGGAAAGAAAGCCAACATTTGAGTAATCTGTGAACCCACATCGTAATATGTGATTTTCCCTGGTTTTCCTCTTTAGCTATGAAATGCAGCTACAGTAGCATTTAAAATCTCATCTTTGCCCAAGGGATATAGCAGTTGAAGCTCAGTGTTCAACTGAAAACCAATGAGGAATATACAGGTAACATGGTAGGAAGGGCGTGTACAACTCAATATTATGTAATGGCTTTATTCAATGATACTGAGAACTAGTTATAAACATAAGGCAACAGTCATGACTATAATGATTAAAACTTGCAATACCTATTCTTAAAAAAAAATTCTATGAAGAAATAGCCTCAGAATGTGATAGAAAGTACTCATCTACTCAATGGCAAAACCACCAGGGACATAAATCATGAATATAAACCACCATTAAGGATATATTTTTGTGTTTCATTACATATATTTTAAAACTAAATGAACTTAAATTCCATAAAATGAGTATGTTTTAAGTTAAGACAACTCAAAGACACAAGCCCATTAGTGGCATTAACCTATTACCTATGCCTGTGCCCTGAAATGGCTAACTATATCACATCAGAGCTGGTATCAAACTCCAAGCTGCTCTAAGAAAGTTGGCTTATCAAGTGATTTTGATGAATCTGCACCATAATCATCTGGATGAAGCCATTTTATGATCAGAGGACCAGAAAAAGGGATCTCCTTAAAAGATAGTCTATTTCTTTCCCTCAAGTTAGGACTGTATATGTAAATACATCCTCCATAATAGAAAGCATCTTTCCTCTCATCTTTTTTTTTTTTTTCCTTTGAACAAATTCTACTCTTTTGTCTGGGATTAACATTCATTTACAGGCTACAAGCTTTGGGTAGGATATGTCAAAAATAATCCTTTAGAAATAGAAAAGAGAGTGTTTCAGAATGTGATATAACTTGCAAGTGCAAAGCTAATGTGTTTTTCCATGACGAAATTTTAAGAAATTTTCAAAATACACATGCTTCATAAAAATTCATATATTACTGAGGCATGAATTTCCAAGTAGACTTAGACTGCTAACCACCTGAGAGAATTTTGGGATATGATTCACATGCTAAGATTTTAGTCCATTTATTACAGAACACCTCCTTTGCTGGGCACGTAATTATAAATAGTATGTATTTCAAATAAATATATGTGGAATTATGGCCAGCCAGTGACATCCCGTATATTTACAGTCATCCCTTAAACAACATGGGTTGGAATGGTGTGGTTCCCCCTTTGATACGAATGTATTCTTTTCTCCAGTTCACTGTATTGTAAGAATATATAATCAACTGTTTATGTTATTGGTAAGGCCTCCTGTCAACAGGACGCTATTAGAAAAGTCTTGGCAGAGTCAAAATTTACACGGGGATTTGTTGGTGATCCTAGACTCCATGTTGTTTAAGAGTCAACTGTGTATCTTCTAGAACTTATCTGGCCAACAGAATTAAAGAAGAAATGCACAAATCAGAAGAAATGCACAGGCCTAGTTAGCTAACAGGCAATAAGAAGAACACTGGCGGAGGCTGGGGACCACGATGATGACTCACCTTTGATGACAATGGAAGATGTGCACAGAGCAGAGCCCGCATCATTTGACACTTTGCATGTGTACAAACCAGCATCGCCCATGCCCGCCTTCTTGACGTGCAGCAGGAGGGTGTTGTTCTTGAATGTGATCTCACAGTTAGCCGTTGGGTGTATCTCTATATTATTCTTGTACCATGCAACTGTTATAGGCTGGGAACCGGCAACACGGCCCTCGAGTCTGAAAGAATTCCCTTCCGTTTCTTCAACAGTCTCTGAGAGTTTTTTAGTGAAACTTGGTGGGATGAGCCGCTCTGCAAGAAATGGCAACGGTATTTGAAATGGAAGCCATTTGAAATGGAAGCAGGTTATTGACAGAAGGCTCTTCAGGAAAATTAAGTCCTACTTTACATTAGAAGTTAATGCTAACTGACTAGATGCAGTGAATCAGTGTCCATTTCTAAACATCTCTGCTTCCTTCCACAAGCTTATTCTAAACTGTCCTGTGATTTATGGGATAAATGATAAAAATAACTTATGACCATTTACAGAACCACATAGCTGTAAAAAAAAAGAAAAAGAGGAGGGTGGTCTTAGGGTCATGTAGGATATCTACAATTTTAGAAAAATATAGATTTAAGTTTTCATGGAACAAAGTAGGTATCCATTGGTTATTGAGGTAGAATGAGAGGGGGGTAGTGGAAAGATACATCTGATATGTCAGAAATATACGTGTGTGTATGTATATACACGTGTGTGTGTATATATATGTATATTTGTATAATATAAGCTATAATTAATACTTTATTTTTTGCTCTATATAGTAAGCATAGAACTTTATATTCTATGCAATGTTAATAAAATGCTTACAATACATTAAAAAATATGGATTTAAAAAGATCACTTGTTCTCTAGAGAAACTTACTTCTTCTTCATCATTTTTATGTCATTTGTGGAAAACTGTCCTAAATTTCGCTGTCCTGATAGAAACTGCACCCTTGGAAAAGAACAGGAAACAATTATGCAAAACAAAAGATACCTTTTATGTTAAGTTGAGCCATGCACGAGTCCTTTCCCACTTCATTCACAGCATAGCAGGTATATTGCCCAGAGTCTCCCTTGTCTACTCTCAGAATTGTTAGGTGGGCTGTGTTTTCCAGGTAACTGATCTGGTAGTTTCCGCCACTTCGTATCTCTCTGCTATCTTTGGCCCAGGTGACCTTTATTGGTTGTGTTCCAGTAACATGGCACTCGAAGTCAGCACTGTCCCCAACCACGGCATCCACAGGGGTGACAGGGATGTCAAAGAAGGGCGGGTTCTTCCCCTCTAAAAACAGAGCAGAAAGACACGGTTTCAGGCTCTGCAGCCATCCCACTTTACAGAAACAGTGGCATTTTCTCCTTCATTTTGATGATAGAAATTTTAACTACCAAGACAGAAAGAAGCTGAAGCGGCCACAAACCTGTGAGGAGGAGTCTGGCACTGGAGGAAGCAGACCCGATGGGATTCGTGGCTGTGCAAGAATACTGGCCCGCGAGGCTCCGGTCTGTTTTAAAGATGTTGAGAGTGGCCACGTTATCCAAAAACGACGTTTGTACATTCGGGCCATCTTTCAACGGCTTGCCATCTTTAAACCAAGACACCGAGATAGGTTCTGATCCATGGATGGTACATTCAAACACAACTGGCAATCCAACCGTTTCTTGAACATCTCGCAATTGCCGGGAAAACGATGGTGGCAGTTTTTGCTCTGTAGGAGCAGAATCAAAATAATGAGTACTTCTGAATATGTATTCTTAATTTGCCAAATATCCTTCCTGCAGTGATTGCTATATAGACAAAAGGATGTCTATAAAAATATCAGGAGGTACTGGGGTACCTGGGTAGCTCAGTCTGACTAAGCATCTACCTTCAGCTCAAGTCCGTGATCCCTGGTCTCTGGGATCGAGGCCTGCATCAGGTTCCCTGCTTACCAGGAAGCCTGCTTCTCCCTCTCCCACTCCCCCTGCTTGTGTTCCCTCTCTGTCTCTCTCTCTGTGTCAAATAAATAAATAAAATCCTTAAAAAAATATCAGGAGGTGCTAACAGCTCTTGAATTAACGTGGACACAAAGAAAAACATAAACTTCTGGGGCAAAATTTTCCCTCTGCTGTCACCCTAATGCACACTAGGGACAAAATTATGTAAGCTCAAAGAGCAACGGAGAGGCTTGGGGTAGGTCTCCAGGCACATAGCAGATTCTTCTACATTTTTAAAAAAGACCGCCCTGTGGCAATTTTAATGGGACACTTATGAAGTGCAATTTTAAAAATATGGTTATCATTTTTCTGAAAGATTTAATGATAGAGACAAGTGACTGCATGATCCTTTCAACTGAAGATGTAGTCCTCTTATCTCTCCCAGTCTCAGAAGAGGATGAGCCACTAACTATAGATGGAATTTCTTAAGCAGAACATTTTTGCCTTGGGCAAGCTTTTCCTAAAACGAGGGCTTCGCCAGATATTTTAAATATGGTTCAAAAGAAACACAAATTCATTCACTTTTAAAACATTCCAATCACCTTGAACCGTGAGGAACGTTGATGAAGAAACCTCTCCCACGCTGTTTTCAGCTCTGCAGATATACTCTCCACTGTCATTACCATCAACCTGGTTGAAAACCAGTGTAGCAACATTGTTCCTAAAATGCATTTTGCAGGTGGTAGTCGGTCTTAATTTCGTATCGCCTTTGTACCAAGACACCCCAATTTCAGGGGTCCCAGCAATCTGACATTGTAAAGAGGCAGAATCTCCAACGGTCACCTTAACAGGCTCCAGCTGCTTGACAAAATACGGTGGTTCTGCAGGCAAGAGAGAGAGAATTTGTCACAAAGAGACATGTCAGAATGAGTCTTTATATAGGGCGCAATGAAGGCGGGGTCGCAACAAACCTAGTATTAGTATTTGTGCCGAACAGGAATCTCTTCCAGAAGCATTTTCAATGTAGCAGTTGTACTGTCCGGCATCCTCTATGGCACTACTTGGAATTTCCAGGATTGCAGATTTTTCAGTTGTGGTGATATTACACCTCTGAGAAGGCATTATATTTATGCCGTTTTTCTTCCATGTGACTGAAATAGGAGGCGTTCCAGTGTACGTGCCCTCTAGAATCAAGGGTTTCCCTTTCTCTATGCTGTAGTCATTGAGTCTCTTCACAAATTTGGCTGCAGCTGTCATAAGCAAATGGGAAAATACGATATCAAACACATACATTCGGACAGAAACACAGCTGTTCCTTCATGTACATCGGGTGTAAAAATGCGGACTAGCCGTCAAACAAACCTTTTACGTGGAGATGTGTCGTGCAAGAAACTCTGCCAGCCTCATTACTGACTATGCAGGTATATTCTCCACTTTGCGTTGTCTCTACATCAAACAACTCCAGCTCTGCCACGGAATCCTCCAGAGATATGTTACACCTGTCCCCCGGGATGAGTTCGCTGCTACCCTTGAACCAGCTGACACTGAAAGGAGGTGTTCCTTTTACAATGCTTGTGAAAGTGACATTGGCTCCGGTTAACACGTCCATGGCCTCGGGTTTCTGAACAAAGGATGGTGGCTCTAAACAAAAAATCACATACCAAGAGCAATTTAATATTTTTGAATTTTGATGATAATCTTGCTTAATATGTTATGAAATGCAGTTCCATTTTCCTGTTGTTTGAACTGACCTCTCACGGTCAAAGGAGCACGGCATTCATCAGAACCAGCCACGTTAGTAGCTACACACGTGTAGTCACCGGCATCTGATTCTTCTAGCATGTTCACAGTTAAAGCACAAGTGTTGTCTGTCAGGGTGGTCTGGTATTTCCGTCCACTGCTGATCTCGTTTCCTTCATGGAACCAGGAGACAGAGATGGGCGGTGACCCATAGACTTTGCACTCCATGACAACTGAGGAGCCAGACAGACCCTTTGTCTCTTTCAATTTTCTCGTGAATGAAGGAGGAACAACCCGGTCTGAATGGGATAAAAATCAAACAATCAAGGGACATCAGTTATAAAACGATTTGAGAAGAGAATTATTGTCTTTTTGATGGAATACACCTATATCCACTAGGCTTTCTTACAAGGATATCAAATAATTCCCTCTGGGTTCACACAGCTGAAAACCTCAAGAATCAATGGGCAAGATGTGCTAGCTGACAGGAGAGGGCTTTTGGTCTCTCATCACTGTGAATCATTATATGGTAAATTATCCCAGTATAAGAGAGGGTTAAAGACCACCTGATCCTTGTCCGGGGGTTCAGTTTTACTCCTACCACTCTGAATTGTGGAAATTTCCCCCGGAGAAAGGGATCTAACTTACTAATGTCCCGCTGTAGAAGACAGAGCATCCCACACACATATATGTAAATCAGGAATTACGTTATGATAACAGTGAGATAAAAGCCCCACCGACCAACCTGAAACTTGAATTGAAGCTGTACAGCTGTCTTTGCCAACAGGGTTTTGCACCTCGAAACTGTATATGCCACTGTCACTAGGTGCCACGTTGATAATCTTAAGGCCAGACACTTTGTTGAAGAAGCTTATTTTGTATTTGCTGTCACTTGTCAGTTCTTTTCCATCCTTAAACCATCTGGTACTGAGTTCAGGTGTGCCTGTGACTGTGCACTCCAAGGTACAGGTGTCCCCTGTGGTGACCCTTACGGACTCTGGCTTTTCCACGATCGCTGCAGGTTCTGGAATGAGATATAAATTACCTTCAACATTTACATTCAAACTGAAAAGCTAGAGAAAACATAGATACTAGAAGGGGGTGGGGGGATGGGTGAGCCTGGTGGTGGGTATTAAGGAGGGCACATATTGCATGGAGCACTGGGTGTGGTGCATAAACAATGAATTTTGGAACACTGAAAAAAAAAAGAAAAGAAAAGGAAAGAAAAAAGAAAAAAGAGAAGAAAAGACAAGGCAGATACTAGTAAGTGTGTGCTTCTTGTTCATGGTAACGTTCCATTCCACTCATACTGACCGAGAACAGATAGCGTGGCAAAGCATTCTTGCATTCCGGCATCATTTTTGATCTGACAGGTGTACTTCCCAGCATTGACTGTTTCTGCTCTTGCAAACTGTAGGGTTGCTATGTTTTCTGAATAAGAAACCCATATGTTGTCACTCTCTCTAACAATCTCCCCTTTATCTTTGAACCACACCACTGATATTGGCTCGGCGCCTTCAACAGTAGCCTGCAGCTGAACTTCTTCCCCAATGATGGTAGAAACATCACTGAGCTTCTTCACAAATCTTGGTGGTGCTGACAAAAAAGAGACAAATCATTTAAAATGTGTGGGGCTAGTAGACCTCCCTCAAGTTATGCAATGCTAGGAATTCCACTAGTGACAATACATTGTTTCCATTTCTTAAATAAGAGGTTATTTTTGGTGAGTGGGAGCAGGGACATGTTACAGTTTATATTAAGCCAAAAGAATCAAATGTCTTGTCTCTTCCAAGCTTTCTGAGTTCAATGCAACCCACTGGAAAAACCATCTCAAATGATCCTTGGTAGGATTCGGATATGAGATGCACACTAAACATCAAAGGATTTGGAAGAGAATAAAGGGAAAGTAGAAGACACAGGGGTGATAAAGGACTGGGCAATCACTAGGAAGCAAACAGAACATTAAAATTAGAGGGAAGGAAATTAGAAGGGAAATGGAAGACAGAAAAGACTGAGGCCGTTCTAACCTTTCAGAGTGATAGAACTGACACAAGTGTCACTCCCCACATCATTGGTGGCTTTGCACTGGTAATCCCCCATGTCAGCAGCATCGACATTTAGGATGTGAATACTCGTCAGGTAGTTCTCAGACATGATCTTGTACTTCTTGCCACTTCGAAGTTCTCTCTTATCTTTATGCCAAGAAATTTGAAATGGGGGAGTACCCTGAAGCTCACATTCAAGATGGACATCAGCTCCTTTGAGCGTCTCAATGGGATGAGGCTTTTTGTGGAAAATGGGTGGTTCTACAATTGGAAGGTAATTGAATTAGAAAAGACAGGAAAATCAGGATGTATTCTGTAAGTATAGAGTTTCAAATAAGAATCAGCTTTCTATTCCAACACAGAGATAGAAAACATCACTTTCAATTTTTGATCCTATCCTTCAAAAATTTGAAGATGTTGCTGGAGAGTCAAACAGGGACCTATGAGGACAGCTAAAGAGGTGTCGACTGTGAAAAACATGAAGGAAGAGTACGAACTGACCTTTAACTTTTAAGGAGGTGCTGCTGCTTGCACTGCCCGCTGCATTTCGGGCCTCACACGTGTAGTCCCCACTGTCCTCAACACTGAGGTTGTGCATTTCCAACACCGCCACTGAGTCGAGGAATGACATTCTGAATTTACTGCTCTCTTGAATTTCAGTCTCGTCTTTGTACCATAGAACTTTGATCTCCGGAGACCCTCCTATTTTACATTCATATCTTGTGTAGTCATCCTGTTTCACAATTCTTGAAGGTTCTAGCTTCTTAATGAACCTGGGTGGTTCTATGGGACCAAGAAGGAAAATAACAATGTAAGGGATGGAAAAAGCACATATAACTCCAGATGACATGAGAAAAGGAACCCTTCTGTCGGAGAGGTCTTAAACTCTGGAAAACATATTTATGTGATGTAGTTCAAGGAAGAATAGTTCATAATGAGTCCTTAAGAATGGTTAAGTTGAATCTAAGTAGAAATTTCTTAAAATAAAGTGTGTGCATTTCTGTAAGCACCCGCATCAAATGTTATTGCAAACAGAAGGAGGAAAATACACTAATCCCTATGGCGTTCTTCTCCTCCCAGCAAAAGAATCATATCTTTAAAGCAAGATCAGAGGCCCGGGGCTCTATCTGTTGTTGGAAGCACTCTGAATTTCCAAGGAATAAGGGGGCTTGACTAGTCTCCTGGATGTAAACCAGGGGAGATGGATCTACTCTGGCTGCAAAGATACCAGATGTGTACCATAAGGAGTCAGAATAACAAAACTGGGTGAGATATCTTAAAATTTATGCCCATTTCTCTTATAGACCTTACGTAGCTATTTCTTCAACCCTCATAATTTCCCCTTGCAGTTGGGGAGAGTAAGGCTTTCTTCATGACTGAAGCAAAAAATTCAAGCTCAGAGAAATAAAAATGATCAAGAGTATGTCATAGAGTAAATGCACTGCTAAATAAAATTCTATTTTAATTTCAAGATGCCTATAAACCACCACCACAAATACCCTCAAAAATTCTCTAATGGGTTAGATCAGTAGCTCACTGAGTTAAGGACTTAATTTCTGACAATGGCAGCCATGAACTTGGTACAGAAAGATATGGCTGCCTTCCACCAGGTTGGGTATCGATGTTGTCCCAGCCTTCTGGCTTCCTAAACTCTTTCAGTGGGGGCTAGTGGAGAAAGAGAGGTGAGCACAAGCTGACTCTTCCTGAAGGGCTTGTTTGGGATCTGCTGTCCTCTAGAGTGACAAAATCCATTAATTTACAAACTAGTGTGCAAAATAAAGCATTTGAGATCACTTCCTTTTTTGTCTTAAGCTGATTTCTTTCAAACTTAGATTTTCTTGCAATTTCGTGAAAAAATTTTGTTTGCTATTTCCCTAGTCTCTACCTTTAGCCTTTGAAAATGGACGTTCAGTCCATGTTTCATCAGTTTTGTATTTTTTTAATAAAAAACGTTAAAGCTTGGCCCCATTTGGAAGGTCCTAGATCCATTCGATCTAATTACCAGAGCAATGTTCTAAACATAACTTTCAAGCACACCCTTCCTCTTTTATTTCAAGATACTGAAAACGTAAAAGAGATGTTGCTACTTGACTAGAACATGTACCTTGTACACCCAGGTGAGCAGAACAAGAGTCTTTTCCAGCAACATTGCTTGCGTAGCAGGTGTACTGCCCGGCATCACCTTTGCTTACTTTGAGAACTGTCAGTGTGGCAGTATTTTCAACCAAAGTCATCTTGTAGTTCCCTCCAGGGCGAATCTCTCGGTTATCTTTGGCCCAAGTGATTTTGATGGGTGCAGTTCCAGTTACATGACATTTAAAAGAACCACTTTCTCCAAGAGCAAGATCTACTGATACAGGCTTTAGATCAAAGAAAGGAGGCACTTCATGCTCTGAAAAGGGTGAAGACCAACATGGTGACTTTAGTTTTCATGCTCCCAGCCATGGAGCAGAAACTAAGTGGCACCAGTCTTACGGTGGCCCACATCAGTGAAGCTTTCATAATGAAGAGGGTAATGTGATAAGATACTCACCTGAGAGAATGAGCTTGGCACTGGACGAAGCAGTTCCAAGAGGATTAGAAGCTGAACAATTGTACTGACCAACGTGGCTCTGGTCAGTTTGCAAAATCTGAAGCGTTGCTACGTTATGAACAAAAGATGTCTGCAAATTCGAATCATCTTTCAAAAGCACCCCATCCTTGTACCAAGACACTTGAAGAGGTTCTGAGCCATTGATGCGACATTCAAATGCAACTGGGAAACCAAGAGTCTCATGAACATCCTTCAGTTTTCTTGCAAAGGAAGGTGGAAGTTTGCGCTCTGTAAAGAAGTTACAGATAATCCTTATTTACAAGAGAGACAACATCCACGACATACTTCAAGCCATTACAATTTTGATGTTTTTAAGAAAATGATGCCATCAGCACATGGCACGACTTGTTGAATGAAACCATCATCACCTTTGATAACAAGCACGGCGGAGGAAGCGACGGCCCCCACACTGTTTTCTGCCTTGCATGAATACTCTCCCACATCACTGTGGTCCACTTTGTTGATTATTAAAGAGGCAATGTTATTTTTAAATTGCATTTTATATGCAGGAGCTGATCGTAGCTTTGTGTGTTCTTTGTACCAAGAAATTCTAATTTCTGGGGTTCCATCCACTTTACATTGTAAAGTCGTGGGTTCTCCGATGGCTGCTTCTACGTGTTGCAGAGGTTCAATGAAATAGGGCGGTTCTAGGGTACGAAGGATGATAACCAATCAATCACGTGAACTTGAAGAGGAGGTTTTAAAAGAAGGAAAAGACAGCAACAAAAAGAGGTAAACATACCTAAGACAGACACCAGAGCTTCACAGATGTCTTGCCCGGCCTCGTTCTCTATCAGACAACTGTACTGCGCGTAGTCCTCTATAGTGCTCTCTGTAATTTCCAGGATTGTCGATTTCTCTGTCATGGTAATACTGCAATTGTGAGACTGTGAGAGAGGGAACTCATTCTTCATCCAGTTCACTGAGATGGGAGGTGTGCCAGTAAACGTGGCCTCCAGAACAACGGGGCTGCCTGTCTCCACGCTGAAGTCAGCCAACCTTTTCACGAAGGTGGCCGGTTCTGTATGGAGGAAACATGAGGGTGAAATGTGCATCTTCAAATGAAGACTTGGAAAGGAATTTTAAGAGACACACGAGGGGGAGAACAGAGCAAACCTTTCACAAACAGATGCGCGGTACAGGAGGCGCTGCCTGCGTCATTGGTCACGAGGCAAGAGTAGTCTCCGCTCTGTGAGGGCTCCACCTCCAACAGCTCCAGTTCTGTCACAAAATCTTCCAGAGAGATGGTGCACGACTCCCCTGACACCAGTTCCCGGCTGCCCTTAAACCACTTCACCTTGAACGGAGGGGTGCCTCTAATGACGCTGGTGAAGATGAGGCTCGTTCCAGGTAAGACTTCCACAGAGTCGGGTACTTGTTCGAAAGAGGGTGGCTCTGGATAGCCCAGGGGAGGAAGAGATCAAGAGAAAGAAAGAAATCCAGGTGAGATGAGTTTTGCTCCTCCGGGAAAAGGGAGCTAAGACCGCAAATGAAGACAAGATATGAAGAAATTCCACATGAGGCGGGTGCCATGTCACATGGCCCAGACAGGAGGGCGGCCACACCCCTGCCCCTTGCACACTGACCTTGCACAGTCAGCACGGCCGAGCATTCATCAGAACCAGCCACGTTGGCAGCCACACACGTGTATATGCCTGTGTCCGAGGGCTCCAGTAAGTGCAGATTCAACGTACAGACATTTTCTGAAAAGCTGGACTGGCATTTAGGGCCGCTAATGAGCTCATTTCCGTCCTGAAACCAGCCAACTGAAATCGGGGCTGAGCCGGAGACTCGGCACTCCAGAACCGCCGAGGTCCCCAAGACGGCGTTCGTGTCCTTCAGCTTGCGGATGAAGGAAGGAGGCACGACTCGATCTGTGTGGAGAAGGGTAGTTTTCCATTTACAAGAGAAACTTCCTTTTTCTCCCCACCCCCCATCCCAGGGAAAAATGATAGATTCCTAAAGACCTCATACCACTCACCCGACACGTGGACCGAGACCGAGCACGTGCTTTTACCAACACTGTTTTTCACTTCAAAACTATATAACCCCTTGTCGCTCATTTCTGCACAAGGGATTTTAACTGAAGCCACTCTGTTGATGAACGTAATGTGATGTCTGCTGTCTGCAGATAATTCTCTCCCATCCTTGAACCACTTGATGTTAAGTTCTGGTGTTCCAGCCACTACACACTCTAATGCAAAAGGATTTCCTGTAGTGACAGTCATAGGTTCTGGTTTCTCTACGATTCTGGCTGGTTCTAAAAGAAGAAGTATAATGCATTGAAAATAAAGTCACCTTCCAAACTGAGAGTGTAATCAATATATAATGGGGTAAGAATAATATTTGCAAATCATGCTCATGGGCCAATCAATTTGATTTTTTTCTCAGGTTGTATTTTGTTACTAACCTACTACAGTCAAGACCGCTGAACATTCTCTCATCCCGGCATCATTTTTGATCTGGCACACGTATTTTCCAGAATCAGATGCTTCGGGACTTCCAAGTTGGAGGGTGGCGACGTTATCGATGAATGAAATCCTGGTGTTTTCACTCTCTCTGATGACATCACCTTTATCTTTCATCCAGACAACAGAAATGGGCTGGAAGCCTTCCACTACCGCCCGTAACTCAACAGCATCCCCAATAAGGGTTGAGGTGTCGGTTAGCTTTTTCACAAATCGTGGGGGTTCTAATGAAAGAAATTTGTGGTTAGAAAGAAAAAGAATCACAGCCACATAAGTTATTAGTTAAGCAAGAAAAGATGAAAGGAAGAGACATATTTTTGTGACCATGTATACAAACCTTTGAACTTGACAGTGCAAACACATGTGTCGCTTCCCACCTCATTAGTAGCTTTGCAGTGATATTCTCCTACATCGGAGGCTTCCAGATTAAGGATGTGAAGACTTGTATCAAAATTTTTTGAAGTGATTTTAAATTTCTTGCTGCTCCGAACTTGCTTTCGATCTTTAACCCACACCACTTCAAATGGGGGGGTTCCCGAAATTTCACATTGTAAGATAACATCAGAACCTTTAAGAGCTCCTATTGGAGAAGGCTTCTGGGTGAAAACAGGAGGTGCTACCAGAATAAAAAAGAAGATAAATGATGAGAACATCTGCTTACTAAAAAGGAAAAATAATCTTCTAGAATCCAGAATCATTAAGAATGATTGGCATGGCCGTAGGATGGTATGTTAACAAATAACAATCCACAAAAACTAGTTTAAGAATTGCAAGCAAGTCCCCAGAGTGAACCTTTTTTATTTTGGAGCTCATGATACCGCTGAGAAAGAATCTGATCAGAGAAGAAAGGAAGGAGCTTAGTGTGTCTAACCTTTCACAGTCAGGGCTGTGCTGCAGCTGGCCTCACCAACACCATTATGAGCTTCACAGATATAGTCCCCGCTGTCCTCAGCGCTGCCTTCATTGATGGTAAGCAGTGCCACAGAATTAACGAATGACATATTGTACTTCCAACTTTCGTGAAGTTCACTGTCATTTCGGAACCATACAACTTTGATTTCTGGGGAACCACTTATTTTGCATTCCAGTTGGATGGATTCTCCCTGCTTTGCAACTTTTGAAGCTTCTAGTTTCTTAACAAACTTGGGAGGTTCTAGTAGATCAAAGGAAAAAAACAACTTGTGTTGGTAGTTGAAGATCTCATAAATATATATTTAAACTGGTTTATTAAGAATATACTTCCTGGTAATTTTATGGTAAATATTATATTTTCTATTAAATAATCTTTGAATATAGAATTTAATTGTTAAGTTTATTTTTGTAAGCTAAAACATATAAGTTAATGTATTACAGAGGTATTTGATCAAAATTTAGTAATGATAAATCAGAACTCCATATAACAGAAAGAATATGAGGACAGTAGAAACAATATTTAACAAATTTCAACTAGACAACACTATCTGATAGGACCATACTTAGAGTTAACACTACTTCCGAAAACAATACAGAGACAAACAGAATTTTGATTAATGTTTTCAATACTAATATGTGAATTCTAACATGACTCAATTTATCCCAAACACTTAAAAACTAAAGGCACTTTTAGAAGACACAGATGTGGGAAAGAACAGATATTGGTAGATGCCACGTAATGATACCTTTTACACTGAGTTGAGCTGAGCATGTGTCTTTGCCAACATCATTGGTTGCTTGGCAAGTATATTGACCAGAGTCTCCTTTGCCTACTTTAAGAATCCTCAGATGGGGAGTATTTCCCACACAGGTGATAGTATAATTTCCTCCAGGACGTATCTCTTTGTTATCTTTTGACCAAGTGATTCGCATTGGCTGAGCACCAGTAACATGACACTCAAAGTCAGCACTTTCCCCAGCAATGACATCTATAGATACAGGCTTGATGTCAAAGAAAGGAGATTTCTTAGGTTCTGGAAAATGAAAAGAGAAGGCAATGTGTTTTGTTTTACTTTTCCCATTGGCCATTTCCACTCTGGCAATGAATAAGAAGTCATGGTTTGGTTTGTAAAGGGAAAGATTAATATGGGAACAAACCTCTTGCTGTCAGTCTAGCACTAGAAGATGCTGTTCCAAGTGGGTTAGAAGCTGAGCAGGAGTACTGTCCAGAGTGACTCAAGTCAGTTTGCAAAATTTTTAAGGTTGCCACATTATCTACAAATGATGTCTGCAGATTCTCATCATCTCTTAAAAGTACCCCATCTCTATACCAGCACACTTGGATGGGTGCAGAGCCATTTAATCGACAAGTGAGTGTAACCGGCAACCCAACAGTCTGTTCAATGTCTTTCAGTTGTCTTGCAAAGGAAGGTGGGAGTTGGCGCTCTGTAGGAAGACAAGCGACACTTGAGCCATCAGTAGCCTGAATAAAAATTTCTCCATAAAGATAAAAGAATTAAGATGAAAAAATTTCTTAATTTCTAAATTCATGTCATCACCTTGAATTCTGAAGACAGTCTTAGAAGAGGCAGTTCCTATACTATTCTCTGCTTTACATGTGTACTCTCCACTGTCATTAATATTCACTTTATTAAAAACCAGTGTGGCCACATTGTTGGTAAAATAGGTCCTGTATTCAGGAGTTGGTCGTAACTTAGTGTCTCCTTTGTACCAAGATACTGTAATTTCTGGCGTCCCAGCCACCTGGCATTGTAAAGAAACTGAATCTCCAACGGATGCCTCCAGAGGTTCTAGTTCCGTAACAAAATATGGCGGTTCTAAAGAAGAAAGGATCACAGTCAGCAACTGGAATTGAAGAACACCAAACAAAGCATGCTTTGTGCCACATAAACGCCAATCATTGACAAGGGAATAGTAAGACAACACACCTAATGTAGATACCAGAGCTTGGCAAACATCCCTCCCTGCCTCATTTTCAATTTCGCAGGAGTACTGTCCTGCATCCCTTTTTGTGCTATTCAGAATTTCTAGGATGCAGGTTTTCTCTGTTGTGACGATGCTGCATCTCTCAGATGGAGTTATGTTAAAACCGCCCTTCTTCCAGGTCACTGAAATCGGAAGCGTCCCAGTGTAGGTGCCCTCCAGAATTACGGACTTCCCTGGTTCCACGGAGTGATCGCTTAATTTCTTCACGAAGGTAGCTGGTTCTGGTGAGTGAGAAAGCACAGCAATTAAACACAGGAAGAGTGCAAAGATGCCCGTGTAGAGAAAATAGGAAGGGCAAGTGCAATTGAGCAGACCTTTCACAAAGAGACGTGTTGTGCAGGACGTTTGGCCTGCACTGTTAGAAACCACACAAGTGTATTCCCCACTCTGAGAGACGTCAACGTTGAATAATTCCAGTTCTGCCACAGTGTCTTCAAAATAGATGTTGCACCGGTCTCCTCTCACAAGTTCTCTGGCACCTCTGAACCAGCCAACCTTGAAGGGAGGGGTCCCTCGGATAACGCTCGTGAAGGTGACATTCTTGCCTGGTAGTGTTTCCAGAGGTTCAGGTTCCTTCACGAAAGAGGGTGGTTCTACAGAGACATGGAGGACATGGAATAGAGCCTGTAAGCTTCTCATTTAGCTGCAACTTTGAATCAAAAATGAAGAGCCCTTTTGAATGGGCAACAAACGGGTGCCTGGATGAGCACCCAAAGGAGAATCTGTAAGAAACGGTTTGCGTAGGGAACACCGACCTTGCACAGCCAAGGCTGCCCGACATTCATCGGAGCCAGCCGTGTTAGCAGCCACACACGTGTAATTGCCCATGTCCGAGGAGTCCAGGGAATTCAGCTGCAAGGTGCAGACGTTATCTGAAAATGTGGTTTGGTACTTTGCTCCGCTGACAATCTTCGTTTTCTCATGAAACCAGGCAACAGAGATGGGAGATGACCCAGCTACTTTGCACTCCAAGATGCAAGAAGTACCCAGCACCCCAACAGTATCTCTCAGTCTCCGCGTGAAAGAGGGAGGGACCATTCGGTCTGTGTGAGGAAAGGCAAGAGATCATCATGGTTTGAAAGAGAAGCGCCCTGAGAGACCAAGGCAGATAAAGGCATTTGCATAAAGCCATGGGGGGAGGGGGATGGAGCTGAACGGACCTGAAACATCAACCACAGCAGTGCAGCTGCTTTTCCCCACGTTGTTTTGAACCTGGAAGGTGTATGTGCCTGCGTCTTGGCTTTCAACAGAGAGTATCTTTAGGGAAGAGATTTTGTTGTAGAAGCTAAATTTGTGTTTTTGGCTGCTGGTCAACAGCTTCCCGTCCTTGTACCATTCCACTGAGAGTTCAGGAGTGCCGGCCACCTTACACTCCAGAGTGCACGTTTCTCCCACAGTCACTGTCATGGATCCTGCTTTCTCAACAATGACCGCAGGCTCTGAAATAAAGCGTGAGAGCCATCTGTCAAAGTCTGTTACCTTTACCATGCCCCTACTCTCAAATCCCCTTAGACTGTTTCTTCCCATGGTGTGGTTGGTTGTATTTCTTCCCATCCCTAGAGAGAGATGATTCCACAATTACATGTTATTGTGAAATTCGGGGTTAGGATTAAGAAATATTTTTCTGCACTAGTTGACTTCCAAAACAAATCAGTGTATATTACACAGTATGTACTGATTTGCACTTGACCCTAATGCAAAGGATTCATGTTATTATGAATTACTTGATATTTTTGCTTTATTTTAAGGTGCTAAAGCTAGTAGTTTTCAAAGCTATTATCCAAACAGCTGCCAAGTTAAAATGTCCAAAGGTACAAGTGCATGTCTTTCCTATTTAACTTTGATCTTGGGAGTTCTTGCCATATTTTGGAAACAATTTCCTTGTTGCCTATGCTGGCTTCCAGCAGCTTTCATGCTTAAACAAAAGTGAGTCATGATTATATTGGCTAATCCATCAAGAAAAGCAGTAAGTAAACATTGAAACAAATGGCTAAGTTTTGTTAGGATCACAGAAACAGAAAAGAGTTTGAAAGATCGATTAGGGGGGAAGAAAAGATTGATTAGGTCCTTTCTCCTAAAGCTTTTTTTTTCTTTCTTTCATTTCATTCTTAAAGGTTTTATGTATGTATGTATGTATGTATGTATGTATGTATTTGAGAGACAGAGTGAGAGAGAGGTGGAACAGGAAATGGGCAGAGGGAGAGGGAGAAGCAGGTTCCCCACTGAACAGGGAGCATGATGCTAGGGTCCAGGGATCCCAGGACCCTAGGATCATGACCTGAGCCGAAGACTGACTAAGCCACCCAGACACCCCTCTCCTAAACCTTTCAGACAGGTAAGGATTTATATCCTTCTAGAAGAAATGCAGAACAGGAGGGTCTACCAGTGACTCAACTTGGTGTTTGGCATCATCTTCTATCAGGGACCATTGTACTATATTGTACCAACCTAACACAGTCAGTGTGGCCATGTTCTCCCTCATGCCACCATCATTCTTGATTTGACAGATATACTTCCCAGCATTAGCTGGTTCTGCTTTTGCAAACTGCAGAGTTGCAACATTGTCTACGAATGTAATTCTGATGTTTTCACTTTCTCTGATCACTTCTTTCTCTTTAAGCCACTGGACAGAAATAGGCGGGGCTCCTTCTATGGATGCTTGTAACTCAGCGGGCTCGCCAGCTACGACAGTGAGGCTGTTCAGTTTGGAGACAAATCTTGGTGGTTCTGAACAAGGAAAGATGGGTGGAGATTGTTGAAAACGTTGTCCAAATAGTGGAAGATAGAGAGAAAAAAGTAAGTTTTGCACATTCCTGCCATTTCCGCCACGTGCAGGAAATAGGCTTACCTTTTAATTTTACAGTACAAATGCAAGTATCACTTCCAACTTCATTCTGTGCCTTGCAGTAGTATTCACCAATGTCTGAAGCTTCAACATTGAGAATGTGAATACTTGCATGGAAATTTTTGGATGCAATCTTGTATTTCTTACTACTTCGGAGCTGCCGCTTGTCTTTGTACCAGATCACCTCAAACGGCGGTGTTCCCGAAAGTTCACACTCAAGACTAACTTCAGTATTTTTAAGGGTTTCTACTACCGGAGGGAAGCTGCTAAAAACAGGTGGTTCTGTAAAAACAAGAATTTCTAATGAATTGGGCTATTTCATTTCACACAATGCTTTTATTTCCCTGTTTTTAAGTTGGAAAAAAGAGTCAAGATACTATACTGGGGAAATGATGTCCAGAACTATCACTTTAGTGTGGAGGAAAAACTGCGTTGGAGAAGCCATTAGTTTTTACAAAATCACTCTGATTCCTTGGCAAAGAGTCCAGACAAGAACACTAGGTGTCCTTACTGAGGAATTCAATCTTCTATCTACCTGACCATACGAGTTTATCTTGGATGATAAGGACTGACGCAAAAATTGTAAACAAAAAACAAACCCAAGTACATTATGAAGATGATTTGCATGAGGTTTAGAATCCTGACTTCAGAGATGAAATGTTTTGTAAAGGCTTTATAACCGAGATACGTGGAAGCCATTATGACACCTGTGACCTACGTCTTCCACGTCAACAAATGTTACTGAAATAATTGCTTCACAACATGACAAACTTGGACTTTGGATAAAAAATACTGAAAAATGGCCACAGAAAATACTGGTATTAATTGCACCAAGATATAGTGATATAATTTTTTTAAAATGGGAATTCTTGAGAGAGGAAAAGAATATATAATTTTCCTGTGTTTTTAAAATGTAGGTATGTATGTATTTTTAAGTAGGCTCCACACCCAGAGTGGAGCCTAACGTGGGGCTTGTACTCAAAACCCTGAGATTAAGACCTGAAATCAAGAGTTGGACACTTAACTGACCAAGCTTCCCAGGCATGCCTATAATTGTCCTGTTTTAAATGTAAGGTTAAAACCTGGATTGCTTGCATCTTATATACATGCATTAAATATTCTTTCTTTGTTATTAATGCTAAAGATTATAGTGAGGATGATGATTCATTTGTAGGATAATCAAAGACAAAAAATGATTTTAAAATGCCTACTTTTCCCTTCCCTTTATTTATTTATTTTTTTGGTATGTTTATGAAACATTAAATTTAAACTGCTTGGCCAGTGTGTTGAGATGAGCAGAATGAAGACACTGGAGTAACAAGAAAAATACCCCACAATGACTGGCTACATGTAAGCAAATTTTAAGAAAGAACCAAAGAGGGAAATAATACTAGTTTGGGGAAATATCCTATGATCTCAAATGGAGCCTAAAATAACAGTAAAAGAGTAAAGACCTTTGATACCCCAGGGGAGAAGAAGGTGGGTTTCAGGTAATGAGGAACAGAAGAGAGAGATTTCTACCTTTCACGATAACCTTGGTACTGCAGCTTGTGCTGCCGGCAGGATTCTGAGCCTCACAAATGAAATCCCCACTGTCCTCAGTGCCCAGACTGTTCATCTGTATGACGGCCACTGAGTCAATGAAAGTCATTCTGTATTTGTCACTGGCTTGGAGTTCATGTTCATTTCTGTACCACACAACTCTGATTTCTGGGGATCCAGTTATCTTGCATTCCAGTCGTGCAGAATCCCCTGCTTTCACTATTTTGGTTGCTTCTAACTTCTTCACAAACTTTGGTGGTTCTAGAGAGTGAAAGAAAGAGGAGATTATGAGGGAACATATATAAATGACAAACGCTAAATCAGGTGGTATGCAGGAAAGAGGAAAAGATGAGCAGTGCTTGGCAAATACAGTGTACTGTTAGAGAGAAGTGAACTTTCTAGGTTGGGGAGATGCACTGGACAGAAGAGAGCCACAGGCCAGACAGAAACATGAAACAATCAAACGTGCACACCTGTCACAAGCAACATCGTGGTACAAGAGTCGCTACCAACGTCGTTGGTAACTTGGCAAGTGTATTGTCCCGTCTTGGAAGCATCCACTGAATAGAGATTTAAGAAGCTAGTTGACCCTTCCAAGCCAATGAAACATTTAGGTCCAGAGGCAAGTTCCACATCGTCTTTAAACCACTTAATTTTAAAGGGCGGTGTTCCTTTCAGTACCGCTTTAAATTCTACTGTAGCGTCTGGTACGGTTTGCTGTCGTTCAGGTTTCACCAGGAAGCTTGGTGGTTCTATAGACGTTAAGAGAAATATACTTAATTAGATTCCTCATAGTTAAACTGTTTTGACATGTAAGCAGACATTTCTAAAAAGAGGCCATGACTGTGTATTTCTTGAACTCAATAAATATGGACCTATGGAAACAGAATTACCGATACTTTATGGTCTCAAGAATACAAGGGAAGAGTGCCACATTTAAACAGCAGTCACCAAGAATAATCAAGAGGAGGAAAAGAAGTTCTAACCTTTAACAGTTAAGATGCCGCTGCAGGCATCATCCCCTGCTACGTTGGAGACCTTGCAGGTGTAATTGGCAGTATCTTCTAATTCCAGGTTATTAACTTCCAGTGACACTGTGTTCTCGTGACAGACGGGTCTGTATTTTGCACTTGTAGATATTTCTTTTCCATCCTTAAACCACTGAGCACTAATAGGAAGGGAGCCAGAAACCTTGCACTCCATACGAATAGAAGAGCCCAGAACTTTATCCATTTTGGTTAATTTTTTGGTGAAAGATGGAGGGATATCTTGATCTATCCAATGCAAACAGCAAAACACATCCATTAATATGTTGCCACTTGTTTACAAGGGATAGAGGTAACAGAGATAAGGGAAGCCAACTAGGGCCCAAGTACACACCTAGCACTCTAATGTCGGCGTCGCAGCTACTGCTTCCAAAGTCGTTTTCCACCTTGAATGTGTACTGACCACTGTCCTGCTTCATGACTGACTGAATTCTAAAACTGGCCACGTTATTTTCAAAACTCATCGAAAAATATCTACTGGGCACAATTTGTTTTCCATCCTTCAGCCATTTCACTTTGAGTTCTGGTGTCCCGGCCACCACGCACTCCAGAGTCACTGGGTCTTTCTCAGTGACATCCACAGACTTAGCTTTCTCTAGGATTTGAGCAGGCTCTGCAGTAAGAATTGAAGTGCAAATTAATTGAATTGCTAATTCCACTAGAAATAAGGGGTGCTTATGTAACTGTCCCCCACCGACTAAGTCCTCAAGACAACAGCTCACAGACCTTGTACTAAAAGGAACGCGTAACACCTCTCAACACCCGACTCGTTCTTGGCTTGACACGTGTATCTCCCGCTGTGTCTGTTGTCCACAGCTCTGATCTGAAGCGTGGCCACGTTGTTCACAAATGAAATATGAGCATTATCATCTTCGTCAAGAATGTGATCATCCTTGAGCCAGGTTATAGACATGGGAGGAGAACCCGCCACCGTACTTTGAAAGGTGGCAGAGCTCTTCAAAACAGTAGTGACGTTTTCTATCTTCTTAATGAATGATGGGGGTTCTGTGATGCAGTGAGATAGTGGGGAAAAGAAGAGGCACAGTTGAGCTTCTCCTCATGATCAGAAAATGAAAGAGCATTACCGAATTTTTCCTGGTAGCCTGCTTTGCGGGGGTACCACTGACCTTTCAGGGAGACTCGTGTCATGCTGGCGCAGCTGCCACCTTCGTTGGATACAATGCACTGGTATTCACCAGTGTCTGATGGGTCACACCTGGTTATGTGGAGCTTGAATACTGATACTCTGTCAGTGAGGGTATATTTTTTGCTGCTTCGGATTTCCCTGTTATTCTTCAGCCAAGTGACCTCAAATGGGGGTGTCCCCGTCACTTCACACTCTAGCTGCACGTCACTATCTTTCACGACCTCCACGGGCCTCAGTTCCCTGATAAAGGTGGGAGGCTCTAAAGATTCAAAAGGAAGACAGAGACGAGCTTACTCGAGGGAAGACCGGGAGCCTGGCCAGCAGCACAGCCAAAGGGGAAAACAGACCCAGGAACGCACCTTTCACTTTTAATTCAATGCTGCAGCTCGCTGTGCCTGCATCATTACGGGCCTCGCAGACGTAAGTCCCGCTGTTTTCTACCCTGGCACCAGAGATTTGGAAAGTGGCTAAACCGTCAATGAAGGAAATGCCATGTTTCTGAACGGCTGTTATTTCGTTCCCGTCCAGATACCAAGAAACTCTGATTTCAGGAGTGCCCGTTATTTGGCATTCAAATGTTGTCGACTGTCCATTTCTCAGCACTAATACAGGGCTGGGCTTCTTAATGAATTGAGGAGGTTCTAAAGACGGGGAAGAAAGTGTCACGTGAACATTTATTAAAACAAAGGCGGGAATCACTTTCTTCAGCCTCTTCCCTCTCCCAAAGAAAATGCAGACAAGCAAGCAAGAGAGATGCATGTAGATACCAGACCTTTTACAAAGAGCGTGGCTTTACTGGTTGCGGTGCCAACATCATTGCTTAGTTGGCAAATGTAGGTCCCAGAATCGGTGACTTTGGCTGAAAAGAGCTCCAGGATGGTGGAGGTGTCATCCTTCCAAATGGAACGTGCTGCTCCCGAGTGCAGCTCTTTGTTATCTTTAAACCACTTTATGGTCATGGGTGCAGAGCCGCCCACAAGAGCCTTGAGCTGAACCCTTGTGTTGGGACTGATGTCCTGGGACTGTGGCTTTTCCACGAAGTAAGGGGGTTCTGGGATGAAAGACAAAGAAGCAAAAGGAGAAAAGAAGGTTTACTTGGGAATGGGGCAGTAAGGGTGAGAATTAAGAAACGAGACAGCAGACCGGTCCTTGATAAAGGGAGATAAGAAATGCCAACCTTTGACAGTGAGATGGCCACTGCACTGGTTGTGACCTGCCTTGTTGGTTGCCGAGCAAGTGTATGTCCCACTGTCTGTACCTTCCAGCTGACTGATTTCCAAGAAGGCAGTGTTGTCATGAAAAGAGAATTTGTATTTCTCACTAGCTGTTATTTCTTGGTCATCTTTGAACCACTGGATGCTGATGGGATGTGAGCCAGCCACTATACATTCTAAGTCAATAAAAGACCCTTTAATGCTATTCATCTTCTTCAGTTTTTTGGTGAATGAGGGAGGTATGATAAGATCTATGCAATGAAAAAGCAAGAAACCAAAGGAAAGAAAAGTTAGGTCAACGCAGCAATTTGTGTTTTCTGTAAAACTGTAGGAGATGAGGAGCAAGAACATGTTCAGTTTCGATACTAACCTAATACATTAATGCTAGCCTTGCAGCTGCTTCTCCCAACATCATTCTGGACCTCAAAAGTATATTCTCCACTATCTCTCTTTTCTGTAGAAATAATCTTCAGTATAGAGACTGTGTCAGTGACGCTGATTTTGTATTTTTGGCCCAGGCTCAGTTCTTGGCCATCTTTAAACCATCTGGCTGTAAGCTCCTTAGTCCCTGAAAATTTAACCTGCAAAGTGGCTGGGTCCCCTTGGGTGACATCTATAGACACAGCCTCCTCGGTGATCGTTGCAGGTTCTGTAGAAAACAAAGGGACAGGTGTGGATCGTGAGTGGCTCCACTGAAAGGCTCACATTGGCCTTATTTCCTAAAACCCATGGCAAACCTTCTGCACCGACCTTTCACTGAGAGCAATGCAGAACATCTTTGTATTCCTGCATCGTTTTTGGCCTGACAGACATATTTCCCATCGTGCTTGACTTCGATGCCACTGAGGTACAGACTAGCCACATTGTTCTCGAAGGTCATTCTTATATTATCGTCCTCGGTGATCTCATCATTGTCCTTTAGCCAAGTCACGGTGATTGGCAAGGAGCCTTTCAGGGTGGCCTGGAAGGCAGCAGTGCCTCCCCGAAGGGAGCTGGTACTCTCAATCTTCTTGACGAAGGTTGGGGGTTCTAATAGGAGAATAATTCTCAATCAGTGTCAGCTTAGAGCAAAAGTGGAGTTTTGGCGGCACAAAGAGTTCATTCTATGGGAGAGCCAGTGCACGGCTGGAAGTGACACTAACCTCTGAGAGTCACCCGGGCGGTGCAGGTGCTGCTCCCCACCTCGTTGGTCACCCGGCACTGGTATTCCCCAGCATCCGCGGCGACAAACTTGAGGACCTGCAGGCTCACTAGCTGGTCCTGAATGAAGGTTTTATACTTCCTGCCACTTCTCAGCGTTGTGTTGTCCTTGAACCACGTGATCTCAAAGGGAGGTGTGCCTGCCACCTCAGCCAGCAACATGACATCGTATTCCTTCAACACTTCAATGGGCTTAAACTCTTTGGTAAAGTAAGGTGACTCTATAGCAGGAAAGGAATTACTTGGCGTTAATGCGGGGGGAATCTGGGCTGGGGGCCACCACCGCAGTAACACAAGGACCAATGTGAACACAAACCTTTGACTATTAAAATGCTACCGCAGTGGTCACTGCCAGCTTCATTTTGGGCCTCACACATGTACTCGCCACTGTCTTCAATGGCAACATCTGTAAGTCTTAGAACTGCAGTGGACTCCACAAAAGACATTTTGTGTTTGCTGCTCTCCTTAATTTCTCTATCATTTGCAAACCATGTTATTTTAATTGGAGGGGTGCCAGTTACTTTGCAGGCCAGCTGGGTGGTGTCTCCCTTCTTTAACAGCTGTGACGGCTCTAACCTTTCAACAAACCTGGCGGGTTCTGCGGAAGGAAGGAAGTTATTAAGAAACATGAGGAAGAAGAAAGAACGCATAAAGAGGGTAGCATAAAGATGTCAAGAAAACCAGGCAAACCTTTTACAAATAAGTTTGCACTGCACTCCACGCTTCCGGCGACGTTGCTGACTTGACAGGTGTAGGTGCCTGAGTCAGAGGTTTTTACTGCATAGAGTTCCAGGGAACTTTCTAAAGCTTCTTTGGTGATATAGCAGCTTCCACCAGAGACAAGCTCTTTGCCACCCTTAAACCATCTGACTGTGAAAGGGGTGGACCCCTGGAAGGTGCTCTTCAGGCAGACTGCTGAGCCGGGCAGAATGTCCTTTGATGCAGGCTTAGTTACAAAACTGGGTGGCTCTAAAGAGGGGGTAGAAGAGAGAATTTCTAAGAGTTAAGAGGCGCGATCTAAGGGAAGAAGTCTTAATTTGAACATAGTCTATATCAGAATGAAATGCAAAGTCTCCAGCCAACCTTGCACAATCAGGGCTCCACTGCTGTCTTTGCTTCCCACGGAATTTGTGGCACGACAAGTAAAATTGCCTGCGTCATTCATGTCTACTCTGCTTATCTCCAAGGAGGCCGTGCCTTCCACAAAAGCTATTCTGTATTTGTCAGAAGAAGCTATTTCTCTACCGTCCTTAAACCAGGACACCCTCATGGGGAGAGAGCCAGCGATTCTGCAATCCAGCCTGCAGGTACTGTTGACCACACTGCCTACGTTGCGCAGGGGTTTGGTAAAAAATGGAGCGATGTCTCGATCTGTTTGTGGCACAAGAAGAAAAGAAAGGTAAGCATGGGAAAGCGCTCAGTGATTTGATGTGTGCGCACTGGCTGGGTTACAGAGGAGTGTGTAAGCATCGGTTTCCAAAGGTACTAACCTAACACAGTGAACGTTGTTTCGCAGGAGCTGCTGCCCACCTCATTGGAAATCTCAAATGTGTACTGGCCGCTGTCGTGCAGTTCAGCTGAATAAAATTTGAGTTGGGCAACATTGTTTTTAAAACTTATTCGGTACTTTTTGCTAGCAACCAAAGGTCTTCCATCTTTGTACCATTTGGGCTTGAGTTCTGGGGTGCCTGTGACTGTGTACTCCAGCGTGGCTGGGTCTCCAGCTGTCACCTGGACCAGCTCTGCTCTCTCAACAATTTTGGCAGGTTCTACAATGGTATTAAATAGTTAGCATGACCAAGTGTGCATTAGGATTCCACTTCAAATGGAAATAGTGATTCTAAGTTACAAATGTTCCTGCACGCACCTTTGACTGTTAATTCCCCAATAGATGTTTGGCTCCCGGCTTCATTTTCAGCCAGGCATGTGTACTTGTCACCAAAACTAATCTGAACATCAGGGATGATCAAGACCGCAACACCGTTAGAAAAGCTCATTTTGATCTTTCCGTCTTCTTTAATGATCTCTTGTCCTTTAAACCAAGTGACCGAGATGGGTTCTGACCCTCTCACGGCAGCTTGTAAGGTAACGGTCTGACCTGCTAGTGCGGTAAAATCATCTACTTTCTTTACAAAGGTTGGCGGCTCTAGTTAAAGAAAGAGAACAAAGCTTGTCAACTCCCAAACACTTTCGACACCATATACCTTTATTTCATCTAGATCACATTTCTCCCATCCAATACCACCCTTCCGTAGTGTCGGTTCATGAGAAGAATAAATTAAAATTTAAGAACAGTTACACCTCCATCCTAGAGAAAGAAGCACAACTGTGGTTATCAGCGGACAACGTGGTCATAAAAGATGATTATGAAACCCACTTTTGTTACTGGAGATTAAATATTTACAGTCATCTCAGAATAAAGGCTGGATGAAGGTCACTGACTTTGTCCCCAAGATCCCAGGTTAAAGCAAAAGTGAAACATACTCTCACGGGATAGGAGAAGAAGAAAAAGCACTGGTTTTCCTTCAGTGGGTTAAGAAAGTGATTTCGACAATAGGTTAGTGAGGCAACATTTTGTTCAAGAACTGACCTTTTAAGAAGTGAGTTGCTCTGCAGCCACATTTCCCAACTTCATTAGCAACAACACATTCATATTCACCAACGTCCGCACTATTGAAAGAAAAGATCTCCAGAGACACCAGAGACTTCTGAGACAACAACCTGTACTTTTTACTACTTCGAATTTGCTTCTTGTCTTTGAACCAGCTAATTTCAAATGGTCCTGTGCCTGAGATTTCACACTGAAGAAGGGCATTTGTTCCTCTCACTATATCTGCAGGCTCAAGAGTTTTGATGAAAGATGGAGGTTCTACAAAGGCATGAAAGCATTGTGTAAGTGAGGTGTCCTGAGCAAATACAAAGAAAATCTTTTTCTCAGAAAGCCCACGGACTCCAAGTCAACCAACCTTTGATAACTATTTCAGCACTGCAAGAGTCACTGCCAACGTCATTCACTGCCTCACATGAGTAAGTACCACTATCTTCGACTTTGACGTCCGTCAGATCAAGCACAGCCTCAGAATTGACAAAAGACATTCGAAGAGTGTTACTCTCACTAACTTCTTTGTTATTTTTAAACCAAGTGACCTGGATCACAGGGGAGCCTTTCAGCTTACAGTGGAGGCGTGCTGATTCACCTGGCAGCATTAAGTAAGAGGGATCCACCTTCTTCACGAAGGATGGTGGCTCTATGGGAAGTTAACAAAAAAGAGAAAGGAAAGAGATGTGAAGCGTCAACTCCACAAAAGAAAAGGAGACGTATACCACAAGAAGACACAACACACATCAAGTATCTCGATGAAATGTGGTGCCCTCAATAGTTCTCCAGGGTTCCATGATTTTAAAACCTATCCTGGGCTCTCCATTAAAACAAACAAACAAACAAACAAACAAACAAACATAAAAGCAAGCCAACTCTTGTCTTATGTGAAAAACAAACTCTCTGTCTTACACAAAAAACAACTGCATAAGAGAGGAGAGTTAAGGGTTGCCTAGACACTTGAAGTTCTTAGAAGACATTTTAAGCACGTTTTGTTAATGGCATAGTTTTGAAAGAACAGAGTACCTTCTGAAGAAGATTGAAAATATAAAATCAGACAATGCCAAGATTTCCCCAAACCAAAGGTTTGCTTGCATGAAATTACTTTAATAATAAAATGTATGGACTGCCTTGTTTGTCAATAGTTTTTCTCAAGTGGCATCCTTAAAATGAAAAATAACATTCATTCACACATTTCTTACCTCTGATAGTAACTGTTGCCGAAGAGGAGCTGCTCCCAGCCTCATTGGAAGCAGTGCAAACATAGGTTCCTGAATCTTTTAGTTTGGCCAGAGGGATCTCAAGGGATGCTATCTTATCTTCAAAATAGATCTTATAATCTTTCCCAGGGGGTAGTTTTTGCCCATCTTTGTTCCATGTTACGGTCACTTTTCTGTCTTCATCTACTTGGCACTCAAGATGGATCTTCTTATTGATGGCGGATTGCACGGATTCTAATTCTTTAATGAAATGCGGCTTGTCGATGATGATTAACTCAGCTTGGCAGATGTCAGCTCCAAACTTGTTGGAAGCCTTGCAAGAATAAACGCCTCGATCTTGAATTGTAAGATTTGAGAGTTCTAAACTGTGTTTATTTTCTGCCTCTGAAATCTTGCAGTTAGGGGAAGGTGATAATGCAGCACCGTCTTTCTGCCAAATGGTTTCAATCATGGGAGTCCCTAATACCGTGCAGAGGAACTTGGCTGTCTTACCCACAAAAGTTGTAACAGACTTAGGTCTGGAGTAAAAGCTTGGTGGATATGCCTCTGCAAAAGAAAGTTTTTTCAACATTATATTTTTGTCCCCACAGAAGCTCTTGCTGTAATTATATATTATAAGAAAGAGAATAGATGAGCTACATATTTAGATAGACACGAGACATTATTTAAAATAGGATAATAAATTCATCAGATGAAAAGATTGGCCAAAGGAAAGGGATGAGAGGGTTCTTTATAGAGGAGCGAGACACCACTTTCAATGTCTCCCATAAAGGAAAGAAAAAATGTTGCTTTGTCTAGTAACATTAACTTATTATTGTTAATGATCTGTCCACTTTAGTAGCTGATTCATTATCTGAATCATTTGATAAGTAATTCAGCTGCTCCTTTAATTCTGTGAATTAGAAGACTAGGGAAGATAAAGAAAATGCACTCGACTTTCCTGAAGAGTAGGGACATTAAGTGATAAGAAGACAGAGTACTTTGGTGAAGTCTCCCTAAAGTTCATGTCAACCATTAGCAAATCCTTCAATGGCCCAACTCTGAAACATTCCCTACATGATTTTGAACTTGTAAAAAAATTTATAGAAGTAATTTCCTATTTCCATTCTGCATTTTGAAGGAAGTCTTTAGGAACCTCTTTCCAATTAAAAAAAAAAATCTCCTCCTCTTCCTCCTTTCCCTCTTATTATTTGAAAGCTCAGGTATTAGTGCCCTTATTCAGCTGGACTAATTTGGGTGAAGAGGTTTCCAAAGGCATCATTAAGAATACTGCCAGGCAGCTGGTTGTATGGACGCTCCAATCACAGAGTGAACCATTGGATGGGTTATCATGGGCCTGGGTTTCGGATTTTTTGATACATGAAAGACCAGCAGGGAAAAGGAAACTAGAGGGAACCCTGACTTTTCCAAGCTAAAAAGATGGCCTTTGTTTGCCTTTCCCTTGCAGGCTTCTATTGGAAAAGACCAAGGGGCTGTTCCACCCAGATATTTAGTGCATACCTTCTCTCAATAGCACAGAGAATTGCTACCCCAGACTTTACATTCACACTTACCCTTGGAAGAAGAAAGCAAAAGAGAAACAGACAGAGACAGACAGACAAAGAAAAGGAAAGCGCTACTGATATTTTTTTTCCTAATGAGGGAAACCAAATACTCAATGAGTGTGAGCTACTCAAAAGTCATCTTGTCAATGAGGAAATTGAGAACAGAATATTTATGTAGTTGCTCTTACTTTTAAATTAGTAGTAAAACCTAGGATGAAAATCCTAGTTTATAGTCCTGAAGAGCTCCCTGTCTTATTTTAGGATTTAACTTCAATCTTATGTGCTGGCTTCCCCCCCCCCCCCCCCCCCCCCCCCAGTTTGTAATTCTGTTCTTAACTGGGTAACTGGTTCCAAATTATTAAATACAATAGGACACTATTTATATTTTAGTAGCAACACACTATCCTGAAATGTGTCACATTAAGTGCCAAGCCAGGCCAGAGGGAATTAGCCAAGATATTTCCACCATGCTAGTCATTTTAGAGAGAGAGAAAGAGAACAAAACAAACCGAAAAACCAAAACAAAACAAAACAAAAAAACCTCCAAACCAAACCTTCAGGTGCCACTGCTCATTGGATTCCTTGACACTGTTCTCAAAATAATAAATTATTTTTATTTTTCCCTTAGCTGCTCTTGAAAGAAGACAGTAACGAATGAGATCTCATCCCACATGGATGCTGTACGACCTAGCCCCTGTGTCACAGCATGGTTGTTGGTCTTTCCAGTTGGCAGCACAATTCCATCCTGCGCTGCAGAAAAAGTAAAACAGGTTACAGTGTGAAGCAGGGCAACCAGCTCAGTCTATGCCATTTACCTGTCACAGTTAGGGTAGCCGTACAGCTGACACTGCCATACTCGTTGGAAGCTTTGCAGGTGTACTCGCCGCAGTCCACCACCTGGGTTCGCAGGATTTCCAGGCTGGAGACATACTTCGAGGAGCGAATAGAACACTTGTCGCTTTCATAAATTTCTCGGCCAGCTTTAAACCACTGGAACCGGACATTGGGGGCACTTTGGACCTCGCAGGTGAATTTGGCTAGGTGGCCCAGAGCTACTTCCAGGGGCTCGATTCTCCTTTTGATCACTGGGGCAGCTGCAAAGGGAAGCAGAGGCTGTTAGCATGCCTCCTTATCAGGCAGACCACATTTTTCTTTCTCTTCTCGCTTTTGTTGCTGTTAATGAAGTAAAACAGTTGAAACTGGTGAGATGGATTGCAGGGGTTGAGGACAAGTGACTGGAAAATGAGAACAATCATTGAAGGTAAAAGAAGACAATAAGTAGCTTTTAACACATTCAATCATTACTTTGCAGTGGATTGTGAAAAACATGATTAAAATGTGATGCTATGGGCTTACATGCATAACAACATGATATATTCTTTAAATATACCATGCTAAGGACACTGTGAACAGCATTTTAAAAAAGTGATATACTACATACAGTGATGAAGTGAAACAAAATCCAAAAAGAAATACAAATAAGAAACACCAATGGACAATTAATCATGGTTATTTTGAATTCAGGGATGAGACTGGTAATTTCAGGCAGCAAGGCGTTCACTGACAGCTTTTATTATATGTTATATTAAAGTAGTTTCAACTAAATATAACTAAAAAAACATACTGGTATTATGGAATATAGGACCATAACATCTAATTTTAAAAATAAATAGGAATGTAGATAGGATAATGTATGACCTTGCAAGGCAGTACGGAAAAAGGAAAAGAATTAATAACCATGATTATGTCTGTGGTTTCGTTCTTACTCTACACAAATCACATTCTGGCAGAGGCAGGTAAGTGAAAACTCAGTGATGGAAACTAAATCATTACGATCCAGTGAACGTTAGAGCTCGAGCCCCCTCATCCTTAAAATCTAACCTCTTTTGACTACAGTGAGTTTGGCTGAAGTTGCTGCATTTCCCTTGTCGTTCAAGGCCTCACAGGTATATGCTCCTTGATGTTCTTCTGTATTTACTTTGTCGATTACTAACGTATATGTATTTTGATCTTGTAAACACTTGAACTTTTCATCTGAATGCACCAGTGTGCCCTCAAAATACCAATTCACCTCTTTGGCCTTTGTTATGGATGATGTGAGTTTTACAGTGTCACCTTCCTCCACAGTAGTGTCCACCAAGGGCGTGTGAATGACAGGACCGTTCCCTTCAACTACGCTGCCCTCAGCTTCCTGTAGCTCTCCTAGGCCAGCCTCCCCGGTACCACTTCCAGGGGACTTCTTTCTTTCCTCTGACGGCTTTGGGGACTCATCCTGTTTTTCATCAGGGCTAGGAGGAGCTGGAACAACATCATCAGGGACAGGTGTGGTATCCGCAACTTTGACCTGACTTTCCACATGAAAATAGCTGACCTCTTCTGCAGAGACAAGATGTTTAGATTTGACTTCTGGTTCCCAGACTGCGTCAACCTTCTGGGAATCTGGAAAAGGACCCATCTCTTCCTGCGGGCCTGTTCTGGCTCCCTTCAGGATTCTGGGACCCTCGGCTGTCAAGATGTTTATTTCCTCACACACAATAGAGCACAAAGCATCCTTAAGCTCGGTTTTCAAGTTAGCCATTTGAGGATCAATGCCTTCAATAGCAATGGTTAATTCTTCCATTAGAGTCTTCACTGAGGTAATAAGGTAGGTACACAGAATGCGCTTGGGCTCTTGGGTGAATTTTATGGCCTTCACCTCCACCTTTTCAATGTTCCTTAGCCATTCAGAGAACAGACTTGGTTGCTCACTGGCCACTGCTGCTTGCAAAGCCCTGCGGATCTGAGTTTTGAGGTTTAATCGTTGTTCTTCTGGAATTCCAGGAAGCAAACTTTCCTTAGAAAGAGTGTCGCTTGCCTGCACATTTTGCACTCCATTGACCATCAAGGGCTCTTTCTTACACTCACTGGTTTGGTTCGGGGGCATGACCAAGTCATCAGAATGCTCTTCCTTGAGAAGTACCTGCTTTTCCTCACACAGTAGTGGAAATCTTAAGGACTTGCCTTCCTCAGTCCTGGCTGCATGTTCTTGCCCTGTGCTTTCCAGTTGATAAGCACTTTCCATCACAATTTCATCTTCTCTGCATGTGTGTTCTGAAGGGACCTGGGGCTCCCGGTTGACCTCAGAGGTGATGACCTCAGGACCCTTAAGAGTTTCCATGCTTCCCTCAGCTAAGCTCTGACTCAGTGTGAGAGCACGTGGTGTGTCTTGCTTGGGAAGGGTCAGTCTTTGCTCTTTGTCCATTGAAGACACTGCCTTTTCTTCTGGTAAAAGCTCTTCCTCAGCCATAGAGGTTGGATATGAATGGGCTGGAGTGTCTTCTATTGAAGACTGTGGATAACTCCCTTCAGGTTCAGTTAGTAAAGTTTTCAGAGGCTCCACTGTTAATGAACTGATTCCTTCTACAGACACAGCACTTGGGAAGATTTTTTCAGCATCTGATAGGACCACCTGTGGTTCAGGCTCTTGAAGCATTAGGACATCTTTGCTGAGAGTTTTCTGGGACTGGACCATCTCCAGCTGTAAATTGGGAGACAGTTCCTTGATAGACTGAGTACAAACGGTACTGCTGACGGAAAGAAGTGCCCTGGTGCTTTCTGGATCAGGCACATTCTGCTCCAACATGACTACCGATTGCAAGTGCTCGGCCACTAACGTAACTTCACTACTTAGTTCACTGGCTTTAACTGTATGCTCATAAGCAAGCTGCTGGTTTTCTTCTGCCATGGAAGCAGCTTTCAAAACGGTGTTGTTTACAAAAGCTGCAATTTCCTTCTCTGAGTCAAATGTGTCAACTGCAAGACCCTTTAATGAAAACCCTTCAGCAGCCTCTGTTGTAGGCTCTGCTTTGAAGGGAGCATCGGTCATGTCCCTGTCTTCCAGAACTACAAGGAGCTCTGCTGCACAGGTGGACTCACCCCATGTATTCTCTGCTTTACAGACATAGAGGCCACTGTCTTCCCTCTGAGGGTCATTGACAATGAATGTCCCAGAACCATCCGGGTTATGAATGATGGTATAATAAACATTGGTGCAAAGCTGCTGGTTTTCTTTGAACCACAACACAGTGGGTGCAGGCTCTCCAAGAACCCTGTACTCAAAGACAGCAGGGATCCCTCGAGCACACTGAATTGGTTTGAACTCCTTAAGGAAGTAAGGAGGACAAGGCCCTTCAGACTTCTCCAGAAATTTCTCCACTGGTTCTGGTTCTGTCTCTTTGTGCCCCTCTCCTTTGGAACTGATTTTTAGATAGGCACTGCATACTGTCCGTCCATATTCATTACTGGCAACACATGTATACTCTCCCTCATCCTCAAATTTGGTGAACAGAATGATCAGACTATGATCATTGCCGTCAAAAACCAATTTGTAGTCAGCAGAAGGGGTTAACATGACTCCATTAAAGAACCACTGAATTTTAGGCTTGGGAATGCCAGTGACAGTAACAGACAGTTTAGCTACATCCCCTATACTTATTTCAGCATTTGACACTTCCTTGGTGAAAACTGGAACATGGCCTTCCTTTTTGGAATCAAATGTAGTTGAATGAATTGGAGGTTCAGACAAAAGTTCAAGTGTTTCATTTCTGTTAGATAACTGAAGGCCAGAGCTATAAGTTTGGAATTCTTCTTCCTCAGCAGACAGAAGAGAACTAGAAAACTCTGTATGGGGAAAAGTGATTATTATTTTACCATCAATTTTATTTAACAACAACAAAAAATAGAAGTCAAAAAATTATGCACCAGATGATGGCTTTCTTCTGCTTTATTCCTGGAATCATTAGATTATCCCAAGATTTTTAAAAAAGCACATTTCTAAGCTCCCATTCTAAGCACACTTCTTAGCTCATTTTATATTATATAACTATAAATACTGTACTCATGCAACTTTCAATCCACTTCATTTGTGTTAGTTTATAAATTTTAAAGCTATTTTATGAATTTTTCTCTGTGGTATAACCTCAATTCTAAAGTTTGAAAAACTGCTGCCTATATATTTAAAATAAAAGAATCCAGAATTATTTAAATCAAATTCAAAAAGATCCAGAATTATTATTTATGTTTAGAATTTTCTTGAGTTAAGAATGATAGCCATTGTCAAACTGAAGACTGATTATTTCCAAAATAAAACACTGATGTTTCCGTTACTGCTTATAAACTAAAGCTATTATTAAAAAAAAAGAAGAAGAGGCTATAAGAAATACTTAATTTGTATTTGTAAGAGAATCATTGGTTTCACTTAAGAGAAATTCTTGCCTTCTTTGTCCCTGTAAATTGCCATAGTATTTCAACAGAGCTTTTATAATAAGGCTTTTTGTTAAGTCAATAAAATGGGAGAATCAGGAATGAAAGAAAATAACTCCAACACTAAAAATGGGATTGTACTTTATTGTGTGAGAAATACCTATACAGCATTATTGAACAGAAAAACAAGAGTGAATAACAGATATTCTTTAAACAGTATTACAGATGACAGGCATAATTTGATAAGAAGTAATTAGGCTTTTCACTAAATCTGGTAGGAATGTAGAACAGCTCTGTTAAAATAGTTTTATTACCTTTCCCAAAAGCAGAATTATTATTGTATTAATTCACTCCCCTTGTATCATATGGAGTAGTCATGCCTTAATTTCTCTCTGCGCTGGCATAGAAGCATCAGAAGGCACAACTCTAGTGTCTAATGGCTCTAAATGCACTGGCAAAATTTACCAATGGCATGTAGAATAAATATTCAGTTACTTATTATTTCAAATTAGTAAACTGCATAGCCATTGATTAATTTCACATTCTAATGGTGACTACTTAACTTTACATTTATTACTCATGTCCCTTCATTTGAAGTCCCGAAATATCTGTAAAGGGAATGAATGTGAATATTTAAATCATCCCAACTCACTAATATTTGAAGTATTTTCAGTTGTATTCTCTTACTTCTAACATGGTGTATTGACCATAAAATATACAGTAAATAAAATTCAAATGTGCTGAAACATCAAAGGTATAGTTAAAAGTACATGTAGTAGCTGCAGCTAATGTCTAAACTTTACTACGTATAATACAATGAATTCTCTATCCAGCATCAGAGAAATTAATATTCCCGGCTTTTAAGTTACGTGCCACTGAATCAGAAAAAAATTTCATTTAATTATCTACAACAATAAGTAAGCCAAGTAAGTAAGGCAAGGCTTATTTTTCTTCCTTCAGTCATTTGTTATTCTGAATATCCTCAATTCATTGCATTTGAGCCTATAAGAATTCTAATGAGCAAAATCAAACCCTTCCTTCCTCTAAATTCAATAAGACATTACAAGGTTTTTCCCTTCTTCCTTCCTCCGTGGCCTCCTTCCATCCTTCCTATGCCAGCCATTGTCTTGTTTGTCATGACCTGAATTTCTAATTTATTGAAACGTCCATTTTGTAACTAAGAGTAGAATAAATCCCAAAGTCCCTAAACTATAGAACTAATTTTATTTCAGAGATTTATGATGCAATATATTATATCTATACTTATTATCACAGACACTATGTACTCACTGGTTGAAACAGAAATGATTGTTCCACAATAGTATATCTATCTGGATGAGTTATGGTGACTCAAGACAGGAAAACAGATATTTTAGGGGGGCAGGGTGAGGAGGGGTGTAAGCCTGACTGCTCTATATTCTGCACATTCTCAACTGCTCCTTGAATTTGGGAAGCCTTTAAGGGACTCCTACTGTGGGAATAAAAAATGGTTAGATGAAAGAAACAAACATAATTGAATATATGAATTCTTTTGAAAATTAAATTTAAATTGCTTAAGTTATTATAATTAAAAGCAATATCTCTAATATGATCATGGTACATAAAAGTTTGATGCAGAGGACAAATCCAGCTATTAGGTAACAGAGAGTAATTCAGAGTTGGAGGGAGGAAAGATTCGTAACTTCATTACTACATTCTATTATTTTCTCATCATTTGTTGTAAAACTAAAGTTAATCCTAAATTATATTAAGAAACATTACTTTTAGGATGACACAGAATCGCAGAGTTGAACAATTATTTCTGAGGTCTTTTGGTCTAACTCCTCATTTTTAGGTAAGAAAACTGAATTGTCTTTTACTTATTACATCTTATGTGAGAAGATTTAGGTTCACAGTGATACACAGATACTCTGTCAAGAGTTTTGTGAATTTTTTATAATTTTGAAAAATAAAGTCACCTTAGAGACACATATATCTTAAATTTGAATGCTTTTAAATTTCTAGTTAGTTTTAAAAATTTCTAGTTAGTTTAAAAATGACAGGAAAGCTTATTATCTTGTTATTTGCATATAATCTGAGATACTTTGTATTGCTGGATATAAAAATGCCCCACCTTCTATTTTCTAATGTTAAAGATTCTGAAATTGGACTACAGTTTTAAAATGTCTATATAAGTGTAATATAGTAGTTTCCCCTTTCCCCCAGGTCAATATCAAGTGAATATTGCATTTAACATTTGATGATATTTTAAAAATTGAGAAAAAGAGGTATTCCCAAAAGTGGAAAGATCTTTCTTCGCATATTTTGCAAATGTACAAATGTCTAGATGAACTCCATCCAAAAAGAAAGCACTGTTGGTCCCTTCAAAACCAGCAACAGTCAAAACATTTACAAAGAAGAGGGATATTAATAATGAAAATGTTTTTAAAAGAGCCAAATAAATATATTAAGGTTGCAATGTAAAACAGATTAGAGAACTAGTTATCAATTGGGTGAGGCTGGCTTCTGTTATTTGTTCTATCTATTCTACCTCCAAGTCAGTAAGCCTGGATTTGGATACAAAAGGGTTACAATTTCAAAAATGACTTACTACTCAGAGCAGAGAGGAGAATTACCTTAACAACCTGTCTGGGAGGTCATCTGACCCGGTCTTCCATCTTATGTTTTACTTTACGTAAATAGCTTATCTGGTAAAAGAGAACGCATTCTACCGAAACTCTTTTGTGGAGGAGGAACGAGGGTAAAGCAGCCGTACAGACGGTTAGGTAGCCACGGAGGTATTTAATCATGCTTGATGATTCACAGCAGAGTTGACACAGTGATGGTTCCACAGTTGAGATCACAGAAGATTTACATATCCTACAAACATGAGATTTCTACAGAGAGAGACTGGTTTCCCAGGGGTTTTCAATGTATCAAATTCAGATCAAGTAGACCTATTTGGAAATTTATTGGATCTATATAATTTGGGAAATATGGCAGCACTCAATCAATTTGATCATTACGGAGGCACGGAAACTTTGCACAAGATACTAAGTTAGGGTCAGGGCTGCACAGGTCTCTGCCATTCCTGACTCGTTCATAGCCACACACCTGTACTCGCCTTCATCATCTTTTCCTAAGTTCGTTATGAACAGGTTGTGGAATCCTATGCCACTTTCCTCAGCACTGAATCGTGCACCTTGCACCAATCTCTCATCTTTGTACCAGTAAACCGTGGGTCGTGGAGAGCCACGGACTAAACACTGGAAATAAGCTGCTGTGCCTAAAGGTGCGTGACAGTCAGAGATACCTTTGATAAACCTGGGAGGCCCATCCACCACCTGAAATTCAAAAAAGCTGCCTGAGTATTTGCTCTTTAAGACTAACTCTTCCTTCAAGCTGCTTAAAGTCACTTTGCTTTTCTTTGTTGGCAGAGCAAACATTTCGGAATCTCCCATGGTGAGAAATCCCCGGCAGATAGCCTCTCCTACGCGATTCATAGCTCTGCACCTGTATGTCGCACTATCAGATGGACCGACGTTTCGAATTATAAGGGTGTGACTTCCATTCTCCTCACTGACCACATATTTGACATTATCTGGTTCAATACACATATATTCTTTATACCATTTAACTTCCGGGCTAGGGATGCCTATGACTGAACATTTGAACACTGCGTCTGAATTTTCTGGAATTTTAAAATCGCAAATAGGCATTATAAAGCGAGGAGGCATTTCAAATACTTCTAAATCAATTTTTAAATCTTGGCCTTCTTCCCCCCTCGAGGCCATATTTGGATCTGCTAAATTCGAAGGTAGAACGTCCAGACTCACAATCATGCTTTTATGATCAGGAGTGAATTCAGGAACTGTGACTATTTTCACTTGCTTCTCAAATTCTTTAACGTCTTTTTCACTTAATTCAACTTCCAAGACAATTTCTTGAGGAGAAGGAGTTCTTGATGATGTCGTGTTTTCCAGTTCAAACTCCATGACATGCTGATGTGTTACTGGAGGTGGGAGGGCCACTGCTCTTTCTTTTTGGGGCACTATGTCTACTTTCGCAAAGCTCTTTGCTTCCCCTATGATGTTCACGGCGTGGCACATGTACTCTCCCCTCTCTCCTTTTTGAATGTTAGAAATTTCCAAAGAGCACACATTACCCACCCTTTCTATTTTGATTCTTTCATCTGGCTCTAGCAGAGATTTATTTCGATACCATTTCACACCAGGAACTGGAATGCCCTCAACTTCAACAATGAAGCCTAATGTTGTGTTTTCATATACACTTCTTTTGGTCAGAGGTTCAATGAAAGATGGCGGCATTTCATTGTCTTTTGGTTCAACTGCTTCACTGGGGGTGCCAAATGAATCGGAACGCCATAGTTCATTAGCTGAACTCCTCTCTTCTGTAGGTGTATGGAAATGTTCATTTGGTGTACTGTCTTCCCTTTCTATTTTTGATGGGTACCTTTTTAAGTTTCCAGTGGGATTTGGTCCTCCAGTAGGAACAGAATATCTTTCAACTGTTTCTCCTCCTAAAGGTGTAGAATATCTCTCTATTATCTCCCCTGGGGGTGTAGAATATCTTTCCAGTGCCTCTCCTGGGGGTGTAGAATATCTCTCTAGAGCCTCCCCTGGGGGTGTGGAATATCTCTCGAGAGCCTCTCCTGGGGGTGTGGAATATCTCTCCAGTGCCTCTCCTGGAGGTGTGGAGTATCTCTCTGCTACCTCTCCTTCCGAAGGTGTAGAGTACCTTTCGGCAGCTTCCTCTAAAGTTGTAGTTCTTCCCACAGTCTCACCTCCTGAATTTGTTGCGAACTGTTTAGTTGTATCTGAAGGACTGAAATAGAAATCAGGAGACTTTGGAGTTTCGAAATGTTCAACAGAGGATGGTGGGGTATAAAACTGATCTAACTCTGAGATTTCTTCACTGCTTATACTTCCTACATCAATCGAAATATCAGATTCAGGGGAAAATGGGCGACCTAATGATTCCTGTTGTTGGTTGTAATATTCATACACAGTGTTGAAAGTTACTTCTTCAACCTCCATTGATGTGATTGATTCACTCTGGAGAAGGTTTGCCTTGTGTTTGGTGTCTTTCGTTTGAGGAACTTTGTGCTTTCCAGCAGCAAGTAAATATTTTGTCAGAGAGGTCTCAGAGTCCATTACTTCTGTTGTACGTGCCTCATCCAATTTAGGCAGATTTTCAGAAAAACAAGTTTCTATCTCTTCTCCTTCAGTAGTGGAGACAGAAGTTTCATTCTGAACTTGAACTTCGTTACATTTTTCTTTTCCAAAGGCATCAATTTTTTCCCTTATTTGTTCATTTGGATCCTGCTGTTCCTCAGTCATTAAGAATGGAAAGCGCTGGCTCACTTCTGTGTGGCATGCGGCTACCTGGTGAACATCACCTCTGTGGTCTCCCAAAATTCCAGTGACATATCCCTGTGTCCTTCCATCCTGCTTCTGAAATGATGCCGACTCTGCTTCCAAAGTGTGTTCTTCTTCCTTTTCATAGACCTCTAAGAGCTTTCCCTCACTTGCTGCTTTTTTCAAATGTGAAATGAAACTTCTACCTCCATTTTCTAGAGAACTGTTTTCCTCAGAAATATCAGTTTCTCCCACATCAGGAGATGAGGTTTGAAGTAGGGCCCATGATCCACTATGGGTTTCTTCGCAAAAAGATTTAAGAGAAATATCAGGATTTAAAATTTCTAAATTATGTTCTTGTGTATGTTTTTCCAAAGAAAGAATATTTTCATCAAAATGCCTCTTCTCCATCACAGTCCTATGTGAAAACTCATGACTGGAAGACATTTCTGGACTGGTAAAAATGTTATTCAGCACACTTTTAGAGGTATTTTGTGTCTCAGATTGTGATGTTTCAGTGCCGGCAATTTCTTCTTTATAAGGTGTTTTCTGTTGCTGAGTTTCTGGCCCTTGGAATTCCTTAGCTGGATCTCCTATATGAGAATACATTTGTTTTAGATCAAATACAATGCTCTCGGCATCAGCTATTTCAGAAGCAGGATGTTGGATTTTAAAACCAGCTTCTTTGGGTTGACCACCATCTAATGCTTGGAATTTTCGATCTGCATTTTCTATTTGTGAGTGGAATGGTTTTAAGTCAAATGTAATGGGTGCTTCCTGTTCAGCCCTTCCAGAAATTACAGGTTGATCTATAAGACCTACTTCTTTCTGTTTTTCCCCCTCTTGTACTTCAAATTCCTTATACATTTGAGAAGAAAGCAGCTTTAAATTCATTACAATGTCAGATGAATCTGGCTCAGTGTCTGGAGACATTGTCTCTGCCTGATATATATTTGCATTTAGGTTACTTGATCTTGATTCTCTTTGCTTAAAAGGAAAGTCTCTGTCATCAAGCTTCCTCTGAGGAGGACTGACAAATGATTTCCTGGTAAGTCTTTTTTCTAGAACTCCTTTTTCTACATGTTGTAACTTTTCAAATGCAATGATTCTATGCTTCACATTTTTCCTTGGGTAGTGTCTCTCTTCAAGGGGTTCTTCATATATGATGAGAGATGAATCTTTTGGATTGTAGCTATCAGAATCTCTCTCAGACTGGATATTTGGTAAATAGTCTCTTTGGGCGTATTCTTGCACATTTTCCCTTTCTGCATCACCAACTTTTCCGAAATCAATTTTTACCTCTTTCCTAATTCTTTTAACTTCACTGAAATCATCAACAAATGGATAAACAGTACCCTCGGCTTGGTACAGCTTTGATTTTTCATCTATGTGTCCCTCTCTCCCTTCACCCTGACACTGCATGAGTTTGGCTCTGACAGGCTTGTTGATTTTTATGGCTCTAGAAGCACCTTGCATAAATCTGGGTAGTTTTTCTCTAGAATATGTGCAATGAACCTGATCTTTCTGATCTATCTGTTCAATTGTCTCAAGGCTTTGAAAACATTCCCTTACAGAATGTTCTTTTATATTGGATTGGGGAGTAAAAGGATCAGGCGGATAATCATAAAAATGGGCCCTTACAGATTCTCCCTGAATTTGTTGAGCTCTGGAATATTTTGTATAAATTCCACCAGTATTTTCCAAATGACTATACCCCCTACAAGTGACCGGTTCCACAGTCAGATTTGAAACACTCTCAATGGTTCCTGAACTGTTTTGAGCAACACATTTATATTCTCCAGAATCTTGATAATTGATATCATTAATATATAATCTGTGGCTAAAGTTAACTTCTTCAAGTTGAAACTTCTGGGTCTGCTTTAATAGGAGCCCATTTTGAAACCATGTCACGACTGGTTTAGGCTCACCAGACAATACACATTCAAATACTATGGAATCCCCTTCTCTACACCTGGAATGCTTTGGCATCTCTTGTAACATTTTTGGTGGCTCATTAGTAATATCTGAAGAAAATATAAATTTGTGTTTTGGTGACGGAGGAGCTTCATCCTGGGGTGTTACTGTAGGTTCCAGCTCCTCAGGGTGAAACAATTCTCTTGACTCTTTATCCTGTTCTGGGGTTGGAGTAGCTGCTGTTATCTGAATTTCTACAGGAAAGGGAAGCAATTCTGCGTCTGCAGAGGGAGGAACTGGGAAGTTGGTCTGGAGATGTTTTCGACCCTGTTGTCTCCAAGACGGCTGAATGCCTTTTGTTTGGTCAAACACCAATGCCAGCTCCTCTTCCTCATCAGTGTATTCACACAACACTGGGACTGTACGTGTATCAACCCCGTGTCCTTGCTTTGCCTTCACTTTAAGTACACCAGTTGTTTTTACTGTTCCATATTGGTTAAACAGTACACAGGTAACAGAACCTTCATTTTGAGGAAGAACAGAAGAAAAAGTTAATACTGAATAGTTCTCCGAGGTGTGAGTGACAAAGTCTCGGTGACGTGGGATTGGTAGATCATTGTTATACCATGTCACTATGGGTAGAGGATATCCTTGAAAATGACACACAAATTTACAACTGTCACCTTCATAAACTTCTTGAGATTCAATTTCTTGAAGAAATGAAGGTGGGCAACGTTGTGGATGCTTTTGGAAAGAACTTTCCAAAAATCTTGTGGTCCTTTCTTCTTGCTCGGTTTCAAATTCATCAGCTTCAGTGGAAGTAAAGTGCTGTACTTCTCTCAAGTCGTCATTTCTTACATTCTCACTATCTAGCTCTGCATTTTCTTCAATATTTATAACTGCACCCAAAGCTTCACTGGTGTGTGGTACAACTTGGGACACCTCTTCAGGAGTCTCAAACATTTCCTCGTTCTTATTTACAACAGTGATATGTCTAGAGGACCTTCCAATTTCAGTTTTGGTCATAATTTCTTCAAGTTCTCTTCCATGGGTATCCTCGCTTACCAGAATCCTACCATATAAATGGTCTTTTTGGAGACTTTCTCTTAGAAACTCCTCTTGGCTCATTCTTATTTCAGTCTGGAGGATTTCTTCATCAACAGTAGCTTGAAAGCTTGGGGGAGGTTCTCCAGATTCTACATTTTGATCCATTTGACCAGGAAGGACCTGTGGATTTTGGACAATCCCCTCACACGAATGATCTACTTTATCCCTATTTTTGGCTAGATCCAATCCAAACCTGCCTTCCAGCTCCTCTCTAGAGAACAGAAGGTCTTTATCCCTAGTTTCACTTCTCAGAGTTCTTGTGCTTATTTCAGAGGACACATCTGAAACAGATAATTTCTTCTTCTCCATTAACATTTTTCTAGCTTCCCGCAAACGTTGCAACTTCATTTTGGTCTCCTTGTCCAGGAAGCTTTCACCTACGCTAAGCCATTCCCTTATGTCAGATTTACTTTCTAAATATTCCTCCTCATAGGGAAAGTCCATTTTCCTGCCTGGACTTACTGTCTTAAAGTGTATCGTCCTCATCATTCCTATTTGTTCTACGTCTTGTTTTTTGTTAAAGGGAGAACCAGTAAACCTCAGGCCAACCTCTATCCTGTCTTCTCTCCTTTCAGCTAAAGCCTCCGTATTTCCATGTGTCTGCTCTGCCCTTTTCAGAAATTCTAAACATTTCTCATCTTTCCCTTTTTGCATAACAAGCAATGATGCCGTCGATTCAGCCGACCCTTCACTATTCATTGCTAATAATCTATAACTTCCAGAATCTCTGCTCTGGACGCTTTTAACCTCTAAGCTGGAAGAGTGATGATGTAAATCACTCTCAGTTTTTATAACCCGTCGAAGACCCGTTGGGATGGGCCGATTGTTATGAAACCAAGTCATTTCTGGAGTTGGACAAGCAATTAATTTACACGTAAAAACAACAGGTTCCCCTTCTAAAACATATTGGAAGGTAAGTTTTTGGGTAAAAGAAGGCTTGAAATATTCGGGCCAGGAGCTCGTAGATGATATTCGACTTGCATATCTTTTAGCAGCCATGGAGCTGTGGTCTAAGTCTTCAGAATCTGAAAAGGCATCGCGCGTATCTCTTTCGGAATGTTCAGATTCCCCCTCAGAGAACAATTCTGAAAAAAAAGTAATTTATAAAGCATTTTACTATTTTCCGTAGTATTTGAAAAAGTTGAAAATAAATGAAATTGCAAAATAGGAAATAGAATAAAATGCATGCTACAGATTCTCACAAATCCATAAAAAAAAATTCACTCACCATATTTGTTCGAATAAACGCAACACCATGCTCTGTTTAAAAGATTCTGACACGAAAATCGTTCGTTGTCTGGTCTTTTCTTCAGACTGTTGAAATTTCTTCTTGAACAAGCAAAAATGCATTTCAAAATAACATGTTCCTGTGCATGTTTGTTTTGAGATCAGGAAAACTTTGTTCTTTTGATGGCTAAGAGGAAACTCTTACCTGACTTGCAGAGAGTGGAATAAACGCCCTTTCTGATCCTTTTGATTGCAGATTAAATTATTATATTTTTGAGAATTAACTATTTAAAAAATATCTATTAAGAACTATAACCATAAATAATTAGCTAAAATAAAGTGAGAAGGCGTTTATTCGAACTAATACAGCTATAAAGTCACAATGTTATGCAAAGGAAAGCAGGCAATGAGGATCACGTAAGGCAGCTATCTGCAAGCCAGTGTAAGAGACATATCAATGTTAAAATGATGTATGTGCATGAAGTGTACACCAGAATGGGAATGTAACATTTTCACACACCCTAAACAAAATAGCATTTCAGTCATAATTCATTCATGACATTGCATTCTGAGAACGACAGCTAGGTTATTGTCTATTGTTCAATTTAATTCACTGTGATTTTGAAAACAAACTTCTACTTCTTGATTTCATGCATTAAGATGACAACTTTTCCAATACGCACTTTTGAAAATGACTGCAAACATGAAGTTGAATGTGACTGATAAATTTTAAATACAAAATTTTAAATGACCATCAAACAAATTACCAAGAAATGCATGTAACCATCAGCATACTAAACTAGGCATGCGACATAGTAATATATACTCTAAGAGATATATTTGTACATCTATGTCATTTTTCTCAATAATACGAAGAGAAAGTAGGCAGCTCAAGGATTCTATTAATCCTTCAGAATTTCTACTTGAATTTCACATCCAATATAACAATACCTTTCATCTCCACCTCAATCTGCTCTTCAATCCTCCCGTGCAAAATGGATTCTGGGGCTAAAATGGAAAAATATATACAGAGATTTTAATGATTAATTCCATATACTTTCTGCCTCAGTTTATATATTCATACAATTATGATTTTCCTTGATTCTGGTAATAGAAAACTACATCTCCCAAATGCAACCCCAAAAATCCATGCCAAACAAATCAATGAGCTGATAAAGTACATGACAATGTTTGCAGAAAGATTTTTTAAAAATTTTATTTTAGGTTCTCTGTGAAATTTCCACTTTTAGTTCTTTAATTCCTCATGCCTCTACATGCATTCAAAAAAGCAATCCACAAATTACAGGAATTTTTTTTTTAACGTCCTATCGACTGATCACTAAAAGACTAAGAGATGGTGTCACACTGAGAAGGAACATGCATTTTCTAACTTGCCACTTTTTGCCGAGGGCTATTCTCAGGTTTTCCTGCAGAATTAAGTGTTTCCTACTAGTAAGTAGTCCTTTGACTTGAACCATCTTTAAAACTTTAAACTACACAAAGTCTGATGACATATTAAGGAGCCAAACAGAGAGCCCTCAACTCAAAATGACTTTTATTATATAGAGAAAAGGCGCAGGCCTTAGACACAATCGTCTCTGGGGAAGCCTGTTGAGCAAGGCAGATTCCCCGGGTTCCCGCTCGGTCTTCCGTCCATCTGTGTGGCACCACGCGCGCAGGCTGACCTCCCTGGCTTCTCCATTCCTTGTGGGCTTTGGCACGAAGTGAAGGACAAACTTCACGTTTTCTTTGATGATTCTCTCTTTACTTCATGGCTTGTTTTAATTTGTGACTCTTTGAGGGTTTTAATACTTTTAATGTCTGAACCAAGGGCAATTTTTGTAACTGCTCTGGTTTGCGATTCTTTTGCTAGGTGAGAATAAAGTTAGGAAAAGGAATAAATTAGCTGTGTTTGTAAGAGTAAAACACATGCTGAATTTAGAGAAGGTGACATGTGATTAGGATGAGAAGGAAGGCAGCATGTTAGTCCCCAAACTAATATATATCTGTGCTTACTACACAGAGAAGAACTCTACTCAAGCAGACTTATGGGGTTTTATATTCCTACTTGATCTTCGTGGATAACTATGTGGCCTACATCAAGTTATAAGATCAAAAGAGGAACATATGAAGACTGATCTTGTGTTCCACAATTAGACAACTGTGCCTGATCGTTCATTCTTCAAACACTTAAAAGTGGCTTATCTTTCAACTTGCTTAAGTATAAAAGAGGAAGTCTGAACTTTCCAAGAGAAAAATGTTTTTGCTCCAAGAACACTTCAATAATATAATCAATTAGGACCGAAGGAACTGGAAACCCTGTGACAAAAATGTCCACTCTAGCAACATGACAATCAAGCACGTACTGTGGCCCCAGGTTCCTTAGGAAGCAAGCTGAAAAGGCCTACATTTCTCCTACCTCCACAACACAGCCAATACCCAACTGCATGGCTGCAGAACCTGTCCTGGTTGTCACCCATGTCACCCCCAGATAAATAGTCACTCTGGGTGATTACTGCACTAGCTAGCAGCTATGGGGAAATGGAGGCTCAGCTCTCTGGATGCCACCAGATTTTCCATTTCACTTGCATAACTAGACCTCAGTTCTTGAGATAGTCCTTTTGAGGACTATGGAAATATTACCAGGAATATCTACAGAACAGAATATCAGATTAAGAAAGAAAAAAGCCTCCTCTGGGTGACTGAGGATTACAGATACAGTAAATGATGTATGAACCTGTTTCAAAATTCAGAGCCAAGACAGCAGTCACATAGCACCATATTATCCATATTATGCCCTGCTCATCTCTAACATCTTAAAAATGGTATGGACAGGTCAGGAGAGACCTCGAGGCCATAGTTCTCCATGGACCCCTGGAGATGCTGGAACTTTCTCCATCGGCTTCCTTCCATGGGACTCAATGAAGATACTTTAGCCGACATACAGCACGGCATTCTAGCACCTGAAGAATAATTCTCCTATCTCCTTCCTATCTAAGGGAAGTCCATTGATAAGAGGAGGAACTTTTCTCTTCTAAGACAAATTTATTCATGCCCTTCCAGACATGGTGGAAATCAAGCATGATAACAACAAAAATAATGCTCTTGCCGTTAGATAATTCTATGATTCCAGGAGGATCTGAGACTGAAAAGCAGTATCATCTATCAAGAAATATCTATAGACTCTTCATTTTGGTCCAGACAGAACCCTATTATTTTCAGTGCCCAATCTGCTATTTATATAGTCTCCTTATAAATAGCTAGAACTTCCAGATCTGTAAACAAAGGGCAGAAATGAGAAATGTTGAGCCTCTTCATATTAAAATAACTAAATTTAATCTTGGCACAGTATCAGGCACAACAATAAATAATTAATTAATACCTGATGAACTATAACATCCTGACCTTCTTTGGTATACTTCGTAGGTGGCACATTGGGTAAATACTAGAAAAAACAGCACATACGAAATGAACCATAACCTTCTGAAACGAGATTTGAGAGTTAAACTTCCTTGAATCTAGACTGGAAAGTTGAATGTTCGCGTCACAAGTTTGGCCAATGACCTGGCTGACTTGCAGAAGTCATTTATCAATAGAGTGCTGAGTTAGGGATATGCTAATTAACATATTCACTGATTTGATCTGCAGGGCAGGAAAGCTGCATAAAGCGATGAGGATGAAATGAAGAAAGTCACAGCTAAAAACCAAAGAAGCACCTTCTATGCTCAATACGGCCGACGTGGTCTCCTCTCCATAGTCATTGCGTACAATACAGCTGTACAATCCTTGGTCTACCAGCTGAACATGATGTATGCTAAGAAACTGAATATTTCCATCTTGTGACCGCGTCACTCTTTCCGAGTCCTCTATCTTTCCGCCTTCGTGAGTCCAGGTTACATCAACCGAAGAGTCATCTTGTAAAACACAGAGGAACTGAGCCGTGTTGCCGCACTTTACAGAGAGGTCCTGAAGCGGCAGCAGAATCCGTGGGCCCTTGCCCACTGCCTCTTCCGCCCAGTTCCCAGAGAACTCAGTGCTCTCTGCAATTTGTGAAAGGGACGCAGTATGACGCAACTCTACGTTTTGAACCGATGAGGCTGTGTGGGTGGAACTTTGAGATACGCTTTCAAAAACCTGTGATTCGTATTCATAGGATGATCCTTGAAATGACTTAATTTCGTTTTGGGATATTCTGCTCTCCTGCTTTGTGAAAGAGGAATCTGCCACTGCCTGGGACTTGGTGGACTTTCTTACATCTTTCCCAGAACTCTGCCTAGCTAGGGCTCGCACTGTATAATCAAGTGACAAGAAAAAGAAAAGAATATTAAGATCTAAGTGTTGTCACTTGGCTAGGTTAGTAACAGACAATGGCATGGAAGATGAAGATGAAAGACATGAGTGTCACTTGGAAGCAGCATGCCAGACGCAGTGTGCTCCAGGACATCACATCACACAAAAGAACGAACGCTCATTCCCAGTGATCCAATGATGAATGGATGACGAAGGCTCATGCGAGGCTGTAGAGTATCTGGGTCCTTCCTTCTGTTGTCACCACAGCTAACCAGAGTGACACAGTCTCCCGTTCCCTCTCTCTTCCCTGCCCCCTCCCACAGAATACCATTTGTCCCCCTTCTTCCATATACTGTACAAACAATATACGGCAAATGGATCATTAATGATCCAATGATGAGATGTTCTTTAGAAAAGGAAAAACATCAAACAAAGTTGATGCCTAAAAAAATACTTACTGATGTAATGCACAGATTATATACTTCAGAGATTTAAACCATATAGGTGAACCCATAACTGAGAACTTAGGAAGACCTACTGGGTGTTACTTCATTAGTAAATTACAGACTGACCACACTATGCAATGAGACAAACAGCAGAGACTCTCATTAGTAACAGTGGGAGCAGGAGGTATGAAGTAAATCCAAGTCTTTACAGCAAGATGAGCTTTACCTTTTGGAGTCACTGTGAGTGCAGCTGCACAAGAGGCTTCCCCAGCGCTATTGGCGGCTTTGCAAGAGTACTGCCCAGCATGCTCTGAGTAAGCATCAACTATAAGCATTAAAGCCATGCCTGTGGCCTCCTCATAATGGAAAACTACATCTTTTGTTGGTAGAATTGGCTGCTGGTTATGAAACCAGTGGATTTCTGGCTTGGGAATGCCAAAAACCCTTGCATGAAATCTGACTGTCTCCCCGCTGTGCACCCTGACGCTTGACAGAGGCTGGATGAAGATGGGCTTTTGGCCAAGGGACTCCTTCTTAAATGAAACTGATGAAGAGACATGCCATTGGGAGTTTGATGCAACTTCTTCAAATTTGCTAAATCCTGAAAAGAAGCATGCCAACCTTTAATGTCTTACCCTCCACTGAAACCAGAACTCATTTGGAGTTGTTTACAGATCTGTTGCAAAGTTCAATGGTGGACTAGAATCCAGTCCAGTCCTAATGTCTTGTCAACATATGCCACCATTGGTTCCAAGTCACACATGTTCCCTTCCACTTTCCGGGCAAACAAGTCGAGACATAAGTAGTCTAAAAAAGCTCACTGTATTGTTTGTGAAGGCACTAGTGAAGTACATAATCTGGTTTAGGTATACTTATTTTCTGTTTTTACCTTTTCCCCTCTGGTTGTAAAATTACATTTTTTTCTATTTTGTAAGCCACTTTAAATTGTTATTAAGAAAATATCTGATTATTAGTAAGTGTTTAAAATTAAGGGAAAAACCAAAGTTGCCCTCAATCTGGATGTATTTATACATAGTTAATAATACATAGATTAAATTAGCTCAGCAAAAATAGTCTGACTGTATAAAAATATTGTTACCTTGTTTTGAAACAAAGTGCCCTCCACTACCAGGGAAGTGTTTCTGATGGCTGTTTAAAAGTCCCAAGTATCAGAAATGCTAAACCATCTTAGGATGAGACCTCTCAACCTTCAGGCATTCTTTGAATGACGGTGAATAACCTATGTGGTATACAGACCTGAAATCACCCTCCGTAGCTTCTGTGAAATCAGAATTGTGTCAAGACAACAGGACGATAGTAATGCTTACATTAAATTAAAAAAAAATTTTTTTTCATCCTAGCTAAATTAGAAAGCAAATCTACCTATTTCTTTAGCATCTTTCTCTCCATTCTGATACATGCTGATCAGAAAGCATGAAAGCTGGTAAGGAGAGCAATACAGAACATTATAAAGACAAAGCAGGGCAAAATGAGAAATGATGTTTGTGATTGATAATGAGATGGGATAAATGGAACGTGAGAATGCAGCATATAACATGGAAACTATTAGTTGCATTAAAAGAGAACGATAGGGCCAACGATGGTTTACATGGAGTCTTTAGTGATTGTTACTGACATTGTGAGATTAGAGCCATATTTAACTGTGGTTCTGAAGGCTGTTTACTGTACCTGCCAGTCTCAAGTTGGCTGTGCTTGATACTTGACCCACAGCATTATTGGCAACAAAAGTGTAAGTTCCTTCATCTTCTGGGTAAGCTTCAGCAATTTCCAGTTGGTAAGTGTCTTCAAATTGAGTCATTCTAAAGAACCTAGATGGCTTAATTTTCTTGTCTTTGCTGTACCAAGACACTTTTAGATCTGCATCACAAAAGGAAAAAAAAAGATATTTGAATGACAAAAAGTGGTGGATATTTTTACCTGAAAACACAATATTGATTATATTGGTGACTAAGTTTCCTATGTGTCTTCATAACATTGTATTTCTCATTTTGGGCATGCCACATCTGCTCTTACAAGATCTCTTTTCATCTTTAAGAAAGAAACATGATTTTCTAGAGAAATCCAGCTTATAGGCTGATTCTAATGTTTGGAAATTTACTATTTCAGTTATATTCTTTTTAATCCTGTGTAGGTTATGCTGTGGAAACAGGGACAAGGTTTTGACATAGTCAGTGACCTTGAGAAAAAGATTGTGTCCTAAGGAACAGTCATCATGATGGGTTTGATCTAGGATTGTGGTTGCCTACTGCGCCTGGGGTTGTCTACTGTGCAGAAAGATCAAAAAGCAATCTGAGAAGATCAACATTCCCAGAAGTTTAAAACAGACACCCTAAGGCTGAAGACAACATTTCTATATTTTCATTATCAATGAGCAAGCACTGAAAGGCCTTAGCACAGCAAAAAATAATTTTTTTAAAGATTTTATTTATTTAGTTGACGGAGAGAGATCACAAGCAGGCAGAGAGGCAGGCAGAGAGAGAGTAGGAAGCAGGCTCCCCACAGAGCAGAGAGCCCGATGCGGGGCTCGATCCCAGGACCCCGAGACCATGACCCGAGCCGAAGGCAGAGGCTTAACCCACTGAGCCACCCAGGTGCCCCAAAAAATAATTTTTAAAATTGAAAGAAAGGGTCATGGAATTTGGTCATCTTAGATATATTTGGCTTTTTTCAAAGTAACGGTAATAATAAATGATAATAAAACTGGCTCTTTTCATATAAAGTTGAAAATAACTCCAAAGCAAAGATAAAATAACATTATGTTGTTATAGTTTAAGGTGAACTTTTTAAAAAACATTACACTTCCATTGAAACAATCACCCTCTAAGTCAAGAGTGAATTTAAATTTAGTCACAAGTTTTAAAAGCCACAACCCAAGACTTCTTGTTTTTGGAATGTGATCATGATATCACTTCCTTATCCCTATACCATCCACAGGGGATTTTCTAATGGCCCATTGAGCTAGCACTTGTTTTCATTTTAGCACAAATTTTGGTTTGTGAAGGTTCCCCTCCTGCCCATGATGATAACTGTTTATAAATTACAGGTTCTTTTAAAGACACAAATGTCTTCACTTCCTTAGGTAGCAAGATAAAGTAGAAAATGGAACACTGATACCACAATTTCCCAGCTTTGTGACCTTAGACCCATCATTTAATCTCTCTGGACCAGTCTTCTCATTGGTAAAATGAGATGCATAATACTTCATGAGCTCTTCATTGCAAAAAAAAAAAAAAAAAAAAGTTTTGTGAATTGAATGACTTACATGGGAAGGGCTTTATAAACCACTGGCAAAAGTCAGTTATTAAACAAGACTGTTTAAACACCCCCTGCGAAGGTATCATCAGTGCCTTTAATGTTTTGTACCAAGACAGGGTCATGTGATATAATAGGTAATGCCATCACATGGAATTTAATAATCATTCTACAACATTTAGTCTGTTAAACCTCAGTGGAAATGGGATGATGAAGAGTTTGTCCACCTCTTTACAGGGTTCTCTGCATAGTCCTACAGTAACTTCCTCCTTTGGAGAAGGGATGAAGCCCTAGGACAGGCATGCACAGTCAAAAATAAAGGAGCTAAAAGACAAGACCTCTCTTGGTAATGAACTTGGTGCTTCTGATGGGACTGACACTATCTGTGTTGGTCACTGGCCTCTTCTGGCTTCCACAAGGCCACCCCATTCTTCCTGCTCCCCATTCCACCGCTCCATTGTATCTGGTCCCTAAATTCCCTTCATTCCACCTCTCAACTTCTCCTACAATCTATACCCTTCTTCCTCCTGACTCCCCTCGTTGAGGGCCTCATCGGCCCTTTCCAAGTCTATCAAGATGGCCTCTCCCTTGGTCCTCACCAGGTCTCCCCTCTCAGATATGACCATTCTTCTTTGCACAATCACAGTATTGTCTCCAAAAAGCAAACCTGATCATGTTACCCAGAGGCTTAAAAATCCTTCAGTGGCTCCTCAGTGCAAACAAGATAAAATCTAAGATCCTAAGCGCAGAATACCAAACCCCTTGGGATCTGGCCCTTGCCTTCTTTTCTGGCCTTTCCTCCACTAATTACATCACTTTCCAACCATTCTCAAGCCACTTGTCATTTCCAGCACATGAAGTACTCTCGCAGGCTTCTATGATTTGTAAATGTCATTCTCTGCCTAGAATGTTGTTGTGTTCAATGATCCTGTTGATTCTTCAATGCCCAGTCCATGCATCTCTCTCTTACTGTCATGCAAACAGACAGCACCAAATACATGGGCTGTTAAAGCACGTACAACCTTGCGATCTAGCAGCTAATGTAATAGTATTTCAATAGCAGGAACACTGACATCAGTAGAATACAACTGAAGAGATACTTAAATGAACAATGGACATCCATCATAGCTAGACTAATTATTTATCATTTTATTTAGCTAGAGGTGGCTCAGTAAGCCTCCAAATTATATTATCTGTAGGATAAACGTTAGCAAAAAGCTAGCTTTATTACAAATTTTAAAATTCTACTTTTCCAAATTGCTTTTCCACCAGTAGGTGGCACCAGAGACCTTCAACAGGCAACACTCATAAAAGCCCCACCAGATTGCTCAAGGCCAACAAGTTCTAAGCTTAAGTGAGTACTGAGTTCCAAAAGCATGTGACTGGGGTTTCTGAAGATGGAATTATTTTCCAGTATAGAAGGCAGGACTGAATTTGTTCCCCTAGGGTAGTACCTGGTCAGAGGAATTTGTGTAAATACTTTCAGTGGCAAGGGCATAAAACTTTATCATTTGGTAAGCTTTTAAAAGGGCATTTTACTTAATAAACAATTTTTGCCATATAAAAAAACACATTTGCAAGAGGATGCTCAAACCTCTGTATGTGTATAAATAGTACACACATAAAGAGTTAGTAACCCACGAATTTATAAAGTCCATTTAAACATTTAAAGATGTCAGTCATATAGAAAAGATATTTTTCTATTTCTACCCCAACTGGAGTCTTATAGAAGGCTTTGAAGATATTTTTGCAACACCTTAAAGGCAAAACTATATTATTTATAAACTAAAAAGTGCTATATGAAGACTACTGCTTTAAGACAATCATATATATGTATATTGATTTGAAAATTTTCCTCTAAAAATTCAATGAAAGGATAAATTTAGTGTGACTTCAGTGAATTTGATATTAAAATGCATTTTTCTTTATTGTGTTAGCATAATATTATCAAATAAGTCCCTCTTTCTTGATATTTAGTATTTCTCCAACTCTGTGCTTTGAAGTCACAAAGTCTGTGGTGTTTGTGTATATTGGTCACCCAATACCAGACTTTTATGTTTATATAATTCCCCTCTATGGCTATAATAAAATTAATGTATTGAGCTCTAGTCACTTGCCAGCCATGCCTATAGGTACTTTACATACATAATATCTTTTAATTATGCCCATAAAAATCAAATAGGTTCATTTGGTTTCTAGATCAGCATCTCTATTTCAGAGGAGGAAGTCATCAGGTCATAGAAAGCCAATTGCAATACTAACTTGTTTAGGAAAATGGCTCCTGGCAATGCAGAGATTGAGTCATAAACTAATGGAAGAGGTATTAAAAAAAAAAAAAAGAAAGAAAAAACCCCCACATTTACTAGGTGCTGTGAGAAGCCCTAGCTCTAAGAATTTCCCTTTGATGGTCATACATAAATGCCTGCAAATGAGAGAGTGACTTTTATTTGGGATAAAGCTGATTTACCCTATCTGAGGTAAATTTACAATCATAATTGGCTTGAAATGGCTGCAAACATCTTATCTCATTCCACTAGGACTGGACTCCTGAGGTTGGGGGGAGGGGCCGGGACCATCTGGGAGACATGCCCTTACTAAAGAGTGTAACAACGAACTCACTGGGTGTTACTGCCTGATGAACACAGCTAGGCGCTGGTGAGTGTGATCTAACATGCTTCGATTGGTGTTAGTCATATGACAATTATTCTTTTGCCCAATTAACAATTACTTACTGAGTATATACACTCTATGAAGCTATTCTGGGACAAGGATCCACCCTTGCTGCCCAGGATAGTACTTTCCAGCAGCTACTTCCCTTCTAGGCAAGAGGTTCTAGGTACTAAGACAGAGTCCCTGCCCTCCTGAAACGTACATTCTAAGATCAAATGCAATACTATCCTTACTTTATTCATGAAGCAAAGAGAACCAGAGAAACCTATTTGCCTAAGGTCACAGAGGGGAGCCAAGATTCAAATCCAATCTTTGATTATAACGCCCCTACTTTTGATGCTACTGGCAATTGCTTTCCAAAGGAATATACCTTTTCACACAAGCGCTATCTACAGACTGAATAATGTCTTACATATAAGCAGACTCTTCTTTTGAAATATACACAGGTACAATATTATAATTAATATAATAACATTTGTAGTTTTGTTGTATTTTTTTCAGAGATAACAAAAGTTATCTAAGCAGGGGACATCTGAGTGGCTCAGTCAGTTAAGCATCTGCCTTCAGCTCAGTTCATGATCCCAGGGTCCTGGGATCAAGTCCCGAATCGCATTCCTTGCTCAGCAGGGAGCCTGCTTCTCCCTCTCCCTCTGCCTGTTGTTCACTCTCTCTTGCTCTTGCCCATTCCCTCTGACAAATAAATTAAAAATATCTTTAAAAAAATGTATCTGAGGGAACAGGACATCTTTTGAACATCAGAAAACACTGATCAAGTTCTTTTTTTGTTGTTGTTGTCCTTAAAAAAAAAACACCACAACATAAAATTTACCACCTTAACCATTTTTAGGTGTATACTCAGTAGTGGAAACATGGTCTATTCCTTTATTCAGTAATTCAAGTAAGTCTTCTGCAAGATTCTCAATAAAAGTCAAATTATGCACAGGAGATGTTTGTGATGGAGGAAAAGGTGAGAAACCTTGCCTCAGATCACTGTTTGTAAATATCAGCACTGATACCTTTGCTCATAAACCTACCTGTTCCAGACACTCTGCACTGAAAACGGGCTGGCTGTCCCTCAGAAGTGACAGTGTCCTGAAGTGGGGTGATGATGGCAGGAGGATAAACTGGCATTTCCTGATCTGGAGACACAACTTCTGGAACTAAAGAAAGGGATCACAAGATTAGTCATGATTAAGTCACTTACAGACTGCACAGAATGGAGCATGCAGATTTATCTTATCTTCCTAAAAGTTGGGTAGCAGTCTACTTTTAGGAGCTCCAAACTGTATTTATAATTGCAGTCAGAGAACACAAAAGAGGGTTTCTTAGGAATGATTTTAAGTTGAGAAGTAACAAGGCCTGTATACCTTCCACCGAGAGCGAAGCAGAGGTTGTGGCAACACCGTAGTCATTCTTGGCTTCGCAGGTATAAATAGCTGCATCCTCTGGGAAGGCTTCGATAAGCAAAAGTGTGTACTCTTGCCCATCGTGAAGAAATTTGCACTTGAAGCCCGTGGAAAGCAGCTGCTCCTCCTTGTACCAGGAAATCTTGGGCTGTGGTCTGCCGGATATCACGGCACAGAAGCGGGCCGGCTTGCCAGACTGCACAGTCACGGGCTGGAGCTCCTGAAGGATCTGGGGCGGTTCTGGAGCTGGGAGGGAATGAAAACCAGCAGCATGTGAAAAAGCATGAAAACACGGGAGAACATGTGAATGCCTACGTTAATTTGTGGCCAGTGGTGACGTGTCCAGAAACCAAACTTTGGAACTATGAGAGCTCTACTTGCCTCAGAATATCGGAACATTCTTTGTGCTAAGAAGAAAGGACACATTGGGAATTCTGTCCTCAGATAGAATGACTTTAGAAAGATACTTGTGATATTTGAGGCTTGGTCAGGGGTGTTATTATCGTAACAGGATCACCCCTTTCCTTGTTGGGGTCTGTGTGGGGGTGTGGCAATGGCCGGCACCCTAAAGAATGCCAGAATGGCTGCCATGTGCTATCTGTTTTGTATCATTTGGGCAAACCATGTGCTCAGGTGTTCATCACCTTTAAATTTGTTTGATTTGCAAGGATTTGTGGATATGTCAGAGTCACTTCTTAATAACCAGGTGCCAACAAAGTATAATCGCTACATAAGTAAAAAAGAATAAATGTTATTCTTGATCTACTTAAAGGCAATTAATTAGACTTAAAAAAAAAAAAGAAAACACTTTCCTTCTATGCTAATGAAACCATCTTCTCAGTGTTGTGATGACTGAGGGGAACCGGGTAGTACACAGAACAGAGAAATGGGGAGAAAGGACTTCTGTGAGACTGTTTTCTGACCTTTACTTCTCTGTGCCTCAGTCTCTCTACCACTAATCTAGAAAGAGTAAGAACTGGATACCATGATGGTTTGGTCTTCTAGGGCCTAAGGGGATATTGGCAATGTGGCTCATTTTTGTTAACCTGAGATTATTCCTGGGGTTCTTCAATCTGCTTCTAAGGTATTCATTCAGAATAGACTCAAGATTCAAATAGGGATGGACAGTCCTTCTTCTCCATATAGATTAGTCTCATTTCTAGAGGAGCCTCAAATTCAGCTCTCAGCTTTTCATGAGGAAGGTGGGTGCTTTCAGGGCTCTCCTCTGAGGATGTGGTAGCGTATGTAATAAGAGCCTCTGGTCCTCGGGCTCGAGGCAGAGAGAACCTAGCTCCGCAGCGTCTGTGGCTCTCCAGGTCCCCTGGGGTCTCAAAGAGGACTTCTGGATTTTCCCAGGCACTCCGCACTAGAGGCTGCAAATGCCCTGGGGCTTGGTAGCACTAGTAGCACCTAAGCAGTTGGCTCCAAGGGTGGAAAACTCGGCCAGCTGAGTGCTGTAACTAGAAACCCACTGAGGGTCTATTATTTGACAGACGGTGGATATTCAATAGAGTTGAACAACTAAATGAGGATCTAGCCATTAGGCACGTTCTGGAAATGACATCTTTACAGTCGTTTTAATAGCTGTCGTCCCTTCATACAGGTGATATGTGAAAATAAATGTAGCTACAATACAAGTAGCATGGCCTCTTCAGAAATTGCCCAGAAACTCTCAGTCCTTTAGGAACTTAAAGGGGAGGATTATCTCAGTTGGTTCCACAAAATATGCTGGTATCTCTACCTACCATTGACATAGAGAGTAACGGAACTCCTGTTCCTTCCTGCCACAAAGGTGTATTCACCAGCATCGCTATGCCTGGTCTCAGAGATAAACATCCGGTGGATTCTTCTCTCCACCACATACTGGTGTCGTTCTTGAACTTGGAAATTGATTTCAATGCCGTCTTTATACCAGTGGGCATCAACATCGTCTTCGTTGACCTCGAACTCAACGACAGCACGTTGTTTCTCAATAACCTTTCAATGGAGCAACATAAAAAGAGAATTGAAGTCCAGCTTTCCTTTCAGTTTTAGCCTGTTTCTAAAACTGCTCATTTCAAAAGCATGTCAAAACTATACATTATGATATAAAAAGCTGACTGGGTGAAGTGCATTCTAATGTGTCCTGCATATCCTTAGACAAATGCTGCCCTAACTTCTTCTGTAAAGAATCCTGCTGACACCTGCACTGAGGAGAGATGCTGCCTCAAAGAGACTGTGACTTGAATCTTTAAAATGCTTGCTTTTTAACTAATCACAACAGAAATAACAATACCTTATATCTGTGGGCTTTTCATTTTTGACAAAGCTCTTCTACTATTTGATTTGATTTCTTGTGGTATGAACAAGAACCTCCTGGGGTACGAAGAAACTATTAGCCTCATTTTTAAAAGTGAGGAAATCAAGATTCAGAATTGCGCAGCAAAGGACAGAAGACATATTTAGGTCATCTGCGTCCTCACTGAAGGCGTTTTCTCTATGGCCTAAGGCCTGTCATGCCTGGTTCTCCTCAGATAAGCAATAGGGTAAATCTGAAATCAAAGGATATTTCTCCTAACACGTTCTCTCCATTCCACCATTTGGGAAGACAGGCACTCGTGAAACAAGCTCTGCACAAGTGGTAGAGGGCAAAGCTCTCCAGCTCAGCACCCCTGCTGGGAATCCAGCTTTTCTCCAACTGGTCTACCTCCTGGACCTCAAAAGAAGCATCCCCGGCCAAGTCCCTACACCCCTGCTTCTCCATGACAGAAACCGTATGACAAAACATCACTTTGTCCTACCTTCCCTGAGTTCTAGTTGCTGTGTAAGCACCACAGTGTAAATTTTAGCTCTTTCCTGGTTTGGGCTGCTTGGCAGGTGGCCATTTATGAGGCAGCAAAGTTTCTACAGCTGCTTTAATTAAAGTATCCAGACAGCTGCTAAGGACACACTATTTCCCTAAGTGAGGGAAAACTGTGACTAAATTGATGTCAGATTAAGAGTCTAAGCCAGCAGGGATCAGCTGTTTTCATTCTTTAGAAGACTGTGGTTAGAAAATGTTAAAGTTAAAAATTAAAATCTCAAACTATGGAATATGAGCCCTTGATGACGTCTCCCCACATTCAGCACGTAGACAATACCTGAACCTCCCTTTTGAGACTCCGGATGCGGACATCTCTGCCCTCTACATAGAGGTTGGCAGTGGAGATGTTGCCTCCTGCCACCACTGCATACTGCCCGGCATCAGACATCCGGGTGGACGGGATCAGGAGGCGGTGGACGTATTTCTCTTTCTGTATCTTTATTCTATGGATGACACGGAAATGGAAGTTTAATGAATGGTGACTCAAAGCAAACTGGGAATTACTGGAATGTAGCCAAGGAACACAACTGACCTATCCACGGCTGGCAGCTCTTGGCCATCTTTCATCCACTGAACAGTGATGTCAGGTTCAGAAACTTCACATTCAAACATGGCTCGCTTCTTCTCAAGAACCTTGATGTCCTTAATGTGTTTTCGAAATTCTATATGGCGAGCTGGAAAACAGCGTGTACAAAAATTAATCTTCCTAATGGCTTTAAGACATAACTCACAATTCAGGGGCTTTCAGTGTAGTCAGAATTGTACAACCATAACTATCAATGTTAGAATATCCTTGTCACCCCCCAAAAAACCATACAACCCTTAGTCATCACCCACTAAACCCTCCAATGTAGGCACACATCTATGGTCTCTACAGACTGGTGTATTCCGACTTTCCTATAAAGGGAATCAGACATGACATGGTCCTTTGGGACCAGCTTCTTTCACTTAGCATAAAGTTTTTTCAGGTTCATCCATGTGGTAGCATGTATTGGCACTTGCTTTTTATTGCTAACAATATTTCATTACACAGAAACACCATATTTTATTTTTCCATTCATTAATGCACTGACCAATATTTTATAAGGTGCGTTTGACATCTAGTTGTATGGATAAGACATTTATGACACCATACCTTCTACATAAAGGGTGGCTGTTGATGTAGCTTTTCCAGCCACAAAGGTGTACTCAGCTGCATCCCCGAAGTGAACGTTCCTGATATTCAGCGAGTGCGTGAGCTTTTTGGTTCTCATCTGGCACCTGTCAGTTGATTTGATTTCCACACCATTCTTTAACCATTTGTAAGAGATGCCTTCATAGTTCACCGTTACCTCAAAGGTAATTGTGTCTTTTTCTTCAGCATTGATGTCCTTCAGCATGGATGTAATCATGATTGCTGCAAAGGGGGAAGGAAATACACCCAAGGAGACTTAGTGTGATGTGAGTCATAACAAGCACAGAGTGAAAACTCGGAATGTGTTTAGTCTGTCTGCGAAGGTGATTATAATTCTGGGATATGAGCTATGCTATCTTCCAGGTAACCCTCTATGGGACAATACCATGGGACAGAGGAACAGAGAGAGCTAGGGATAGATACTATAGCATCTTTATAGGTAGCTTTTCAAGGCAACTCTAATCAGAAAATTTTATCCAGGTTGAGATGCTTGTGCCTAACTTAGGGTAAACACACAGTAGATGTTTTAATCAAGGACTTTTGAGTGGATTAACTGGTCAGGAAGGGAAAGTGTAGGATATGTAGTAACAATGAGTTTACCAAATATTTTATATATATTTTTTGTTTGTTTACTTACGGGTCACTTTCAGGGTAGCGCTGACTTGGTCATTGCCACAAACAAATGTGTATTCTGCTGAGTCCTCTGTGCTGGTGTTCATGATGATCAGCTGATGGAGTTTCCCTTGCACAACTATCTTGAACTTCTCACTCATCTCAATCTCCACACCATTCTTCAGCCACATGGAAGGGACATTGAAGTGGGACACCTCACACTCAAAGGAGGCAGCTTTGGTCTCAGGCACCTCAATGTTTTTCATGGTTTTTGTAATATGTAACGCTTGGGAAAATCAAAAAGCACTTCAGTTAATATATTTTATTTAAAAAAATGGATGAAGCCAACCAACCAAACAACCGACTGACTGACCGACCAACCAACCAACCAACCGATGAGCCCATGGGGATCATCTTGGGAAATACTGTAAGGCTAATACTTACTCTCCACGAAAAGTTTAGCTTTGCATTCCAATTGCCCCACCACAGCGGTATATTCCCCAGCATCCGAGGGGGTAATATGCTGCAGCATCAGCTTGTGGACCTTCCTTTCTGAGACCAGTCTGTGTTTGTCACTTGGCTTAATCTCCACATTCTTGTGGAACCATTTTACTGGAACAGTGTCATGGGAAACACTAACTTCAAAGGCAACGGTGGCATTTTCCAGGGCAGTCACATCTTTCGGCTTTTTAATGATCTTGACAGCTAGTAAGGAAAGTTGAGGCAGTTCAGTGATACAGTTAACTTAGTGGCAACCATACACTGGCTACTTGTAAAATGTTTCTAAATCAACTCACTTTCAACGTGCAGTCTGGCACTGGCTCCTAGCTTTCCAAGCTTGAAGCCATATACAGATTCATCCACAACAGCACAGTTTTTAATCCTCAGAGTGTAAACTGTTCCTTTGACTGAGATATCATACTTGTCACTGGGCTGTAGCACGACGCCATTTTTGATCCACTGGACACCTTTTACGTTAGGGTGAGTAAGCTCGACCGTGAAAACAGCATCCTGTGTCTCTGTCACTGTGAGGTTCTTCAGAGTCTTCTTAATTTTGACAGCTGAAGACAAATTTATGATTGGGTTAGGAAATAAAGATGGTATGGCCAAGTAAAAGAAGTCCTGGGATAAGATCATTACCTGGTCATCTTGCAAAAAAATGGTTATCAGAAATGTTGCAGTTATGCATTACCTCTGTTTTAAAAGACACCTTGAGATTATTTAGGAAAATCTGGGATCCAGTTTGAGATGCACACTACACCATGATTTTTCTATACTAGAATGAGATGAAGTTTTGCAAAGTTGTATACTAATAGCTTAAAAGACTGGAGAAGAGCAAGAGGGGAATGGAGAATTAGAGTGTCTAATTAGGCTGTTCCTCCAAGCTAGAGCCAAAGAAATGGCTTCTTCACAGAAACACATCCTAAAAGCAATTCTGCACCTTGTGGTAGATGGCTCAGAAAGTTGAGAGAGTGTATAATGATTTTGTGAAATGAAGATTTATGGCATCCAGAATGATTATACCTCTGACTTTTTAAAAATGAGACTATCAAGAATGTAATACGATACGGAACAAATAACATCTGTTATTATAGCACAAACCTTCAACTTTGAGTTTGGCAGATGTTTTGGAGGTGGCCACCTTGTAGGTGTACTCTCCAGTGTCGTCTAATTTGGTGGCAGCGATGATAAGTCTCCTTTTGTGGCCATCAGATTCACTCCGGATGTTGTTACTCAGTGGTAGGTGTTTGCCATCCTTCAGCCACTCGCCTTCTGAATCTGGGTTGGCAACTTCACATTCAAATATAGCTTCCTGCGATTCAGCCACCGTCTGATCAGTGAGTGGCTTGGAGATGGCCCCCCCTTTGGAACAAGACAAGTGTAAGTGTGAGTCCTTCAAAAAATATTATGTAAAAAAGAAATCTTTGAACAATTAAATATAAAATATCAAATTTTAAAACATGATTTTGAATATCATGAAATGTCTAGGATTATCTTTATCCATATTGAGAATATATCACAAAAATCCCTATTCTAGCATGCATGACTGACAACCAGGGGAAACACTGGAATCAGGAAGGCTTTGCAAAGGGAAAGCAACCGTTAATAGAGAATTTTGAGAACAATACCACCTGGATGGCCTCTAACTCAATTTCTCCTTCAAAAGTATTCTACTTACATCTTCTAAGGACCGCTTTATGCTGCAAATATATCTAATATTTGATTGTGAAAAGATGTGCTAAGAAAATGTTCAGTCATCAATATTTCTATAAGATTAAAGATTCTTATATACTAAAAATCACTATTTTTCTTAAAAAAACATTTATTTATTTACTTTGAGAAAGAGTGGGGTAGAGGCATAGGGAGAGGGAGAGAAATCTGCAATCGGGCTCCTGCTTGAGCACAGAGCCTGATGCAGGGCTTGATCCCAGGACACAGAGATAATGACCTAAGCCAAAATCAAGAGTCAGCCACTCAACCAACTGAGCCACTCAGGCACCCCCAAAAATCACTGTTTTGACATGTGTCATCTCTTTCATGAAACTTCCCCATATTGCCTCCATGGCCACTATCCACTGGCAGAATAAATAACTCCTTCAGCAAGTTAGTTGCTAATGTATCTGTGCCTTTCTAAATTGTGAATTTCTCAAGAAAAAAAATATCATGCCTTATTCATTTCTGTGTCCTGTGTTTCTAGCACTGTCTTGCCTATGGTAGGACCTTAGTAAGTGTTGAATGAAATCACATAGAGGCTCATAGATTTTCCTCGTTTCCACACATTTAAAAATGTGATTTATATTAGACATGTCAAAGTGCAGGGCCCAAAATTTTGTTTCAGAAGTATTTTTTCATGGTCAAAAATCTGAGGAAATATAATGTAATAAAGTATAAGATAAAGTGGGATACACAATTCCCGCATGGACTTCACAATTTAATCCCCATGTCATATCGTACTCCTCAATAAATATATTGTAATGAACCAAACACATTTATGATGACTTCTAGTTTTTTCTTGACAGTTGATTTCTGCTTTTGGTTTTTCATTTTGGAGCAAGGGATTTCTGCTGAATGAGAATGGTCTACTTCATCTCATAAGACAGAGATACACAGATACACTGACTTACATTTTTAAATGTTCATTGGGTTTATAAAACAAATATGAAGGGAACAAAGGAAACAAAAGTTAAAGAAACAAGAGTAATTTAAAAAAAAAGAAATACACCTTAGAGTAGGAAAGTTTAAACAAAGCTCAGTTCAACCACTGCTTATTAATCACCTATCATGTGCAATATGTTGGAGAACACAGAGAAGAATGAAGCATTTCCAGATTTGGGGGCTTATACTCTGGTGTGAGAAGAAGAAATGGGGCAATAACACAAGTATGTACTAAGGGCCATGGAAGAGACACACGGAAAATAATCCGATAGTCAGAGTAGTAAGATCTTACACGGATGGGAAGATGAAGGAAGGCTTCAAAGAAAATGGCAACTGAGGTAGGTCTGCCTAGGAGAACACGGTGGGGACAGTGTTGAGGGAACTACTGGCTTTGAGAACAGCACAAGCAGAGGCATGAAGTGAAAACTGATGGGAATTTGAAAGGGAATGGGCCACAATTTCTTAAATTAAAACAACTTCCCCACATAAGAAGTTAGATTGAATGATAAATATACCAACCTGCCACAGTAAGTTTTCCAGATGTCATATTTTCTCCGGCAAAAAATGTATATTCTCCTTCATCATCTTTCATCATATTTAGAACTGTCAATTTATATATTTTTCCATGCGCTTCAATTTTATATTTAGAACTGGGTTTGATTTCCTTGCCCTTAAAATTCCACAAAACATCAATTCCTGAGTGGGACAGCTCAACTTCTAAGATGACATTTTGGGTTTCTGTACAGGTGAGGTCACGCAGACCTCTGATAATTTTAATTTCTGGGGGAAAAAATAATCACTTGGTTAATAGCACACTAAGAAAATAGAAGGCTTAAGACACTGATAACTTAAATGCAAGAATCCTTACTTTCCACAGAGAGATCACAGCTGGTTTCGACCCTCCCAACCATCAGCTTGTAAGGTCCTTCATCTGAAGCGTGGGTCCTGTTAATCACTAGTCGCTGCTTAGTGCCTTTGACAATGGCTTGTACGCGATCATCAGGCTTGATTTGTTCATCATTTACATACCATTTAACGGAAGTCACATCAGGGACTGAAACCTTACATTCGAGCACAGCCTTGGTGCCCTCAAGCACATTAACATCCTTTAGAGGAGTTATCACATCAACACCTGTAAAGCCACATGCATAAATAAAAGACTTATGAAAGTGGATTTTGCTTTAAATGCCTGCTTATTAAAGTTCTCTACCCATTAACAGGGTACCCTACCCATAAAAATATGTAAGTTGCACTCACTATAGACAGAGACACGCCCACTGGTTGACAGTCCAAGGGATGGAATGGTGAAGGAGTAATTTCCAGCATCCTCCTTAGTCATGTCTTCAATGAGCAGCATATGGGACTGTTTGTCTATCACAATGTGAACTCTGTCACTGGGCTGCACTTCTTGGCCATCTTTCATCCAGACACCCTCCACGTTCTCCAAGGAGACCTTCACTTCAAGCTGGACAATGTCACCTTCACAGACTTTTTGATCACTAAGTCCTTGCAGGATAGCAATGGGGCGGGCTGTGAAATACAGGGAGAAAAAAGAACTTTATGGTCATTTCTTTATCAATAAGCCATGATGATATTCAGTGCAGACCAAAAGGAACAGGCAGACTTACGTCTCATCTTTAGTTTGCAGGTTGTCTTTTTTCCATCGACAACAAAGCTGTATTCTCCCTGGTCCTCTTTGGTCACATCCTTAACTGTGAGATTCTGACGTCCACGGCGAGATGTAATTGTGTATTTGCCATTGGACTTCAGCTCCACACCATTATGATACCATTTGCCTTCTATATTTTCTGGGGATATAATGCACTCTAACTCTCCTGAAAATGATTCTGGAACTTCTATGTCCTGAAGTTCTTTCACAAATTCAACAACTGCACCTGAGGCATAAGATAAAGAGAAGTTACTTCCTTTGGAGAGGCACACATCTACACTTAAGGTAGAAAAAATTCCTTGTAAATCTCTCAAGTCTCCCATGCTATCAGGAATATTCTTTTTTTTTTTTTTTTAAAGATTTTATTTATTTATTTGACAGACAGAGATCACAAGTAGGCTGAGAGGCAGGCAGAAAGAGAGGAGGAAGCAGGCTCCCTGCGGAGCAGAGAGCCCGATGTGGGGCTCGATCCCAGGACCCTGGGATCATGACCTGAGCCGAAGGCAGAGGCTTTAACCCACTGAGCCACCCAGGCGCCCCGATCAGGAATATTCTTAATAGCAACCTGTCGATGGACTGAGAAATTTTTAATAAAAAAGTTATTTTGATATTTAAATCATTTATTTTAAAGATTTTATTCATTTATTTGAGAGAAAGAGAGAGAGTAGGGGGGTGAGGGGCAAAGGAAGGGGGAGAAGCAGTCTCCTCACTGAGCAGGGAGCCCAAAGTGGGGCTCAATCCCAGGACCCTGGGATCATGACCTGAGCCAAGGGCAAATGCTTAACTGACTAGGCCATCCAGGTGCTCCTAAATTATTTTTTAAGGCACAGAATTTTATTTCAATATAAAATTTTTAAAACAAGACATCAAAATAACTTTGATTTTTAAAAATCCAAATTGTCAATATCTTTAATTGCTGGCATAAATTTAGAAATCTTGCTCTGCAGCTTATATCCAATTCCCAAATAATTCCTTTTATGAAAGGAAAACTGCAAAGCTAATTTTATCACATACTAATGGTAACTTTAAAACTGAAATAAATAGTGAGATTATTATTTACTACCTTCGACAATAAGTTTCGCTGTTGTTTTTACATTTTCATCTTCTACGAGTACACAGCTGTAGTCTTCAGCATCGGATGTGTCAATTGTCAGTATGGAGAGGAAGTGAACCTTTCTGTCAGAGTGCATCCTATATTTATCTCCTGTATGAACCTCCACACCATCTTTATACCACTTCACTTTGACAAATGGCTCTGAAGTTTCACATTCAAAGGTTGCCATGGTGTCTTTTTCCTTAGCAACAACATCTTGTAATTCCTGTGTGAAAATGATCGATTGCTTGGCTATAAGGAAAGGGGGGAGAAAAAGACATTGTATTAAATTAAATTCACAATTTGAATAATGGGAAAAGAAAAGAAAAGAAATACGCTAATGGATAGTCACGGATAAATAGAGACAGATCCATCAAACCAAAGACTTCAAATTACCTTGGACAAGTAAGAATGCATGGCTTGAGGTTTCCCCAGCTATGTTGATGGCTTTCACCATGATGCTAGCAGAGTCCTCGGCAGTCACATCTCTTATGACCAGTTCACATACGTTGTCCTCAGGCCAGTACCAGTAGATTCGGTCAGAGCGTTCGATCTTTACCCCATTTTTGTACCATTCACATTCAGGGTCTGGTTTTCCCACCACTCTGACCCGGAAGTGTGCATCAGATCCTTGGCCCACTGTTTGGCTTTGGATTCTTTCAAAGATTTTAGGAGCCTCCATACTAGGACTCAGTTCAATTTTATCAGGCTTAAACGTTGGAATAGTGATCTTGCCTTCTTCAGCAAGGGCTTTCTTCTCCTCTTCAGTTAATTCTTTGGTCCAGTGGAGAAGCTCATCTTTTGTCTTCCTTAGGAGCTCTTCATAGGATTCATCCTTCTTACGAGACTTGAGCTCCACAGCAGTAATGGCTTCATAATATCCCTCCTCAGTTCTGCGCTTGAATTTACTGCGCAGCTCTTCAGACTCTTCAGATACTTTTTCATGGGTAATTCTTTCAGCCCTTTTCAACTTCACAACTTCCTTGGCGTCAGTGGTATCAACAGGTCTATCTACTTTCTGTACTTCAAACTGAAGTTTTCCAGGTTCATGTATGTGAAACTCGGGCTTTGGTTCAGGGGCTCGCCTGAGGACAGACCTAAAATCTTCCCTCTGTTGGATCTCAAGTTTCACTTTATGCTCTATAACACCTTCGGGATTTTCTGCAGTGACCTTGACTTCCCCTGTGTCGTAGGATTTGCAATCCACAATGTCCAAATAGTGAATGCCATCATAGCGAACTCTGAACCTTTTGCTTTTGCGGATCAGCTGTCCATTGAGGTACCAGTTGACTTTGGGTTGAGGGTAACCTGTCACTCGGCAACGGAACCTAGCGGTCTCCCCTTCGAGTACTCTTACTGGTTCTGGGAACAAGACGATGTCTGGCTTTTGCTTTTCTTTTTGATCTGTTGTTACACCTGTAAGTGCACCTTCATGAGCCATCCTCTCTAATTCTTCAATTCTCTGTAAGCCTTTCCTCCCCTCAGGCAACTGAGATTCTTCCACAAGGCTTTTTTCATCTTTAACAATAAGTGTGGCAGATGTGTGATCTGTTCCATATTTGTTAGTAGCTCTGCAAGTAATGATACCACTGTCTCTGGAATATGCAACTCCATAATCAAGGCTGCAATACCCAAACTCATTGATCATACGGAGCCTGTTGGCTGCTTCAAGTGGCTTTCCATCATGGAGCCATTCCACCACCATTGTTGGGTCACCAATTGGTGTTAGCCTACACTCGAAGTGGGCAGGCCCAAAGCGCTTGAGTCTTAAGGAAGTGAGTTTTTTCTTGAAAAATGGTTTCTGTTGTTTCTCTTTATCATAGAGGTCACCCTCTTCCCATTGCTCCTGACCATATCGCAGATGGAGGGGCTCCAGTTCTGGGGCTGCAATCTCCTTTGCTCTGTAAGTCCCTCGTGGGATGATTAATTTTCTCTCTGGCTCAGGCTCTGCAAACTCAACTTCAACGTTCACTTTGCATCTTGTAGTGTCTCGGCCAGCCTTATTAATAGCAGTTGCAGTATACCAGGCAGAATCCTGGCTGACAGTGGAATCAATTTTAAGGGCAGCTTCTCCCTTGGTTCCTTCAATTCTAGAAAAAGTGAAAAAAAATCAATACAGGAATAGTTATTGCTTCCTTGGTTATTGGATTTGTATAATGAGCTTAGTTTTATTATTTTCAAGCAAACTTACCTGATTTTTGGATATTTATGAGGTACAATGATGTCACTGTTTTTCAGCCATACGATATCAGGGTTGGGATTACCCGTAGCTCTGACTTTCATTTCAAGTCGAGAACCTTCCTTTATGTTGAGGTTTTTTAGTTTTTCTACGAACATTGGTTTTACCTGATGTTCCACAGCTGGAAGAGAAAGGTTTTGATTCAGAGTGAGTTAGGACTGAAATACTTGTTTAAAGCCCAAGTGACAAGGTAGTTTCTTTCTTAAGAGCAAATACCTTCCACAGTTAAAATCACTGAAATTGAAGATTTTCCTGCCCTGTTTTGGGCAATGACAGTCCATTCCCCAGAATCACTGGGCATTGCAGGGACAATAATCAGTGACTGGGTGCCATCTTCTTTAATGACTACTTTATGGGTAAAATCATTGATAATTTGCTGGCCTATAAAAAAATTAAGTAAAAAAGAAAACATGTATTAAAAATAATTGCTTTTAAAGTGTTGTAGACACCTATAAACTTAATTTTGTGTTTAATGACTTGTAAGTAAAAACTTATCATACATACCATCATGAAACCAGAAGGTCTCTGGCATAGGTCTACCAACGACCTTTAAGTCAAATCTGGCTGTTTGCCCTTCTAAACATTTGAAAGAAGCAGGCTTCAACACAAAGACTGGCTTATACAGTCTCTCAAGTTGTGACTCATCTGTTTCCTCCAGCCTACGTCCAGGGGACATCCTTGCAGGGGACATCCGTGCGGGGGACATCCGTGCAGGGGACATCCGTGCAGGAGACATGCGTATAGGAGATCTACTCACTGAACGTGGAGAGACAGATCTGAAAAACCAAGGCAAAACAGAGTATTTGCATGAGGCACAGAGAAAACCCAGCAAAATAAACAAACCTCTTTCTTAACATCATTTTAGAATTGGCTTCATGTACATATTAGATGGCACTTCAAAATCACTGGGATTCAAAACAGAATATGTTATTATTGCCCCCAAATCTATGTTTTCCATATATTCTTCATCCCAATAGTAATTCTTCAACATAGCCAGGTGCCCAGCCTTAAAAATCTTGGAACAATTTTTAATAGTCTTTCCATCACCACCTGCCTTTAATTAGTCACCAACCCTTCTGATTCGACTGCCAAAATATCTCAATAAATATTGGTTGGTTAAATAAACCAATGAATACATTTATAGAAAAAGAGAAATATAATTTTTTATCTAAGCAAAGGGAAAACATAGAAATTATATTTGAGAAAAGCCTAAAACCTATCTACACATTGCAGCCAGACTGGCTTGGATTGGATTTCAAGTGTTGGCACCACCACCTATAGGCTGGGTGAATGAAGACAATTTTCATAGGCTCCCAGAGATCAAGTGCTCCCACTTCCAAAGCATTAATAATACCTACATAGAAGGGTTGTTGTCTAAAGAAGGGATAACATATGTAAAATTAGGTGTTTAGGAAACCTTGGTAATTTTCATTACATTAGTGACAGTATTGGCAAAATGAAAAGCATGCCACTCCAAGGAAAACGCTTTGTTCACCTTACACAGGGGTAAGAAATAAAAATGCTTGGCAATTATCTGTATGGCTAATGGCAAGTTTCTGTGCTTCTCAGCCTTCATTTTTTTTTTTTTTTGGTCCCTCACACAATAGCAGTTTGTTACTGGGATATTTGGTCTTTTAAACAATTTAAATCTTCATCAACCCAAATTATTCTGAGTCTTACCTGATTCTGCTCACTGGTTCTGGCGTGGGTATGTAAGTCGGAGCACCAAGAGGCGCCGCAGGCTCTACATACAATTTCCCTGAGCAAATTGCATTTCCTTTCATATTGCTGGCAAATGCAGTATAGATGCCTTCATCTTCTGGAAGAACAACAGGTATGCGTAGACTAGCTCTGCCATCTTGCAGAAAGTCCATTTGGTATCTCTCTCCATGCTTGATGCGTTTGCCATCTTTGTACCATGCAATCTGCAAAAAATATCATGCATTTTTTAAAACAATTTAGATAAAATAGTTACTGTAACTGATTTGTATCTTTATTGTAACCTGGAGACCTGATGTTTATATTTTACCTTGGGTAATGGATAGCCAGACATCTTGCAATGAAAAGTAACACCCATCCCCTCAAGAATTCTATAATTCTTTATTCTTAAGTCAAATCCTGCTTCAACAGCTTCAGATTCTGAAATGTCAACTGCCATCTTTTCTTCTCCATCTTCTTCAAGAAGTTCTTCTAACGTAGTCTTTATTATTCTGTATTCAATTTCTTTGATAAGCCTCTCTTCAAAGGAAGAGATATGGAATTCCTATATAGTAAAAAAAAAAAAAATGACAGTTTGTTAAAAAATACATATCCTGCGGAAGGAAATAATCTTTAAGAGTGCTAGTTTTAGAGGTAAGGATTGATTAAAGTTTTTGACTGGGAGAAAAATCTAGAAGCTTGTTTGGTTTTGTTGAGAATTAGATGAGTCACTGTTTTGTTTTTTAATGTGCATTATCATCATCTTTGTCAGTTCATACAGTGGCATCTTGTGTCAATGACAGCTTAAGGGCACGGGTTATGTTTGGAATGTCCATCCTGTAGATGAAAGGATCTGGGCAGTAGTGCACTTGGTTGTTCTAATATTTGTCTTTTCCTACATATATAGAATCCCTATTTCTAAAGCCATGTTGTGCAACACATCATGAAGATTAAGGAAACTCATCAATAGTGAATCTAGACCCACTAATCATAGTTTAACCCTGACCCCATCCCAGGAAAAGGAAAAAATTTAAAAAAGGGACATTGTGGATGGTAATTTCATAACTTATGAAATGATTTACTTGGTCATTATTGTTCTACTCACCTGTTCTTCTACAAAAGTTCTGACCATTACAGTATCTTTGGCCATTTTTTTCCTAATTAAGGCCTGTTCTTTTTCATACTCTTTCTCATAGTCAGAATATAAGAATCCAGGTGCTGTTTCCCCAACTTTAGGTTCTTGTACAAATGCAGTCATTTGTGTTTGGTAAAGCATCTCTTGCTGGGACTTCATCAGTGACTCATACTCAGCTAGAAGTTAAGAATATAAGTTTTTTTTTTAAGTGTTTATTTAAATTCTGGTTGTTAATATACAGTGTGATATTAGTTTCAAGTGTACAACAGAGTGATTCAACACTTGCATACATCACCCAGGGCTCAGCACAAATGCCCTCCTTAATCCCCATCACCTGTGTCACTCCCCCACCCCCGCTGACCCGCCACTTATCTCCCTTTTGGTTAACTTTCAGTTCACTTTCTATAATTAAGAGTCTCCTTTTTGGTTTCTCTCTCTCTCTCTCTCTTTTCCCCCCTTTGCTTGTTTGTTTTAGGAACATAAGTTAATTTTAGTATTTCTACAAAAAAGTGTTCATGCCACTTCATTCAGGCAAGCCCTACACCTAGGAAAAATTGATAGCCAAAAGGTGAATTTCCCAATTTTTACCATCAAAGTGCTCAATCTATATTAAATTGAATTCTCAAACCAAATTTTTATTTACAATTCAAAGCAGCTGCTACTATCGTGGAAAGAACTTTACATTACTGGTCAGTTCTTTAGGATCTAGCCTAGTGCTCTTCCTAATTTACTGTGTGGTTTTTGGCAATTCATTTATTCCCTGGGTCTTGAGTGTTTTATCTGCTAAGTAAGGATAATAGCTTTCTCTAAGGGGTGTTGTGCAGATCAAATTAGACAGAACCTGGAATGTCCACTATAATGTGAACAATTAAGCAAAAGTAAATGTGACCCATAGATACATTTTGTTTGGCCTGAATGTCATTATACTTTTTGTCAAATTATTTTGAATACTAAAAATCTTGATTTTCAGATTCTTCTTTTTTTTTTTTTTAAGATTTATTCATTTATTTTAAAAAGAGAGACAGAGCGTGAGAGAGCAAGCGAGCATGCATGTGTGTGTATCAGCAGGGGGAGGGGCAGAGGAAGAGGGAGAGAACCTCAAGCAGACTCCCCAGTGAGCATGGAGCATAATGCTGGGCTCAATCTCATGACCCTGAGATGTGACCTAAGCTGAAACCAAGAGTTAGATGCACAACCGACTGAGCCACCAAGACGCCCTTCCAGGTTTCCTTTAAAACTTCAGAAACTCTAGGAACACTGAGCCTGGCATGTGTGTGCCTGGCGACAACATAGTGGGGGTGGGCAGCTACTATGCCCTTAAGGCAGGGCTCAGGCTCTCCAGTTTGCCACTGTCTTCATGGGACTCACTAATATTATCTGCCTGGATCTGGAAGGCAACTGGAATTGGAATCCCTGCATCTTCAAAATATGCCTAGAAATAAATGCACCAAATAGAAACTGGTGCTAGAACCTTGAAGTTTAACACCAGTCTGGCTTTTGGGGCAATGTGGTCTAAAACATTTCCTATACAGCTGAGGTCAAGGGAAGGTAGCAATGGAGACAGAGCTAGGATATCAGAACTGGGATGTTTTAACAGGCCTTTTGGCAAACACCCAGCACTCCTCCTTCCTGGCGTTTCCTTTCCTATCATGCACACAGAAACTACTCAGAGCTGCCTTTACCTTCTTCAAGCAGGGAGGCAGATGCAGAAGTCTCGCCATGCTTATTACGAATGACAATAGTGTATTCTCCAGCATCATCTGCAAAGGTCATTGAAATCACCAGTCTGCACTCCCCAGTTTGCTTGTTGTAGCTCACTTTGTATCTTTATGGAAAAGAACACACATAAAATTCAGTCACAAAAACACTACGTGAAGAAACCAGCCCTCATGAGGATCTGTGGCACAAAATGCAATGACCTTAGACATGTGACTAAGCTTCATGTAAAATAGAAGATTGCTGAGAGAGGAAAATGAATGGACATGAGAAATGAGGGTCAAACAACTTTAAATTTTTGCTTTAAATAAGGTTCATGTATTCTTTGAAATAAATAATAGAATATACTACTACTAGTATCAACCATTTGAAAAGGGCTTCGGTGTTTATGTTAGCAAATGAGAGGTCATTTAAACACTTAGGTATTTCTCTTTGTTCATTATTTTGCTCTCTGTTTCATGTGAAGATCAAATGAATAATCAAAATAATAAATTCCTTTGAATATTTCAATATGAAGCCTCTGGTATGCTATATTTTTTCTTACTAAGATAAAAGAATTAGATTTTTTCATTTGTCATAAGTTTCAGGAAATTCAAGCTAAATCTTACATTCATTTACAGCTAATTTATTAGCATAAATGTTCATCATGTATAACTAAGTTTCTTCTTCATTACATGACCCTTGTTTTTTTTATCTTTTAGTCACTTAATTATTATGCATTTTTATTGAATCCTATCTTAGATGGTTTCTGGAAGAATATATGTGTGTAAAATTCCACATTTTCTCTATTCACTAGCTCTATACATGTATCAAACAAGAATACAGAAAAAATATATCTTTACATACCTTTGTCACAAAGCTTTGTTTCTCAATAAGACTTTGTGCAAAACTATAAAAATACCTCAGAATATACTCTGAAGTTTCCATAATGAAAGAGCCTACATTGGGGGGGAGGCTATTTCTCTGTAGGCTTCATATACATAATATACAAATCACAGATAACTCTGTCAGCCATCAAAATACCTGTATCCTGTGGTAAGAGGGACACCAGATTTTTTCCAGTAGACGTGAGGCTTTGGATTGCCGCCAACCTGACATTCAAACACAATGCAGCCACCTTCCACCAGTTTCTGGACCACTGGTTTTGTAATGAAGAAAGGAGCAGCAGGCTCTCCGGGCCCTGCCTGTTCCTCTGTGATGCTAGTATCCGTCATCACGACATCTCTGGACTCTATGAAGCTGGAAAGAGAATTCCCTCCATATTAGCTTCTGCAGTTGCAATGCGCCAATACCAAAGGGACTGAAAAAAATCAAAACTGTACTAGAACAAAAGCAGAAGTATGTTTTACCGTTTCTCTTCCGTGGTCAATCTCTCAGTCACTGTTGTTTCCTTTTCAAACTCCTCTGATGCTAGAATAAGACAGAAGTTTCTCATTTAAGTCGGGTATTGAGTCCGTTTTGTCAGTGACTTCTGCTTAGTATGACAGCTAAGCCGACCCTCCAATGGACCCCCAGTTCCCCAAGGGGCCATCATTATGAGGCACGCAGAAACTGCACTGTGGAAGGTGTTGGCTGAGGGCAATGGCGTGTTTAGAGGGCGGTGAGAGTGTGCACCAACCTTGCACAGCTAGATAGCAGGATGTACTGACGGTCCCGGCCTCATTCACAGCACTGCAGGTAAATCGTCCGCTGTCTTCTGCAAAGGCTTCGCGAATCATAAGACGGGCAATTCCACTCTGGAAGGTTATCTGGAAGTCTATGGAACTTTCTATTTGGTAGTCTTCCCTGTACCATGTCACCTTTGGGGATGGGTACCCAGAGATGTGGCACTCCAAGGTGACGGATTCACCTTCTATAACCGTCACATTTTTTAAGCCCTGAAGAGAGAAGGAAAAGGAAATAACGATAAGACGTGCAAGTCATTAAGTCATTAATCATCTCTATGAGTTATGACAAGTGGAAGGATTTGAACTTGCACATTCTCATGGCCATAAAATGGTTTTTTTTAAAGGTCAAGACTCTAGAAATATTAGTAAAGAAACCCCCTTGGAAACTGAGTATACCTAACTTGAAATAGATGTCAGGTGTTGCCAAGTTTGTAAGGCAGAACGGTATCAACACCATATAAAGGGGCAACTCTGTACCCTCTGTTATTCTCACATATTTAAACAAAGCAAATGCTGCCACTTCAATAAAACTTTTCCTGCTATTCCCAATCAGAAGTACTCTCTCCTTCCTCTGTTAAAAGCAGGTGCTTTTCACTGCTATATTATGCTTGTCAACTTCTATATGTATCCTTTTCTCTGATACTAAGGCTAAGATATCAAACAGGGCTGGATTGGTCTGTATATCTCCATAACTCTCCCAATAAAGCCTTATACCTCACAGAAACCCATTAAGTTTGTTGACTATGTGACTGACAGTTGCCAAACGGAATTCCTCTTTTTTCTTGCCAAATAGTGTATTGTCTTACAACTAGCCTTTGTGAACTCACTAAGGCCATTCCGAGAAGCTAATCTTTGCATATGTTAAAAGTATCAGACCACACACGCATCAACTTCATTACTCACCGAGACCAAGGTTGGTGGGGTAACCGGGATTTCAACAGGTGCAGGCACTCTTGCTACTTCTGTCACCTGTGAATTTTACAAAGGACGTTACAAAATGCCCATGAAATAGGGGCAAACTCATCAACTCCTAGCACATGCAAAATTGCAAACACAATTTGAGACACAGGAGCTCTGACCCACACCAGACTCAAAAGAATTATGTCTGAACATGGCAAAGGAGAAAGGGAGGGTGCCCGGCCGAGGGTGCCCGGCCGAGTACCCCAGTGGCACAAACAGGCCCCACTCCATAGCAATGGCTCAAGAAATGGCATGCAATCCAGGGACTGACCTTGGTTTCTCGCTCATGTAAGACTTTGAAGCGTTCTTCATGCACTGTGCCACCAGTGATGCTCACCCCTACCTCCTTCTTCACTTCGATGCCAGCTTGACTCTTGTAAGTGTCTGGCACATCAGTAAAGGGGAACTGAGGGGAGGGGGTAGGTTCGGCTCTCACTCTAGCCTCAGCAGGCTTCACAGTTGGCGCCTTCACTGACTTGGTGATCTTCTGAGCAGAAGGCGTGGCCGACAACTCTTTCTGTAATGTGGCGATAGCACTACCAGCTATCGATGCCTGAAGGGAAAAGGAGCAATCCATGTCAGAATTCAGAGAGCAAATGGCCACCATCCCTCATTCTGCCAGCGGGGTGTGGGGAGGGGGCCGAGTCTGTGGTCTATACAGTCTTTTAATGCTCTCACTATCACTCTTCTGATCAATGAAAAGGCAGTTAGAGATAAGCCTCTTATAAAGCTCGTCATCATTCCTGCCAATCTGTAAAACACATTTGGAAAATATCTTTCAAGGGTTGTATTTAGAGTCCCTTATTTCATGCTCCTCATAAAGGGATGGAGGGTCTTCTAAAGCTCAGTGGTGAATTTCCAGTTAACCGCCCTAACAATACCACAGTGGGAAATTCAAAATCAGGAAATTATGAAGGTATTTGGTGAATGCCTGAGAACTACATTAAGATAGCACTGTAAAGTTTCAGCCTCAAATCTGGGTGGCAGCTGAAAATGGAGATGTTCAGGAAAATATTTTGAAGGCTTTCTCACTTTTTATTCTATCACTTTCTACGGTTATTGAATTTCAGTAGTAACTTGGGGCTATTCCAAATATAGGTATTAAATGTTCTTTAAAATTCTCTGAAGGCACACAAGATTTGTATTCCATGTCTTAGATAGGTATGAGAACAGGGACTGATGTGAAGGGTTACTATGTGCTACCAACTTGCTAATGGTTTTATATGTACTAACTTGCTGCCGATGACAGAGCTAGGACACTAATCCAAGGCTGTGTGACTCTGCCACCCAACCCAACTGCCACATACACTACCTCTCTGCATCTCGTTATATTGAGTATATGAAAGCACGATTTTTCAATGTCTGACTTTATTACTGATATACATTCACAGCCTGAAGCATCTCACAGCATAAGGAAAATAAAACCATGTGACACACCATCTTTTTACAAATTGTGAAACAAGGAGAGAAGGCTGTATGAATGTGGGTCTTCTTTGAGGTATACGGTAACCTCCTCTTGCTGCTCGATGCTCAGCCTCTTGGACAAGTTTTGGGAGCTAGATTGCAGGGGCTCTGGAGTCTAATGACCATAAACAGACATCACCAGAGAGAGGCCCACGCTGGCCTACACCCCAAACACCCTGTTTACGTCACGCATTAGGTACTTATTTCCTTCAAGCCAGACATTTTTGCATCATGCTCTGTACCTTCTTACCTCATATCCATGTTCTGTCTTAGGGACAGAAATTTTTGAAACAGTAAAGTGAGGGCTTGCTGTGCGGGGGCGTTTATCCACATGGACTAATCTTTCAGTTGTGAGATCTGTAGTTTTCTTGATCTGCAAGGAAATGAGAATCTGTGACAGCACAGTTTACCAGATGACCAGTGCGGTTAGGCTCACTTTCCACAGATAGAGTGAAGATCCAGCAGGTGTAGACCTACCTGTGATGAAATGTGCATTCCCATTTGATCAGTAGTTGTGATATGAGTCTCAGAAGGAGCCTGGATCACCCTAGGCTTGACTGCTTTAGGGACAACGTGGGGTTCCGAGGCTGGACGCTGGGGATGCTCAGCTACCTTTGTGGTGGAAATGTGCTCCTTATAGCCAGACTCCACAGTGGTCTGCTGAGCATAGGATTCTTCAAGGTGCCTGGGCTCCCTGGGTTCTCTGATGCGGGCCTGGTCTACCGCAGCAACCACCGTCGCTACGGCTTCCGCCTTCTTCCCAACGTCCACCTGGAGACAAGGTTTCCAGAATTAATACATGGTAACGTCAAACTCAAGCCGGGATAGCTCCTCCAAGGACAGCCACTGAGAACAGACAAATGCCTGAAGGTGTGGTAGGGAGATGGCACCCATGTTACATGGCTCTGTTAATGTCTCAAGGAATGTGGCGCACAGACGCATTAGGAACTTAATATCTCATTGATGATTATAATGTAATGGATATCTAGTCAGATACATTCTGTATATACCTGCTTAATTAGATGAGACATTAAATCACACACACACAAACCACATGGGACAACACAGGACGTATATAAAGGAGGAAGGAGATTTTGAGTTTTTCTAGGATTCTATCTGAGGCTGTTAATTAGCACTTGGGAAATCGGAACTCTGGGGCTGGTTATCTTCATTGATTCTTTTTATTTTCCTGTCAATCACTTAGGTTAGTATTGCTGCAATGACAGCAATGATGAAAATGCACTCAAAACCCTCCTGGACCCATCCAGAAAAATCAGCTGCTACTGAGTTGTACAGTTGCATGCAAATCTGAGATAATGTGAAAGCTCATGAAACAATAGTGAGCATATTAATTTTCTTATGATTCCCTAGGGATACAAATTTTTAATCTATTAGAAAATATCTTCCTTAAAAAACATGAACAAAGAGATTCTGATTAAAATGAAAGTGTTAATCATATTTGGATTCAAGAGAACAACCTTCTGCAGTGAGGTTCAATTTACTTTCATTATTACTGGGAGGTAAAGCCAAGAAAAAAAAAGCCAGAAATGTTGTTTTCTCATTTCCATGAATCTGATTAACATAAATAAAAACAGTCTGCAAAGGTGTTTCTCTTTTAAAGAAAGCAAACTGGCTGATGTGGCTTACAAATTATGAGTCTATGCAATACTCAGAAATAGCATATCCTAAAAATCACATCATTGTGTCTGTCAGCGCTCTTTAAAACTAATGCTGGAGTATTTTATTAACGTCCAGTTTTCTTTTCTATGGCTGTGAATGAAATCGAGGTCTCATCTGAAATGTCCTTCAAGGATGCTGCCTAGGTATTTGCTAAAATTGTTCTTGGAATCATTTAGGATATAAATGAGGGTTTTTTCTGCGATGAAACTGGGCATTTAGTGATCACTGGCTTCAGTCAGTGCTTCTTTCCAGTAAGCCACAAACAATCTCATCTTCCCTGAAGGATTGCAAATGCCGATGTCACTTTACCACTGCGTCATAGGAGAAACTGTGAAATACACATGAGGCTTAGGTAAGTTAACTTTGGTCATCTGTTTTTCTTTTTTAAACTATCCAGGTCATTAGTTGATTTGAATTTTACAGATATTTTTAAATGTTATCTATCTTTGACAGCTAACACAAATATAAATATTTAACATCTCTCATATGTATTTAATGTGGGCCAAAGATTCAAATGAGATACAATGTAAATGCAATCGTTCTACAGGCAAAGTAGTATGTATTAAGTATACATACACTTTCAACATATATGTAAAGACTGATATATCATTCTCTCTACATATAAATATGTTTATATATATATGTGTGTGTGTGTGTGTATACACTTAACATTTACTATTTTGCTCATAGGGTGATTACATTACATCTCACCTGACTCTTTCAACCGGTCTGTGAGATACTCAGGTTGAATTTTAGTTTTATTTATTTTAACGAGAAAACTTAGGCTCAAAGAAATCATTTGCCAACTAAAATGCACAAATATGAAAATCTTGTTCCTCACTTAAAACTTCTACAAAGAAAAAGAATCTTAATTATGGGCAGGATACTTAACATTGGAGAAGCATCTATGTACTCTTCTCCTGAGTTATTACACATTGAGTTCATAGACATAAGCTGTTTGGTGGACAACCACAGGTGTGTCCTCTTTGCTGGTACCATTTTTTTAGATGGACTCACATCTCTCCTAGTCTTGGAACCTAGACCAACAGGAAGAACTGGAGCAGGAGACCCCAATTCAGACCAGTTAAATGCAGAGAACTAACTTAGGAAATGCAAAGGAAAGTGTTATTTAATCTGGCTTTTCGCAATGAGAAACACTAGCTGTTGCCCCAGAGGAGCCGGGCGAGGTTTAATCGTCTCTCATGCTTGGTGACCTCTTCGGCAATTACATGGAACGATAGAGCACAATGACTCATGCGGCATGAAAAGTTATGGGTGCCATGATGAAATGGGACGAAGCAGTGCTTTTCACCTCCACAGCATCAGTTTTCATCTCCTCCCGGAAGAGATGGATCTGTTCTTGCTTAATAGCAAATCCTTCGCTAGTCCTTGGCAGTGTGGCTGGTATAGTAGGTTTTGCTGTGGTAACTATTACTTTGGGTATAGATATTTTCTCAGCTTCCATTCTTAGCTAATTTTTAACAACAAAAATAAGAGTCAAATTGATGTGATTTGGAACAAACAGCAACAATTTAAATATAATCTCAGACAAATTATGTTATGTATTGGCACTCCTGTCACCAGTGAGATTTCTGAAAGGCTGACATGCCATTCAGTATGAGACTTGGGTAAAGGTTTAGAAAGTTGATCTTGTCTCAGGCCTTAGGGAAAAAAAAAAATAAAACAAAACAAAACCCAAAGATGGAGGCATAGAAAACAACACTGAGAGAAATACAGACAGGACTCAGCCATGACACTAAAGGGATTTCGTTGGCAATTTCCAAATACTATATTGACAATAAGGAATAAAAGTAGGGAAATGGCTTATTTGGGGTAAATGACAGAGTCACAGTAGGTTGGTTAATTCATAGAGATTTCACAACTACAAATAGATCCTACAAATAAACTTTTTCATGGCTTATGTGTATTTTGGTTGGGTGATTCCTTCTCTAGATTTTAATACTGCATCTTGTTTATCTTTAGCAAGATTTAGTATAACAGGCACTGTAATTTTCTCATCTGGTATTTACAGAAAGAACAAAAGATAAACTTTCACTTGAAAAAAAATCATGGGTAATTTCCTGAAATAAGTCTGTATTTTACAACATAAGATACTGAATTTATAACCCCTCAAAACATACATCTTCACGACAGTAAGATTCATCATGAACTATCTTAAAATCAGCCTGCATGCAATTTCAGTCATCAACTTTCAGAGAACTTCTAGATGTTAATAATAAAAAATGGGAAATAATAGCAAAGAGATCAGTGGGGAGAGGAATATGTAGTAATATTAACAACAATAATTTGGTTTTTAGTTTCCAATCATTTAATCATCTAAAAAATAAATTAGGTTAATAGTGTCTCATACATAAGAAATTCTGAGATTGGGATTAATGTATTATGAAAGAGGGGATTGCACACTTGGAATAGCGAGCATCACCTTTCCATGAGAAACTTGGATTTGTTCTTGTCTAGTAGCCATTCCTTCTCTAGTTCTCAGTATTGTTTCTTGTTCTTGGGCTTTAGCAGTAGCAACTGCTATTGTAGACAAGGCAGTTTTCTCAGCTTCCTTCCTCATCTGATTGTTACAGCAAAATCAAAGTTGAAGTTGCACAGGGCTTTAGACACACAAGGTATGACCCTTCCCCCCGCCTAGTGGGGATGCAGGATGGAGTCATTCAGAGTTAACTACACAAAAGAAGTTACTTGACAATGTTTGTATATACGGACTGGGAATCACAAAACACAGAAATGTTAACCAAAAAAAAAAAAAAAATCTCCGGATGATTCCATATATTTCTTTTTAAAAATCAGGCTAAAAGTGCTCATCTTCATGCAAAGAATAATGGTGGGGTAAAATGAATTACATGTTACAGATGGATGAAAATCAAGTGTGCAGATAAAATTAATGGTAGGCAGTCAACCATTCACCATTCTGCTTTTAGTGTGGGATTCAAAAAGGAAGATACAGACTAATAATTCATAACACATCATAGTTAATGGTCTGCTAGAAATTAGTTAAAGATCAACTTTTCCCATCTCAAATACGTGTATTCACCTTTTCCTGAGTTATTTGAACTTGTTCTCTTTTGGTAGTGATGCCTTCTCTACTTCTTGATACTAAATCTTGATCTTGGACTTTGGGTGTGGCAACTATGACTTTAGGTACCACTGTTTTCCTAGTTTCTTTCATTATCTGGTCATATGATAAAAAGAAAGGTGAGAAAATGGTCATTAAATTTCATACAGCCGCTAATAAAAGAAACAAGTCAAAATGGAGAAAGGAAGCAACTTTCTTCCTGTTCACGGACACTTCCATCACTTAAAACTATCGTATTTTGTTGCTTGGATCGTCTGTGCTGTTTCATTGCTAACAGTATCAAAATAAGCGCAGTCTAGAAGAAAAAAATGTGACCAGCAGTGAAAGAACAAAGGATGCATTTCTCTTTCTCACATTCTTCTTCTTACGACCCACAGGAAATTCTAGTACAGCCATAATCAACACATACTTATGTATTTTGTCGACTGCCCCCGAAACGGGAAGATGGTAGAATGAACTACAGTGTCATGTTAGTAACAATCCAAAGAAAGTTTGAAAGTTAGGAATGAAAAGTGGCAGTGAAAGCTAGAGAGGTGGCAAACGGATCATGAGAGATTTGGGGGAGCTTTCTATTTGAGTTACAAAAAAGGGAGGTGAAGATGTGATGAGTAAGACCCAGGATGAACACGCAGGCAGCTTGCAAATGACATGATGGAGAGTGAATTGCACACCGGCAGGGGTCATCACCTTTTCCTGAGTTATGTGCATTTGGTCGTGTTGTGTGGCAATTTCTTCTGGAGCTCCCAGGATTGTTTCTAGCTTTGTGGACTCTGCAGTGGCAGCTATCACCACGGACGCAGCAGCTGTCATAGCTGTCTGTCTTATCTGATTTTCAGAGTAAAATGAAGGTTTGAGATTCAAAAGAAATGGTGAGATACCCTTGCAATGTTCAGAAGAATATAAAATGTTTAGTAGCAAGGGAGAATATCACATTTCCATCCTAAGGGCCAACACTTAATGTTTAAAACACAGACTTTCGTTTTCCTGAAGAGTAGACTTCTTTTCTGCCCACCTGCTCCTTCGCAGATTGTCCTAGAAACTGAAAAAGGTCTCCTTTTTGAGGTATGTTGACACATGAAGACCCAGTGAGCAGCCACTGGCGAATGAACGGAAAACCAGAGTCAGGCAAGGCTAGCCAGGAACTGGCATTGCCATGGCAATGGGACTCTATGCCACGATCATGCCAAGTAGGGTACACAGGCATCCAAAGTCTCTCCCTCACTCCAAGGAGAAGGAAACTCATTCAATAGCGTGTCGTCAGCCTTCAAAGGGTATAGAGTATTCTCAGCTAGACTTTTGTAAAAAGTAGCTCTGGGATCAGCAGAGAACAGGAGGTCAAGATTGGTGAGTGCAGGCACAGACGGAGAGTTAAAAATAGATGCTTCTTTCCTGACCCCTTAAGGCTAGATGTCACATGCGGAAGAGAAGGGGATGTTGGTGACACTGAGGTTATTCTCAGGTGGCTCTGTGGCACAAAAGCAGCAAACACTTCTAGGTCCCTATTTGTCAATCAGGAATTGGGATATTTTCTTGAGGAAGGACTGGTGTTCCTTCGGGTCCAGCATCTCCTCACTTTCCCTTGAGATTTACTTGGCGTGCTCAAGGCTGGTGTGTACATGTGTGTACGCACATGTCTTACAACCGAAGTGACTGAGGGCTCAGGCTGCATGTGAGGAAGCTGTACTGGGGGTAACTGGACTGGGATGGTTCTGTCTTCCATTTCAATATGCTCTAGAAATGTCACTGATGCGCTCCCAAATGGTTCCTACCATCTCCCCACTACTGATCAACTGAGTGAAAAATTGTGGAATGAGAACAGAATCTCCATCACAGAAGAGTTTCAGAGAAACAAAACAGAAACAACAAAAAGAAAATACATACAAAGACTTCTCCATTTAGAGGTTCTGGTAATAGGGTACACGCAGCTGGCTAGAATGTGTATGTGTCAACGAACTACAACATAGTTACAAAATCAGACTTACTGTTTCTTGAGTTACTTGTTTTTGTTCTTGTTTTGTAGTAATTTGTCCAGTAACTCTCGTTTCTTGCTCTTTGGCTTTAGTTGCAGAAATTATTACTTTTGGTACAAATGCTTTTTCAGTTTCTTTTCTTATCTGAAATCAATGATAAAAACAAACTCTTATTGTCTCCCTGTCTCTAATGGAAGTGACATGATGTTTATTAAATACAAACAATATAACAAACAAACTTCTTTCTTTCTTTGAGGAAAGAAGTAAAATCTTTTTCTGGAGATATTACTAAATACATCATCTAATTTTCCAGAACCATGCCCTTTTTTGGCCTAAACCATAATTTATGCTGCTCAGGGGGAAAAAAAAAGTTGGATTCAATACCATTTAACTGAATTGGAGAGTTGCCATCTTCTTTAGAAAGACTTCCAATTTTTCATAAATGGGTATATGGGCAATACTATTCTATGCCACTTCTGTCATCTAAAGGTAATCTTAGAGAATCAGGTATTAGAATGGAAGGCCTTAGAAGTAATTTGTCTGACACTTTACCATTACAGATGAAAAATCAGGTATGGACAATTTATAATCTATATTTATATGATATTTTTGCTTTGGAAAATTTCCTAATTATGATGGCTTGGAACATCCAGACTTACTTTTCTAAAATTGAGATGTATGGTCAGAAAAGTTTTGTACATATCCCAGGCAAAATGTTTTCCAAATCCTTCAGCCTCTGAAGGAGGCTGTTTGCATCTGGATGCCTAAGGTGTGTGGAGGGGGGACGCGGGGAGTAGTTTTCCCCAGTTATCACTCTCAGACACCATCCCTGACATTCCAGATCTCAGGGCTTAAAAAGACTTGAAAGTTCATCTTCTCAAACCCCCAGCTGACAACTGGCCCCACTGGCCAAAAGCCCAACCAAGTGGCCTTAATTTGATTTGTCCCTAAATGCTTCCAATCATGACTACCCTTTTCACTTTTTTTGGGGTCATTTGACCTACAAAACCCATGCTGTCCATTCCACTTCAAATTCGTGTTCCAAGGTTCTCCTACGGGGTCAGGAAGTAGTTGCCAAGCTATTTTCAAAGCAGTGTGTGCCTAGAGTCCTTCTCTGTTCCTTCCTCAAAATCTACTGTTCCAGGTTTGACCTCACTGGAGTCATGTTTGCTTAGTGCATCTCCAGAGCGACAGAGATGAAACCCCTTGTTTGTGTTCAAAGAAGTCTCTTTTGTCTACACAAATGAAGCATTTGGGGACTCTAAGGGATCTTGGTATCTGGTAACCAGGAATACACAGATACAAGGGGATTTTATTAGTTTGGTAACAGCTATGTTGCACAAAAACAAAACCCTTCACAGTAAACATTATTATGTGTGCTGACACAGGAACGACAACAATAATTTACATCAAAACCCACTTTTTTCACCTGTTCATGAGTTACGTGCACCTGCTCTTGTTTTGTCGTAATTACTTCTCTGGTTCTTGATTTTAATTCTTGTTCCTTGGCTTTATCAGCGGCCACTACTACCTTAGTTACAGCCGTCTTCTTCTCTGCCTCTTTTTTAATCTAAATTTCAGAGGGGAGAGGAAGGGAAGAGTTTCATGCAACCTTATATAAAAGTTCCAATAATAAATCAGGATGCAGACAGAAATGTCACACAAGAGAGGATAAGGGGGGAAGCTGGAGTGATTTTGAACTATAAAACACATCTATTCAAATATGAGATTGGGAAATTATCCTGGATTTATAACACTTTCCAGCCATGAATCAAGGGTCACATTTGTTTTGAGGAAAGTAAAAGCAAAGGTCTTTTGGGGAACCTTGCAGAATGGTCCCCCCACCCCCGGCTCTTGGAGCAGCTGAGCTCTGGACTGACTAATCTGGGACCACAGCAATGAAAGCACACACACTCCTCTTGTTTAGCTGGCTTTCCTGGCCACCCTTTGTCTGTCTTGACCCAGGACCATGTTGACACTTGAACTCCTTCTCTGACCTCCCATGCCAATTTTCTGCTAGTTCACTCTTGTCTGTCTACCTGCCTAACAAAGACCAGGATCTGTAGGTATTTCTATCTTGAATACCCTGGGTATCTCAAGCCATCTTTTGCTCTGAGTCCTAGAAGTCTGGGCCACAGTGGGCTCAGGACTGCCCTCCACACACTTGGGTTGCAGGGTTGCCACAGGATCTCTACACGCCCAGCTCACTCTGGTCGGCCACGTGCCTACCTGTTCTTGAGCAGGCTGGATGTGCACAGCAGTCGTGGTTGTCCTCTGAGCAGTGTGCTCTACAGCGCTGATGACTGGTTCTCTCACTCTGGCCATATCAACAGCAGCAACAACGGTTGCAACAGCTGCACTTTTGTCAGTTTCTTGTCTCGCCTGGATTGGAAATGACCAAGTCCATTTTTCAAATGACATGCCCAGCAGACAGTACAAAAGTGCAATGGAAATGAGCAGCCGCGAGTAAAACACATGTGGGATAAGTGTATGCCATTGCCGAGAGAGGGGGCATGTATCGTTAAAACCTGTATTTTCTGAAAACCTCATAGAACAGAGACTTTATCCCAATTAAAAATGATTTTCCAGGGTGCCTGGGTGGCTCAGTCGGTTAAGCGTCTGCCTTGGGCTCAGGTCATGACCGAGCCCTGCATTGGGCTCTCTGCTCTGCAGGACGACTGCTTTCCCTCTCCCTCTCACCCTGATTGTACTTCCTCTCTCACTGTGTCTCTCTCTGTCAGATAAATAAGCAAAATCTTTAAAAAATATATTTTCCAAAGCATGAGCCAAATTTGGCCTTCAGTTTCTGTTATGTTCGTCTGTTCACATGCATTTCCCCTCCTAGCCCCATGGACACAGCTTCACGGCAGGGTTCCGGTTGGAAACACCACCTTGAAAGGAAGACAAAGCAGGAGCACTGGGACATACCTCCGCAGCACCAGCAGCCATAGCCCCCGCCGCAAAGGCAGCACCGGTTGACAGGCTGGCTGCAGCGCCCGCTCCTCTGCTGACCGTCACTTGCTCCTGGATCCCATATCTCCCTTCCCATCTCTCCTCTGTCCTGATCTGGGTGGCGCTCGTCACCGTGGTTTCTCTCATCTCGGCTTCAGATGAGGCCACATAGCCCTCTTGCTTCCAAGGGGGAGGCACTTCGGGGCCCAGGGCCATGCTGGGGGTCTGGGTCTTTCGGACGAGTAACGGAGACTTAACGGATCTGATGGGGGATGTGGAGATTCTCCCTGCTGGAGACACGGATCTGAAAACCAGATGGCAGAGGTCAGGAATGGCAAGACCCAGGGCTCCTCTCCCGGTCCTCAGATTTGAATGACGGAAGGAAAATCTGAAAGTGCTTAAGGCAGAGTTTCAACACGTGTGCCCCATAACCTATTCAGAGGCAGATAATGTACTTGACTGAAAGTAATTTGTTTTAAATCTTGGTAAGCCTTAATCTCATCTGCTGCAACTCCGTAAGAGGACCAGACTGAATTCTAAGCTAAAGAATGTTGTGCCCTGCTCCACCTTCTCACCATTTAAAAAAGTCAAGACAGCAGAAGATTTTCAAATACAGCAAAGGAAAGGATATGGTGAATACAGTAATCAGAAATCTAAATTTCTCTGTTCTCTCAGTGGGGGAGGCTATATCAGACAGGTGTCTAACAAAGTAAGGTTTCTATTATGAAAATGCTTGTGCAATTCTGGGCTAAAGGAGTCTCAGCTCTTTTCTTTCCCTACAGACCTCTCGCAGCTTTCACCATGCCCACAGGCCTGCGAACCTCCAGGCTAGGGAGGGAACTTTCTTGGGACCTTTCTTGCAGAGCTTTTTTGGGTATGGGCTGTGCACCGGTCAAAGTGCTGTGAACTGCTCTTTTAAATTTTCTCTTTGTTTACCTTCACTCTCATTGTGTTGTATTCTGGACTTCTTTTGCTATCCATATAGTTACTATGGTAACTGGATATTTGAAAATCCAAGGATTCCACCATTTTTCTATTAAATTGATAAAGCGCTTCTTCTAAAATAGTTTTCATTGTTTTTGTGTATATCCCAAGTGCGATAGCATCACTTGAAGAATCTAGGTGTTAACTTCTGACATTTATGGCTAAAAAGACAGTCCCTGATCTACACTAATAATTCTAGGGGTTAGCCAACTATTTTAAGATAACATTTTCATAATTCACTTTTTGATTGATTCTTAATCAACTCTTCCCTCTAGGTGGCAGTATTGCCTCATCATTGACTATAACTACTGGCTTTAGGAAAACATTTATAAATATACTCTGGCATTAACTCACACGGATCATAAGTGAAACAACTATTCTAATTAAGGTGCAAGGCACCATTGATATCTGCTCTAAATGACAGAGTAACTTAATGGTACACTACAATATCAACCGGTTTCATGAAGAAATGTTTACTCCTTTTCTTAATGAAGGGTGTTTTAGTGAACATCAATTTACATTTTATATATGAAGTCGTAAACGAGTAAAGGGATATCTGGGGGAACAGGTCCCTGTTTTAAAAGTGACTGCCTTAGAAATACAACAAAAACATCTAACACTGTTCCAAATGTAGGGTCTAACCAAATGAAGAAAAGCAAAGTGACATGTACTTCCAAGTTTCACACTTGTTCATCATAAAGTGGGGTTTATCTCCAAAAGAGTTAAAGACATGATTAGCATGACAGCAGTGATTAGCAGCAGGCTACAGGTAAGCCCATAACTGTGAAAAAATCAATGTAATTTGAGTCATTATAGGAAAGTGCTTATTTTTGCTCTTACAATAAAACATAATCACCCGGTCACAGCTAGATACGTGTACCTTATTCAACAAGATATGTTTGCCTTCCTCTATGACAAAAATCAAGATTAAATCATTAGACATTTTAGGAAGTAGTCTATCTGGCATGGCCATTATTTTCTCCACAAATTGCTATTTTTATTTCTTATTTGAAAGCAAATTTCAGGGACTGAGTAATGGGGAGTGTTATTAATGAACTGCCAGCGCTGTTAAGACAGTCAGAACGCTCCATGGAATCAGGGAAGCTCTGTAATTTTAAATGACCCTTAGGCTTGGATTAAAAACACAGGAAGTTGTTATCTCCCCCAGAAATTACATTTGGCCTGTCTTGCGGTTGCATGGTGTGCAAACTTGCAGCGAGCCTGGGACAGAACAGTTTATTTATTTGATAGCAAGACATGTTTTTAAAACTGAGGTTTTGGTTCAAGCCTTCTTTCACATTAGTGTTTGCCAGTACCTCTAATTTTTCACTGTGGCCAATATAATAAGAACTGGAAAATCTCTAGCTTTTTTCATATATTTTTCAGACATTTGCATTGCCTCTTACGTGAAATGTTTGTCTTCTGTTCATTTTTTCCCCATGTGTGTTGCTTTTTTCCTTTAAAAATTAATTTGTGGATGCTTTTTAATACATTTGCTATTTCATAAATGTTGCAAACATTTTGCTCCTAGATCTACTGTTTGCACTTTGCTTCTTTGTGGGATCTTATTAAGCATCAACACATACAGTCTTGTACATTATGCAAGGTTTTGAGGCTTATGCATTTCATACTGTAGCCATTGCATATTTAATACTTTCAAGGCAGAAACAAAATATCTTGAGGAAGAGACATTTTAAAAATATTTTCACAAATGCACGGTTTAGTTTAGCAATGACCTTAGTTTTGCCATACATACATTTTTATTTTAATGTAGCTGAATTTCCAAATCTATTTTTAAAGCTCTCCCTCACTAATGTTTTCCTAAATAGCCTCTTTTTTTTTTTTTAGTACTTATTTTATTTAGTTTTTATTCAGCTTTTTTAGTCAGGTTGAGATTTATTTTATAAATGGTGTGAGGTAGAGGTTTATATTTGTTTTCATCCAAAAGGAAAGCTAATCAGGCCAGCATTCTTTATCTAGGAAAATGTCCTTTATCCCACTGAACTGAGAGGTCACTTTGATTAAAACTGGAATGGACTGGATACTTGATGTACTGATATTTCTAGATGCTCTGTTCTGCTTCTCTGATGTGTTTTCTATTCACTTACCAATACTACAGTGTTTCGATTTCAGTAACTTAAAGAAACTTGAATATTTTTTAGGTCAACTACCTGCTTATCATTCTCCCTTTAAATTTTTTCTTGGCAGGGGAAATCCCTCTATACTACAACAATGATATAAATTGGTCAAGAAACATTTTCTTGTTTACTCCAAACTTTGGACATTTTTTTCAGTTCATCATATTAAAAACCTCAGCAGGTTAAGCCAAGTTCCAACATGTCAAATTTGCTATGGATAATCCACCCTTGATCATAGAATTTCTGAGCCCTGATGAGACACACTCACTTTCTGAAATACCTCCGTAGTAACGAAGCTTAGAAGCCCATCTTATTTTCTATGGAAAATGACATAAGCAAATGCAGAGTATTTAGAAGGCTTTACTTCTTATCAGAAAACAATTATACAAATTGTTCTTATGCGCCACCTACAAAATACCTTCAACTAATTATCTCATTGAATCCTCACAACACACCTTGAGAGCAATCTTACGTGATTTTCTTTAGAGTACACATGATAATGACTAAGACTCTAAGTGAATTATTTAACCTCTTCAGCTCCACTCACCTATCTATAAAATTAGGAATGATAATTCCTAGAGGTTGCTGTGAATATTTAAGGAGATAATAATACACAGAATGCTAATCAAATGTCTGACAGAGAGAAAGGGGCTGATATATAGTAGTGACTATTTTATTGTCATAATTATTTCCCTAAGTCACACTGTCAGCAAATGATCAGGCTGACTAAACATAGGGCTTCCACCCCTAAATTCTGTGCTCCTTTTATTTCCCAGCTTTCTCTTGGCTCCTAAAGCAGACCTTTGTTAAATGGAATACAAATAGGAATTCAGAAGCAGAGTTTATAAAGTCGTCCAATTTACCTGGGGACGGTGAAGATTCGTAAAAATCATTTTCAGGACCTTTCAGCTTACCTCCTTTACCACATGCTGCAGTTTTGATTGCTTCCCCCTACTTCTCTTCCTTCTTTCTCTTATTTCTCATCTTACTGGATGAAACCTAATTCAAAAATGCATAATGACTTGCTCTCCTTTAAAAGGCTTTACCTGACAGGAGACGGGGTTGGCGCCCGCACGTGTCTGACCGGGGACGGGGAGTGTCTTATCGGCGATGGGGACTGCTGGCGGGCCAGCTGTGCTTTGGCAGCAATGGATGGTGGTGTGGGAGACCTTGACTTGGGCTTGGGAGGAATCCTAGGGGGTGCTTTATGTGGCAGCTGTTGCCCAGCGGCTCCATCCATGACCATCTCAACTGTTGCAACTGATCTGGCATCAAAGTGGGCTTCAAACTTCTGTAAAAGACGAAAACAAAGCCCGTGTTGAGGGGGAACATTGGCAACTTTTCCGAAAGGTCTGAAAACCAGCGATATAGAAAAATACCTTTTCAATTCGGGTTTGTCTTGTTTCTGAAATCTGAGCAGTCGAAACAATTGTCTTTGTCTTTTTAGCGGGTACTACTTCTTCACCTGTGGGGAGGGAAAGACCAAAATTTAGGAGGAGGCACGGCAAACCATTTCTGAAGAGCCAATGTTAATTCTGACTCCAAAGTCAATCGAATTTTCTAGTTGTCTCAATGGGGGAAAATGCAGGATGTTTTGGATTTTGCATTAGTATAAATTAGGTTTTAAAATAGAGTATGTTCATTATTAGATAAGGATTTACTTAGAACCATTTTTTTTAACCCCTTATTGGTCAATAATTTGAAAACACAGATGACTTAATGGAAATAGTGTCCAGTTCCTAACGGCCTTAATAAGTGCAGAGCTCATCAGTGAGGCTGAGCTCCTGCCTGGAGTCTCAGAGACTTTTCTTTTCATGGGCCTTGAAAAGCCAGCTGCCAGGTTCAGCTCCCAGCATCGCCGAGGCCCCCAAGGGGAGGCGGGTGGTCCCCTGGCCCTCCTGCATCCTCCATCAGTAAGTACTCTCTCCTCCCGGTTGCTCTGCCTCTGCCACATACCTTGAACCAGCAATTCGGCAGTCGAAGTAGCTCTTCCAACGCTATTGGTTGCATTTACGGAGTAGGTCCCGGAGTCTTCAGGGTACGCTTCCGCAATCAGTAAGCTGTAGAGGTCGCCTTCTTGTGAAATTTGAAAATCAAGGGAGCTCTGGATTTCCGCTCCATCCCGATAGAACTTCACCACAGGTGTAGGGATTCCGGTCACTCTCACTTGGAGTCGTACTTGGCTTCCTTGTCTCACGGTCATGCTCTGCAGTCGTTGAACAAAGTTGGGTGGCGCTGTCTCTGCTGCAGGGGGAAGCGAGGAAAATCAGGACTCCAGCTAGGGTGCTCCCAACAGGTTATTTTTAAACTGTCCCAGCTCTGTTTCCAAAAGGAGGCGATGACTCCTGGAACCAAACACCCTTGACTGTCCTTGAGCCCAGTTCGTGCATAGGATAGCAAGAAAGGAGCCAGAAGATGGCAGAAGATAATCTCGTCACCATATCTTATTTGTATTTGCTTTGTTTTGTTTAGGAGCTGTAAGCCACCACGGTTTGTTTTTTGATTTTTAAGAAAAAGCCTCGGTATTGTAATGTTTTTAGAGACTCTATCGGACACTTCCTCTCAGCCTCACATCTAGCACTATCTTAACCTGTTAAAGTAATTTTGTGTATTTCAGTAAATTGCATTGAAATGAATTCTGATGGTTGGTTTGATAAGGGGACCTGTGACTTAAAAAATCACTCTTAATTTAATGTTAAAAACCCTAGATTGTCTCCAAATTGATGTATTCAAATAACCCAAATATTTACTTGCATTTAAACATTAATCCAAATAGTGACATGATTTAATGTTAGTTATGTTACAGAAAGGGGATTTTTTTTTTTTTTGGTCCATTATGTTGAAAGAAATTTTTTAGAAATGTGAAGAGAGAATGGGATCAATTTTGACATGTTTTTGAGTAATAAACTGTCGCCCCTGTGCATTTTCCATTTCTGAATTTTCTGGATGCGTGTTAAAGTTCACATATGATGTTCCCTGATGCATCGATAACAGCCCTATACTTGAACAGTGTTGGTGGTATAGTGTATTGGCTAATCACATATAACATTATGTAGCTCATTATACAGATACTGTTTGTCATGTATAAAGTAGTGCAATGTTTTGTGGGTTAACATCTTACCAGGAAGTGAAGGATGGAGAGAAATGACAGAGGCTATAAAGACAGGTGGCAAATTTTCTGAGGAAACCGTATTATGCATCTGCCTTTTTCTGTGTATGTCCATGGTGTAATAGTTTTAGATATGGAAAGTAAGTAAAGAATTATTGAACTTTATAGATAAAAGCAGTGTTTCTTGAATGGGTGGTCTGTGGGGCACTTACATCAGAATCATCTAGAAGCTTGTTAATGTGTAAATTCCTGGTGATGTATCTGTTTCCTTAACAGACTTATAAACAAGGCTCCAAGCCTTTCCACTTGCTCAGAAACATGGTTTGTAATACACCCTTAACATACTTTTGAGTCTTTAATATGTGTATAGAGGAATTATTCTCAGCCACTTTTGTGCTGTATTTTGAGAGGAGAATTAAATTTTACACAGCAAACAACTCTGCTATCAATTCAGCCTCTAGCAGGCCCTTCTCTAAATCTACTTGTTCCTCAGTAGCTCTTCCCAGACCTCCTTCCCCAAGCGCTGGAGATGCCCTGGGGGGTGGGGCAGAGGCCAGGCAGGTCCCCTCCAGCCCACCTGTCACGAGAAGCTCAGCAGTACTAGTCGCTTGTCCAGATCCATTGGTGGCTCTCAGGGAGTATCGTCCACTGTTGGCTTTAGTCACGGCGGGGATCGTCAGTCTAGCGCGGCCATCGCTAAAGGAGATCTGCACGCCGGGTAGAGTGGAAGTGGAAATTGCCTGGCCATCCCTAAACCAGCTCACCTCAGGAACTGGGAAACCTGGAGCACAAACACAATTCATCTTTAAGTAGGAATGGGGTCCTGCAACGTCCTCTGCTCTGTCCTGCTATGTCCCGCTATGCCTTGTCCTAACCCCAGGGTCCACTTGCACAATTAGGGAGGTCTGTGGGTTTGTGTAGAGGTCAGTACCTCCATTTAATAGGAGAGGAAGGAGGCCAAAAAAGGCTCAGTGGTTTTTCCAAGTTCCCTCAGCTAGCGGTATACACAGAAGACTAGAATTTCTATCTCCTGCCCTCCTGTCCCAGGTTCTCCCTTATACAATTTAACAGACATCATTAAAATCATAAAGGGGATTTATAAAATTGTAGAGCCAAGGAAACTTCGAAATAAAAAGTGAATGTCGTCCTCTTCAAAATCAAGAGCAAAAGCAGCAAAGGATCTAAAAGGGCTGCCTAGTAAGCCAGAAAGAACAAACCCATCTGGGTCCCTCCTCTGTGGTTGCAGGGACACTGTCTCCTCGAACTCTCCTGCCTTTCAAATGTGTAATCAGTCAAACAAAGTGCAGAGAGAGAAGTGGGCTCTCCTAGAAGACGACACAAAGCCAAACCTAGTCTTACAGAACAACATGGATTCTAGGAGTTGCAGATAGAAAAACCAGATTCTCTTCAGTCACCATAAATTGTGGAGCTAAGAACTACATGTACATGATTCAATAATTTAAGTATATTAAAATTCTGTACATTCAGAAGGCAGGAAGCAAATTCAGAGCAGTGTTTATTTTATATTAAAATGAGGAAGCGAAGAAAACCAAGAGAACATTTATTTTCTTGTCCTTACATTAACCAACCTCCCCTCACGGCCAAGTGAGTAGTTTATTTGACTAATTTATGAATGTCAAATATTTTCAGTGTGTTTTCTTAATAATTTATTAGCACATAGTGTGAAAGAACAAGCAGCTATGAAGAAGCAAGCTTGCACTACTTCACAAATGGGCGTAATTCCCACTGAAGCCAATTGTGTTCTGCACTATTCAAAAGTTACTGAGTATTACAAGATACATAAGCATATTATTGGAAAATCAGAGTCTATCACATGTGAGAAGAATGGAATTGGTCTCTATATGTACATACAATTGATAACGAAGAATGATTGTATGATATTTGTGCAATGTAAATGTCTTATCCAGTTAGGAGTAAGATTGGCACATAAACTAGAAGACAAAAGGAGGAAGGAAGAGATCTTATTTTATATCTTTATTAGAAGTCAAAACATGAAAAAAAAGGGGGGGGAACAGGGCATCGTGGAGGTACAAACTTGATTTTCAATTAATCCATGCCATTTTATACGACCAGTTACAATACTCCAGATGGAGACAATATTATTAAATAATTTGAGATTATTTACAATATAGTTTGTAGATTACCCTCATTCTCAAAAATAGTATGTCCCAGAAATCATGCATTTTTTTGGAACTCTACACTGAGTTAGGAAGAAGAAGAAGGCTGAAAACCCCAGAACTTTCCTTTAAATAAAATTCTAAGGTCAATGTTTATTTCTCTTTAATATATAGACCTCAGTGGCATATACTATTTTTGTTGTCATTTCCAAAGATTGGAAAATCTTAATTCACTAGAATCCCTTAATACAGATTGAAAATACAAGAATAAGATCACTAGGGGGGGGCACCTGGGTGGCTCAGTGGGTTAAAGCCTCTGCCTTCGGCATGGGTCATGATCCCAGGGTCCTGGAATCGAGCCAGGCATGGGGCTCTCTGCTCAGCAGGGAGCCTGCTTCCCTCTCTCTCTGCCTGCCTCTCTGACTACTTGTGATCTCTGTCTGTCAAATAAATAAATAAAATCTTAAAAAAAAAAAAAAAAAGAATAAGATCACTAGGAGTTAGGTCAACTCTGAAAGTTTTCAGCTTCTTAGAAAAGTCCACCACATTGTTATTTCCCACTCTTGGGCACCCAGAGAACCCCACCCCCCACCCGCCCACCCCCTAGCCTTGTCCCACAGCTCTGCAACCTGCCCCTACTGGGCTTGGGTTCCTGGCTTCCAGTCTGGCTCTGCAGCTGAACCCAAATATAGAATGACCAAATTTGGTCATACTTAGCTGCTGCATTCTGACAGCAATTTTAATCCAATGCTAATTATTTTGCTTCGAGGAATTATAAATATGAATAAAACATTTCCAAGCCATTATATTGTCAGATTTTTGTCAGTACTCTGAAGGGTATACCCTTACGATGGCCCTTCCATCCAGCTGGACCAATTTTACAAAGTGAAAGCCAAGCTTAAACTTGGCGTCAAGTCCTACAGCTAAGTTCACACACGGGGGGAGGAGGCGAGGCGGAGGCAAGTGCGCACGCGAGAGCTTACCACTAATGTGAGCCTCAAAGGTTGCGGTACTACCCTCCAGTACCACAACACTTTGTAACGGCTGCTTAAACGTCGGTGCTTGAGTTGTCATCTTTTCAGGCACTCTGAAAAGGAAAAGAAAGTAAGTTAGAAGGTCCCAGCTAAGGGCCACTCGAGCTACTCTGGAGACAGTGGAGGCACACCTTTTCCAAACAGACTGCCCCTGAGATCATCTGTCGGCCCTAGAGGGATGGGCCGGCCTTCTTCGTGGTTTCAATTTCAACACGGGACTCTGAACTGATTTGGGAGCTTAATAAAATCGCAAGACCAAAGGGGGCGGGGGGGGGGGGGGGGGCGCGGATAGCGGAAAGAAAGCAGAGCAAGGAATGCCCCCTAGTGGTCGAAGAGGGAAATTCTGTCTTACCAAAGATCGGACACCTAAGTGACCGATATCAAGAGGAAAGCTGGAGTACGTGGGAGCGGAGAAGAACAATTAAAGATGTGTGGAAAGAATAGAATGAATCTGTGCATCGGTTCAGTGTTTTGGAGATAATTGTTAAAAAAAATTTCCTTCCTCCCAATATTTTTCACTCACTCACTCACTCTATATTTTTAAGGTTGGCATTGATTTGGATCTTACTACTAGTATCACTTTAAGTAACTAGTATTACTTTGAGTTCTTTAAGTAACCCAGTAATTACTTCAAGTAAACTAGTACTACTTTAAGATTAGTTTAAGAAATCTTACTAGTATCATTTTAAGTAATTACCTTAATTAAGTAATTACTAGTATTACTTTTAGGAAACTACTTAAAATAGTCACCAAAACTAAAAATTTGAGCTTTTCAATTTCTTTCCTTACTTGGAAAGTTCTGGCAAGTCTTACTGACTATGCAGACCTTTTATAGACAGGTCACTGTGCTTTCTATTTCTAATATTTCTTCATATTATACTTGCTCAATAAATGGTGCTACTGCTCAAGTCAGTAGTCAGGGAAATTTAAACTTCTGTGAGTAGGCTAACTTTAATTACAGAGCTGAAAGAAAACTACTGACTTGAGTACTTAGTGAGGAACAAGGTCCAAACCTGACAAAGAGAACACTGCTGTAAAATGTAAAAGAAGTTAAAAGTCTCGTACTTTTTCAATACAAATATTCCAAATCAAAGAAAGGAATATGAAATTTGCAGTTCAGTCCTTTTAAGTGGAAGAAAGTACTTTGTCCATCAGTTCCAGAGAGATGATGTGAAGAATTTTCTGATGCACAAATGCCTTATTATTCAGTGCAAGTACTCCACTGTTCTGATATAAAAAGCAGATTCTCAATTGTCTGTTACTTCATTACTGCTTTTCACAAAATTCTGTTCACTGAAAATTTATGGAATGGTAATTTTTCTAGTGACAATTCTGTACCTTATTTTAAGTTTTTACTTCATTGCAAAGAAAGGGAAACCAGGATTCCAAGACAATAAAATGTATATTTGGAAAACCCAAATAATATCTAAAAGTTTTTGTGAATCTTTTGTCAAGAACTCCATGTAGCAAGTTACACGTATGACAAATAACTTTTTGTGCCCCACTTTCCCTGTTTACAACCTAGTGCATCTTCTAAAAATAGCCATACTCTTTTATACCATTTATGTATTATATACCAATGCATTTACAGGCATTTATGATGAGTGACCTAAGTCCAGGAAGATGGGAAGTCAAAGGGTATTTCGATATTAAAAGTTTCTAAAATATTATTTCTTGCCCTTAAGACCAACATTTAGCTCATATCATATGTTTTGATTATGAAGTAAAATACATGAGATACTGAGTATTTTATAAAACAATTATAATAGAGCTTTTGTCCCACATGTCTAAATATGTCACAATTAACCCGCCTAAATTGGTCATTTATTCCTATCAGATAGGTCAGCTTAGTGGCTTTAGCTCTTGCTCTTGAAAGGCCTTTGTGTAATTAGGGCTGAAGGTATGCCTCTGAAATGTCATGTTCCCAAAATAAACTCTCCACTGTTGACTGACAGCAGGCAAGTGTTCTGTCACCGTCCCGCAGCTGATCCCTCTGCAGTTGATTCCCTTAAAAAGTCATCAGGGTGTAGCTGATACCACATGCATTTTATCAGAGCTATTCCTGGGGCGTCTCACTTTTTCACTGAGTAACATAACCTTGAACATTCTGGGCAGACACAAAGAGTCTACAACAGAAGCACACAGTTCTCTCGCCATTTCCGACCTCAGCTTCGACACTCTGAAGGACACGCGGGGGGATTCACATCCCTGGAATCACTAACCCCGGCTGATAGGCCTAAACATGGAGCTTTTAAAAAAGAAACCTGATTTAAAGCAGATTTAAATAACGGTCCGGTCACAGCAACAAGTGGTTAGACAAACACCCCCACGCGGGCACGTCGCACACGATGGAAGGACAAGTTCTAGCTGGAACCTAGAAATCACTCAGGAAGGGGCTCCACTGTTTAAAAAAAAGAAAAAGAAAGAAAGAATAAAGAAAGAGAGAGAGAAAAAAAAGAAAAGAAAAAGAAAGAAAGATGGCGCTCACCTGATTGCTCACGAGTGCCCAAAAAGGGTGGGACGAAGCCCCAGGTTGCTTCCGAAACGACGTCCTATCTGGAGCTGGTGTTTTCGACCATCTCCGACATGAATCGGTGAGCCTCTAGACTTAAAAACAAAACTACACAGTCGAGACTGTGTAGTTTTGCTTTTCTATGCAATCCCTACACCCGAGGCGAGGCTGGGAATGCACGACTGCTGGAGAGCCAGGGCTGGGCTCGGCCTTTTTATTCGGCAGATCTGCTGACAGACCCGCAGCCCCGGGCCGCGCCCCCGCTGATTGGCCGCCGCGGGGAGGCCTGACGGGAGACGGAGCTCCCCGGTGGGGTCACACGCCACCTGTTCTTCCCATTGGCAGGGCTAAATTTAGTTCCTCCAAAGAGGCTTTACCAGGGAAATAGAACCGTATTTAAAGAATAACTGTATGGAGGCTCAGAGAAGAGCATTTGTTGCCCGTCGTTAGCACCTGCGGGCACTGATCTGAGGAGGCTTTGTGACGGTAGAAGGTGTTTGCGGGCGGTTGTATAAAATAGCCTTTCACCTGCGGGCCCTCCTGCTCCCCGGCACTCGGGTCCCAGGCCTCTGCCCTTCCCCCGTACAACCGACCAAATGCACCTGTCAATCATGACCGAGGAGGGCATTTATCTCGGGCATAAGACTTCACCTCCTTTGAAGAATGAGTGTCTCTAAACTTCAGCATGGAGAGAGCTCGTTTATACTACCAACGTTCTCCAGAGTCCATTTGTACTTTAGGGAGAATTAAGGCAATGTTAATAAGCTCAGTGTTTCTACGGTCCGGCAAGAAATAACGGTGAAAGACAAAATCTGAACTCTGCTTAGAGTTAGTCTATGGTTTAATGTATAATGATTTCACTTTTTTTCAGATTTCATTTCTTTCTGGCATTCATATTGACAAATGTGCATGCACCGTTTCTTAACAAGTGGCCGACTCTTAGGTTTAAATCATCCATAGGGTTCTTTTTTCCAGACACACGAAGCCTGCTTTACTTATCTCTGGAGTTCACTGTTACTAATGGGAAGTGGTTAGGAGATGATATAGTTGCTATTTTAGGACTGAATTTAATTTCAAGCAAGAGATATTTCAAATACAAAAGAGCATACTGAAAGATCTTGCTAATGGTTCGGCTGAGAGATTTGTGAGACTTCACTAAGAGGGAAGAAAATTATCTTGGTGATACGGGGATGAGACTTTTCTTAATAAAAGGGACTAACATTTTAAAACTTAAGTTCAATTTATTTGTATCTATAATAAAAATGTTCTGGATTGTGGAAGAACTTGGCTGGGCATCAGACTATTTCGCTTCTTGAAGATCTCATATTTTATTTATGTAGTGATTAATTTGTTAACATTGAACGGAGCAAAGCTATACAAGACAACTGAAGTAGCACAACACAGACAACACCCTGTCTTTACTTAAACATCGTTTCCTCTACCTTGGGGGTGATATCTGTATTGGTGGCATCTCTTTCCCCTCTGTTGACTCTATCTTCTGTGATCCTGTTGGATTGATTTATTCAGAAACAACTAGTTTCGTGTCAGATGTCTAAAAAATATTTCCATTTAGAGATGCCTATTACAGGCAAGCTGCCAGGCATAAGGCAAAGTAAGACTGAAATGTGTGGTCTATTTTTGGTGTTCACCAATTGGTTATCTATTTAAAATGTGTTTGTGGATGTGTGTGGTGTATAGTGTGTGCATATATGTATATTTTTGGATTCATTTGACTTAATGTGAAGTATGTTAATGTCTTGTTACATTTCTTGGAACCAAAGTCAAAGTACTTTTTTTTTTTTTATTAACATATAATGTATTATTTGTTTCAGAGGCACTGGTCTGTGATTCATCAGTCTTACACAATTCACAGCACTCATCATAACACATACCCTCCACAGTGTCCATCCTCCAACCACACAAAGTACTTTATTTCTTATGAGTGGGTAGAAACTTGAAGCTTGTGTCTTCCAGTCCAAGCTGGTACAACACAGGAAGCTCAAGAGCGGGGAAGATGGACCACAGATTATAAACATGAGGTCAAAGGTCTGCCTCTAAAACTGCTTGTCTTTTCATTGTTCTTGAACATTTCCAGACTTTACAGTATTATCAAGATCCTTGCCTCTTTAAAAAAAAAAAAAGATTTTATGTATTTATTTTTGTGTGTGTGAGAGAACACGAGCAGCAGGCAGAGGCAGAGGGAGAAGCAGCCTCCCTGCTGAACAGAGAACCTGATGTGGAACTCAATCCTAGGACCCCGGGATCATGACTGGAGCCAAAGGTAGATGCTTAACTGACTAAGACACCCCAGCAGCCAGGGGCGCCTGGGTGGCTCAGTGGGTTAAGCCTCTGCCTTTGGCTCAGGTCAAGATCTCAGGGTCCTGGGATCGAGCCCCGCATTCAGGCTCTCTGCTTGGCGGGAAGCCTGCTTTCCCCTCTCTCTCTGTCTGCCCCTCTGCCTACTTGTGATCCCTCTCTCTGTGTCAAAAAAAAATTAAAAAAAAAAAAAAAAGGACACCCAGGCAGCCAAATCCTTGCCTTTTGACATTTACATCTTTATATGTAAGGTCAGAGTTCAGAAAGACAGGAAAAAAGAAAAAGGAAGGAAGAAATAAGGAAAGAACTAGTTAGTAAATAACACACTGGAAAGAAGCTATATTATTGGGTTAGTGAATAGTAGTGTACAGCACATGATATCATGGTAAGCATTAGTTTTAAAATTAAGTATGCCATAGTTGGAATATAGTAAGCTAGCCCAGTGGAAACCAAATACTTTTCAGATTTGGGGAGTTTGCTGATGCAGTAAGATCTTAATTTACCACCCTAACAGTGGGGCAGAGTCCCATAGATAATCCAAAACAGCTGGTAATTCAAATATAATGCCTACTTAGTTTTGGAATGCATGGTGCGACTGTTTTTGAACATCAGTCAAGGCAATTCGATAAACATCTATTAAGCGTATGCTCAGTACTGAATAGTGTGCTAAATTATAATTCTAAATTCTGTCATCACTTAGTGACTCAACAAATATCCCCTGAGTGGTGACTCTATGTGAGGCATTTTGCTAGATGATGACCAGACAGCTGTGACCAAGAAGAGAGTTGTGGTTCCTGCCCTCCCGGGGATTGCAGTCTAAGAACTTCTAATAAATTTTCAGTATCTATGACTGAGACCTAGACTAGGATATGAATCAACTCGGGTAGTCACTCCATCTACACAGTTGTTGTTGGTGGCAGACTTTATTTGGTTCTATTTTATTTAAAGGTTTTATTTCTTTGAGAAAGAGAGAGAGAGAGAGTCAGGGGGAGGGGCAAAAGGAGAGGGAGACAGAATCCCAAGCAGACTCCACGCTGAGCAGGGCTCAATCTCAGGACACTGAGACCACGACCTGAGCTGAAACAAGAGTCAGAGGCTCAACCAAGTGATCCACCAGGTGCCCCGGTGACAGATGTCATTTATATTACCTAGAACCCTTTACCAAAGGAAGGACTTACTGCGGATTGAGAAATGGATACAGGTTGTTTTGGTTTTTATAAGATTTTATTTATTTTTTTAAGAGAGAGAGAGAGAGAGCACAAGAGGGAGAAGCAGACTCCCCACTGGGCAGGGAGCCCGATTCAGGACTCAGTCCTGGGACTACAGGATCATGACCTGAAACAAAGGCAGTCACTTATCCAACTGAGCCACCCAGGCCTCCAGAAATGGGTACAGTTTTTAAAGCTAGTGTCAAAGTCCTTTCTGAAAGAAAAGAGTAAAATTAATATATTTATAATTCATCAAAGATTTTTTGTGTGTAATCTCTGTTAAATACTGTTCAGAAACTTGGATTATAGCAACATGCACAACAGACAAGAATCTCTGCCCTCAAGGAGTTTGCATTTGAGTAAGAGCAATAGGATCAGTACTATTATATCTATAAACTCTACAGATTTATCTGTAATCTCAGAACGCTGCATCAAAAACTATTGATGTACTATATGGTGGCTAATATAACACAATAAACAAATAAAAGAATTATAAACAAATAAAAAAAGAAAAAGAACACATGTTTATCAAATGCCTACAGAAGAAGACATGTCAACTAATCAACTACATTTATGATGGGTATATTTTAATATATACTAAGATCCAGCTTGGGTCTTAGGTAGGCTTGATATACTAGGGGATGGGTCCTCCAAAAGCAAAAGGGCCTGTGTAAGACAAAAACCTAAAAATGAAGGCAGCTCTATTGTATCAAAAAGCAAACATAAGCTTTGAAATATTGGAAAGACCCTTTGAGCCTTAAGTGATGACCTGTGTTCATATGGAATTCTGAAAATTTTGTGTGTCTATTGGAGAGATTTAGGCCTCCTTACTTCTGTGTTTTACCCCATCTACTTCAAATACCCCTACTCCATTTCCACCCTTAATTACAAATATAGAATATAGTGCTGGATATTCTCTGGTTGCCCTTCTACATACTACTTACCCCATTCATCTATCCTGTGCCCCTAAGAGGCTGTGCCCTAGAAGGATCCTCCTTTGCCTCTGGCTTCTAGAAGGCACTGGGATGATAGCAGCCAACAGGAAACGCTGGCAGGAGAGAGTTTAGGATATTAATTCCCTAGGCTCTCTCCTCATCTGGCTGTAGTTTGGCCATAACCTTTATTTGCCATGGCCATTCATTCTCCCATCACGGACCCCTTTCCCCTTTCCTACAGGTACTTTCTTTGGGTTCCAGTAACTTCTCCTTTCCCAAGTTTTTAACTAGGCCTTTGTACTGTTGCTATTCCCAAAGCTCTTTGCCATTCCTGTTAGTGTTTGTAAACCTGCCACACATTATGATAGGCCTTCACTAAACCCTCCGCAGTTATGCTATTGGATTGTATGTGTTTCCTGCCCTGACTATGACCTGACTTTGTATGGAGACAATAATGAAAACTTCTCTCCTTCTTAAGGTAAACGAACTGAAGCATTTTTCTTCATTGCTAGATAATTGTCTCAATTCCCAACAGTCTTCTTCCTTATCCCTTTATCCCTCCAGGCATCTCATTTTTTTTTTTTTAAGATTTTATTTATTTATTTGACAGAGATCACAAGTATGCAGAGAGGCAGGCAGAGAGAGAGAGGGAAGCAGGCTCCCTGCTGGGCAGAGAGCCCGATGTGGGGCTCGATCCCAGGACACTGAGATCATGACCTGAGCCGAAGGCAGAGGCTTCAATCCACTGAGCCACCCAGGCGCCCCCGCAGCTCATATTTTTAACATTAAATTTGGATTTCCATTCTTTTCCCTCTCCCTTCCTCATTTCTTCTTTCCCTCCCTTCTTTCCTTCTCAAGTATTTTCAAGGGTCCTCCATGTTCCAAGAACTATGGGGCATACAGTAAATGTAATGTCTTTCACTTAGATATTAGTTGGAAAGACAAGAGAGCTATGTAACAATGCAAGGAGACACAAGGAAAGGAAAAGGTCAAAATGGTTGCTAGAGACACTGAAGTGCTCAGAAACACAGCGACGGAGGAGGGCAGTACAGGGTGTGACAAAAGCAGGACTTCTCATGGAGAGGGTAACGTGGGCCGGTGTTTTTATTTCAAAAGAATTGAAGTATTGCAGCAAAACCACATAAAATAGATAAAAGAGAAATGGAAATAAAGAATACCTTTCAGAGCAAAGAGGAGTGAAGTAGAAAACTAAAACCATGTCAAAGAACAACATAAATTCACAAACCAAGATGCCACTATATTTTCTGTAGTTGATCATCAGGTAGGAAGGGGAATTTCCTGGAAGTTAATTAAAAACAAAAGCATAATTCTCAGTATAGAGAAGGAAGCATACCAATTTCTTGAGGAAGTGCAATTTTTCTGACACTGAATTTTAAAGATAAACCATGTACAACTTTCCAAGAGGGGACACTGAATGATATATAGAAAGTAAGTGTTTAACAATATGTTTAGAGCAGCTGTAATCAACTAATTTATATATTGATATTTTTGGTGAAAGCTTTTAGAACAAAGTCCAGGGCATACCACTAAAATACAATTCACTAAATGCAGCTGGATGAGGGACTAAGGAAATATATTCCAGGTTTTAAAAAATAAGAATGGGAGTGGGGCTCCAGCTCCTGACTCATGGGTAGAATTTCTAACATGCCAAAGATCTCGGATAACTCTCAGCTCTCTCAGGTGTTCCTCTGATAGGAATTGAAACTGGAAGCCAAGAGGCCTCTGGCTAGGATCTTGGTGTTGTGTGTGGTTGACAGACAAGTGATTAAAGTTATCTTTTAGGGGTGTTTAACAAAGATCACATTCCCTGTTGTGATGTAAAGGTTTCCACATTTTCTCACTGGCATCAACAATCACTACTTTACACTTATCAAGTAATTTATATTTCTGTAAATAAATCCACTTCCAGTTTGATAATTATGGTCTTCTTGGAGTGTAGAATATGAATTTAGAATTGTTTTTAGAGACGTCGAGTGGATTTCCTCTTTGTAAATGTGTGTGGGAGGCAAGCAGACACCATCGGGAAGGAATGCAAATGCATCTTCCCAGGGTCAGACCCTGCTGCTCCATCAGATGACTCAAGGCACTTGCTATATGTTTTACAGGAGTCTGTGACACAGCTTGGCTTTGAAAATGAAGGCATGTCATGGGTCAGTGTTAGAACCTGCCGAGTCAAGATAACGGCTCTTAATTTTGGGGAAAAGTGAATTTGAATCATGAATATAATACAGGCTGTGTACCAGAGTGTCACTTGCTACAAAGGGAGCCTATAGCGGATGAGAGACACATTAATGTGTGGCTTTAGTTCTCTACTTGTGTTACATACCATTATATTACATGATTAAAAAAAAAAAACACGCTTGTAGGAATTTGTAATAGAAAATATTCACTGAAAACAACTTGTATATCTGTCAGTGGGGAGTATTTATACCGATAATAAGAGACCATTTTGTAACTCTCTTGAAAAACAAGAATAATGGTAGAAGGGAACTTGCCTTACCAGAAATTACAACATACTATAAAACTACAGAAACCAAACTGCAAGATATTGACACAGTAATATAAAAGTAAATTATTAAGTAGAGTGACCAGAAAAGATCTAAGCAAATCTGAGGAATTAATCTATGATGGTTTTGTTCATAATGGTGCTGACATTACTGGATATTTATTTAGAAGAAAGCACCACCATGTAAAATAAATCTCAAATGGATTAAATATCTAAAAGTAAAAAGAACACAATAAAATACAGTAACAGGTTATAGGAAAATATCTGTGGAACCTCACAGGTTGGAGAGATCATCTGAAGCAACCCTAGAAACTCAGATGCCTTCTAACCAACCAATGCACCAGGTAAATAATTTTATATGACACAATCTACCCTAGTCAGATTCCAAAGATTGAGGGAATATTTGCATGTATATGTCAGTGAAGTGCTGAGTGCCTCAAAACACAGAGGTATAAGAATAAAAATTTTTTTTAACACTGTTTGAAGTGGGAAAATTTTGGAAATAATTTAAATGTCAGTCAACAGGGAATGGCTGAATGATTTATGGTATAACCATGGTATGACTACAATCCACCAGTTAAAGATGAGTTAGACCAACATATTACCCCAGAAAGATGGCCATGACAGTAGGTGAAAACCAAGTTGCAGAATGATAAACAATGCCTATCATTCCAGATCATAGCAATCAGTCGCAGTCATCTGACTTGTTTGTCGTTTGTTTGTTCTGCTATTTTCTTGATTATTGCCTGATTCTCCCGCTGGGCTGTAAATTCTATAAGTGTCTTAAGCAACAAAATCTGTTTAGTTGGCCTTTAAATCCCTGACTCTTGGTACAGTGCTGTACCAGACAGAAGATGATCATTACATACATGTTTAATGAAAATTCATGCTAAATTTCTGGAATGACACAGAAAAATTATTAAGAGCAATTTTTTTTTTTTTTTTTTTAGAGAATTGGGCCTATTGTCTCAAGGCAAGGGTGAAAACTTCTTCATTTTTACCTTATTCCTGTCTGAAGCATTTGATTTTTTGCCATAAGCATATATTATTTTAATTTAAAGAGACTAGGTATTAGGGTAATACATCCAAAACAAGTCATGAAATTTAAAAAAATTAAAACTTACAAAAATCTGGCTACTGAGAAAAAGATAACAAAAGATTTTCTCCATGAGAGACACCACCTTAGATGGCTCTTCTGTGACTGAAAGTGACTAAAGGCTGAACCCGAATCCAAACAAGGGAAATTGGAATCATACAGGGGAAGGATGACTGGAAAGATGCCTAATATACTGAAGCATTAGTTATGTTATTTGGGTGTATGTATACTTTTATAAAGAGCAAAAAAAAAATTCAAACACTGACAAAAAGCAGTTATGACCATCACCACCATAAGTAAGACAGGGCAGAAAATGAGCCTTCTGGAAAAACCTTTGCTGTAGGTGCTGCTTCTCTTGGACATGACCTTATCTTCCGCAGGCCCTCTGGAAACTCCATGTTGCTGTAAACATTTATTTTATTAAAGTTCTCATTTTATTTTGTATTTTACATCTGTTTTCAATACATAATGTAATAATTAGCCTTTGCCTTTTCATAGTAAGCATGTAGTAAATGCTCAATTTGGAAGCTGTTGAGAGATGTAATTTGCATGGCCTTTTCTACACCTTAGCCATACAGTTCCTGTCCTGCTGGTCTTAGATGACATTCATTTCTCCCCCACTCCAACTATGTTTTGCATTTTGTCCTCTCCAGATCTCTTCCCTGGAGAGTTGCTTTTCTTCTCACATCAAAAGACTCGTTGAAGCAACAACTCCTATAATCACATTTATATGGACAAAGCCTAAACATGCATTCTATAACCATAGGTACACTTACCTTTTTTCCTCCAGTCTCACAGGAAATGGGTCTGTTCCTCTTTGAGGTTAGACCAATATTCTGGATCATTCTTCTCTTGTCCCTGCCCAGACTTATACTATTCCATTTATACATTTAACCTCCCCTTTCTGAAACTTCTGCCCCTTACCTCTTAAATATATCCTGGTCTTGTCTTAAAAGCCAAAAATAATAGAAGATACAACTTTCTCATGAGTCAGCACTGCCCTCTGGGTGCCATTTCATCTCTTTTATTCTAATAACCACTCCAGCTATGATAGCAATCTGCATTAATTAAAGGTCTGTCCCTATTATATGCCAGCCACCATAGCTGCCACACCATATATGTTTTCTCATTTAATTTACAGCTGAGGGGCACCTGGGTGGCTCCATTGGTTAAGCATCTGCCTTCAGCTCAGGTCATGGACCCAGAGTCCTGGAATTGAGCCGCATTAGGCTTCTTGCTCAGCGGTGAGTCTGCTTCTCCCTCTCCCCTCTGCCTCTCCCTCTGCTTGTGCTCTCTCTCTTTCTCTGTCAAATAAATAAATAAAATCTTCAAAAAATTATAACTGAGCTTATTGCCACATTTATGGCTTCATTTCCTACTCATTTCATTCCTTAACTTAGCTTTTCTCCTCATTCCTCTCATGCTACTCACATTGAGTTTTCCAATGTCTTTCGTATCTATAAACGCAATGGGCATTTTTTCCCCACTTTTTGGCAGCATTTTTGGTTGTCACTTGTTACTAATTCTTGATGCATCCCCAGCAGGTTGAAATGGGACCTTTAAAAATAGAGTATTTTTTAATAATGCATAATAATATATGATATACTAGAGAACTTCAAAGTGAAATTTACTAAAGGAAAACTATATTGTTCAGAGCTTGAACTACACCTTAGACTGTGTCTTCGTTTGGGTTCAGATTCTTTAATAAAACATTTTATTTATGAACAACACTTAGATTTTCCTGCATTCCATCACTGCACCACCAACACCTACTAACTTTTACAATTCCTCTTCTAACACTTTTCTCTAAACTTGAATCCCATGAGACCAAGGCTTCTGGAGATGCCCTCTTGATATATTCCTGGCTCATTCCTGGGCAATCCCTCTTCCTGTCTCTTTCCTCGTGTTAGCTCATCTACCTTCAAAGCTTCAATTACATCTTAACGACTTCAAAATGGTGTCTCCGACCCTCTCAATTCCCGTGAACTCTGAGTTCGCTTTTCACTGTCTACTTGGTATCTCCAAGAGAATCCTAAACTCAAAATACCTAGATTGAACTCGTTATAAATCTGTTCCTCTTCTTGATTTTTCTCCCTGAGTTAGTAATGTCACAATCTAACTCATCACCCAACTCAGAGCATGGGGAGTTGTTCTTCCCTCTCCCTCATGTCTGCTTCTGAGAGGTCAATAAATGGTTTTAATTCTGCCACTTAAATATATCCCAAATCTTTGCAATTCTGTTACCCACAGCCACCCTCATGTCTTTATTTCTCACTTGTGCTATTGGATTTAGTTCTTTTTTTTTTTTTTTTTTTTTTTTTTTTTTTTAAATTTTTTATTTATTTTTTTGAACTAGAGAGATCACAGTAGGCAGAGAGGCAGGCAGAGAGAGGGGAAGGGAAGGAAGCAGGCCCCTGCTGAGCAGAGAGCCCGATGCGGGACTCGATCCCAGGACCCTGAGATCATGACCTGAGCCGAAGGCAGCGGCTTAACCCACTGAGCCACCCAGGCGCCCTGGATTTAGTTCTTAACTGTCCTTGGCTACCTCCAATCTAAATGCCACACCAAAACCCAAATAAGCATTCCACAATACAAGCTTCATACTACTTCTCTGATTTAAATCTTCAGCAACTCTTGGGAACTCTACACTTGAGATACTAACAATCCATTTTCCTCCACTTCTGACGTTCCTGCCTCCGCTTTTGACTTTGCCCAGCTCATGGTCAGGTGCAGCATTGCCGACAACAATGCTTGACAAGCGGGAAGTGCTTGTTATGGGCTGAATTGTGTCCCCCTCCCCCTTTTGCAGTTCATATGCTGAAATCCTAAGTGCAAGTACCTCAGACTGTAACTGTATTTGGAGATAGAGACTTTAAAGAGGTAATTCAGTTAAGATGAGGTTATTAAGGTGGGCCCTGATCCAATATGACTGCTGTCCTTACAAGAAGAAGAGATTAGGATACAGACATACACAGAAGAAAGACCAGGTGAAGCCACAGGAAGAGGAGGGTGATATACAAGCCAAGGAGTGAAGCCTCAGATGAAACCAACCCAGCTGACACCTTGATCTTGAATTTATAGCCCCTGAGACTATGAGAAAATAAACTGCTGCTGTTTAAGCCCCGCAGTCTGTGGGACTTCATTAGAGCATCCCTCTCAAATTTATACAGTGCTCAATGAAATATTTCTGGAGGAAACGAACAACTCTACCAGGGAGAATGATCGAGGACTCTTTGGTGACTGCCTTCCTCTGAAGCTCTGAAGCTTGCTTTAAGGAAATGAGTGCGCCTGGACCAGGTGGGCCTTTCCAGCTGCCCATTACATTACCTCAGTAGCAAAAGACAGCCCGGCTTTTGGCCCTCACTTGGCATCTAGGTGTTAAACGTATACTCTCCTATTTAAAAAACGAAAGCATTAGCAGTAAAGTTCTATCGTTAGCAAATTCTTTTCACCTTTAGAGTGAGAAACACTTACCACCTGCATGTGTGGTAGTAGATTGTGGTGTGGGCTGGGAATGCTTATGGAGACCCAGAGGGGGGAACAGTCTTATTCACCCTGTAGAATCTACACTCAGTAGAGGTTAGCAAAGTAACAAGTAGAAGGCCTAATGTGGGCTTGAAAACTCTCTAAGCTTTGAGAAAATAAAAAGCAGGCCCGACATCCAGAAACCAGCAGGCACTCACAGCTGGGTCTTGGGTCTTTCTATTGAACATAAACAACTTCACGGAACAGCAACATAAAAGAGGCGACTCGGGAGCCGTGATGGATGGAGACGGGAACAAAACTGCCCTATCACGTCGTCTGAACACACACATGAAGATTGTCCAAGCCACAGAAATGATTCAGCCATCCCCTCCCCTGGCTCAGGAGAGTGACTTCTGGCCAGTTTATCACTTTTACCTCTATCTGGTCCTCCTGTTCTAGAGATAAAATGTAGTTAACATACTGAAACACAGATTCACCCCTAACTCCAATCCACAACAATACACTAGACATTCTCCAGCTTCACCTAAAGCAAAGCCAAAGTCCGATCGTAGTTATCTCGAACCCCCTGTTACTGAGGTGCCCCATGGTTCCCTTTGTTGCAACAAGGAAAGCCCCAGCATGTTTAACCATGGAAATGTTCCTGGCAGCCTGTGGCTGGGGGGCATTGATGTTTTATGTCTATAGATAGTGATAGATGCATGCATGTGTATATAACATAAAGCTTGGAAATATAAATGACATAACATGAATAGTACTTGTCTCTGAGGGGCATAGGCTATAGGCTAATTTGATTTTCTTATTTTTTGCTTATCTGTATACACTCTGAGTTTTCTACAATGAAGATTATTGCTATGTCTAATAAGAAAAAAGCAATATGAACTCGAGAAATGACATGCAAGAGTAGAATGGAAAGAAGACCATTTTAACAAGTCACGAACATTTTGTTCAGAAACGGAGTGCAGAAAAAGGAGTTACCGAGGCAAAAGTTGGCTTTCGTCCCTTCCAGCACCATCTGAAAGCGGGCAGGATTGGCATACTCTGAAAACCCCACGTCCACCGAACCACCATTGTGTTAGTAGAAGCACGTCAGGCCATCCGAGCCTAATGATAATGAATTCAAAACATACTCTTCTAACTGCAGGCTCACAGAGCAGCCCTTTGAGTGGTGATCTGGCTCTGCTGGTAGCTTGTTATATGTGCAACTGCTGAGTGACTGAACTCTGCACCTGAAACCAAGGACGTACTATATATCGGCTAATTGAATTCAAATAAGAAAACCCATATTCAATTTTAAGCGGTGATTAGTTTCAGCAACATATCACCTGTCACATTAATGAATGCTAATAGATATAATTTTATTGCTTTTGCTTCCTCTTTGGTTTGCAGGTTTTTGTTTCCTAGTTTTGTAAACATAAAGGACTTATATTTAGCTTAGTACTTGCACAAACTGAAATAATAAGGTATTAAAAGCAATGTAAAACAGTTCTTGGGACCTGCAATATATTTTATTCCTTTAAAATAGATTTATTTTTCTGCAGTATATTTTTCCTTTAAAATAGATTTCTTTATTACTCAAGTTTTGAGAAACAGGATCACAACTGAAAAATCTAAATGATGCTTAAAATAACAGCTCTATTTATGGGTAAGAACCATAATTTGATAGACTTCATATTTTTACCACTTTCTTTTTAGAGCCATAAAAAAAAAAAAAACTAATTGACTTGATCTTTTAGAAAATCTTTAGGTTGACAGAAACACTGAGCAGAAAGTTTTGAGAGCTCCCATGTATCCCTTTCCCACACATACAATTTCCCTTATTACTAACATCTCGCATTAGCATAGTGCATTTGTCACAGCTGATAAGCCAGTATTCCAGATACTGCAGGGTGGAATCATCTCTCTTTCCCGGAGGTGGGCAGGTCCGACGCATTCTAGGAAGGTTGGAATTTTGTCTAGTACTAAAAAAAGAAAAGATACTTGGGATTGCTGATATAAGGCACACGTGCAATATTTAAAATGTGTTCACAGGGGCACCTGGGTGGCTCAGTGGGTTAAGCCTCTCTGCCTTCAGCTCAGGTCATGATCCCAGGGTCCTGGGATTGAGCCCCGCATCGGGCTCTCTGCTCAGCAGGGAGCCTGCTTTCCCTTCTCTCTCTGCCTGCCTCTCTGCCTACTTGTGATCTCCCTGTCAGATAAATAAATAAAATCTTGAAAAAAACATGTGTTCACATTTAGAAGTATTCATAAACAATGTCAATTTCCTTTTACTACAATCTTAACCATCTCCTAACATCTAGCAATCACCAATAGTTTACTGAACTAAAAAAACAAAAGGAAGAAAAAAGCCAAAACCCATGAAGGTGACTTTACCTGAAGAATAGAGTCATCTTGTTATATTCTACTTTCCTCACATGTAAGGGGGAGAGAAAAACTGGATAGGAAAGGGAAGGTTTTTCTTAAGCTACTAAATTTCCATGCTCCCTGGGGGATCAGTAAGGTTTTCCAGAGTAAAAAGCCACATTCCTGGGTGCCTGGATTGCTCAGTTGGTTAAATGTCTGCCTTCGGCTCAGGTCATGATTCCAGAGTCCTGGGATCCAGTCCTGCTTCCTGCATTGGGCTCCCTTCTCAGTAGGGAGTCTGCTTCTCCCTCTGCCCTTCCCCCATGCTTGTATTTTCTCTCTCAAACTCTCTATCTCTCAAATAAATAAAGCTTTTTTTTAAAAGCCACATTCTTTGAGAGTACACTATAGACACAGATTTCAACAGAATTGATATCAATGATACTTAGAACCAAGCAAGTATCCTTTGATTGCAAAATAGATCTAGCCTCTTGGCCAAAAAAAAAAAAAAAAAGGCATCCTTTACATCTTTTTTCCTATCAAATTCCAGGAGAATGTAGACTCCAAACTGAAGAATTTTGCGGGCTTCTATTTGATATATTTGGTTAAGCATTATCATTATCATTAAATGGGGAGGTGATATGTCAGAAATGTTAGCTCTACATAACAAATTTTTTCAACTAAAACCATTCAGTAATCTACCCAGGATAGTAACAATCCGTTTAAGAAAAAACTAATAAAGGATAAGGTTAAATAATGAAACAACATTTTTATGAAGTCCATCAATTGGTGGATTTTATTTTCCAAATTTTGTTGAACAAAGCACCTATGTTTGACCCTCACCAAGCCCGTGCTAACTTGAATCTTTAGAACAGTGATTTCCAACCAGAGATGATTTTATGCTGGGGATATTTGGCAATATCTGAAGACATTGTTGATTGTCACATCTGGTGGGAGGTTGCCTGCTAATGGTGTCTAGTGACTGGAGGCCAGAAATGCTGCTAAACATCCTCTGAGGCACAGGACAGCCTCCCTCCAGAGTTAATAGTGCCAGGGTTGAGGAGCTCTGCCTGGGAGGAACACACCGTGAAAACCACAGTTGACTTATTTTTCACTAACTTCAGCTTAAAGTGCACAGATACTTTATGGAAGGCTCTTCTCAAAATCCAAGCAAAATGCAGTTTCTGGTCAATGTACATAAAAGCTGAAAAACTTTTAAAGGATTCTACTACATTAAAGGGCATAAGAGAAATGTATTTATTGCTTCTGTTTATTAAGCATATCAGCATGCGTATTGCCCAAGTAAAGCCCAACAGTGATCCTTCCCTTGTTGATTTGGTACATAACAGGACACTAATCAAGATTCCTGCAGCTGATGGTCTATCACAGGGTAGCTGATTCAGTGTAGTTACTACTTCCCTTTGAAACTGCAGCTGCTGCTGGGCCCTCTGGCTCACTTTGAAAATTGGTGGTTCTGAAAGCTTAAGATACTATTTTTACTCTTCTTATTTGGCTGTGACCTGTGTAACTACGTTCCTGCTTCTCATTTTCCTTGGTTTGGTCACACTGGTTGGGAATGGATGTGTGTGTGTGTGTGTGTGTGTGTGTGTGTGTGTGTGTGTGTGTGTGTTTAGGACAAGGGGAGGGATTGTAGTTCCTCAGACAAGGCTCAGATAATTTCTCTTTCAGGATTATCTTTACGTGGAAAACCAGAATTTATGTTTCACAAAATCGGATTTTCCTTTCATATGTATTCTTTATTAAACAAACAATCTTTTCCTTTAATTTAAAAACAAGGAAAATGATATTTGAATATGTTGGGCACTAAAAAAATATCTGGGCTTAAGTTCAATTTAGAAGAAAATTAAGAATTTTAAAGAAAACATGAATTTATATGAACCATTCAGAAGGGAGTATTAGAATATATAAAAGCTTATTTCAAAAGAGATCACAATAGAAAAATAATTTGACTTCATTTCAATATAATGAAGATTAAATATTTTAATTTGCCAGACCCCTGGGTGACTCAGTCAGTTATGAGTCTGCCTTCAACTCAGGTCATGATCCCAGGGTCCTGGGATCCAGTCCTGCAACAGGCTCCTTGCTCAGTGGGGAGCCTGTTTTTCCTCTGCTCCTCCCCATGCTCGTGTGCTCTCTCTCTCTCTCTCTCTCTGTCTCTCTCAAAAATAAATAAATAAAACCTTTAAAAAAATAAAAATTTTAACTTATCTGACACTGTCACTGGGCTTTAGCTTAAAGCAGGTTTTGTGGGAACAGACATGCTGATAACCCCGTTTAGAGTGCTACAGTCCCATGAAGTCATCCATGTATGAAATGTTTCAAGATTCCACATGCTAAGCATGATGAAATGAATTTTTAGGTTCCATTCTGCCACTGTGCATATTTAGACTCATTCCACACAAGAAGAATGTCCAAGATGTCATAACATGTCACAGCGTCATAGAATGACAAGATCTGTGCCAACTAACTTCCTCTTTTCTAATACAACAATAATTTTTCATCAAGTACTATGTATGATATTTTCAGTTATTTTATCATTCAAATGGTTCATACACTGCCAACAGCATTTCAGCATTCAAGGACCTTGACACTGGGACTTTTGGAGGTTGAATAAGAGCCTGACAGTGTTTTAGTATACCAGGTTTTTAGTTGACTCTATGTGGAGTCTGACAGCTACATATAAATTTTAAACTCTGGTGAATAAAGAGAACATTCAATGACTACCAATGAGTGTACTAGGCTCACCAAAGAAAGTTCTTATCTGCCTAATGCTTCCTAGGGAGTTTTTTTTTAAGCTTTACCCTACAATTTAGCTGGCCTCTAGATCATTTGGCCCCCAAATACCAAGTCCTTCATAACATTACCTGCCTGCACTAATGAGAAAATCAAGAATGCACTTGTGTGTCTAAAACCCCTTGGAGATCAGTGAAAGCTGGAAGCACTTTTAGAGGTGGTATAATTTATGCCATTATTCACAGGCAAAGAACATGAGGGTCAGAGATTTTAGTTGCTTAAGCCCTCAGAGCTCTTTTGTAACAGAGCTAGGATTAGAATTTAGGTCTTTAGCTCTTTAAAAGAGTAACATTTAAAAGGAATAATACAGAACAACCCATATCTTTAAAACAAGTGCTCATTTCTATATGAAGGCAAGGTGATTAAAATAGGTTCAAATGCATGATGTATTTTATCAATGTAGTGTTTCACTATTTTAATAAGCATTGTTTAAGAATTTCAATTAACTTGTAAAAATGTACATAACAACCTCAAAAAAAGAATCATATGTTTATACAATTTTAAAAAGATTCAAACAAAAATAAATAAAAATAAAATAAAATAAAAAAGATTAAATGCTGCCTGTAGGTTTCTCAGAGCAGCCTTAGTAGAGGGGCTGAGTTTTATCTCATCTACTTTATCTCCAAATGGCCATTCTAAATTTGACATGTAAAGTCATATCTATCATTAAAAAAATAAAATGAAAAGGAAGTCAACTTTGGTTATAATTTTTTTCTGATAATGTACACAGTGTCATATAATTTAAATAACAATGATACTCATTTTAATACATATGTCTACGTTATTAAAATAGAATATGAACTTTGTATTGTATATGAAGTCAAAAATATATGTAGTGTTAATTACAAAATTTCCTTGGTAATTTCTATTTGCAAAATTTCCTTGGTAATCTCTATTTGCAGAAATGGCAGCAGTAGATTGTGATCACAATCTTCTAAAAATTAGATTGATTACTTTTATTGCACAATGTTTAAGTGAGCGCACCATAACTCAAGATTTTAGGTCATTTGAAATAGCCTAGTCTGGGAACTCAGCTTAAACTTTCCAAATAACATAGGATGTTGGCATGGAGTTATTGACTATTTATCCTCATTGGTGAGACATATAAATCTGAATGTAACTGCAAGTAGTTTCTGATTTTCCCTCCCAGAGGAGTTATAAATATAGAGAATATTTTCCCCATTCTGAATAAAACTTTGGCACATTTTTGAACAGACAAATACTATAGTCATTATGATATATTTGACCTGAGATGGCCCTACGAGACTTAGTTAGGCAGCACCATGGGTTTGGAATAAAGAAGTTTGCTATTGTCCTGGTACCTCCTGGTTTTGCAGAGTTCTTGGTGGTGTTGCCTAAATCCTACACATCGTCAAAACTATCTGATTAAACATGTGATGCATAATCTGAATTCATTTTCAAACAGGACTCTACCACTCTCAGAGTAGTCTGTATCACTCTAACTTCTTTTAGTGTTTCTTCTATAGAAATCTGTCAATGTATCTCAGTGTTTCTATGGAAACCAATGTTGAATTCTTCCATTTTGTATCTTACAAATTTGGAGCATGGATGTAACCAGCATAAAATTATTACATTCAATGCTTGAACTCTTTAAAACCCAAGGTATTTTCTAAAACAGTGTTTCTTGAACTTTAGTATGCATAACAATGACTTAAGAATCTTGCTAAAATGCAGGTTCTGATTCAGTAGGTCTGGGGTGGAATCTGAGGTTCTTCATTTTCAATAAGCTCCTAGGTGATGTTGATGCTGCTGGTCCTTTGTAGCAAGACTTTAAAAGATACCAGATAAAATCAAGCAGTTGACTCATAGCAACTTATTTTTAGAATATATAATTCCATAGCAGTTGTGAAAAAATATTTTTCTCCTACTTTATAGTAAACTCTTCACTTAAAGAAGAGCAGATATTGGGGTGCCTGGGTGGCTCAGTGGGTTAAGCCTCTGCCTTCGGCTCAGGTCATGATCTCAGGGTCTTGGGATCGAGCCCCGCATCGGGCTCTCTACTCAGTGGAGAGCCTGCTTCCCCCTCTCTCTCTGTCTGCCTCTCTGCCTACTTGTGATCTGTCTGTCAAATAAATAAATAAAATCTTAAAAAAAAAAAAAAAGAAAGAAGAGCAGATATTGTTGTGCCCAAATTTCGAGACCCTCCCAAAGACGACCACCAGAGTCCAGAGTCAAAGCCAAACAGCAAGGGTCGTTTATTATGAGTTCGAACCCGGACCTCCGCACACTCGTTGCCGGTGACGCTAAGAGGTCCCGAGCTCAGGATCACAACATCTTTTATACACTATTTTTGGGGAAGCAGGGATTTAGCATACATCATAGTATCTTGTAACAAATCGCCACATACCGCGGGAAAATCAAAAAGGAACTCTATAATATGACTGGCGCGCTACAGAGCGGGAAAGGGCTGGGAACAGATTATTGGTTAGGTCAAAGGGCTGTCATTCTTCAAACTGCTGAGTTGGCACCGTTAGGGTATGTGTCACCTCAGGATTGACCGGGGTCTTCCTGTCAAGCCGCGGGGCGCCAGATGGTTGTTATCTTTTGGCCTAAAGCTGGATGGGGGGTCCGGGAGCAGTCATTCTGTCATGTCCAATTCTGGGTGGGGGTTTCTCTGGCGTCAGGTGGCTGTTATCTCTTGGCCCAGAGCCGGAGGAGGAGTCCGGGAGCAGCCATTCTGTCAGGTTCAATTCTAGGTGGGGGATGTGTGGTTACAGAGTGTCTATAGAAATTCTGCTGGTATTTCTCCATCTCCTCATGGGTTAGCAAGCGAAAGTACAGAAGCAGAAATAGCGGTAATGGTTATAATTTAGGCATCTCAATATAAAAGCCTGGGGGGCTGTGTAAATACACAATGGAGAAATGTTCTTCTTTTCTATCAATCTGAGATTTTGCAGATTGGCTCACACAAGCGAAATCTTAGAGGTTTTCATCGCAGTGTCTGCATAACGTGGAGGAAACTTCCCTGAAGCTAACCCAAGGATTCTCAGGTCCATCCTGGTGGAATGGTCACTTGGAGACTCTGAGGAGGCCTGGGATGACTTTCTGCACCAAGTACTTGTAAAGCTTTCAGATGACAACCATTATGGACATAGATATAATTAGTTGCATTCCTGTATGAGTTTCCAGGTATATATGGATGTGTAATGTATATGTGTGTGTTTACTTCAAAACAGAACAGAGAAACTAAGAAGAGAATACTTAACAAAAAAAATAAAACCCAATGCCCTAGAGAAAAACATTATAACACACAATTGTAACTGGGTTTGCTTTTCCCCTTCAGCACCGCAATTGTTCCCATCCTTCATCCCGTCTGTTATTATATAATGTTGTTATAGCTATTGTTTGTCATCTCCTCTTTACCATATCACCTGTTTATTGCCTTAGATAATATTTCCTGTTTGTGTCTGACATGGAATTCTATTTCAGGGAATTTCACCAGCACAGTTCCATGAACCTGAAAAATATTTAATGTGACCTTTGGATTAAGTGATCTATGCAGCATACAATTAGTGACTTAGTGCCCAGCAAAATAGGTTTGCTATTATTTCATCTCTCCTAGACATTTTCTCCTTGAAATTAATGACATGGCAAGAAAATAGAGGAAAAAGTGATTTCAATAGCTAGTTTTTTTTTTTTCATAGAGAAAGGATATGCTCACTGGTGAGCATATAATTCCGAGTGTAACTGCAAGTGATTTCTCATTTTTTTTTTCTCTAAAGGAGTTTAAATAAAGCGAATATTTTTTCCCATCCTGAATAAACCTGTAAGGGCCTTTTTAGCCAGAGCGATGCCATCCGGTTAAACAGTGATTTTGTTGTTTAAGCAGTAAAACTTAAACTGACCCTGCCCACCCCAGGGAACTTACTTAAAAGCAAGTCCTGGAAACCAGCCCCAGGGAGCAAAACCCAAATGCAAAGGTGGGTCAGGCCAGGTGGAGACATCCAATCGGTAGGGGCGCATACTGTCTCCCTAGCTACCAAGGAGTATGGGCCCCACCTTTCGGGCACCTTTTGGGTACCAATTCTGACCAAGATAGGCTAGTTCAAATATCTACTATAGGGTAAATTGTAATTAAATTGGTCACTCGTGTGTGACCTAGCATGACTGGGCAGCTTTCTCTGTGTGTGTTACAATCTCATTGACCACCTGTGCATGGCCAGGCCCAACCACATGGCCTTTGCCCTTAAAAGCTAGTATGTAAGGCAGAGAGGGGTCGCCTCTTTGCAAGAGACGGCCCCGAACGGTTGGTTTGATTCTCGATGCTTGGCGCGAAATAAAGCTTTGCCTGACCTTCGCTTTGTATCAGTCTCGCTCCTTTAATCATGGACCCATTATTGGGGGACCTTTCAAACCTTTGGCATATTTTCAAACAGAAAATCACTTTATAATATGCGTGGCCTGCTGTGGCCCTACGAGATTAAGTGGGGCAGCACAGTGGGTTTGGAACACACAAGTTTGCTATTCTCCAGGTACCTGTTTTGCAGAGTTCTTGGTGGCGTTGCCTAAATCCCACACATCATCAAAACTATGTGACTAAACATGTGATGCCTAAACTTGAATTCATTTTCAAACAGGACTCTACCACTCTCAGAGTAGTTTCCTGTGAGGAATCAGTAAATTTGAAATCAGAAAACTGTCTTCACTTACTTTGATTACTGTCCAGTTATAAAACAGATCACTATTCTACAATGGAATGTTAAATAGGAGTATATTTCTTATCAAATATTAAACACCATGATTTTTCCTCTTGAATTGAGCAGTTGCATTTATTAAGAGCATTTGTGAGTCAATATTTATACAAGAATAAATACCCCTTATCTGCAAGAGGCTGAAAGAACTAATCAGATTAAATGTATTACTTTTACAAAGATTTAATGTTTAATGTACAAAGAATTACAGTTTAAGAAGCTCCCAGTAGAGCAAAGAAAGAGGTAAGTAAATTATGCTGTTTCTAGGTACTTAGTAGACATAATATACATTTCATTATCCACATGCATAAACCATTAGCAGTAGAAAAGAAATGAACACACAAAACATTTGTTCTTGAAGTAATCATACATGCTTTAATAACTTTAAGAAATGAGCTAGAGAAATTCGCCTTTAAAAACCACATTTAGTACTTCATATGGAAAATTCAAATACAATAGCCAATGGATTTAAAAAAAAACAACAGCAGCTTCTTGATCATGATTTATGATACTACATTAAAATAAAAGTAACCTCTAAGTTCTATTTTAGAATAACTCCTTTAGGATTGCTATCTATAAGGAATATAAATGGATTTGTATTTGAAGTTGATATATGTGTATATAGATTGGAATTGTATTTTCCTATTTTGATCTGCTATTTGGGAATTCTGTTTGAAATATACTGGTTTTTAATTATACATTTATAAAACTGGAATTTGGCTGAGTATTTATCTTGTAGGATGTAGTATAAATACATGTCTGTATTACACCATGCTAAAATAAGAAAAGTCTGTTTCTTCATTAACTCTTGGTCATCAGTTGCTCATAGAACTGGTCCCATCAAGTGTTTCTCCAAACTCAATGCATCATACATCACCTGGGCACTTTATATATTACCTAATTCATACAGATAAGAACTCATACTAACAAACAGGTATACACACACACACACACACACACACACACACACACACACACACCCCATTTGTATCACCAAGATCCAAAACACTTGAAATGGTTTTTATTAATTCATAATGATTCTAATGACAGGTGATATTCCATGCTATATAACTATGGTTAAAACAACTAGTGACAATTTCTCACATTTAAAGAAACTATAGATTTTTCGCATTCTAACACTCCCTGTGAGATAGCATCGTTCCTCTAACTGGCTGATGGGTTAGATGTGAAAGCAGGGAATGGGACTCATGTCCCAAGAAAACTAGGCCCTTTATCTGAGATTGTGGTCCTAACTTGCTCATGTACACTTGTTATGGTCCATTTTTAATTGTAATAGTAAATTAATATTTGTTCAAATTCATATTATGTTGCTGTAGGTTTGAACAGAAACTACAATGAGTACTCTCCTTGCATATGTATTTCTAAGTCCTGGATGGGATCTTAACAGTACTTCATTGTTTATACAGTTATCTTTACAAAGCTTTTGATAAAATACATGTTCAGTACTTGACTTTGTGGTGCATCAGTTAGCTTTCTTTTAAGTGGTAAAGAATAAACCATTCTATTTTAGACGAATGATGCATGTGACCAAAAATCGCCTTCAAGAATAGGGAAATAAAGAAAGCACTTCTAGCTAACATTTAGAAAATACAGAATGATTAGTTTCATTGAAGTTCCCAATTAAATGGAGGTGTCAAAGTAGTCATTTGTATTCTACCCTTCAATTAATTAATGGAACAAGATATAACTTCATGGCACTGATTACTTTGAAAGTACAATACAATGTCTGACATATTTTAGTTCTGGTTTCTATCAAAAAAATCTAAGACTAGCAACATAAGTTCATTCTTGCTTGTAGGAAGTACTAATTCATGAAAGGTACATTCATTCTTGCAGTGTAGCAGAGTACCAGCCAATAAATCGTCCACTCTGGGATTTGATTTTCTTCTAATATTAAAATCATTATTGTTGGAGAAAGCTCAGCTCTACAGTTCTCTAATTACAATGTCTTTCTAATTTTTCTCTCTTGGTCCAGTGATAATGACAATGGCCAGCAAATGATCAAATTTGATTTATGTTCCACATCAAGTATCCCGTTGCTCTGGTGAGTGTCATCTCCTTCAAATAATTTATCTCTTTCGAAATCCCCAAAATATCATAGGAAGCTGCAAGAAAAATCATTTGTGAAATGTTGCAAGAGGGAAAGTGTGAAGTGCAAGTGTGAAGTGTTGCAAGATGACAAATATTCATGATGTCTCAAACAAATTTATGGTAAAGGGACAAACTCATGTGGTCTTCCTTTGCCCCTGCCCCTGAAAATGCTTGATTCACTGTGATTCATCTACTGCTAACTCCCTGCCTTTCTCCTGGGTGCAGTTGTTGTAGACCTGCTTCTGGTAAACTTGCTATGTTCACTAATTGGTTCCAAGAGTTTTTGGTAGATTCATTGGTAAAAAAAAAAAATCATGCCATCTGCAAATAAAGATAGTCTTATTTCCTCTTTTCCAACCTGCAGTACTTTTATTTCCTTTCCTGTCTTATTCACTGGCTAGGACTTCTAGTACAATGATGAGTAAGAGCTGTGAGAAGACATTCTTACCTTCTTCCCAATCTTAGGGGCAAAGTGCCCAATCTCTTGCCATTAAGTGTGATGTTAATTATAGAATATCTTTATCAAGCTGAAGAATTTCTTCTGTTACTAGTTTTCTGAGAGTGTTTTTTAAATTATCATGAACACATGCTGAATTTTGTCAAATATTATTCCTGAATCAGTTGACATAAGTGTGTGATTTTTCTTCTTTTGCCTGTAGATGTGGTGGATTATATTGATTGATCTTTGAATACTGGACTAGCCTTGCATACCTGGAACAAATCCCACTGGTGTATATAATTTGACTTATTCATTGTTGTATTTGATTTGTTAGTATTGTGTTGGAAATGTTCATGTCTATATTCATGAGAGATACTGACTATAGTTTTTCTTTCTTTTAATATCCTTATATGGTTTTAGTATTAGGGTAATTCTGAACTCATAGAATGAGTGTTAAGTGTCCTCTCTACTTCTGGTTCTTGAAGAAGATTGTGGTGAACTTTATTATTCCTTCCTTAAATATTTGGTAGGTTTACCACTGAAACTATCTGGGCATAGTACTTTCTTTTTTGACAGCTTATTTATTATTGCCTCAATATCTTAAAGAGATATTGGTTGTCTCTTTTTACTTCTGTGAGTTATTGTAGTTTATATCTTTCAAGGAATTGATCCAGCTCATCTCAGTTAATCAAATTTGTGGGCTTAGAGTTTCTTATAGCATTCCCTTATTAGGCTTTTAACATCCCAGGATCAGAACTGATATATTTCTATGTTTTCTAAGATACTTAAAAATTTCTCTTGAGATTTATTTTTGGCCCATGTGCTGTTTAGAAGTGTGTTGTTTAATTTCCAAATATTTGGAGATTTTCCAGCCATCTATCTAATGTTTAGTTTAATCTTGTTGTGATGGAAGAACATACATTGTATGATTACTATTCTTTTCCATTTAAGTAAGGTCTATTTTACGGTCAAGAATGTGGTCTATCTTGGTGAATGCTTCATGTGAGCCTAAGAAGAACCTATATTATGTTGTTGCTGAATAAAATACTCTACAAATGTCAATTGGATCTAATTGCTTGATAGTGTTCTTTTAGGTCATATATATCCTAATATTTAGGTGTTAGTGATCCCATGTATTGAATTTCTTTCTTTTTCTTTACACTGTCATACCACACCTTTGTACTTAGGTTCACATATCTAACCACAGTTTCCCTTTGTCTTTCTTTTTCTCATTTTTATTACATACTGCCTTGTTTTTTCTTTTTCTTGTTTTTGTATGTGCATTATCATCAACCAAGTAGTCAATTCATTAGGAGTCTTGCTTCCTTTAGAATTCCTAGCATTCCTAGCACATAGGGGGCACTGTTCACACAGAAGATGAATATAACTGCTGATTGGAATGTGCCAAGATCCCCCAAATCAAGAAGAGAACTGAGGCCCTCCAGCATACCCTGGAAATGCTGGCTTGAAAGGCTGTTTGGTGTTTATCAATGAATGTCTCTGGGAGATTCTTCACCAAAGAAAGTCTTGAATTAACTTTTCTAGAACACGGTCCTTGTATTGGCTGCTATGACAAAGAATCATAAACTAGGTGGCTTTAAATAACAAATTTTTTTTTTCTTTCTCAGTTATGAGGGCTAAAAGTCCAAAATCAAGCCATTGGTAGAACCATGCTCTCTCTGAAGCCTCTAAGGAAGAATAGTTTATTACCTCTTCTTGTTCCTTGGGGTAGCAATCTCTGGTGCTCCATAGCTTGCAGAAGCTGACAATGCCACTGATCACTGCTTCTTTTATCACATGGCCTTTTCCTGTGCGTCTCCTTTGTCACCATGTCTGTTCTAGTCTTCTTATAAGAACACTAGGCACTTGGGTTAAGGCCACCCTGATGCTATTCAAGCCAGTACAGTCCTCTACTTGGTAATGAAAAATGTTATGCAGACACTTTTATTGTGGCCTCTAACTCCCTCTCAGGGGTCCCCACATGCATTTCCTGAATCTAGAGGAAATTCACAGTGAAAGGGAGGATGAAACCCACAGCAGACACTCGGTTTCCTCACCCTGATGTTTGGCTATTTTTCCCTTCCTGTCCTATATTTCCCAACACTTAGTGAAACAAAGCACACAACTCTTTCAGGTTCCTGCATATTCCATTTCCTCGTAAGAATTTATCTATTTTGGTGGAGAAAACATTCTTATTTAATCTGATAACTAAGACCAGGATATGATGAGAAATTCTATTGTTCCTTTAAGAGTAATAGAAATGGTAAATATTCATTTTAAGAGGCATCTTCTGGAGCTGCATTAACTTTAATCAAAGGCAGGCCTCCAAGAGTCAACATGGCAACGGCTGCTAGGGAAGGCACTTCGGAGCAGATGGGCATTTTAGCTTTTCCAATCCTGCCAGGTAACTGGTTTCCTACTTTATCTGCATTTCCAGTGGCCCTGTTTGCCAACAACTTGTTTGTGTGTGGGTTTGCATAATACTTATTACAAAGAAAGGCTCTCTGGCATCATGAGAATAATATGGGTTGGAGACTATTCACTATGAATGAATTATGTTTCTCTATATTTTATCCTTTGAATTTTTATCTCACAAGATTTCATTATATGATTTTTTAATGCTAACATGAGATTAAGAAAAATACCATTTTGTAGTTGTTTGGATCAATGAAGTTCTTGGAAAAGGACAGTTGTTGAATGTCAAAGGGAAAAGTTTATTTCATTAGCTAGCTCTGGACCTGTTATTTCACTAGTATTGATATTTAAGTGGATCCTAAATGGAAAAAGCCATAGCAGGGAGCCCTCTGAATACAGATTGAAAACGTCAAAGTATGTAACTATTACTGCTCTGCTTTAAAGAAAAATCAGGTTGGATAAATATTTTCCAGCTACTCCTATGGTTAAAATATGTTTCAATTTCAGCCAGTCTTTATTGTGCTAATTGGAAATACATACACACAAACACTCTTTTCTATACAACTCTTTGTATTTCTTTTAAGGAAATACTGTATTGTCCTTTAAGGAAAATATGATACAAAAAGGAGAATCCAAAGAATTGGATTTGCCAGGTCCTGGCTCATACAGATTAAATTGCCATTGAACAGAAGAAAGAGCTATCTGGCCAAACACTCAAACTCCAGAATCAAAGATGGTTCATCTGGAGGAACGACATGCATCCAGGCTTCACCACTGATGTTTGGCTGGTTGATGGTGTTATATAAACTCTCACCAACACAAGCAACAGTGATGTGGGGATTCATGGGTAAAGGCCAAATTAGCATCTTTGTGCTTTCCATTTTAAGGCTGAATTCATACACAGCTGATAACATTCAAATCTCATCTCATGTAATGAAAGCAGAGAAAATGAATTGTTTTGCTTTAAGCAGGACACTGTTTCATTTAAGTGAATGCAAATCTTTTGGCTCTTTGATACAGCTCAAGATTCTGCTCATGGAAAACAGTCTGTCATGCTTTGGCATTTGCACTGACATGCACAATATCAGAGAATACTAGGAGGATATATTTTATTTTGTTTCAAATAACTTATTTCATGGTCACACTTAAAATAATGTACATACAACAGGAAAGTAAAGAGCTTCAATTGGCAATTTCTAGTAGGGAACAGTCACAAATAAAAACAAAACAAGTGGAACAAGATGCTATATATTTTCCTTTGTTCATTTGAAAAATACTTGAATTTGACTTTTTAAATATTTACATATATAAATGAAATGCTGGTTTCAAATAAGATACAACCAGATTACCAAAATTATTGATTACCACAGTAAAATACTGATGATTTGTATAATGTTCTAAAGAAGTACATACATTCTGGTTTTGGCATTTTGGACATAGTCATTGTAGTGTGCCCATATACTTCCTGATTAGAACCTGATTCTGACCAGCCAATGTCCATAATAAGAAAGAATAATCAGGTAACAAATACATCTCTCTCTTTTTATATTCCCCCACTAACTCTCTCCAGAAAAAGAAGAAAAAAACTAGGTTTATCTTGGTTTACCTCCAACAATAATTCAAGAAATATTTATTGAGTATGACTATGGCTTCGGTGCTGGGAGTATAATGATGAACAGGGCTGTCACAGATCCTGCTGATAAATATCTCACACTCTAGCCTGAGAAGACTGATGCTCAGACATGCAATTTCAATGCTGTGTATCAAGGGACATGACAAGGGTAGCTCAGGAGCTGACAGTGCACACAGCAGGAACATCTATACTGGACTTGATGGCTCAGAAGGCTTCCTGGGGAAGGGTGTGTCTCAAATGGACCAAGAAGGATATGTAGGATTAAGCCACAAAAAGATAGGGTAGGATATAGTAAGGGAGATCTGGGAAGAAAGGACCAGAGAGAAGAAAGAGCGTGATAGGTTAAGAACCCGATGAAAATTGTGACTTTGTGGGAGTATCAGAAGGGATGGAACAGAGATTAGGAAGGAGAGGGCAGGTACTAAAGGGCCTTGTGTAACACTTGAAGACATTTAAACTTGAGTGAAGTGGTCAGAAGGTTCTTACAGTAATCTATTTTAAGCCTGCATCTTGATTATAAATGAGGGTTAACATTATTGAAAAAAATAACTAATTGTTTGCTACTTCTTTTTCCAAAGATTTTAGATATTTTAGAATACACAGAGATTTGAATGTAAGGATTCCAGCAGAAAATATCTCTGGGAGTTAACTGTGAAAAAAATTTTACCACAAAATGTTTATGTTTATACACTTTTTATTAGAAAATCAGAACTGGAAAACTCAATGATTTTGTCTTTTAGGAAGCTCAAAACACATTTTGTGTTGCACTCCTCTAAGGTGTCAAGTACATGTTTCTTTTCTTTTTTTTTTTTTTTAAGGTTTTACTTATTTATTTATTTGACAGACAGAGAGAGATCACGAGTAGTCAGAGAGAGTGGGGAAGCAGGCTCCCCACTGAGCAGAGAGCCCAATGCAGGGCTTGATCCCAGGACCCTGAGACCATGACCTGAGCTGAAGGCAGAGGCTTAACTTACTGAGCCACCCAGGGGCCCCACATGTTCCTTTTACTCTTCCTTGTCATTTACATTTTCTTGTTGAGAAGTATTTTGATATTACTTACTGTCTGGAATTTTCTCTAGAAGAAAATGGATATGGATGGATATATATACACATACACACACACACATATATATATATTAAAAAGGAAACATTTGAATTTCCTAGTTTTTCAATTTTAATCAGTAATTTTAGTACATAATTTCATAAGGAGAATTCTTTGATCAAGACAGAAATCTTACCAAAAGGAAAATCACACTTAAGTCTTTGAAATTAAAATATAACCGGAAGAATAACTGAATAGCTTATTATTCTTCACTGCTGTGGGAATTACTAGATAGTCAATTGATAACACAAAAGAATACATAGGTAGGTAGGTATGTAAATGGATGGATGGATAGATGACCAGATGGATGGATGGATGGATGGATGGATGGATGGATGGATAGATGGGTGGATGGACAGATAGACTGATATATAGGTAACTAGCTGAACTATATCTTGAATTTCAGCATAATGCTTTTCCCCAATATTTGAGCTCTATGTGTGTATGCATATATGTGTGTATATGCTTATATTTGATATATGTCAAATACATATTATATTTGGTATGTGCATCAAATACATCAGGGGTTTATACCTTATTTAGTCACACACTGTGGGTGGATGGATATACATATATCCCACCCTGCTGCCCACTAACGCTCTCCATTAGCCCTTAACTGGCATGCAATAGGTAAAGCAAACAAGCAAGTCCTATGCCCTAACAACCTCTAGCCACAAATTCAACTAAGACGGCAAAATGGGAAAGGGGATCTTACTAAATTAACAAGAAAGAGACAGAGAGTGGGACAGGAACTTGTCATTTGGTCTTGCCTGCCCTCTTTGGACATGACTAGAGTTTACTATTTCGCTTCAACATGGGAAAAGCAGTTAGGCAAGTTATGTAAAATATGTGGGGGCACCTGGGTGACTCAGTGGGTTAGGCCTCTGCCTTTGGCTCAGGTCATGACCTCAGAGTCCTGGGATCATACCCTGCATGGGGCTCTCTGCTCAGCAGGGAGCCTGCTTCCCGCTTGCTCTCTCTGCCTGCCTCTCTGCTTACCTGTGATCTCTGTCTGTCAAATAAATAAATAAAATCTTTTTAAAAAAGTTACATTAAAAAAAGTTACATAAAATATGTGATAATGGACAAAATGGATAGGAGACTTAAGAGGCCATGTGTTCCCTAGGACATTGTATATATAAGCTTTTAGCTTATTTCTGTCAAAATGTGAAAGAAAATTAAGAGATTTAATTGTTTAATTAAATTGATACACAGAAAAAATATGTCAACTTTACTCAACCACAGATTTCATACCTTCAAATAACATTCAGTAGCTTTTTAATATTAACATGAATATATTACATTTAAATATTTTTATTATTATAGAAAGAAAGTCTTGCAGTAACATAATTGGTTCCTTCTCTTTATCAAAAATCTATTATAAATTATTCTTTCAACTGAAGATTTTGCTCTACCATGACAAGACTATGTTTAAAATTTTAAAACAGGGGCTCCTGGGTGGCTCAGTGGGTTAAACCTCTGCCTTAAGTTCAGGTCATGGTCTCAGGGTCCTGGGATCAAGCCCCACATCGAGCTCTCTCTCAGTGGGGAGCCTGTTTTCCCCTCTTTCTCCCTGACTGCTTCTCAGCCTACTTGTGATCTCTCTGTCAAATAAATAAATAAACTCTTTATTTTATTTTATTTTTTTAAAAGATTTTATTTATTTGTTTGATGGACAGAGATCACAAGTAGGCAGAGAGGCAGGCAGAGAGAGAGGAAGCAGGCTTTCTGCCGAGCAGAGAGCCCGATGCAGGGCTCGATCCCAGGAACCTGGGATCATGACCTGAGACAAAGGCAGAGGCTTTAACCCACTGAGCCACCCAGGCGTCCCATAAATAAACTCTTAAAATAAACTCTTAAAAAAAAAAAAAAAAACAAATACTTCTCTCATTCATGTTTATTTTTAAAGGGAATCAAAAAGAGATCCTCTTTTCTAAATAATATATTTCAGAAATGCACAGGAAAACTCTTTAATATTATAGTGATAATCAGAAGAAAAGGACAGAATTCACCTTATGTAGTCTTATTACATACTTTTCCCCTAGATCATACTAAATGCAGCCTCATAAGTTAATTTCAAGTCTTTGAAAAAGATACAATCTTAAGAAATTAGAAAGGAATTTAAGTTCCAATTTATAAAACATCACCTTTCCACATGGGAAAGGTTGGAAATCACAGACTAATACCACTCCATAAATATTCCAAAGAAACAACATATGAATGAGATAGTGGGCAGGAGGCAAAATGATGATAAGTCACATCTAATAATATAATTAACTTCAGGCTTCATAGAATGCTTTCCATTTTCCAAATCTTTACAAGATATGCAAAGAAAATTCTCAATTGCCCGAGAGGTAGATGATAAACTCATTTTCCAAATGGGACACTGAGGCATAGAGATGTCTTTTCTACAGGCTGCAAAAAAATGGTCAGCAGCAGAATGAAGAGAAGATGCGGGAGGAACAGGTTGCCATTGTGTATGCATGGCTGTCCGAACCCTGACAGCCGCATGACAGGAATTACATCGGTCCATCTGCAGCCCGTGCCCCATTTTACTCTATGACAGGTACAGCTGATGGAAGTTTGAGCCTCCATCTAAAGTTGACAGCACATCTATGTGCCATTGTGAAACCGGTGAGATCAACTTGAGGAATGATTATTTACAGTGGCCTCCTCAGACTTAGGAAGGCAAGCTAGGTTGAAACTACATAGAATGTATTTCAATAAATGAGATTAAGACATGAAATGCAATGAAAGGACAGCTGATGTGATAAGATAAATTACAACTTCTCTTCAATATTTCTCCTGTTATTCTACAGAGATGTTTATGAGTATAATTAAAAATAAATTCTCAAACAATTGGATTTGAAATTTAATTCATATCTCTCTGTTGATGTGAGCCTTGACATACATGCTCTTAAGTGAGGAGGGAATAAACATAGTGTAATTGTACTGGGCTTTATATTGAACACATCTCTTTCTAGAATACAAAAATGTATGCTTATCTGCTGCTAAGAACCAAGCTCCTCAAATATACTAAAACACTAAAAGAAAATTTGCTTATTTCACAGAGTTTGGTATTAGCCGAGCAAACAATATGGCTATAACAGGGGTACACTTGGAGGAGAGATATAGGAAGATGTGGGAGATGCAGAAAAATAAACAACCAACTTTAGGCTCATGAGAATGACGTCCAAGAGTGCCAACCCCGCAGTTACTGTGCAAGGACCCAGTACATGAGGGACACACTAATATAGATGACACACAGTGTTACCCAGTTTATTCTTGTGATTGGTGGCCTGTGGTTACCTGTCACGTGGAGGATGACATTGGAAGAGAGAATGCCACTAGAGTTTTGGGCCCGAGCCACATAGAGGCCTGCGTCTGCCTCACATACCTTCGGAATGAACACCGAATGTCTTGTCTCCTTGTGTAAAACCTGTAAGTGCCCATCAGCAGACAATTTCTGGCCCTTCTTGTACCTGAAGCAGAGAGTCAGTTTTTAAAGTCAGGATCACTGTAAATTCACATCATTTCTAAGCTCTAAAACCCATTGCAAACAAGCCCATTACCATTGTAATACTCTCTTTTTAGTATTAGCAGGAATTTTGCAGCTCCTATGGATTCCAATGGGGCTGTTCATCCTTGAAGCAGAGATTAGAGACTTGTGGCCTAAGAAGTGCTTGACCGGATCAGACCATATTTTTCAAAAAATTGAATTTTTGAACAACATTAAACAGTTGAAATATTGCATGTGAAAATTCAGATATCTAACTATTCTTTTCAAAAACACCAAACAGGGTGCCTGACTGGGTCAGTCGGTTGAGTGTCCGACTCTTGATTTCGGTTCGGGTCATGACCCCAGGGTTGTGAGATCGAGTTTCATGTGGGGCTCTGCACTGGGCCTGGAACCTGCTCAAGATTCTCTTTCTCTCTCTCCCTCTGTCCCTCCCTGTGCCCCAACTCTCTCTCTTTCTCTCTCTCTCTCTCTGTAAAACAAACAAACAAACAACAACAACAAAAACAGCAACACCCCACAAGAAAAATGAAGCCCATCTGGTCACAGAGGGCCACCATTTGCTTATGGCAACAATTACCTAGAGTGTGAAATGGGACTCGTCTATTTGGCCTGTGTCATTCTTTCAGCTGCTATGGAATAAGAGCCTGTGAGTTCTGGGAGTCTGTATTGGAGGGAGACTCGTCCATCCCATCATAGTCACCCCACAAGATCCATGTGAGAACAAAAATATGCTGTTTGGGAGGAAGGTACTTATACAATATTTCCTGGCAAAATAAGTTCATTTCATTTTTATGAATTAATTTCATTAGCATAAAATGATTTATAATTATAAAAGGCACTTATGTAATTGGATTATTACCATTAATGATATGTTTCTAAAAGTTTCCTATGAATGTGAGTACTTAGCTGTCACTTTTTAGGAAGCAAATGATTTATTTTGTATATTCTAGATTCTGGTTTATTTATATCCATGTTCCTTCACCTAAGGAGTGGTGACAAACCAGAATCATTTTCTGTTCCCATTGCTTATGTGATAATTTTGCATTTTTATGAGTGTCCTAAGAATGTTTATTTCCAAGAGCTTGCTAGTTGGTAACTGAGCAAAATCACTGAAAATCCAAAAGCAAGATATTTTTTCACAACGTTGTGATAATTCCTCAACAGTAAATACTAACCAAGTTATTTGTTGTGTGGACAAAACCAAGAAACACTGCAGACAACATTTCTCTTTGGGGTGAACTGATATTTAATAATGAATTAAATAGTTTTTAAATTCATAAATATGAAATTCCTGATCTATAAAAAACCATGCAGTTATAAAAACAAGACCATAAGACAAAAGCATGAATGGCCGCCTTGTAGCACAAGTGTAATCTCTTCTCATCATCTGAGAGACCCAAGTTTTCTCATAGATTCTTTCAGAACCCACTCACACTTCAAGTATCATCAGTGGGCACAAGTAATAGTTGAAATTGTTGATGTAACGTCTACTGAAATACTATGATAAATAAATGCTATTTTACTTATCTTAGTTTACGAATATGAATTCAGTCTCACGTATTTGTAACTTTGTCCTCAGAGAAATCTAACGACATGAAAAATTTCTAAATGTTTAGAAGTAACCCACGTAGTGAGAAAGTGAGAACTACTTTTAAAACAACAGTGATTGAAGGGAGTTGGGGGAAATTGGAAGGGGAGGTGAACCATGAGAGACTATGGACTCTGAAAAACAATCTGAGGGTTTTGAAGGGACGGGGGGTGGGAGGTTGGGGTACCAGGTGGTGGGTATTATAGAGGGCACGGATTGCATGGAGCACGGGGTGTGGTGCAAAAATAATGAATACTGTTATGCTGGAAATAAATTAAAAAAAAAAAAAAAAAAGAGAGACAAAAAAAAAAAAAAAACAACAGTGATTCAAAACTTGTATTCTGCAGCTTACTTTCTATTAAAACAAATACGCTAAAAATTAATGTCTCCAGAGGGAAATCTTATTGTTCACAGCTCAGTTATTATACCACCTTTCAAAACTGGGTTTATTACCTGTCACTGGGAGCTACTGTGAAAGAAATATTTTTATTCCTTCTCTCACACTGAAGAAATTTATAGAAAGAAATCTTAGTGAAACAAACAAATATTATAAAAGTAATGTGTGACTCTGTTGGGAAGAGGGAAAAGATGAAATAGGTAAATGAAAGAAAAGGAGAAAACCCAAATTCTTATGTTTTTTATCGAATACAGGATGTTAAGTTAAATGTCATGCTTACGTAGAAATAAACAATAAGAAAGAATTTCAACTCACAATCTTCAGAAACGTGGAATGTTAGACTAATACCAAAAAAAACCCCAAACAACAACAACAACAAAAACCCCAAAAAACAAAAAACCAAACCCCACAAAAGAGCACGGCTAAGTTGCAGTGCCTTTGGAGTTGGTTACGTGATTATTTTATGTGGTTCCTTTTGCTTTCTTCTGGGGATTAGCCATGCTGTGCCTACAGGGAGAGTTGGGGGTTGGTGTGAGGTTGAATCATGCGAGGTACAGGGTTGCAGAATACTAATCAGCTATCCCTACACCTTTAAGTTAGTGTACACAGAATGATTTGCTCCATCATTCAATGTGTTTATGACTTGTCATTATAAGCTACCCACCATGTCAGAGTAGGCTCTGGAAATCCTGTTACTTCAACTTCCAAAGTCACTGGCGAACCTTCTGTGACAGTTACATTAGACAGGAGTCTGGAGAAATTAGGTGCCTGGCCAGCAAGGCTGACCACAGTGTTCTTTGCTGATGTGCATTTAATCTCGTCTTTGGGGACCATTTGCCTCTGATAGGCCCGTCCGGGGTCTGAGAGAAACCCAAGGCCTGGGAATGCATCCTGGGAAGCATGCAGCCTGTCTTGGGGTTTAGTGATGTTATCACTGACATGCACTTTCTCCCGGGTTTCTAGCAAACGTCCCTGAGCCTGAGGGTGCTGCTGTGAAGCTCTGTCATGCACTTCACTCGGCATGCTCTCTGGATGTTTAGCCCTGATTGTGCAGAAGGCAGTACTTTTTTCCAGAAATCCTCTGGAGGTTAATGGGAGCTCAGCTTTGAACTGGGGGTAAGGCCTCTCAAAATGACTTGAGAAAGTTTCTCTCTCATCATTGTAAGTGTCAGCAAAAGCAGCAGGGGGTGGAATGCCCAAGGCCTGGGCCTCCCCTGGCCTGCTGGCCCCAGTCTGCATCTTGTAGCTGCTTGTGTGAATGCTGAGGGAAGGGCTGGCACGCTCCTCCACGTCCATGTCAGCCGGGCCAAGCGGGGGATCGGGGCTTCCCGGGAGTGGAGGCAAGGAGATGTCATCAGGTGAGACACATTCATATTCTTCTCCAGAAAGCGTGTCTGCAGGCAAGAGCTGGCCTTGGACAGCAGCCTCTCTGTCAGAGGGCGGCTCCTTCAGGTGCTGGGGATACTGACCCTCTCCTGTTCCATTGATGGCCAAATCTCCTGCTCCCTGCACCTTCAAAACAGAAAAGCCAAAGCTTCAGGTTAGTCACTGAATTTTCTTTTTCCAGGCCTCAACTTCAATCAGGCAGACAATCTGAGAAAACCTACAAGTGAGTTCAAGCTTGGGGCCCTGGCACAAGTGGTACAGAACTTGAAACCATCAGTCTGTGGAACCTGGGCCCAGTCCCATGCCGTGACTAAGGAGCTGGTAAACTGACCTCCAGTCTCTGAATGAAATGTGATCGGCCTTATGAAACAGAGGAAAGAACGCCCTAGTTTTCACCTATAATGAGGGGGTTGAATTGGATCAATGTCTTCCAAATCATGATCTGAGGACTGTCCTCCCACCAGCAAATTCTGCTTTGGATTATGGGTCTACACTCCATGGGGACACATAGTTCTTAAATCTCAGAGGCTCCCTTGTTAGGCGATCCCTCAGACCCTCCTAAGAATAACCCCTCTTTCTTTCTTAGGAAAGCCGCTCATTATTATTACTGTGGTGAAGTATGCACAATATGAGACTTACCATTTTAAGCATTTTTAAGTGTATAGTTCAAAGCCGTTAAGTACACTCACATGGACGCAACCATCCATCATCCCCCTCCGGAAATCTTCCGTCTTTCCAGACTTAAACTCTGTGCCCATTAAACACTAAGTTCTCCATTCTCTCCTCTCACCAGTTCCTCCTACTTTCTGTCTTTAGGAGTTTGATAACTCCATATACCTCATATGGAGAAAACCACTTTTAATGACTTAAAGCCCCTTATTTTTATTCTTCCATTGTAAAGTACCTATTAAGCACTTGTTTCCTACTAAGTGCCATGCCAGACATTAGTGAGATGAAATGAGTAAAAGTAAACCAAGTCTGTGCCTTCAGGGAGGTAAGAGCCTAGTGGGGGAGGTGGATATCAATGGAACTATCGCATGTTATGGTCTTCCACAAAAGAACACCAGATATAAAAAGGGAAGGCCTGCCACGCATCCTTCTGTGCCATGTGGAGCGCAGGTCATGCTAGGAGCCTGCGAAAGGCAGTCCTTCACCTCCTGCTTACGCTGATCTAGTATTTCTCCCTGCTAATCCGTGTCTATCTCTGGTTTCAGAAGATGCTCAAATATCCTTTCTGGCATAGATTCGAAAGAGCACTGAAGCTGAAAGGGATCTCATCTATCTCAATGTGTTGTTTTATATCTAATTCTTTTTTCCCCTTTCCTCAGTATTTGGGTGCATTTTTACTTACTTAACAATTACCATGTTTTGTTCTATTGCTACTATGTGCACCTAAGAAAGTTAGGTCTCGCCTTGACTTTGAGTTCTTCATTTTAGCTCATAGTCCTCCCGCTGACATATATTTTATACATAATTTTTGAGAAATAAATATGTTTCAGGTTGAAGATCAGAAGCAAAAACAAAACAATGTTCCTTCTACTTTCCCAGAGATACAAATGGTCCTCAGTTTTAGAGAACATGGTTTCCTTCAGCCATTTAGTAGAAGTTAAAACTCTAGGTTTAAAAATAAGCCAGAAGTTTTTAAAAATCTCTTGTAATTAAAAATAAATTACTAAATAAGCACATAGGCAATAGGAAATGCCCCTCCTTCTTCGGCTTGGCTCTGCTTTTGTTTTCTTTTTCAAAGGGACTTTGATCCAACTTCCTATTCAGTCTAGGAAATCTCCTCCATAACATTCTGGTAACCTCTGTTTGAACACTTTTCCCGAAAGGATGCTTTCTTTGAGGAGAATTTTATGCTTTACTTGTGTTAAGAATCTCTTCCTGGAGGCACCTGGGTGGCTCAGTGGGTTAAGCCTCTGCCTTTGGCTCAGGTCATGGTCTTAGGGTCCTGGGATCAAGCCCCGCATCCGGCTCTCTGCTCAGCAGGGAGCCTGCTTCCCCCTCTCTCTCTCTACCTGCCTCTCTGCCTACTTGTGATCTCCGTCTGTCAAATAAATAAATAAAATCTTAAAAAAAAAAAAAAAAAGAATCTCTTCCTGTATTTAGCAAAGCTATGCCTTCACTAGGTATCTAACAACGGATCTGAGCTAGCCTCCCCGAGCAACACAGGATATGTCTGACTGCTCTCCTCTTTTAACAGTTTTTTGACTGGAAAATTGGTGCCATGACTTCTCATTGAACTAAAACCTCAGGGCTTCATCTGTCTTGACTCTAGGACTTTAATGATCCTGGTCACCTTTTGGGAAGTCCCACTCCCACTGGACTATAAGCTCCCTCACAGCAGGGACATTTGTTGATAGGAGGGTCACCCATAGCCAGGCAACTTCTTAATGACTTCTTTGGGGAACCTGTGTCTTTCCAGAGGAGAATAATGTATTGTCTGAAAATTTGCAACAAGTTTAGGAGAGAAACTTGAGTAAGAATCCAATCTAGTCTCCTCACTCCTCCTCACCTCTTGGGGAGGAAATGACTTAGTCAGCCACAGGTTTAGACTGAGCGTGCTCAGCTCTGGCTTTCTGAGGCCTTTCTTGTTGTTCTGCCTTCCAGAAGATGTGTGTATTTACACTCGCTCTGAAGTCTGAAAGGGCCTGTCCAGAAAGCCTGTGGTTCTCTAGCTGTGCACCCAAGTGTCTGGGTAGGCCGTCTATCTAAATCAGCGAAGAAGTTTTAGGAAACCCTCTAGAAAAGTCCAAGCCATGTTTCCTAAGCCAGTTTTTACGAGTGATTGATTCCTCACTCTTGTGCCTCTTGTTCAGATGGTGCCAAACTCAGAAGGCAATCCAAGAACATTATTTTTTTTACCCTGTACAATACCTAAAGTAGAAAAATGCTGTCCACAGAAAATAACACTATCAGATAATTTCTACTGACAATAAGAGAGAGAGTGTTATCAAATCTTTTTCTAGAAACATTTCAACTTATTAATGTTCCCCTTAAATATGTTTATTTCCAGGATTTATTTACTTTCAGATGGGAACTACTCAGTGGACCAACAACTCCTTGATCTATATGATATATTTTTGTTAAAGTGATTATATTAGTTTTTTTGTTTCTATAAGAACCAGATGTGACTTTGATTCATACTGAGTTTTTAATCAGCTAAAATTTTCTACCTTCTCTATTAATGCCATTGACAGAAGTGTTGAACACTGCAGAGTTAGGACAAAGTCAGATGTCTCCCCAAGGCAAGGCACATTGTCTTCCAGGTTGACACTGTTGAACTATCTAACATTCTTAGAACAGTTATAACCTGACCAAACTCATTCAGTTCATATCTTTCCACCTACTGTAAGAGAGAGATCATGAATGTGTTTATCAAATGACTTTTTGAAATCACAGTAAATTTTGCCTATGGCACTAACCTAGAATTATCCATTAAATAATCATCTCACAAAGCAAAATAAGGTGAATTTAATACAATTTTTCCTGAGTCAATCCATGTTGGCCCTTGGCACTTCTTCCTTTATTCTCAAAGACAAATAACCTTTCAGTTTTTAGGTCATTATCGAATTTCACAAAACTTCCTTTTTAATTTTAATTAATTTTTGAAGTTCAAGTATAATTAACATACAGTGTTAAATGTGTTGCATGGTGAGAGATGTTTGTAGCTACACTTGAGATGAGCACAGTGTAACATATAGACTTGTTGAATCACTATGTACACCTGTACAATGGTACTTTAATTTAAAAAACAATAAATTATAAAGCAAATGATAAAAAAGTACCTACAATAGATATTTTTGATGCTGCCAACTGTAATTAAGCATCAACAATGTGTGTCATTATTTTTTTCTTTTCTGTAGAGATATACTTAATCCAGGCAGGTGGATCCAGACTACTTTCTCTGGGAGATGAGAGGTATTGACTAACCCATGGTCTTGTGTTCTACTCCATCTGAGCAATTGATCCCCCTCCCTCATATTAGTTTGGTTCTAAGGCTGTGGGGGCAGTTAAGTAACTGGTTCTTAAATTTTTAAATTATCTTTTCTATGATATGTTACCTCCAAACTGGACTGTCAGATAATGTATATTAAGGGGAACTTTGAAAACATAAATTTGTTTTAAATTTGCTCATCTTGGGATGCAGCAACGAAATATCACTGTGCGGTGGGGGAATGATGCCTTCATTGCCTGTGTGTCCCTGGCTCTGAGTTGTACAGGATTGGGCTGCTATACCTCCTTGCAAAAAGTGAGTTGATTCTATATAAGTATAGTTTAAATGAGCTCAGTTCAAAGAAGGCTTCCAACTTACCTGCTTTTGTTGGCAGTATCTTCAACCTATGAGAATTAGATCTGAGTCTTAAACTGGCAACATCATTTCCCAGCTATGATTTCCTTTGTGGTCTGGGAAAGCACTTAACTTCCAGATTTACTTCATGGAATTAAAAATCCTTAATATCAAAAAGGTACTTCCATGTTGTTGGCATGGGAATCTGCAGTGTCATTACAAAGCAACTCATTTATATGCAGCAGTTCCTTGCTTTCCTTCGATCTTGGGGGAAAAGTTAGTATGTCTGAAATTCAGGAGAATGGCCGCCCAGTTCAGACATTGGTTTCTGGGATTTGTGGAGGGCAAAATATTTGATCTTTTTTAGTCTGAGTTTCCTCAACTATATAATGGTATTTGATCAGATGATTGTTATATCCCTTCTAGCACTTGAATTCTATAACCATAAATGTGGGCATCGTAAGCTGGCATCTTCTGCTGAATAGTTCTATGATTTTGCGGGAGTCTCTTTATATTTCTGGGAGTTCATTTAACCCGAGGAGTTTTCAGATATTACTATGGATTTAACTACACTGCTCACCTTGGAAGTAAAATACCATCACTAATCTGTTAACAGCATAATGGGCACTGCATTTACTAAATTGCCTAATGCACCTGTTGCATTTGGGAGTTTGAAAAATGAGAAACGCTTTATTATGTCCAAGAGAAAACCTGTGATGAATATATTCTTGTAATAGTCTGGGGGAATTGTTCTCTTTTTAAAAAGTTTTTATTTAAATTCCAGTTAGTTAACATACAGTGTTATCAGTTTATTATTTATTTAGTATTAGTTTATTAAGCATTAGTTTCAGGTATAAAATACAGTGATAAAATTTAGTGATTCAACACCTCCTGGTGCTCATCACAAGTGCACTGGTTAATCCCCATCACCTGTTTCACCATCCCCCGCCCCACTTCCCCTCTGGTGACCATCAGTTTGTTCTCTATAATTAAGAGTCTGTTTCTTGATTTGCCTCTTTCTCTGTCTCTTTTCTCCCTCTAGGTTCATTTGTTGTGCTTCTTAAATTCCACATATGAGTGAAATCATATGCTATTTGTCTTCCTCTGACTGATTTAGTTCAGTTAGCATAATTCTCTCGCTCCATCCATGTTCTTGCAAATGGCAAGATTTGATTTTTTTCTATGGCTGAATAATATTCTATTATATAATATATATTATATTTACATATGTATACACATATACTGTATATACACATATATGCATGTATATATATGTATACATATTTTATATATACATACCACAGCTTCTTTGTCCATTCATCAGTCAATGGACTCTTGGGCTATTTATGTAATTTAGTTATTGTAGATAATGCTGCTATAAATATGAGGATGCATGTATCCCTTTGAATTAGTACTTTTTATTCTTTGGGTAAATATCTAGTAGTGCAGTTACTGGACTGGAGGGGTAGTTTTATTTTAAACTTTTTGAGGAACATCCATACTGTTTTCCAGAGTGCCTACACCAGTTTGCATTTCCACCAACAGTGCAAGGGGGTTTCTCTTTCTCTACATCTTTGCCAACACCTGTTGCTTCCTGTGTTGTTAATTTTGGCCATTCTGACCCATATGAGGTGATATCTCATCCTAGTTTTGTTTTGTATTTCCCTGATGATCAGTGATGCTGCACATCTTTCCATGTGTCTGTTGATCATCTGTATATCTTCTTTGGAAAAATGTCTATTCATGTCTTTTGCCCATTTCTTAACAGGATTATTTGTTTTTTGGGTGTTGAGTTTGATAGGTTCTTTTTATATTTTGGATATTAATCCTTTATCAAATATGTCATTTGTGATTATTTTCTCCCATTTGGTAGGGCGCCTGTTAGCTTTGCTGTGCAGAAGCTTTTATCTTGATGAAGTCCCAACAGTTTATTTTTGCTTTTCCCCCCTTGCCTCAGGAGACATATCTAGAAGGAAGATGCTGTGGCAGATGTCAAAAGAGGTTACTGCCTATGTTCTCCTTAGGTTTTTTTATCCTCTTTGAATTTATTTTTTGTATGGTGTAAGAAAGTGGTTCAGTTTCACACTTTTGTATGTTGCTTTCCAGTTTTCCCAACACCATTTGTTGGAGAGACTGTCTTTTTCCATTGGCTATTCTTTCCTGTTTTGTTAAAGATTAACTGACCATATAACTGTGGGTTCATTTCTGGGTTTTCTATTCTTTCTGTTGATCTATGTGTCTCTTTTTGTGCCAGTACCATGCTGTCTTGATGACTATAGCTTTGTGATAGAGCTTGAAGTCTGGCATTGTGATGCCCCCAGCTTTTCTTTTCTTTTTCAAGATTGCTTTGGTTATTTGGGTCTTTTGTGGTTCCACATAAATTTTAGGATTATTTGTTCTAGTTTTGTGAAAAATGTTGTTGGTATTTTGATATGGATTATGTTAAATCTATAGATTGCTTTGGGTAATATAGAACTTTTTTTTTAAGTAGGCTCCACGCCCAGTGTGGAGACCATTGCAGGGCTTGAACTCACAACCCTGAGATCAAGACCTGAGCTGAAATCAAAAGTTGGACGTTTAACTGACTGAACCACTAGGTGCCCTGGGCCGTATAGACATTTTAATATTTATTCTTCCAACTCATGATCGTGAAATGTCTTCTATTTCTATGTGTCATCTTTAATTTCTTTCATCAGTATTTTATAGTTTCTAGAATACAGGTCTTTCACCTTTTTGGTTAGGTTTATTCCTAGGTATATTATTGTATTTGGTACAATTGTAAATGGGACTGATTCCTTAATTTCTTTTTCTGCTGTTTCATTATTGTGTGTAGAAATGCAATAGATTTCTGTATTTGATTTTGTATCCTTCAACTTAAGAAGATGCTATTGCTGATGTCAAAGGGGTACTTCAGAGAGTGTCTCTGGTGTATGCTACATGTGCTCTCCTGTTGTATTTTGGCTGCTCTATCCTTCAGGCTAGTCATCTGGAGAGGCTTTCTTGCATGCTGTGGGCAGTGTTCAGTCCCCTGCCTCTATGTAGTGAGTTTTACCTACATATGCTCTGATCTGCTTGTGAAATGAGATCAGACACCACCTCCACCAGAACTGACGCCCTGCAGAACACTCTGGTTGGGAAACATAGTGTGGGCAGGGATTTGTACTGGTGTTCAGGGGAGGAGCTGCTGTGCTAGGACTGAGGCAAGTTTGATTGAAAGGGGCAGTCCTGTGAGAGTATAGGGGTGTGGGGCTTGTTGTAAGCAAGTCAGGCAGCTACTGTTGGCACTGCACTGCTTCTCATAGATGGATCTGTATTTACGTTGAGGATTGGAGGAGGAAAATGGTATCACCTAGTTCCTTTGTTACTGGAGAAGCATTTCTGTAAACACTGCCTCTCAGGATGCACTCCACTCCAAGAAGAGTGAGCAGTCTCCACACTGTGTGCCCCAGGCATTCTTCAGATTGCTCTTTCCACACTGTCTGTCCCCTCATTGTTTGCCTGCTTGCCCTCTAGGAGCAGGGCAGTCAAACCTGATGATCTTTAACACTCCATCCAGGCTTTAAGCCCTGCTGGTTGCAAGAACTCACAAAATTCAGCCCCTCTTGTTTTCCAAGCCAATGTCTTTGAGAAAATGTTCTCCTTGTGCATTTTCCTGTGTGCTCCTCTCTCACCCTTCTTTGCACCCACAGCACCCTCCCTTCCATAGCACTGGTGATATGTTTCTCCCCTAAATCACATCTTCATACTTTCTACCTTCTTTGTTATGACCTCTTCTCTCCCTTTAGTTCTAGAGTTTCTTCCGTCAGTCTTCATGCTGTTTTTTGGGATATTTAGGATGATTTGATAGTTATCTAGTTGTGTTTGTGGGACAAGAGGAGCCTCAAGCCCTCCTACTCTGCTGCCATCTTCCTCTGACCAAACACTACTGGAATTGTTCTTTCTGAGTCCAATAACTTTCCAAAGAAGATAACACCATTTGGGGTATCAGAATTGGACACAATGACTCCCAGATAAGCTTTTATTTTACTTGGTATGTTTATTATCTGTCCATATGGCTTTTGGGGAAATCATCACATCTGACCCATAATATAAATGATAGAGATAATAAAATGGTAAATGTGATTGAGCTGTTTAAAGGGAAGATTACTGTCACCCTTTCATTTTGCTGTCTGTGCTAACTGCACCTGAATGTATATGTGAAATGATGTCAGTGAGAGTTCTTGACAGCTATAATTGTGGGCCTTCACTTTTATACTAAATAACAAATGACCTTTTAACTTATATTAAAAAAATTGATTTCACAGTGAAAATAAACCTTGCTTTTTTATTTAAAGGAAACTTTTCATTTCTTTTTCTAAGAAAAATAAATAAAAACAAGAAAATCTATATTTACTAAGTATAAATGAGTATGTTTGCTTTGGTAATAATGAGTTTCACTTCAATTCTTAGTAAATGGGTGTGGTTGACAGTGTAGACAATGTACAGAATTCAAAAAATAAGCTGAATTTAGTATCTCTTAGAAACCTAGTTAAGAAGGGGCATCTGGGTGGCTGTCAGTTAAGTGTCTGCCTTCAGCTTAGGTCATGATTCCAGGGTCCTGGGATCAAGCCCCATATAGGGCTTTCTGCTCAGTGGGGAGACTGCTACTCCCTCTCCCTCTGCCACTCCCCTCTGCTCATGCTCCCTCTGTCTCACTTGCACTCTCTCAAATAAATAAATAAAATCTTTAAGAAAAAATGCTACCTAGTTAAGAAAATGTGATGCATTGAATGTTACTCTTCACTATTTCAATGAGATGATCTCAATCAAAGGTGATTTTGTTCTCCAGGGAACATCTGGCAATGTCCACGGACATTGTTTGGTTATGACAACTGGGTGAGGAGTGGAAGTGCCACTGTCATCTAGTTGATAGAGGCCTGGAATGTTGCTAAATATCCTATAATGCACAGGACAGCCTGTGCCAAAATATCAATATATCTGGGCCAAAATATCAATATATCTCTGGGATTAAGAAATCCCAAAGACCAATCACAGTAACCAAAGGCTATCTGATATAAGACTAAGATTCATCAGAGTGATCAAGGTTTGGCAGCTTTCCTTTGCTTCAGAGTAGAATCAGGGTTTAAATGCTTCAAGACCATCCCACAAAAAAGACAGTTTGTATAATGATACTTGCTGCCTGGAGATTGTATAATTGCAGTAGACCTTGACATAGATTTAACTTGTGGAAAAGATTATAGAAGGTTATATAGAAGATCTAAGAATTGTACTGACTTGAAGGAAAGATAAATCATTCTCCATGAGATAACAACAAGTGGGGAGATATTTATTTTAAATTCTCATGTCATAAGAATGCTTTATTAATTTGGGGGCAGTTGAGAATAATGTTGACTCTGTTTATTCCTTCAGTTCCTTGGGAGAAAGAGAAACACTAGAAGCAAATTTGACAAAGCAAAAAGATAGGAGCTAATTATAGTCCAGCAACTATAAATAGAGAGAGAGAAACTTATATTGAAAATCCGTAATGATGCGATTTAAATAATGTGTTTGAAATTATGAAATATTTGCATTTTGTGAATATTTCAAATTTTTGCTACATATTTACTTTATCTGTAATGTATAGATTTCAAAGTAATTTAAATATTTTAAGTACTTTAGTATTTATATATCAGTTGGATCTTATGTTTTAGTATATTACCTATACTAATATCAACTTAGAGATAGATTCAGTGGAATAAGACACAAGCTAATTTCATGTATTAAGATTTTCCAGTGGATAGTGTGAAACAACAGAACCATAGCTTGGTGGTATAATAGAGAGAAGTCAAATTTGAAGTTGGGATTGACTAAAAGGAAAATGGGAAAGGCAACTAAAGGTGGGAGAAATAGTAGTAGTTTGGAGTGACATTATGGTGACTGAAGGGCTATCCCAATACCACTGTGCAATGCTGTGGTCCCACTGTTAAACAGGAGATGCTCGGAGGAAAATAGTGTAAATGGAAGAAGAACAACTAAGTAAAGTATAGAAGGGAAGTGCAGGATAAGGACATTCATATTGCATGTGCATTGAAAGATTTGATTCAGATAGAAAAGAAGGCTTTAATTCACTTTTTTTTTCCAATGAATAAGGACTCTAACCTCAAAACAGAATGAATAACTGAGATTACATAATTTTCTTTACCTTATTCCTTTCTTCATTGAATAGTGTCTGCGTATTTCTCGCTGGTTCTTTTAGCAGGTCGATGAAGTCGTCATGGAGGTCTTCCAAATTCACATTTGTCTTTAAAATGTCCCCCTGCTGTACAAAGCAATGGTTAGTGAGAGCCTGGGTCAGGAAAGTTGGAAGTACAGCACTACAAAATAACCCCTAGGAAGAAAACATAGGCCACTTGGAACCTTTCCACAAATGTATTCCACAAGAGACTGAGGACTCTCATGTTGTGATTTACAAAATTATCTTGTTAAGCTCACAGCTCCCTCATCCACCTCACTGCTTTGATACAATTCATTGCCAGTAAAAATTGGTTGTTCAAAGGCCCAGCCAGAATGAAGTCATTATTGCAGGAGGATGCACCTACAGGAGCATTCTCTAGAGAAAGGAATCATTGTGCATGGCCACTAAGCCATTAGGAGTGCTTTAGGGAGAAGTGCTGAGGAAGAAATGTCTGAAGATTTTGGTGGAGAACGAAGAGGAAAACCAGAGAATATGCATAAGCAAATATTTGGGAGACTCATGAAGAGAGGAAGAAAACATCACTGAGTATGGTAAAGAAAAAAAGTTGAGAACAAAGGATGTTTCCTGTGGGTGATGATATTACGCTCCTTTAGGTCATGGAGCTGTTTTAGTCAAGGAAGTACAGGCACTTGCAAGCTGCTGGGGAGCCCCTGTGAGGGCTGAAAAGACTCTGTAAAGGTGAAAGGAGCCTCAGGTACACCAAGTTTAGGATGATGGATTTTACCATACCAGAACATTCTCTATTCCACCTGGAACATGGTCATTAGATGGGCCTTAAAGAAATAGCACACTCCTTAAAGTGCATGTGCTATATGGACTCAGAGAATTTGGGGGGAGATTCAGATTTTAGTCTAACTCTAAAACGTAAGCTGGTTGGTATTAGTGGATAAGTTAACTCCGCTTTAGTACACATGTGATATCTAATCTCAAAATGGCAGTTGTTGTGGAAAGAATGCTAGATTTTGAATTATATTTAATTATAGAGTTCACCACTACTGATCGTGAGGTCCCAGGCAAAGTTCTTTTACCTTCTTTGAACTCCACCTCTAAAACAAGGAAAATGGGGCCCCTGGCTGGCTCATTAACCTGGGTGGTTAAACATCCGACTCTTGGTTTCGGCTCAGGCCATGATCTCAGGGATGTGAGATGAAGCCCTGCATAGGAGGCTGCTTGTGCTTCTCTCCCTACCCCTCATGTGCTCTTTCTCTCTCCCTCTCCTTGAATGAATGAGTGACTAAATAAATACTTAAATAAAATCTTTAAAATAAATAAAATAGGAAAACATTTGCCTTACCACCATCATAAGGTTATTTGGAAAGCACTGAAGTAATATATATGAAAAGCCTTTGTATATCTCAAAATTTTATACAAATAGAAAGGGTTATTATCATTATTTCTGCTTTGATAGGGATTTCTGGGCCTACTTTAATAACCCCTACAAAATGCCCATAGCACCAACCTTAAAAACATAAAAACCAGACATTTATGCTCTCATGCAAATATCTGTAATGTGTTAGCAAACATTCTTTGACAAGCTTTTGTTCAGGGTCTAACTTGTAAGAGCCTTGTTGATACCCATAAGTCTTGCCAGGGAGGCTCTTCCTCATTTTTTATATCTACCCAAATCAAACCTTTTTGAGCTATTGAAGGATTCTTCTTCTCTGTACCAATCCTTTGAGTTTTTACTACAAATGCCAAAACTCTTTCTAGAAAACCCACCTTAGGCAAAGCACAGTATTAAATGTTGTGTGGGACCCTAAACTGAACAGAACCACAGGGTTTTCTCAGGTGTAATCAAATAGATGGGTTGAGGTAGTGATGGTAGTTACATGTGATGATTATAGTAGGAAAGAATACAAGTGTTCTGGGGGATCAGAGAGGAACAGACAAAGGACTTGCAAAAGCCTAACAAAGGAGTTGAAAAAGAGGCAACATTTGGGTTTGGCTTTGAGAGATAGTAAAATGTAGATAAACAGAGAGAGAAGGTCATGTACATGAAGATGTAGAAGCAGAAAACTCAAGAATATGAGATAGCCCGCCACTGAGACAGGGACCTACAGTGAATATAGAAGCACACTAATTTTGAAAGACGGTCAGCCGCGGAACATTGGAAGGCCTTGAATTTCAACTTTATTTGGTAAGCAATGAAGAATTTATAGTGGAGTACGTTGAGTATATAAACGATACTAGCAGCTGTATTTAAGGAAGGGTAATCTAGCTAGAGTGTATAATTAGGAGGCTCCTGACTAGTACAAAAGAGAATCCAGGTGATGGATTGAAAATGAGAAAAAGAGGGTGCAATCCTAACTAAGGTGTGTAAAAAGAATGGGGAATGAGGAAGTGGGCAGAGGGAGTGGCAAGAACTTTCAGAAAGAATGGCCATGAAGGGATAAGAGAGTAAATTTTTTTAAGTGGACCTCACTTGAAGATATACAACAGAAATGGGAGGGCTGTTCTAGATAATAGAGAGCAAAGAAAAGCCGTGCTTTTCAAGCTGTGTATTGGAAGTCAGGAGAAGAGACAGATCCTCAGAGGGTTGGGTGAAGGTGGAGAAGAAATGATCATTGTTTAAAAAGACAATATGCATATGGCATATCGTACATTACTGGTGACATTAAAACTGTAAAATGTTTGTGGAATGTAATTTAGCATATGTATATTAGAAACATTAACAACTTCATGCTCATTTACCCAAATCTGCTCTGGAGAGTTTATGTGTAGGGAATGATACAAGAGAAAAAAAAAATCTTTATATGTGAAGATGTTCATTGCAGTGTTATATAAAATGGTAAAAAAGTTTAAGATCTAGTTTCTCAAGGAAAAAAGATTTGTTTGGTCACCCACTCAATTAAAAGCTTAGCAAACTATTTTGAACGAACTGAGTACTCAAATTTATGACATGGAAATTCATACAGAAAAACTGGTTGCTAGAAATATAATTCTACTCTGAACTACGAGAGCACCCTTATGTCTCGATATCAACAATGATCACAATAATTATAAATAAATGTCTTCACATTTCAATTCTCAAGGTTACTCTGTGATTAGGTTTCCCTATTCACTCCACTGTACAGATCAAGAAACAGAGACAGAAAGAGATGAGGTAATTTACCCCAAATCACAAGTCTAATAATTTGGAGGACTGGTATTACTAGGCAGCTGTTTTACTCTAAAGCCTATGTTCTTAATTACTTCATTATTCTCTCCATCTTAAGTAACCAGTTCTTTCAGCCAGTCACTAAAACAGTACTAATGAAGCTAATTTTCACAAAATACAGATAAAAGAATATATGCATTTCTCTCTTTTAACTGAATTTGCCTAGACATTAAATATCAACATATTTCCTCTCTAGTCTTTATTCCATCAACTTTTTATTTCATGAAGGATGCTAATGATTAGTTTAATACTTCTATGAAGCTAAATGTTCAATGACTATAGCACCTGAGGATTTAATTTTATTTTCTCTGGGGCCACAATTTGGAAGGGGAAAAAAAAAAAGCCCTTCCATTTATTATTTGGGAATGAAAACATAAGGCTACTTAATACAGACTTTACTTTGATTTTAATGGCACACATTTATCCTTTAGGATGTGATCCATGAAAATGTAAATGAGACACCTTAATTGTGTTTAGCCCTCCTTCCCAGCAATATTTTTCTCTGCAGTGATGGAAAAGAAACAGAATTAATTATCAGAAACACCCAGATAATTATGTTAGAAAGCTGTGAAACAAATGTGCACATTATGTCCCTTGAGAATTTCTATTAGAACATCTTTGCACTAGAAGACACTTATCAACACATTTTTATTTATATCACTTGAAAATACATATTCTGGGAAGAAGAAATTACCTTCAGCTTTTCTTCAAGCTCTGTGAGAGAGACACATAATTCAGTGATAGATTCAAGAACCTCTTTGTGTTTTGCCATTATTTTCTCAGCATATTTCTGTCCTTCTTCAAAACCTGGGGAGAGAAGGGACAAAAAAAACCCTATTTTTGAGGTCAAATCCTTAGCAGGAAAAAAAAAATCCCAGGCATCAATTCACCTCCCCAGTGTCTGGTGTAAAGGCTGATAGATAGTAAGTGCTTAATAAATACTTGTTGAATAAAAAAACAAATGAATGAAGACACTTTTTGAAAAAATGGGTGCCCCAGAAAAATGATTACATTTGCTGTACCTTGTCACTTTTATGTATCCTAAATCATGTTGCTATGCTAATATTCTTAAAGCACCACTCTAATCAGTTGTTTCCTGTTCAGAACATGGTCAATTCTTCATTTATGCATTCAAAAACAGTTTCAAGGTGCTTCTGACAAATATTTGTCACCGTAGATCTCTCACATACTTAGTCTCTGGTCAAAGTGCGCCTCTTCTCCACAGCAAGTAGTCTCTCCACCACGAATGCCCTTCCCCCGGACTCCCTGCTGTCTACTTCAGATACCAATATCTTTGTGAGATGTTCTTAATCCTCCCCGTGTAGATTTTCTCTCTACTGGAATAATAACAAAAATAGCTACCATGCAGTGAATGCTCATTATTTGACTATAGCTAAGCACTTTATATGCATTAATACATTTTTCCTTGGATTTTCTAGGCTCGATTGCATATTACAAATGAGGAAATTGAGGCCTAGAGAGCCTCTTCAGGCCACCCAGACAGAAGCAGAAGCAGGGATTTGAAACCAGGATTGTAGACTCCACGGTTTAGACTAAGCAGTATTTCACAGTGTTACGGGCTGCATTGTGTCTCCTCCAGAACTTGCCATGCTGAAGCCTCAGTCCCCAGTATCTCAGAATGTTACCACAATTGGAGATAAGCTCTCTAAAGAGGTGATTAAACTAAAATGAGGCCATGAGGTTGGGGCCCTAATCCAGTGTGAGTGGATCCCACCAGTGTAAGATGAGGGAGGGTCACCAGGACAAGCAAGTGCACGAGGGATGCCCACGTGAAAAGGCAGCAGGAAGGCAGCCAGCTGCCAGTCTGGGAGAGAAGTCTCAGGCGACACCAACCCTGTCAGCACCGTGATCTTGTGATCTTGGACTTCAGCTTCCAGAACTGTGAGGAAATGAATTTCTCTTGTTTCAGCAGCGCAGTCTGTAGTATTTCATGATGTTAACTCTAGCAAACCAATACACATGCCTTTCTGGCTACATTTACTGTAACATGACTTCTAGATCTAGGCTGTGGATTCCTGAATGAAGGAACTAAGTTTTATTTACCTTTTTATCAATTATACCTCCTCATACATAATAGGTACTCAAAAAATTTTTTTGAGATAAATTTATTTGTTTTACAATTCTGGGTCCAAGGATGTTTGGGTGGCCTGTAAGAGTTAAAATAATATTCCTAAAGCTTTTTACTTATTGCAAATTTTAAAAAATTACATAGTTTCTCTACTGAGCAGATGAAGATTCACATTTATTTATTTGTTCAAGGTATTCAGTCAATGATTCATTTATTCGTCATGTATTTGTTAAGCACTTAGTATGTATCATGAAGAAGTAAACTAACAGGTTAAATCCCTTCTCTCAACGGAGTTTGCATGCTGGTGTAAAAGCCAGACAATAGACAAATAACTATACAATCTGTCAGTTGGTATAAGGGCCAGGAACACAGATAATGCAGGACGCAGGATATGCATGAAGGGAGGGGAATTAAACTAGTGTCGGGTCTCTGTGAGTACTTAACAGGGTCCTGAAATTGAATACGCACTTAAATACAGTGACAAAACGTGCTTCCCTTGCCCTCAAGGAGCTTATGGTCAATAGAGAAGACTGATGAAGAGATGAATAATTTCACTACAGTGTGGAAAGTACAAAAATAGAGGGAACCATATACAATGCTGTGGAAGCAGAGGGCGTTCACAACATTTTAAGGCAACTATACAGTAACTATGGTAAGAGTGAGATATCACATTCGTTTCCATTAATTTTTCAATCCATATTTTATTATTTTTATGTTTCTACCTTTTCCTTTTGGAAAAGTACTAACAATTCATTCTTAATAATTTAATATTAGGTGGTACAGTATATATGTTTCTACACATTTTTATGGCTATCCATGGATAGCATTTCATGTTGCGTGAGAAAATATCCACAGCCAGCTGAAACATTTTGTACCACTCATTGTTATCTTCTTTCTAAGCTAGATTTGCCTGGCCACTGGTAAGTACCCTTGGTCTATAGGAACAATATCAGGGGATTCATGAAACTTGTTCCTCAGCACCCCCAAAGGCTATCATCACCCAGAGGGTTTCTGAAATGAGGGCCTCCTTTAGATAGAAAAACTCTTGAGACTGACAACTGTATTCTCTTTCCTGGTCATGGAGAAGAGAAAAGCAGAACCAGTGAGATGATAATTTGAGTTCTCCTGTTTATTCCATAAGGGAGAAAAAGGCAAGGGACCTGTTCCTTAAATCTACTAACCAAACCATCTGTTTCTTAAATCTACAAACCACACCCCTCATAGAAATATGAGGACTAGAGACATCAATTTTAGCTTAACACTCACTTTAAGTATTATGGGGGTTTTGAATGTTTTTTAAGAAATCACCCTCATGGAAATGAGTTTGGTTTTTGTTGTTGTTGTTGTTTTGTTTTGTCTGCTTATAACCCGGTGGATGACCAACAGGAATAGGGGAGAAAAGAGAATAGAGAAGGAGGGTTTACACAAGATAGTTAAAATCCGAAGACTTCCTTAGGGTGCCTGGGTGGCTCAGTGGTTAAGCCTCTGCCTTCAGCTCAGGTCATGATCTCAGGGTCCAGGGATCAAGCCCTGCATCAGGCTCCCTGCTCTGCGCTGCACCCCCGCCCCCGCCCTCTCTCTGCCTGCCTCTCTGCCTACTTGTGATCTGTGTGTGTGCGCGTGTCAAATAAATAAATAAAATCTTTAAAAAAAAATCCAAAGACTTCCTCTCCTGGAGGCAGAAATGCCTTCCTCTATTCCTGGCTGTTTACTTTTGTAGATATGGGTGCTTATCTTGAGTCTCTTGCCTGAATAATTGCTATAGTGAGGACCCTGAGGGCTTGTCATGCTCTGCTTTCTGCAGGATTAGGTTCACTATAGATTTGTTCAAGGGCAAATTGCTGGTTATTTTAAAAGAGACCTCACCATATAAGCGCTGAGCTAGGTCACTGATCTCCTGAATCCTTTCTTCTTGCTGAGGCACGGAGGGCCTGATATATTTATTGAATTGCTGGTGGAGAATTTGCACAGCTTCCTTTGTCTTGCATTCTGTGGAATATTTTCCAACTCTTACAACTGTGGCACTTGCATCTTCATACCAAAAGTGACACTAAATTAAAATGGGATAAGCGTAGATTAAAGAGATACCATGTTCTAAAGTTCTTCATTTTGACCACTGAAGTATCAAATTTCAATATTCTCAAACTTTATAATCACATTAGTTTGAACTTTCTAAGTCATAATAAGGAAAATGTCAAAATATGATCATAGGCTTCTGCACTTGGGTAGTAGAGTTAGATAAGAAAATAAAGGTATGGAAATTCATTTGATTTTCCTGCCTTCTTAGATTTGCCTGAAATAGACTTGCTAAGAACATTGCAGACTTACAAGAACAGGAAATATAAAAAGCATACGGCACGAAAAAGAATTCAAATATCAGCTAAAAGAAAAGACAAAAAGTTCAAACACACAGATTACTGCCAAAATAATTGAAGTAATTAACAACACATGGATAAAGTACTGCCTGCTTAATAAATAAATTCTCTTCTAAGAATGAGACTTAGTTTATGGGTTGGGGAACAGCATTTGACCTTTTTGCTTTGTTTTGTTTTTAATAGAAGTTACTCAAGTCATATTTTCAAAGCACAGTGGAGAATTGAGACAGTTTCTCACCAAAAATACTAAATAACGGTGATGGAAGGAATGCGTCTGACCATGGTCAGAATGATTATGATGAGCGAGAAACAAAAACACATGAGTCGGTTAGGAGCTGGCTCTCAATAAGTGCCACAGGGTCACAGCAAGCCTATGGATCAGACATAGAGGAATGATCCTCCTCATCTTGCTCAGTGCCGTGTCAAATCTAAAATCTGCTGCATCCGTGGCAGAGAGACGTTCTGTATCACAGAATAATGGGCCACAAAGAACTTCAAGTGTGGAATTTCTTCGACATGAGGTGTGCAAATAACAACTGTAATCTGTTAAATTTCCTATAGCTTATGCATCCTCTACCATTTATCCTCTCGACAAAAACAAAATAACACCAATAACAATTTGTGTACATGAAACATCCCACCATCACATTTCTTTCTAAACATTTGCAAGTTCCGTGAAATAAATAAGTCACTTTGAGTATTTTAAACAGATATCCAGCAGTGAGCATAATTTCATGATGGTTCAGCATCTTGAGTTGATGGCGTTATGGAGAAATGAGAAATTCTCCTATGTTGCTGGTAAGAGCAAATTAGTAAAATCTCTCTAAAGAACAATTGGACAATGCTATCAAACTTTGCACCATTCATCCTCCTTTGGTCCAGCAATTCTACTTTAAGAAATTATCCTAAGGCAATAATCATGAAAAGGAGGAAGATGCATAGATTTAATGACAATATTAACTGCAGTAGCATTGTTTTAAAGTTACAGAGCAATTTTAAAGAACATTACATATGGACACCATTTCAACAAGAAAAGGATACCTCTTCTATCATCTCCTGGAGGTGCTCTGTCAGGTCCAAAGTCATCTTGTAATCTGTCACAACTTTGTCAAACTCATCCACATGTTCTTGCAAATCCTTCATGGCTTCCAAAAGAACATTAACTTTATTATTTGGATAACTCAAGAAAGAATCAGAAGTTCTATTCTCAACTTTTTCCATTTTCTTTTTCAAAGCCTATGCAAAAAAGAAACAGTTTTTAAAACAAAATTCAGTTTTTATTTATGAGGCTGGCTGGTGATAATTTATTGACAGAAAAACTTGGGGAAAACTTTTGCAGCCTTCTCCCTGATGATATATTAAAATCATAATAATCACAAATGTATTTTGGAAAGAATGGGTTTTCTCCCACATAGTTTACGGATCCATCATTAAAATCATATAGAAAATTCACTACATACCAGGTCCTATTCCAGATTTCGAGAATGATAGTATGATTTTAAAAAAAGGCAAAGATCATAAAATAAAATATTTTCTTATCTTCAAGAAGCTCACTGTCTCCTGGGAAAAATATTCAAGTTATCTAGCTGGTTCATGTGGTAATTGAGGTAGTATAGGAGGTTCTAGGAGTAATGGGCCACAAAGTTGTTCCTGACATAAGCATGTGCAAGGAAAGGAAATGGGGTGTATAAGAGGTGTGCACGTGTGTGTGCGTGTGTGTGTGTGCATGTGCGTGTGTGTGTGCTCTGGGGAAGAATGGAAGCAGAGAGGCTGGGTAGATTTGGTAGAATTCATTCTAGAGCTGCCTCAAAAGATAAATTAACTTATACATTTTACATGAGGAACTCAACTTTTACAAAAGCAGAAAACTACCATCTGAATCCCGATGTTGCAAAAAAGCCCAAGGGTTAGGCATCTAGAATTGAAATGCAAGCTGATTTTGAAATAATCATAGTAGTGCATGCATGTGCATACACACAGACACACACACAGACATGCCACCCGCACTTTCTCTTTACCTGTATTTTTTCAGCATGCACATCAACTTGTTGAATTTGATATTTAAGAGCCTTCAGATTCCGAGCCTTTTCATTTTTCTTAGTGTAATTAAACTTTAAATTGTTGAATTTCTTTTTGATATCTTTGAATGACTCTTTGAGCTGCAGTTCAATGAAAAGAGGTGATTTCCTTAAAATGAGGACACTAATATTGACTTGTAATAAATAAAAAAATCTTAACACTTCAAAATATTCATAATCCTCAAAATGTATTCAGTGATTTTTTAATAGGAAACAAATGTGCTAAGTGAGCACATAATGAGAATTTAAACATATTCCTAAATTTAAATATAAATTGTTCTTTGTACTTTTTGATGTGTAAATTTTTTAGAGAGTGTTGGGGAGGGGTAGAGGGAGAGGGAGAGAGAGAATCCTAAGCAGATTCAACGCCCAGTGCACATCCCCATGCAGGGCTCCATCTTGTAACCCTGAGATCATAACCTGAGTCAAAATCAAGAGTCGGATGCTTAACCAACTGAGTCAACCAGATGCCCCTTGATTTGTAATTTAAAATTAGATTTATAAGTACAGAATATCTCTTGGCTTCCAAATAAAAGAGTTTTGAACATATCAGATTTTTAACAACTCTAATTTTCTTATTCGTATTTATTTGACATTATGTTTCCCATACATTCCGTTCTCTGGGTCTTAGATGCTTCTGCCTCCCAAGGCTCTCTTACAGTATCGAGAATAAATATACTAGGCTCCAATGAGCTGTTCCTGTTGCAGAGGTCAATGAAGGGTCGACATTCAGACCACCAAGGACATTAGTGAGATAAAAGAGGAGTCCCAATATGAGATTTAGTAGGAAAAATACTTTACTCGCCTAAATCCAGGTAAAAAATTATTTTTCATGAGCAGTTTGCAGAAGGGATTTCCTTTTTAGATATAGGCCACTAACTTTAGATGTTCTTCCAAACCGGAAAGTAAAGGGACAGCGTCACCACTGATGGCAATGCTAACTTGTGTATAAACAGAGCATATGGCAACGAACAGAGAGCAGAGCATGCATTATGACAGCCTTAAGAACACACAGTTCAACTTTACCAGTGAACCGAAGCCCTAAGCAGTCCAGTTCCATCAAACACAACACTTTCTGCACCCTTTCCCATATTCAAGAAAGATAAGCATATTGACAGGCAACTCTCTCTTTATATTATCAGCAAAGAGAAGTACAGAGAAAACATAAACCTTCTCAGATTATATGGAAGCATTTAACAGCAAAAAAATGAACAATGTCATGGTTGATAAATTTGAGCTATGATAAGAGAAGTCAGAAACACATTAAAATTCTTTTCAATGACAGCAAATAAATTATTTGGAAGGGAATAAAGGCTGTGTACATGCTAGATTTTAGACCTGTAATGCAGAAAAAAACATATCTGCCCTAAAAATATTTGCTTTCTCCAAATGCTTATTTCGAATCCTGCATATTGTAAGAACGGAACCCTGACCTTATCTTTAACATTTCTTGGAGACAATTACCTACAAAGGCCCTAGCAGATTTGCATACATGGAAATCATTACACTGATGTGATTTTTGCCTCTCACACACCTATACTGTTGTTTATGTCATATGGTAAATGAAATTGTTGAATGCTTGTTTTAAGCTACCAATTAAGCCAGCCACATTTTAAACATTTAAACTGATAAATCAGTAACATTCTGAAGAAATGGCAAGAACTATAGTTTCAAAATTTGAAAACTATTTCTCTATTAGAACTCACACAAATATTGGAGAAGATCATATTCATTTGGTATACTTATAAAATGACCAATTAATATTTAAAGTCTTTGACATTCAGTGTTTTAACATGCATGTGTTCAATTTTAGTGGAAAAACACAAATGGGATTGAGATATATCGGGACTACATCCTGAGTTATTCACATGGAACTTGGGCAGGAACTCTTTCCCCTCAAAGTCGTAATCTGTGATTATAGGTATAATAACTACCACATCTGAGGAAACCACAGATTCCTGTATTAAAAAACATGTCCCCAATAAAGAGTTATTGTTTCACGGGTACAGAATTTCTTTTTGGGATGATGACAAAGTTCTGGAAATGGATAGTGGTAATGATAGTAGAACAATATGAACGTACTTAATATTAACCTTAACCTTAAAATGGTTAAGATGGTACATTTTATGTTACATGTAGTACATGTGGTATTTTACCATAATTAAACATATAATTTCTATTTTTAATAAAAATAAACAGAATAAAAGAAAAAAGAAAGGGGAAAATATATGTCCTGTTACTAATAAGTATCCATTGGAAAAGGAAATTTTATATTCTTTTTTCTTGTACTAGAATGTGATACACATTATAAATTTCAGTCTAGAGAAAGGAAGAGGGTCTCAGTCATCAATCTGATAATCACTGGGTTACGTCTGCTTGTTTAAATGAGAAAGATCAACTTCTATTCAAAAACTAGGTGATGAACAGAGAAAGTCTGAGCCTTAATGCTCTAATTCTAAACCATGAAATTTTAAATCTGCTTTGGATCAAAAAACTTAAGACCAATAAATGATGAGCACAATCTTATTTCTGCGGCTTCAGAATGTATGCACTTCTACTGAAGATGATTTATAAGACCAAAGAGTGTTCATGGTGCTATGAGTATGTGAAATAGAATCAGCTTCTTTTTGACACATGAGCTCCTTTGACAAAGTTACTGGCACTTCTCTCTTTTGGTCCCCTAGAAATGCATTTTAAATCTTTGACCTTTCCCAGCTGAAATTTAGTAGGACTTTTGCAGCTACAAGTAGAAGGCAGCATGAACAAACTACCTTTAGCAAGTAGATTTTCAGAAAAACCTAATCATGCCTAAATTTCTTACCTGCACATTCTAACATGAAAACTTAACTTCCCATCTAATCCCCATATAACTTGTGATCATATTTTTAAAGGGACTGAGTGCCATGGTTGCTTGGCTGTGGGATCATTGTTCCTGCAGCTGTTTCTAACTTTAGTTAGCTTGTCAACAATGGGGAATGGTGGAAATGGCAAGACAACTGCTCAAATGGAACACGTAAGCAGAAAGAAACACCCAAAGCTTGGGCAGGATAGTTCACCCTATTCAAAAAATTTAAACGTTGTTATAATCCTTATTAACAAAATTTCTAAAAACCTTTAAAAAAACTTTAGGAGGATTTTTTTTTTTCCTAATGAATAATGTGATTTTCCTGTTTCTACTTGTTCAGCTCCTCCATATTTGTTATGGAATCAGCGGACTAAGTTAATACAGCCATACTTAGGAATGAAATGACTTTAAAATTGTGGTTCTTTTGAACCAGAATGAACACCTTCACCATATTTCCTAGGGAGCAGTGAGCTTCTTTCAGGGTTAGGAATGAACAAAGCTTCCTTGAGAAGAAGCAGAAGCAAAAAGAGGCTGATGACGACCAGGCTGGATTGCTATTCTTAGTCTTGACTAAGTTGGTTGAGGTCGCTCTGGCATAAGAATGTATTATTGGGAGTCTGGTGCTGGCAGGGCCAATTTATGTGAGGGCCATGGGACATTTTAAAACTCAGGACACACATTAAAAACAAAAGCCTTTTCAGGCACCTGAGTGGTTCAGTCAGTTAAGCATCCAACTCTTGATCTCAGCTCAGGTCTTGATCTCAGGGTCCTGAGTTCAAGCCCCACGTTGGCCTCCACACTGGGCATGGAGCCTACTAAAAAATAAAAATAAAAAATAAAGCCTTCATTGGAACGATAGCACAGATTTGGCCAGACACAAAAATGCAAAACAGTCCATTTCTCTTCATGTCCACTTCACAGGCTCCATTTCTTGCTCATCCTTTTGCCCATTCCAGAAAAAAAAGATTTCTGATGCTCATTTCCAGTAACAGAAGGCTTCACAGTTATCACTGCCCAGGATGCTTGCATTTGAAATGAAAGGACCCAAAGATTCATAATTCAACCTGAATGATTTGCTACAATCAGTACGGCTAGAATACCAAGCCTAAGTCCTGGAGAGATTTCAGGACAAGGCTCCCTTGGCCTCCTTTCGCTTGGCAACCGTGCAGCTGTCCCCGTATGCTCAAGGCCAGTGCTGCGGCAGCGGAAGTGGGACAGCCTGCAGGGAGAGGACGGTGGCTCCATTTGACCTCATGTCTCGATCATAGCTATTGTCTCTGCCCTGCAAGCTCTGTGTGTTCATGTGTTTGTTTTACTTCCTGGACATGGTAACTACGATTTTAAACTTCAGCTTTCTGTATTCTTCAGGAAGAAGAGTCTCCTTGCAGACGTGAAACACCAAACTTTTATGAACATTTTCAGAACAAATACATCTTTTGTATTCTGTACCCTCTGGATGGACCCACGGTGTGGCCTGCTTGTGAGTGACTGTGATGAGAAGTCTCCTGGGGCTTTCATTCACTCTGGGCTCCATGTTCCCAGAGGACTTTCATGGGCTTATGGTCCAGTACGCAGTGGCCACAGTGGCAATATGTGTCAAATGATGATAGTTTAGTGTTTTTTTTTTTTTTAAAGATTTTATTTGTTTATTTGACAGACAGAGATCACAAGCAGACAGAGAGACAGGCAGAGAGAGAGAGAGAGAGAGAAGCAGGCTCCCTGCTGAGCAGAGAGCCCGATGCGGGACTCGATCCCAGGACCCCGAGATCATGACCTGAGCCGAAGGCAGTGGCTTAACCCACTGAGCCATCCAGGCGCCCAGTTTAGTGTTTTTTCTTAAAATGATGAGTGTAGGGTTATCGATCCAGAATATAATAACCCCAGCACCATACTACAGTACTGCCCGCCCCGTGTTTTAGCCGTCCGGGCACTCTTTGTCTGCTTCTTCTCCTGCCGCTGGGGGATGTCTGTGGTCATTTTGTCACCAGCAAAGTGCTCTACGATGTCAGGAAGTTCGATTTCATGAGTTGGGTATATGTCTATTCCTCGATTCTAATTTGCTGCTTCTTGTCTGCCTTATGTCTCTGGAACTCAAATGACCGACTTCAAATCAACAAAAAAAATTTGTGTAACTGGAACATGAGACTCCAACATATGGAACAGACCTATATATACACCAAGTCCTTTTCTGTTTCCTTCCCGATGAGTAGGATGTTGCTACAGTAGAAAAAGTTTCAGGCTAAAGTGATCTAATTACATGAAAACTTCTGTTTGCGAAACTTATTTTGAAAGAATGGATACCAACCCAATTCTGTCATTGCTGTTTTGCTTTTTTTTTTCCGGCAAAGTAATTGCGACCCATAATGAGACGCCAGTTATAAATTTCCATTAACATTATGTAAATGTAAAAGTAACTTTTGGGGTCAGGTTGCAGATAGAAAACATGCTTAATATCAACTTATTACGTTTCTAAATAAAGACTTGTAAAAGAATGAGTAACTACTGATGTTCTGTCACGTCTAACCATGGAGAATGTCTGTAATGCTTTGCGTATTAACAGCTTATTCATGCTGCCAGGCAAGAAAATATATGGTGAAACTCAACATTTGTGCATACCAATATATCTTTGTGTGAAATGAGTGAGAAAAAAATGCCACGAAATCTGGCAGTCTGAAGACTGTGAAGGTAGACATGGAAAAAATGAGATTTTACAATATCCTATGTCTTAGGTAGTGTATGAAATAAGAAAGTAAAAGTATTTTACTCAAAGATAATCAAGGCACAGAACCATGGTTCTTTGTCTTTAAAGAATATCACATCACATCCAAAAAAAAAAAAAAATTCGCCTTTAGAACACCTCATTTTATTTTGCCCTGAGGTACGGAGTCCTCTACTAGGGAGCTCAAGTACAGTTAGAACCATGTACGTTAGTTAGGGCATCATCAACAATTAATTTTGGTTGAAATGACCAAATGAACCGTGCTATTGTATCGGAGCATCCAAACAGCTTGAAATGGCTATGCCGGAAAACAGGTGGGCAGAGGAAAGTGCAGAGAAAGTGTACATGGTGCATCAGACTGTGCCATGGGAGCAAGTGGGGACTTTGAGTTTAGTAATTGACAACCTGTTGGTGCCCAATAGAGCCTGAAGACCAACAGATGAGCTTTTGGCCCAAAGCCGACTCCTCACACACCATGAACAGAAGCTCTGCAGTCCTAAGTGCTCTGCTCAGATGCAAATCGAAGACACCTCAGGTTTCTCACCCTAAAAAGGAAGAAGTGTCGGTGTCGAGATCTCCCAAAATCTATTTCCACTCAGAGTCTGTGACCTTCCAAGAAGCACTTGAAGCACACTGGAAACAAAACAACTGTGTTTCCAACTCAACTTAAAAAATAAAATGCATTGGGGTGCCTGGGTGGCTCAGTCAGTTAAGCGACTGCTTTCAGCTCAGGTCATGATCCCAGGGTCCTCAGATCAAGCCCCGTGTTAGATTTCCTGCTCAGCTGGGGAACCTGCTTCTCCCTCTTTCTGCTGTTCTCTCTCTCAAATAAATAAATAAAATCTTTTTTTAAAAAATCAATGTTTGCTCTAGTTCCTTGGTGGGGTGTCTGACTTTAATGTTTTAATATACAAAAAACGTAGAATAACATATTGCTTTTAATTTTTTATAATGTTTTAAGTACCTATGCCAAATATTAATAATGATAATGTGACAAAAACGTCTAGGTATATAAATATTATCACCACTTGGAATCTAGCCATCTATACTGTGATATTCACAATACAAATTAGAATGTACATATATTTATTTAATTAAAGTGCACTAAAAATATTCCTTCTGATTATCTTCCCATTAGGCTTGTGGTTGGAAAGTCCAGGGTGTGGATGCTACACTGTGACATGCCTGCTATAGTTATACAAGAAGGAAAGGAGGAAAGAACCAAGGATTTTCAAAGAACCTTTAAATGTGAAATTAAAACTTACATCAAAGATTAGATGGATATGAAGTAGAAACAAATGGGAAGACTACTAGTTCTTTTAATGTTTGAGGTTGTGTTAAAGTGATATCTGATTCCCACATGTATCTGGTTGCTCATTATGGTACAGACAATCCTGGGGCGTCCCGACTGTGACTACAAGGGACATCTGTCATCTCAGCTAAGCTGGCTCCCAGCAGAGGCTCATCACGAGGCTGCCTGTAAATAGAACCCCTGTGGGAAGGGCCTGCACGGGGAGACCCAGCTCCATACATGCCATAGTGATCCAGGAAGATGGAAACTGAGCTATTGGGAGCTGGGAGTAACCCTTAGCCTCCTTCACTTGTGGTTTCTGTTAGTCTAGAGCTGTATATCCCTGCAGGGAGAGAGATTTTTGGCAAAACAAAGTTTACCAAAGAAGAAGAAGGGAGAAGGAGAGAAGGAAGGGGAGAGATTGGAGAGGGAGAGAAGCAGGAGGAGGAAGGGAAGAAAGAATATAACTTTGGAGAAAGGTGGAAAAAAAATTGTTTGCAAACCTGAAAATCTAAATGTTATAGCTTTGGGGAGAACAATGTTTTCTTTAATATTGTTTTCTTTAATAAGATTTGAATGAAATATTGTTAGCTGAAACCGGAAGAGGCCATAGCAGGTAGGCTACACTCTGGGCTTAACCCCGAATGAATCTCTGGCCCAGAATGAGTCCCTGGAACACGGACTCTGAGCAGCAACCCTACAGTCCGGCAGCACATTGCTAAAATGAAAGTCATTATTGGTGTTCCTGTGTCTCTGCTGGGGTCCACGTGGCCTCTCCTGCTCTCTGCCCCTCTCACTTTCCTTCCAGCCCTGCTCCCTTCCTGCACCTGCCGGTGGTCTATAAAAGTGTGGCCTGCAGGAAGGAGCGTGTGAGAGCTCGACCACCATTCTAGCTTAGATACTCATACTTGAGTTCATGAGCTAATGTCTGATATTTGATATTTGCTGGGCCCAGATTGTGTAAATCAGGCATCAACAAAACGTTTGAGAAGGTTTCCCCTTCCTCTTCCTCCACCCGCTTTTGTAACGGACTTGTGACTGGTGGACCCAAAAACATTTTTCTCTAAATGACTCTGTATCCCACTGTCAATTTTGAGTCAAAAATCAGGAACTATGTTTTGCTATCCTGATCTATGTTTTCTCCCCAGAATAAGTTTTTTTAAAATGGAAAGTTTAACTAGGGGAGGGTTATTTCAGCGTGCTACATGTTTGGGGGTTGGGGGTTTGGATGGAGTTGAGGGAGAGGAGGTGGAATTACGTGTTTGAGCGGGTATATGGACGCCGAGGATAACTTTTGTCTGTTGCTCCTTTTTCTCTAGAAGTTGTTTTTCCAGTAAACCACTCCATTTGAGTAAATATGAAACCAGCCTGTTGACTTTGGTGATAATACTTTGTAGCCTCTGAGGCAAAGAGCCTGCTCCCCTGGCCCATGCCACCCCCCTCGCTTTGAGTCATTGGTCCTTAAATAGAATCTCAGCAGGTCGGAGCTGACTTCATGGGGACGGCATCACCCTTTCTGTCCTGCTGGGCTCTATCCACTCAAGCAAGCAGTTGCTGTACAGGCTTGAGTGGGGGGAAGAAATCAACTAGAACACTGTAACAGTGCGTACTAGGTTTTTCTAGGCATTGACAACATACTGACTTGGGTGCTTGGAATTGACTCAAACTTTCAGAGCCCTGAGACGTTGCTTGGTAGATGAAAGGTCAAGGTGGAATAAAAGGTCCCCGATTGTGGGTGCACACGTACAGACAAGAGACACATGCTTTAGGTTGAGAGCAGCTTTTCACAAGGTGGGCTCTCACCCCTGTCACCCTACCTCGTTTATACTGTCCCTTGCGTTGCAGAATTCCAGGCTGCAGGTCAGGGTCCGTTCATACTCCTGGGCTCTGGCACGCCAGTTCCCACTGTCCCCCTCGAGGAGGTCCAGCTGCTGCTGCAGGTTCTTTGCGGAAACGTTAGAGCAGTTCTGAAAATGAAAGAGAAGAGGAAGTGACAAAGGGACTGGGCGAAACAGCAATGAGATGCATGTGCTATTTACCTGCGTTATGAAGTTCATAAAGGACATTAAAAAACCAGCTCCTGGCTGACTTTACCTTAAGCATATTTGAATATAATGATTTCAGAAGGGAGAGCCAGACACCAAGATGTTGGGAAGGCAAACCGTTGCATTTCCAGTCTTGAAACTTCAATTTTGAAGATTTGCTCATCACACCCAACTCTTCAGAGACACCGTTTATTATAACGTATAATTTTTACTTCAAAAGGCATAAAATATGCATTGGAAACATTCAGCTTCTGCACTATAATTTTCCTGTCAACTTGAACTTAACCTCAGGTTCATTATGCAAGTGCGCCAATCTCTGCTCAACACAGAGGGCTGCTGAGGCCAAGGCCAGATAAAGGTTGGAGAACAATTTATAATATTATTTGTACAAAGTGAGACATCTTACTTTTTTCTTTCTTTTTAAAATACATTTATTAATAAAATAAAGCTCTTTAAAAAGAAAACTCCTTCTTGGTAAAAACTTTATTGCTGTCTATAAACAGCAACAGATATTTTGTATTTCTATGTCTTTCAGTTAAAAAATTAAAAAAATTTTTTTTAATTTTTAAAAAATTAAAAAAAATTTTTTTAAATGAACTTTAGGTTCATTGCATTCTATATCATTTAATGGAGATTTTAGATAAACCTTAAAGTAAAATTGGCCATTATGATTTTGTTAATGTTATACATACTAGATAGAATAAACATAATCTTTTCTCCCCTCAAATTAGGAATTTGGAAGATTTTTTCCTTTTAATCAGAGTCCTGTATGTTATTTATAAAAATTTGATTTGAAAATACTGTCTTCTCTTTAGGCTCTTCTGTTAAGGTCAGTCCAGTAGCATAAAGCAGATCCAGTGATCACTGCCCAAGCCTTCAGTGAAGCCAGAAATCTCCTCCATGATGGGCTCTTATGGATAAAGCCCCTTCTCTGGGCCTCAGATCCTTCTTTTATAAAATGAGTGTCCTGGGCTAGATTATCTCTACCATACCTTTCCAGATCCAAAATGCAAAAGCAGCATTGGTCCAATCAAAATATAACCTGAGCCACAAGAATAATTAAAAATTTTCTGGTAGCTATATTAAAAAGTAAAAAAAGAAACAGGTGCAATTCATTTTTCACAATAAAGATTGTTCAACCAAATATCATCATGTTAACATGTTAACAAATGTTAAAAATATTAACACAGTTTTTTATACTAAGTCTTTGAAATCTAGTGTGTATTCACATTTATAAGCACTTCTTAATTGTTGCTAAACTTGTCAGAAATAATTGATCCATATTCAAATTTCATAGTATATAGTTTAAAATGTAGAATCACATATCCAAACTATTCCCAATGTACTTAAAAGTTTTCTCATAATTACATTGGAGTGTCAGTTTTAAAATTTAAATTATTAAAAATTAATAAAATTAAAATTTAGTTCTTTAGTTGCCTTAGGCCCATTTCAAATGCAAAAACCTGACTGCCGTATTAGACAACAGAGCTCTACAATTCTATGTTTTAACTAGCTTGAGGATAGATGTACTAAACAAGACTTTATAAAGCGATTTTCCTCCTTTAAAGTTTTTTTTTGTTTTGTTCTAGGTGGTAGAAATTCACCACAAATAACTACCCCAATGGCTTAATGTATTTTTAAATTTAACATATAGTAGACAGTCGGGCTGATTTCTTTGATATTACCCCCCAACTCTCAACTTTAATTACGTAGGAATGATGGTGTTCCAAGTTGCTTACAGGCCGCTGCACTGATGAGATGATGTCCACTCCCAGGGAAAGGGCCAGTTTATGGAGATGATCGATGTGTGCCTGCTTCTCCTGAGCACGACTGAGGTGGACTTGGGCTTCGTGGGCATCCTCCAGATCCTCTGGCTGGTCTACAAACTCTGTTTCCCTGGATTTGTGGAGATGACCCAGCTGGAATTTAAGACAGTTAACAATTAACATGGATTTCTTATTTTTCTGAAGACTGATTTTTTTTTTTTTTTGAAGCCTACTTTCCATAACCTATTTTATTACCTGGTCAAAATGCTGCCAAGCCTATCTATAATTATTAATGTCATAGATAAGGAAAAAAATGTTACAGTGCTTCAAATAGGTAAGGTAAAATTGAGGAATTAACATTGTCAGTTCTCTTAAAGAAGAAAACACTCTTTTTGGTCAGAGTCTAAAACTTTTGCAAGATCTAGACTTGTGTTCTGAGTACGTTCAGAGGCTATTTTAAAGGGATATCGGTATATCTCCATTTTCTGTTAAGAGAAGCTAATAACTATAAAGCTCTATTGAGCACTCCATAATATCAGTTACTTGAGATACATTAAAAAAAAAAAAAGATTTGTTTTCTTACCTCAAAGAGCTTACACTTCTTGAGTTGAGGGGAAAAGTCATTTAGAATCAAGATGGTAGAAGCACCTGCGTGTCTCAATCATTCAAGCGTCTGCCTTTGGCTCAGGTCATGATCCCAGGGTCCTGGGATCAAGCCCTGCATTGGGCTCCCTGCTCAGCAGGGAGTCTGCTTTTCTCTCTCCCTCTCCCCCTGCTCATGCTCTCTCTCTCTCTCTCTGTCTCTCTTTTGCTTATTCTTTCTCTCAAATAAGTAAAATCTTAAAAAAAAGAATCAAGATGCTAAAAATGACAAATGTGTAAAATAAATAATGAAAGTTCAGGGAATTTAGAAGAGAGACACATCATTCTGAGGGACATAGGTTTGCTGGGGGCAGGGGCAGGGTTTAAATAGTAGAGGAGAGAGAAAGGGACCTGTCCCGGAATGGCGCCTGAGAGTCCAGGCTTGGAGTTAGGAATGTGTGCACTATCTTTGAGGGACAAAGAAGAGCTCCATTGGGCTGGATGGTGAGGAGGGAGTGAGAAAAAGCTTAAAGGCCAGATGGTGGAAAGCTTCTAGTACTAGAATGAACAATGTGGCCTTTATTACATAATAATTAATTTTTAATTTCGTAGTTTAAAACTGAGGGTCTTCCAGCTCTTTGAGACAAGTCTCACCTTCTCCTTGACTTGGTGGAACCAGACCAGCTTGTACAGGATATCCTCGTAATCTCGGATTCTCTCCTCCTGTGTTTGGTGGAGATGAATAAGCTCCCTCAGCTGCTGGGACTTCTCTTTCACAGGGGCTCCTTTGCCACTTAGCTCTTCCGATGCTCTTAGGAGGTACCGAACTTCATCATTCAGTTGCTAAGAAGTTAAAAGCAATAAAAGATATCCAACTTTTAGGGAACCTTTTCTATAACTGACTACAGGAAGGTCCATATCACCAATTATTCTCTCATCTGTTGACAATTACTTATTGTCGGCCCCACCCCATCTCTGCAAATCTGGGCTTTGTGCTATCTGGTGCTCAGGATACATTATTCTATCCCCATTTTCTCAGTAATTAAAAAGAAAATTAATAGCAACACAAAGAACATTTCAGAGCTAGCTGGTAAAATACAAACCACCTGTTTCTGGGAAGTACCAAGCACTCCCGTAATCTGGAAAGTGAAGGTATTTTAGATATTTTTGTGAAGCCATGACTATCTCTGACATTCAATACAGACCAGGATCAGGCAGTATAAGTCTAAAATTATATGGGGGAATTACTTGTCCTCTATGATAACAGAATGATCAGCATGAACTACCAGCTGAGCAACGTGGTAGATATGCTGCTTTAAAAATGGTCATCCCAGAAGCCACAAATAGCCACCACATGTAGAGGGGGGACAGAGCAGCTTCCTTTTAACCCAGCACAGCTCAGATATCCCTTAATAGGATTCCAGATTCTGGGACAGAACTTACAAAGGGCGGACAACTCAAAGAGGACGTCACTATACTGTCAGGGATGGCTCTTCTATCAAGCAGAGAAGTAACGGAAATGATTTAGGCTAAGGAAATAATTTGCAGATGAGTAACAGAAAGGTCTTCAAGTCAAAATCAAGAATGGGGGCATCAAATATATGCACAGTGACAGAACTAACAAAGCTTGGGAATGGCGCCGGACTTCGAAGGATTTACACACTCAGCACGTGCGGGCGCATGTGCGCACATGGAGTCATGAAAGGCAAAGGGCCATATAACACAGGGTATATCAAAGTACCTGACAGGGAGGCTAGTTGAATTCTCCGAGATTTTATGGAAAATCGTTCACCATGGGCTACAATGGTGTGCTTTTGTGAAGGGGAGAGGGGGCCAGTTATCCACAATATCAGCTTTACTCTTAAAGAATCTAAAATAGGTATTTCTTTTTTTTTTTCAAAGATTTTATTTATTTATTTGACAGAGAGAAACCACAAGTAGACGGAGAGGCAGGCAGAGAGAGAGAGGGAAGCAGGCTCCCTGCTGAGCAGAGAGCCTGATGCGGGACTTGATCCCAGGACCCCGAGATCATGACCTGAGCCGAAGGCAGCAGCTTAACCCACTGAGCCACCCAGGTGTCCCTAAAATAGGTATTTCTTAAAGGGATCTTCCACTTTCTGATTCAGCATTCTTTTTTTTTTTTTTTTAAGATTTTATTTATTTATTTGACAGAGAGAGATCACAAGTAGGCAGTCAGGCAGAGAGAGAGGAGGAAGCAGGCTCCCCACTGAGCAGAGAGCCCGATGCGGGGCTCGATGCGGGGCTTGATCCCAGGACACTGAGATCATGACCTGAGCCAGTCAGCGGCTTAATCCGCTGAGCCACCCAGGCACCCCTGATTCAGCATTCTTTAAGGCCAACACTTAGGAAGTTGCAACCAACAGAAACAGAGAGCTTGACTTTGCAGCAAAGAACAAGCCAGGCAGGAGAACAGCATGACTGGCAATCACTTTTGGCAGCTGCGTCCAGGGGTAGGAGCAGCAGGAGGTAGAGGATAGGAAAGGCACTTGTAGTCAGGGCCTGGGAACGTGACTCAGGGTTTTCTCTCTTACATCCTGAGGGGGCTCTGAGAGGGAGAACCGGAAGGTACAGCAAGATTCCTGGGAGGGTGGTGGGGAACTGGGGTGCCAGTGGGCAGGGACCGTGACATCATAGTGGTAATTGTAGGGACAACGGGCAGCAGAGCCTGTGTGTCAGAGCGTGCACACCCTTGCTCTGAGATGTCGTAATCTAAAATGTGTCTATACCTCCTAGGGAAATAATTAGAGTGAATATATGTGATAACTGTTATTTATAAGGAAACAATTTAATGTAAACTAAAATGATCTAAGATAAGAGTATATTAAGGACATTTTGTAGCCTGAATGTTTGTGTATCATCAAACACAGAACAGTGCAAAACAACAGTAAGAAAATTTTTCTTTGAAGTAGAGTTTTAGATAAGCACTGCTTTTGTTTAAAAACAAAACACAGTAATTCACCAGTCTGTGAAAATTAGGTAAACCTTAACCAAACAGTTTTTGATTTTTTTCCTGTTCACCCAAGTCCATCAGTCTGTTTCTTCACCTGGAGCTGAGGCTTCATTTCGTTCCATTTTTTCTGTAGCCCTAAAATGGTCTGGAGGTTCCCTCCAAGGTCAAGGGCAGACACAGGCGTAAGTGCTTCCTCAAGAAGTTGTAAGTTGTGAGTAGTCTGAAACAAATGTTAGATAGTCAAGGATTTGTTTGCTTTGACACCACCAGCAACTACGTAATGATCACTGCCATGATGACAATCATCGAACTTTCCATCCCCGTGAAACCCCTCACTACCTCAAATGAGTTCCTGGTTCTAAACCTGGGTTTCCTTTACTTGTTTTTGATTTTACTGTGATAAAATACATGTGACAAAATTTACCGTTTTAACCAATTTTTAACTGTGCAGTTTGGTGGCAGTAGGACATTCACATTAGTGTGAACCCACTGCCACCATCTACCTCCAAAACTTTTTATCATCTCCAACAGAAACTCTGTACCCACTTAGGTTCCCACCTTCCCTCAGCCCAGCTGACCTCTTTTCTGCTTTCTCTCTTTAAGAACTTGACCCTCTGTACTTCGTTTAATGGGATCATACAACATTTATCCTTTTGTGACTGGCTTATTTCACTTAGCATCCTATTTTAAAGTCTCTTCTATGTTGCAGCATGTATCAGAATTTCATTCGTTTTTGAGGCTTAATAATACCCATTCCATGTTCCTGTACCTTTCTAAGTTGTTCCTTGAATGCTCCCCACTGCTGTTTCACAGGCTGAGTAGCAATGCCCTCAAGTTGCCATGTTATCCGAAGGTGGCCAAGTTCTTCTCTTTCTGCCTTCTGGCTTTCCATAGTGTTCTCCATAAAGTGTGCTTCACTTTTCATGTTTAATATTTCATCTCTTTTTGCCTGTTAAATTAATAATCCATATAATGGTTTTTCTTTCCCAAGAGACATAACGTTTTTGCATACATTATTTTAGGAGGCAAACACCTGATCATAGCTAATGTAGAGCATGGTTCTGATCGGAGGATAAGTCTGGAATGCCTGTTTAAAGCTCACAGCAGGGCTCTCAGAACCTCTATTTTATGCTTGGACACCAGGTCCTGAGTTCTTCAAAACCCTAGTAGTGTTTGAGTCCTCACCCTCGTACCCCTGTCCAGGGTCTGGTTACTTCCTAAGGGATGATAGAATGAGCACCAGGATCCAGAAAAGTTGAAGTCAAGATTATGTTAATGCATAAGTTTTGAAGTATAGTCCACCTTTTATTTGAACGCACTTACTGGAGTGTGTCAAAGTCTCAGTATTGGGAATCCAAAGGGTCTGTTTTTCTCTTCAAATTATCCCACTGTATATACTATGATTATTTTAAATTTTCCTCGTGAGCAGTGCTTGATGTTACTCCCTTTTGTGAGAACTGAAATGTATGCCTATAAATCTCTATATTTGTATCTCTATTATGCACCAGAATCACAATATCTAAATGCAGAGCCCTCTTCCCAACTTCTATATGCTCTGGCTGACTAATTGGAAAGCCTTTAAACAGTGTGTTTAAACAAGGGGAGAAACAACTGGACGCAGAAGGATGAGAAAAGAGTAAGACCATGTTTTTTTGGGGTTTTTTTGCACATAAAAAATGTATATTTGAATATTTGGTTGACAAAGCACTAGTTTTTCCTTTGATGGCCAGCCTTTCTCAATAAATCCTTGAATTTCTAAGGAGCAAATATGCATGGATGTCTATAATGGCAATTACAGCTAGGTATCTAGAAGTCAAGCGATCTTTTAAATCATAGTCAGAGATAGTGTTATAAACATTTAACAATATTTTAAAAGACCATTTTATTTTTAGGGGTGCCTGGGTGGCTCAGTGTGTTAAAGCCCCTGCCTTCAGCTCGGGTCATGATCCCGGGTCCTGGGATCAAGCCCCGCATTGGGCTCTCTGCTCAGCAGGGAGCCTGCTTTCTTCCCTCTCTCTGCCTGTCTCTCTGCCTACTTGTGATCTCTGTCAAATAAATAAATAAAATCTTAAAAAAATAAATAAAAGACCATTTTATTTTTAAATTATTTTAAGTGACATTAATGACCCATATTTATATATCAATTTAGACATAATAAAGTACTGATTAATTACAAAAGAGTTTAATTACAGGTCCTAAATGAGATTTCCCCCCATGAATTTGGGGGTTCAAAAATAAATTGCTATATGCTGTAATTATGGTTAATGAGAGTCTAGTATATCATAAAAGGTTTTAGACAACTTCAGCAAAACCCACTCCAAATAATTTTTTTTTAACCTATGTTATAAAGTTAGGGTATCTTTCACATACTATTAAGCAACTATTAATCAAAATATATAATATAATATGTAATTTAATGTAAACTTGGAAATTGCAGCATATCAATGTCAAGCCCAACCAGCAGGGCATGATTCGAGTAAGGTCTGGAAAAGGGAGAACACAGCAGTGTTTGTGGCTGTCTAGCTAGCAGGATTCAGGAAGAGTGATGATGTACTTGGCACACTTAAATATTGTGACCACTCAAGAAGACTAAATAATTTGTCCAAGGTCTAGTTAGTAAACACAATACTCATTCTACTTCTGTGTAGGGGCATGGAAAAATTCACCATGCTCTTATCTAATAGGGTACTAAATTACCCATTTTCCATTTGAATTCAGGCACAGGAAATGGTGTGCTTTGTTTTCTAGATACATTGATAACAGGAAGGCAGGATCCTGGATATCATCCTTGATATTCACTGTTATAAATTAGTAAGTTGGCACTTTCATCAAGATGTCTGCCAGATTTCTCACCTAAATCAATTTCTCTAATCCTAATGATTTTTTTTTTAAATAAACTGAAAATTTTTCAGTTTCAAGCTTGAACAGCAACCCAGTTGAGAGCAGAACACTCAGTGGAAAATGCCAGCTGGCCTTCTTCCTTTTTAACAACAGAATTGGTTATCACATTTCAGCAATAATGTTTGCTTAAAAGCCTAATGGTCCAAAAAATATGAAAAGAATTAAAAATGTGTTTTACTTGCTTTACCAACACTTTCTTATCTCGAAATGTCACTGAACCAATACAGTTAACTATTATGTACACCTTAATATTTATCAACAAAGAGGATTTATTAAATGAAGGTGGTAAGGCTCTCAGGGTAAAGCATGTGTTTTATACATAACGTCTGAGGTTTGATAGATTTGATTCATAGGTCCTACCAAAACAGGACTCCATGACTGGAAACCAAGAGAAATGTAGACAACAGAAACAACTTCAGGCCCAGATGTTGGAATTAGCTGACAAACACTTCAAAAATACCCATGATTAATATGGTTAAGAAAGTACAGGAGAGATGCAGAGAAAACAAGAGAGAGAATTTCACTGGCAATTGAAATCTAGTAAAAAAAAAGATCCAACTGGAAGTGTCAGGGCTGAAAAATAAACTTCTGAAATGTAGCTAGTAATAAAAAAGATTGACATAAAAATATAGTTTGCAAATATTTGGATTTCCTTGTGACTATAAATTAGAGAAGTATATAATCAAGAGATTGAAGACTATATGATGAAGTAAAAATGAAAAGATGATAGATACTACATGTTCTATGTGTTCCAAATAAGAAATAACTTGATTAGTTTTACAATAAAGCACCCATATTAGATAAGAACATGCTCAAATTGCTTAGCAAGTTTTCTCTGATACTTGAGAATAGCATTCGATAAATTAGCACTATTTAACACTTATTTTGTTTCCACACAGATTTAATAAGAATAATCAATATTCAAGAATAGTCAATAGTCACCTTCAAACAGCAAAGGTAGACATAGAGTAGATAAAAAGAAAATCATAGCTCAAGTGGATGAGAATAGTTATAGAACCTAACTCTTCCAAATGAACTCAGACTCCTGACTGAGATTCATCACAATTCAGAGTAGTGGGAAAATTGCCGATATCAGTTATCTTTGCAAACTGACAGAAAATAAGAGAAGGGCCAGAAAGTTAGAGAAAGGAAAATGCCCTCATTTTCACAAGTGGGAAAAGGATGGGCCAAATCCTTTACAGATCAGTAAGCCTTACACTGAAAATCAGTGCAGTAAGGTTATCATGAATTAAGTAGTTTGTGAGCACTTTGGAAAGAATTCCTTGATCACAAGGAGTCAAACTGATTTATGCAAGATTATACTTACATAATTGATAGGGTACTTGGTAGATAGGCCTTATTTTGAGCTGTCTCTCTCAACACAGACTTAGGAAAAAAGTTGTGAATTAGTGGTCGAAATGAAGTATTATTGGAGGTGTCTATGACTATTTAATAAACGGGTTAATCCAGGGATGGCTTAATGGGTTGGGAAGTCGACTTAGCCTTAGACACTTTTATTAAAAATCTACTTAAAGTCACAGAAGACCTTCTTATCAAATGTATAGAATTAAATTCAGAAAACGTGGCTAATGCAGTAGAGAGCAGGTTCAGAATTAGTTTGATACAATGGAATATGGGAGAAAACTAATAACATTAAAAAGGAATAAATATAAAGTCCTGCATAAATGCCTGACCAATATAAGATGGGAGAGAAGTCACTCAGTAGAAATTGCAGTGAAAATATAAGAGGAGGTTTTTTTTTTTTTTAAAGATTTTATCTATTTATTTGACAGACAGAGACCACAAGTAGGCAGAGAGGCAGAGAGATGGGGTGGGGGTGGGAAGCAGACTCCCTGCTGAGCAGAGAGCCCAATGCGGGGCTCAATCCCAGGACCCTGAGATCATGACCTGAGCTGAAGGCAGAGGCTTAACCCACTGAGCCACCCAGGCGCCCCGAAAATGTAAGAGGAGTTTTATTTGATCACAACCCTAACATGAACCAGCAAAGTTGAAATTACTGCTAAAAATGTTTTTATACTCCTAGGTCTCCTTCTCGAAGAATGATGTCAGCTTTGTTGTACTTTGTGTTGAAATTGGACCTCACTTTTTGGTTACATTTTATGAATGACTTTGACAAACCATAGAAAATTCTGGGAGAGAGAACTGGGATAGAAAAAGAAGTGAAGCTATCTCATAAATGATAGAATGGATTTCTATGGGGTTAGTTACCAGAAAAACCCAGTTTAGACATAGCAACTATTTTCAGTGTTTGAAGGATTTTCATGTGTGAGAAGAATGAAATATGAACATTTTTTTTTCCCTGTGTAGCTAAAGAGGGTTAGAAACAGATATGAAGACAGATCTGGCTTAACAATGAAAAAAAAATAGTTAACTAGTAGCAGGCATTTTGTACAACGAAATGAGCAGTTTCATTAGAAAGATACTTGAGGTATTAAAGAAGAGGTAGATTAGCCATTTTTTAAAAACTTTGTAGAGAAGTTTATATGGGTCAGAGGTTGATATAAAGATTCTCAAGTATTTTACAGATACAATTTGACAACTAAAATTTAGAGTACATTTTAATTTTTTTTTAAGATTTTATTTATTTATTTGACAGAGAAAGAGAGAGAGACCAGGCAGAGAGAGAGGGGGGAAGCAGGCTCCCTGCCGAGCAGAGAGGCAGATACAGGATTCAATCCCAGCACCCTGGGATCATGACCTGAACTGAAGGCAGAGGCTTAACCCACTGAGCCACCCAGGCGCCTTAGAGTACATTTTTAAATATAATGGAGTTTCACTATGAAAAGATCTACTATAGTAAGAAATTCTTCAAAATGATGATTCACCCTAGATGTTTTCTTTAACCCCTGGAAATTTTATAACACTTTGTTGCACTTTCTCAAAATAACACAGAACTTTTGGATGGACTTCTAACTGAGGTCGCTATGTAATAATGACAATACTGTATTCGAATTATAGTCACTCTTTCTTCTTCATAGTTAAAAGAGCCTTTGTTAGCAACGGATAGGAGGTCTAAGACCAGATAAACATATAAGTGCTCGGCTTTAGGACTGTTCTAGGTTGAATAAAGCTAAAAAAAAAAAATAAATAATAAATAATAATAATAAAACAAAAAACAAAAAACAAAAGCAACTTCTTACATCAGCAACGCTGATTAGCAGACAGATCAATTGGTTCTGACTTTGACAAAGAATCCTTGCAGAAGGTGTAACCCATTTAATGTCGTTCTTACCATATTTATTAAATTAAGGAACTCAAGCCCTAGATCTTGAGTTAAAAAACTCCTCTTCAAAAATAGCTGCCACTGCTTCTCAGCTGAATCTGATCGATGCTTGACTTCAGCATCATCCTCTTCCTTCTGCAGGATTTCAGTTTGGTAAAATTCCTTTAGGCTCTGATACTGCTCCTGTACCTAAAAGGAAAAAAAAAAAAAAAAAGGAGAATATAAATGAAAATTAAGAACACTTAAAAACATTTTTAAAGAAAAAATAGCAGTAAATTCTAATAAAAACCTATATAAAAATTAAACAAACCACATTTCAGAATTCTTTAAGTTTTTATTGAATATTGTCAATTTACTAAAAAAAAAAACAGGAAAATCTGTTTAGGTTGTTGACATATAGGATTACCCCTCAGTAGCAAATTAAGCTCACAAGTTTGTTACCTGTAAGATCTCATTACCATAGGCAAAACCATATTTATGTATTACATATGTGCATGTTTTGCAACTAGGGACAATTTGCGTCAAAGACCAGTGTGATTCCCTTTAAAGTTGAGTTTTATAATTCAGAAGGAAGATACACACACACACACACACAAACACACACACACAACCAGGGAATACAAATCAGAAAGAAGGAAATGTAAGCCAGTACAAATTATTTGTAATTATTAATCATAATTTCCTTCTAATCAGTGATAAACCAGAATAAAAAAGCACAAACAATTACTAATTTTCTCTGCAAGTATTAATATTAAGCTGCCTCCCTAAGCTTATCTTACTGAGATATAATACTTGGCCTGCCTAAAATTATATTTTCTCATTTGCTAACCAATACTAGCAGTACTAGATTATTTTAAATCACTCTCTTTGATCAGAGCTTATAAAAAATCAAATGCCCCTATAGAACTATAGATTAACAAATGTAAATGTAAATGTAATGTAAAAATAGTAGAAAAATTCTGACACAAGCCTTTATGCATTTTGGGTAATATTTAATGGTTAATAGAACAAGACTCAAAGAGCTCATAACTACCGGAAGCGATCTAAACAAGGTGAGAAATTTCAGGCAATGGTTAGTCACCATATTTTAAAGATATTAACATCATTCTTCATTTAAAGGAACCTAATAGATGGACCTGCAAATGGTGCTCAGAAACAGAAGTTCTATCCCCATTTCCCATTTTCCATTTATTCATGGTTCTGTTTTGCTGATGCTTGTTTCCTCAGCCTAAAATGAGCTTTCCACAATTTTCTGTTGCTACTTATCCTTCCTAAACTAGTGAAAATGCTACCTCCTCCATGGAGGCTCCTAAGATTCCCTACTAAGCATTAAGCGTCCATTTCCTTGCGTTCCGAAAGACCGTTCTGGGGGAAAAATAACCATAAGCAAATTATCGCAACACAAAGCTAAGTATAAGCACAGGGTTACACGCCTGCTGAGAAGGGACCACAAAGTCTACATGGAGTAAAAAGGGAAGAATTTAGGAAAGGAAGTGACCTTTGATCTGTGTCTTTCAGAATTGTCCAGGGTGAAAAGCCTGTTAACCCTTCCGGGTTAACAACTGTTAACAAGTGTGAAAACTCTTGCTAGTTCAGAGCGCAATAAAATACTTAGTCTGAGCGAAGTTCAGGTTGCCCGAGCTGAGCGGTTAAGAAAGAAGCTAGAGGGATCACAGTGCCTGGTAAAGCTGGCCAGCAGGTTTCAACTTGTTTTCTACCTTAACCAACAGGATGCGACGGATTCTCATTAGTTTGAAACAACTGATAGCTGTCACAATAGTTCAGAATCAGCAAGACAACTATCAGCATTTCGGGGAGGGGGGGTGTACGCTACAGGTTGGGGTGTCAATCTGATGGTCTGTCAGTTTTGTGCAAATCTCAAAACATAAATTTTAATTCATCCTCCTACTCCAACGGCTCAAAGAAGCCTTCAGTACAAGTGAGAAGGACGCCATGTATAGGAATTCCCTTGAATCTGTATTGGTTTATGCTATAAGGGAATTAATGATAAACTTTAATACTTCATCCATTTTGGGGGAAAGTTATTTAGAATTTGAAAAAAGTTATTGATAATTTGTTTTATAAGTTACATTTGTCATATTACCCTAATATCAGGAGGTAACATGATAAGATTTGCTTTAGAATGACCATTTATCGTCAGGAATGAAGTGAGAATTATAGGAAGTGGAACAGGCAAAAGACAACTTCTTTAAGCTGAGCAAGAGATGGTGAGGGCTTGAACCGAGGAAGTGATGGTTCAGGTGGAGGGGAAGGAGAATTCAGAAATCTTAAAGGTTGTCCCTATAGATAAACAAAGGATAGCATGGCCTTTGATACAGGAAAAGCTAAAAGGGAGGAGACTGGGGATTAAACTTCAGCTTTGACATTTACTAGCTGCTTGATCACCTAACTTCTCAGAGTCTCAGTTTCCCTCATTTGTGAAAGAGCAATAATAGTAACTAAACAGAGAGGTGTTATAAGGATTAAACGAAATCAGGAATGAGGACAGCTGGGTGGCTCAGTTGGTTACACATCTGCCTTTGGTTCAGGTCATGATCCCAGGGTCCTGGGACTGACCCCACCTCAGCCTCCCCACTCAGCAGGGAGTCTGCTTCTCTCTCCCCTTTTTACCCCCTCCCTCCCTACTTGTTCTCTCTCTCTCACTTCTGAATAAGTGAATAAAATCTTTAAATAAAGAAATAAAATCAGGAATGAAAAGCATGGGACCTCGTACAAAGTAAGTGCTCATTGGGAGAGGTCTTGGAAAAGACTCTGAAGCTTCTACACAGGCCTTCTGAAAACTGATGGGGTCATTAAGACACAGAAGAACACGTTTGACAAACAGATAACTGGTGGTGTTTTGTTGAAATTCAGGAATCTCCAGGATATATAGGGAATTAGTATGATGGGAAGTTGAAAGCATTGATCTGGGGCTTGGAAGAGTGGAGGCTGAGGAGTCATTTGAGTTACTGGTGAATTAAAACCACACGTAGGGGTGTGATTTTCTATAGAAAGTGTACAGAATGTCCAAAAGAAAGCACAGGCAAGAGCTCCAAGACCCACCGCACCCCAGAAACAGAAATCTAAGTGAGGGAAAAGGAGAAGGAACAGATATAGAAGTAGGCAAGATGATGCCACTTATGTGAATATCCAAATAAGGTACATCTACAGAGGCAGAAAGCATTTCTGGGGGCACCTGGGTGGCTCAGTGGGTTAAGCCGCTGCCTTCGCCTCGGGTCATGATCTCAAGGTCCTGGGATCAAGCTCCGCATTGGGCTCTCTGCTCAGCGGGGAGCCTGCTTCCTCCTCTCTCTCTGCCTGCCTCTCTGCCTGCTTGTCATCTCTCTCTGTCAAAGAAATAAATGAAATCTTAAAAAAAAAAAAAAAGAAAGCATTTCTGATCTTGCCTGAGGCTGGAGGGTGGAAGCCAGGACTGACTAAAACTGTGCAGCAAGCCCCTATTTGGGGTGACAGAAATATTCTAACACTGGAGTGCAGTGATGCCTGCACGGCTCTATAAATACACTAAAACTCCTCACACTCTAAAATAGGGGGATTTTATCCTACATAAATCATACTGAGACAAATCTGCCTTTTAAAAAGTCACGGGAGGTAAGAGCAAGACAGTTAAATAAATGTGGCGGAGAGATTAACAGGAATGAGGACTGAAAAAATAAAGCGTCTCATTTGTCCTCTAGCAAGTAGCTTATCAGAACACTTTTGATGGAAGGAAGGAGGTGGCAAATGACAGGACTGAAGAGGGAACGCACCAGAGGCAGCGGGGCGAGGCGTGGGGAGGACCTGCAAGCAGAAGCCGGAAGCAGCGTCTCCCCGTTCCGAGAGCGCAGGTGCAAAGGGAAGGACAGCTACAGAGCGGCCGCCTCGGGGAGGGTAACACCAGCGGCCGTGGCTGTACACCCACGAGAAGGAAGCAAGGGAAAAAGCAGATTGGAACAACTGGAGTTTGGAGCTGGCTGACGTCGATTCGGAAGGGCGCAGGCGTGTGCGCGGAGGCACCGACTGCTGATTGGTGTTGTGCGCAAATAGAGGCTTCATGTTATTGGCAACTGGGGGACGCCACGTGTCAATAGCTTTGCAAGTCGAAGGGGGTCAAGGGTTTTTTTGTGTCACACGTATCAGTCACATACGAGGAAAGGGCGCTGGCTGAGATTTAGGGATGGAAACTGTGGTAAGACGTTTGAGAATTGCTACTGAATGGGCGCCAACGAGGGAACATACCGGAACCCCAGCAATGGCAGAGACCCGTTCATCGTAACGGTGTCAGTCAGCACAACTGCGTAATTTTCTGCAGGAGTGACTGAAAGCTGAATAAACAGAGCGTTGGATTGGCCTGATATTGGGAACTGGCAGGGAGAGCAGGGTGGACGGCAAGGAGATGTCGGCAAGGGGAGCGGGCTGGACTTGAAGAATAACCAGGACTGGTGAGGAAAGAAGGAAAGCCTGAAGGGGTCAGAGGGTGACCGACTGAGAGCACCGCCAGGCTGAGAAGGACGGAAGGCTCCACAGAGAGGAGAACAGATTTAGTGAGACCAGGGAGGGTGGAAGGACAGGAGGTCCTTCTGAGAAAGTGTTTCTTGCAAAGCTAAGGCCCAGCGCTAGAAAGACTCTTGGTCCCAAAGACCAGAGCGGGCATGGAAGTAGATGCTGAACTAGAAGCCAAGCAAGTGCATTTCTGGCAATGGTGACACAGAAAACAGCATTTCTTTGCACCTTGTCCACCATTTCAAGTTCTGACTAAAAATGTTCAACAGGATAATCCTGTCAGTTGCAACACCGCTCCCAAACCATGAGGGTTCAGGACTAAGAAAAACGAAATAAAAGTTTAGGTGACTAAAGGTGGAGTATAGATGTGGAACAGGAGGCAGTGGTTACCTGAGATTTGCAGGGACTGGGCATGGCCTTCCCTCTGAGTGGGGAGAATTCAGAACATGAGGGAAGGAGAGCTGACAGGGGAGACTGTGCTTAAGCAGGACACTTGGCGGGGGGACAGGGGTGGCGGGAAGGGTGCCAGTGGGAGGGTCGGGGTGAGAAAACAGAATTCCAGCATGCTTCTTAACTTTGGTTGGCTTTACCCTGTGCGCTAGGCCAGTGCCCACCTCCCTGATAGCTGGGGAGTGTGCCTGCTCCTAGGTGGTGCCCTAGCCCTTTTTGTTATTCTCTCAGAGACTGGGATCTCTGAAAGATGGTCGTAGTCTATGAATCGTAGTCTACGAGAGGGAATTTCACAGATTCTCTAGTACAACCCTGTCAAGACAGTGCCTCAGAAGACACTCTCTGAGGTAAACTTGTTAAAAGCCATCAAACAAGACAGATCTGAGATGACCCCAAAGCCCGTAACTTTTTATTCCGTGTATATATTTTAAATGAATCTCAGTAATTGTTGAGTATTCAGAGAGATCCATGGTAAAAGGTGACTTATTTTTAAATGATTTTGTTCTATGTTTAGGATATTATAAATGCTTGTAGACCACAGTAAAGAGTGTTCCAACACAACCACCTTGCTTATTTGTGAATATATCTACACCTAACAGTTGCCTTATTTTTTAGGAAAACAACCTACTCTTTGAGTCCTTGGGTGGTGCCTTGGGCCAGTGAATAAGCATGGGAGTGGAGGATACGGGACTACCCAGCAGGGCTTCTATCCCCAGAGAAAGCGGGAAGAAGGGCAGAGGTCACCTTGCTGAAGAAGGTCAGCGTGTAGGCACCGTACCTCTTCTGAGGACTTGAGAAATGCCACATAAGACTGCAGGACTTGTGACCTGGAGCTGATCCTTTGGCCAAGTATTTTTAATTCTTCCTCTAACCACTTAGCTTTAGAAGAAAGCAATGCCATTTCGTCAGGTTCAAATTCATTTTTCTCTGTCATAAGCTTTGCAGCTGTTTCTAATTCATGTGCTGTCTCCTATGAAAGCAAAGCACAGGAGGTCAGAAGCTGACAGGGGAATCATGAACATTCACATTTCATTACCTTCTGTACATCCATCTATTACGATTATTAATTGAACTTGTACCAGAACTCTCCTCAGTGAAAGAAAGGCACAACTTTCAAAACTTAAAAAAAAAAAAAAAGTTATCTTAAAATGAAAACCATCTCAAATTATTCTGTCACTATCAGCTCTGCTTTTCATCTGGAGCATTCTATTTTTTGTGTCACAAAGAGAGGGCAGGCTGTTTGGTATGGAAAGTTATAAAACAAAATGGCAGAAATGTTTTAAGTAAGTTAGTTAGACATGAGGATTGCTTTATGAAATTTAACAATAGCTCTAGCAAATTCTTAAGCTAATTTTGTTATGCAGGAGATGGCAAGTTTATAGAAATTGTTTACTCCTTGTTTAATTTATTAAAAAATGGCATGTCAGTTCTGCAGTCTTATTTAAATCTTTGTCTAGAAGTGTTTTTGAACAAGGGTAGGGGAAATGTTACACACGAAATCTAAACAGCCCACAGGGTTGCTCTTCTGGGTTTTCTTTTGAGTGCAATTTCTGGCAAGTAAAATCTCATGGATAGAATGGATAAGCAGGTATGGTAGGCATTACATCTACAATTGCCACAGAAAGAGCCATGTAGAATTTTATGTGAGGCTGAGCTAGGAATCAAGCGAAAATGAAAGAAAAAAGCTTCCTTGTCATTTGCAGCAAGAAGGAATTGCTTCCCTGCTTGTGTTTAATATGCTTCCCAAGTACTCCACTGAATGAAGCTAATTTTCATTTCCAAGTGTTGCTTCCAGATAGCACTCTGGGTAGGAGGAAGCAGAGGAGTTTCTCCCCTTGCCATTTTCTCCCTCTTTCTAAAATTCTTAAAATTAAAAAAAAAAAAAAAGAAATTGAATTCAGACATATGTTTTATTTTAAACATTTGAAATAATGAGTTTTTAAAAATTTCATTTAAAAAAGTCAGTTTGTGAGTTCCCAAACATGAAGGAGGTCTTCTGGCTGAGGACCGAGGGAATAACAAGGCTGTTGCCTACGGACTTGGGTGAGCCTGGAGAGGTGCTAGACTCACCATTCTGAACATCTTCTGGGGCCGGCTGGGGCTCAGTGTGGACGTGGAGCTAGCAGGAATATATTCGAACCTAAGTCCCAGGGGAAAGGGGTGAAGAGGAGCTAGAGAAGGTACTGAGAAGAGGAGGGTATTTTCTATCCCTGAACAGGGGGCTTGAGACAGATTGTGTTTTTATTTGCTTCCTGGAATCTTGCATTAATGCATGTTGCTTCTGGGAAATTTTCTTTTGTAAGTTACTCTAGCAGAAAATCACAAATGGTCTTAGAAAAGCACTCTCTCTGAGTCCTGTGGCATCCCAAAAGGAGTTGTTAACATCTCCCCGGTGAGGAAAAGGGGCCAAATGAGTGTTTAATACCAGGTTACAAAGTTTCAATGAGCTCAAACACCCTAAAAAATGCACATACAAGTATAAATAATTGAGATACACATAATAGAAGTTTTAAGTCATTATTTACCGCAAATATTACTGTAGAATTGCAACCTTCAAGAGAGCTAGCATTAAGTTCTATTGCCACTGAATATAAAGAAAATAAGTCATATTTACAAAATCATAACCACAATAATAATTCCTATTTAATTTACCTTAACTTGCATATCTAGCTCCAAGTATTTACTCAAAATCTTCCCTGATTCAGAAAGGTTGGAACCGACATCCATTGCATTGGAAAGTACTGGACTGATTTTCTGAATTGACATTTCCACCTTTAGCAATAAAGAATACATTGCAGTCTTAGTAATAGGTACTTGCACACATGTTTGACTATGTATAGAAAAGATAAATACTACTCTCTCCATTCTCATTGTACTTTAAATGCATATACCAATTTTCATCTAAAAATAATTTTAAATATTTTGGAATGTCATGGTTAAATTAATAATGTTGCTCTTCATATGAGGTAATACTACTGACCCACGAAGAGAGAGTATATGTTTAAAGATATATATTTATAAACAGACACATATTTTATTAATAACAATGAGATATAAACAATCACCCATACCTTCTAAGACTTTATCACCTATATTGCCTAGAAAGGAGAATGCATCTGCTAACACATCAGCAGAGATGAATTTATCTGATTAATTAACTCACAATCACCCACTGTAAGTTGAAGGGGGCCCAGTTTACAGGCACTTCATGAAGTAAAGGTCTAAAGCCTGGGTATTAAATCACCTGCAGGGCTGCTATATTTAGGGACCCTGGGGCAGTACCAAACCCTGTACATGTGACACTAAAACATGGGGACACACGTGGGCCATGTTATTGATGAATGTCAGGGACTATGATTTGATTTTTAGTACACACAAATCAATGGAAAAGTAATCTCTAAAGGTTTCTATAACATCCAAGTTACGCTCTTCGTCTCCTGGCTCTCACCAGGGTCCATACTTTCCAGAGTCAAGTTGGGTCTGAATTGGCAGTCAGACAAGGAGCAACAGTTGTCTGAGTTCCTACTGTGTTGTCCACCACCACCAAATTAGCTTGAGTCTCAAGCTCCAGGGAATGTGGCACCGCAGCTGCTGCCTTATTTGGAATCTCCCTGGACCCAGGCTTCAGAACAAGGCTCAGATTCCCAAGTTTCTGGATCAATAACAGGTGGGAAGGCAATGCGGATAGAGATGTGGTTATTTCATGTCCTCTCCTGTGAAGTCTGCTAATTCTCGTCCTCTAAGTCAGGCATATGAGCCCACTGTATCAGATGAAGACATCATTGAAAATCTGAGACCCAGCAGAGGCATCAAGGTTCATTAGCATTAAAGTCACTGAGATAGTTTTTGCTATATATCCCAGCTACAGTTAAGCCATTTTTAATTTAGCCAAATAGCAGCTGCTTGATTTTATTCCTCTTTGAAAATAGGAAATAAATTTCTCCCATACTGAGCCACTGTATCCACTTTGCAGAAAGAGGATTTTCATAAGTATGTTTTTATTCAGAATGACCACGTCCTTTGTGCCAACCTCCTTTAATAGAGTATGATAATGACAATTTAGCCCTGAAAATCCCTACAACATCATTTTCAGTATTTACATGCCATCCTCATATGTATGATACCATGTTAACTGAAATTTGTGCCTCCCGGAACCAGGCATAGACCCACATAAAACAAGGTCACCGACCCAGTATGCACACGGTTCAGTTCTGTATAAAGAGCAAGAACTGTTTCTGTGTGTGCATGTTCAGGGCTGGCTGGTGGGGTGGGTAGGATTACACAGCAAGTTTTAGCAACCTGGGACAGGAATGGTTGCTGAGCAAGAGTGAACTATAACTCCCGCTGTTCAATGATAAACCCTAACGTGGAACCTAAGAGAAGCCAAAGGAGACGCACCACTGTTCACCATCCCCCGCGCTGCAGGTGCTGTGCCGTCTGGTATCACTAAGCAAGGAGTTGCATCTAAGTAGTAGCCAACAGAGGACACATTTAAGAGACTACCTTCTTGAGGTGGCCCTCCACCGAGGCAATTAACTGCTGTTTCTTAAGAGCAAATTCTTTGTGCGCTGAACACTGTTGGGTCAGTTGGTCCACTCGTCTCTGAATGCATCGCATCATCTCGTGGACTCCGCTTACCCGAGAGCTGAATGGAACAAGTCAGCTGTTAGTTCACTCTGCCCTGATAGAGAAGTCCCAGAAACAGGGAACATTTCAAACTGGATCTGCTCTTTCATGATAGGGATGAGTTAATAGAAGTTATCAAGCTTCAGGCTTTGGGATAACAGAAGTTGAGTAGCACCAAATTATGTTCCCTTGTTTAAATCAGTCAGTCCTAAGGGAAAAGATGACTACGGGTTTTTGCAAACAGGTCTAGTCTTCTTCTCTAAAGGTTTACTTTTTAATATTTCTCTAAGATATTTTGAGAACCCTATGGCAAAAAGCGCAGTATGTTAGCCAAACATTTTCCCGGGGGTGTGATTTAAAAGCTTCATTTATCTAAAGATGCTCTTTGAATAGAAATGTGGATCAGCCAATTAACAAACCATTTACTAATCCAACAGGGCAAAATATTTATGTAACACTAAGTTCCTTGTTCTCGATGATGACGAATGCTCAAGGCTATATTCATTAAGTGAAAACCAAGTTATCACCAACAATTAGGAATCTAATGTACTTGTTCATAAAGAAAGAGACCAAGCCTCACATTGTCATTTTTCACCTGTCATGAGAAAGAGAAAAGTGACCTGAAAGCTCATAAAATGCACATGCCTTTAGAACAACAAATGACCTTAGAGTCAGATCCCATTTGCTCTGGTCTAAAGATAAATTAGCAAGTTTCCTACCCATGTCCAATGTAGGCCCATCAGCCATGCAAGACAATGAAGGGAGGCTGCTGGTGGAAGGAGCACCTTTTAATTTGTCCACCTACCCCTAAGACAGAGCCTCTCCTACTACATAAGAAATTGAAGCCTTTTATTTTACGTCAGTCATTTCCTCAAACACTAATAAAGATTAGCATGATAACTCTGAAATTTAATTACCCAGAGGTAAAAAAGATCTTGGAGTGAGGTATAGATTTCAGTAATTTTACCTCAAATAATTAATTTATGACTCTGTAAAAATGAATTTAATTAGTAATGAAATGAGGGCAAGATCCCATATGACTGAGAGGTAAAGTAACTTCACAGGAATGACAATAAAGCTGCCAAAAGGGTGAGAGTTCATCAGGCAGCTTGATAATCTTGTTGGATGTGCGTGGGATTCGTGTGTGTCCTGCGGGTACTACTGGAATCCCAGAGAAGTTTAACTGGGGAGAGAAAAGGAAACTACTGCGAGAAATCTTATTCCCGACACACAATGCTCCACAGATGCTATACTTAAAACAATTAGTTTTGCATTTTAATATCTCAGGGACAGTGAAGAGTATAATCAAGAAATCAGGAGGGTTTTATAGAAATAACTCTAGTGATACTGAAGTCCACAAATTTTGTAAATAAAAACTGTGTACTGGTGATACCAACCGTGTTTTGGTTAGGTTTTAGACTTTGGGACATTATATACTAAAAAAGCACTTAGAAGTCCAGTTGTCCTATGTATTATAAGTTCCAAGTTCTCTATAGAATATGCAACTCTGGAATGAGAAAGTCCAGTAACAAAGAAAGTGAAGTAGCTGCAATGTGGAAAGAAGATACAGAGAGCAGTTAGGGAAAGTAAACGTTTTCTAAAAACAATGACTGTGCTGCGGTGGCAAGGCAGCATTTTTAATGTTTTAAATAGTCTCTTTTCTAATTCTCATTACTACCCTATCATCTGGGTGTAATTGTTATCTCCATTTTGCAGATGAGTAAACTGAGGAACGGAAAAGCTCAGTAACTTGCCCGGGTCACCATTACTAAGTAACAGACCTGGGATTTGAACCTGTTCATCTGAGCTCAGAGTCCACACTTTTGATACATGAAAGGATGAGAGGGTATTCGTCCTCTAAGGTTTCCCCTTCACTGGAGCTGACTGTTAATGGAACAGGATTACCGGGCCTGGCCTGTTCTTTTGACTTTGGCTGGCTTCTCTAAAGCAATATCTGCCTGTAGTTTGCAAAGTGGCCACTAGAGGGATACTTATCCAAGTTCATGTTTTAAAGGACCCTTCAGGCAGAGAAAAGTAATGGGGAAACAAAACCAAATCAAGCATTCCTTTTGTGAAAATACTGCTTTATAGCAACATACAATTTTTAATTTAGATGAATTACAACCAAGCAAATTCAATCTCTCTGTTTTTTGAAGGATGATTCCTTTTCAATTTTTCAATGACCCAGGAGGTTGGGTCTCATTTTGTGGGGATCTGTGCCTTATCATATATATCTCATTGTAAATTCTTTTTTTTGTTTGTTTTTGTTTTTGTTTTTGTTTTAGGGGGCACTGGAGAGGCATAGGGTGAGGGAAAAAGAGGACAATGGACCCCAATGCAGGGCTTAATCTCACAACGCTGAGATCATGATCCCAGCCGAAATCAAGAGTCAGGTGCTTAATCCTCTGAGCCATCCAAGTGCCACACATCATAAATTCTTTAAGGGAAAAGACCACATGCTTTTCATCCATATATCCTCTGTAGCCCTGAGCACATAGACTTGTTAGTGGATCAATGCATTTTCAAACTAAATAAAATATACTTTAATTAAAATTTAAGGGAAAAGAAGATATAGATTTAAGAAGAAGAACATACGCAGAGACTTACTGTATAAAAATGTCACTAGTGGGGTGCCTGGGTGACTCGGTGGATTAAAGCCTCTGCCTTTGGCTCAGGTCATGATCCCAGGGTCCTGGAATTGAGTTCCGCATTGGGCTCTCTGTTCAGCGGGGAGTCTGCTTTCCCCCCTCTCTCTGCCTGACTCTCTGCCTACTTGTGATCTCTGTCTGTCAAATAAATAAATAAAAATCTTTAAAAATCTATCACTAGTAAAGTGTCCAATAGTTTTTAAACAACGATGACTTTGCTCTTTGCTTACTTACAGAAGTTTTAAGCTATCCAAAGTGACAGATCTGTTATTGGATATTTGATATTTATCATTAGGTTGAGTGACTTCCTCTATTTAACGCCTCAGGGGGCTTCCTGAATGGCCTTGTTTGGCTGTGCGTTATTGACTGTCCAGGGTATGCTCTACACTCTTACTTGTGGCTTAGACCCCTTCCTAGGTATGAGGAGTTCTGAATTACCTTGCTTACCACAGCCAGCTCTGGTTTTCCTTCCCTGCTGTCAGCTAGATCCTGTGTCTGAGCAGGCAGTAATCTCTTTCCTCTCCTTGATTCCCAATGGGCATATATCTGTCACACCTCTAACCCCAGGGCCCCAGTTCTTTCTTACTAAAGAACCTAATGAGCAGGTTACAACCAGCTCTGATTAGTTTCAGTTAGAAACGTTAAACACTAATTCTAGACTTTTCTTTTGAACATTCCAGAACATTTTAAAACATGCATAGCATGCATATTGGCAATTTTCTCAGAGCCTGAAAAGCAGATGGTTTGATCAAAGGAAAAATATGATCTCATTCTCTGCCAGCAATTCTTACATGAACTGAAAATAAATTACTAGAATTCCATCAGTCACTCAGGAATGGGTCTTATTCCTTCCCAGGAGTGGTACTGAATGATAGGGCAAGAACGGGGGTGGTGGGGGGCAGGTAACAGAACTTGGTTGGAAGAAGTGCCCTGTCATGTCGCGCTCACTCTGAGGCCACCTGCTCACGTACCACCTCACTGGGCGGGAGAAGGACTAAGAGCGGACTTCTGAGTCTAGCAAACTGTGGCTCTACAATCTGCACTGCATACACTGATTGACCTTTAGGTTTTCTCTGTAAGAATGGATTAGAGGGTACCTGTTTGTGGCATGGACATGAAGTACACTAGATTATTCCTGATGTGGACTTTGACTTTCCCAAGCATCACAGATACTCAGAAATGACAGACTGTGTGGGCTTCTTCAGACATTTGTCAGAAACTCCATCGTGGAACATTTCCTGAACCAGTTAGAGGAGAGGGAAGGGGGAAGAAAAATGCTTCACTTTTTTTTTTTTTTTTTTCTAAAGAGCAGAGACATATTGACTCCTGGCTCAAAAATAGACGGTTCTATTTGTTGAACAGAAGCAGTTGCCCCATCTCTGCATCTGTTGCAAATTGAGGCTGGGGGAAGGGAGCAAATCCCAATGTTAATGTGTTCTAATGATTCTTTCCGGAGGACAGCAAGTTGCTTTCAAACCTTTCATAAATTACTATTGGCAGCCCATCTGGATTAGGAGCTGAACCAGATGGTAAGCACTTGACAGCTTACTCTCTCATCCGAAGGAATCAGCTGATCATAGTTTTCTTTTGGTCTATGAACACATCAGACCCTGAAAATGGAAAAAAAAATTTTTTTTCTTTATCTTCAGCTTGCTGCTTCTTTTGACAGGGACCCAAACAGTGTCCCTTCATGTTTATGATCTTTATTTTGGAGGAAATAATGGCTACTGTCTAGTTTTCATCCCTACTTTGAAAAAAGTGCCACTCATACTGTAAAAGTGAAATGCATGTTTTTAACATTTTTTCCCCTCTGACTTAAGTTAGTCATGTTGTGAATGCCTCACCACCAAAAGTAGTAAGTGGGGTTGAAGCTACGGGTGTCCTGGGTTCTAGTCCAGATGCATGGCAGAGATAGCTACAAGCTCCACAGGAAAATCTGTCCTGTGCAACGGATTACCATAGCCAGGATTCTACCTGAAGTCAGTAACAGGGAAGGCATTCTCCCTCCTTGTAAAAGGAGGTTGGAAAACACTATCTCCAACTGGTGCAGGGGCCAAGAAATCAGACCCATCAGGGAGATGGGTCTGATCAGTGGAGAACCAGCCCCACTGCCTGCTGCTTCTCTGGGAGCCACAGCACCTCCATGAATAACCCTGACCAGACAATACAAACTGGATGGAGTTCATGGAGCATGGAATTCAGAGGAAGTCCTGTCAAAGTCGGTAAGGAGGAAAGAGCCAAGAGCAGAGTACAAAGCAGAGAAAATAAGCAAAGAACAAGCATCTCCCACTCCAGTTGAGAGTGCCACCTAGAATTTCAAAACACACAAGGCATATACATCCTAACAAAAGACAAGTCAGCAATCCGGAGATAAATGTCCTCTACCTGAAACAAAATAAAGCCGAAAGCCAAGTGGAACAATCTGAAATGACCTTCACATAAACACACCTGAGATCATTAGAAAGACAAAGAAAAAAACCCAACACCCATCATCAAAGAAAAAGAAACTCTGAAACAAAGACAGTCAGAAATAAAACAAAAAGAAATATAAAAAATGAGTTAGAAATCTCAAAAATGAAATCAATATGGTTGTGAAAGCTAGGGGGAAAAAAAATCAACCAAAGAGAAAACCAGTGTGAGGGACTCCCTGAGGGAACAGGGCAAAGAGCTGATGGAATGACAGTCAGGAAGGCAGTTCAGAGTTCTGGGAGGCAGACCCAGACGCTCCAACATTCTCCACCAGGAGTTAAAGAAGAAGAGAAAAGAGAGAAAAACGGAAAATCAATATTTAAAGACGTAACCCCTGAAAATCTTCCATGATTGGTGACAGAAATCCTCAGATAAAAGGGACACAGAAGAACTAAACAGACCAATATTCTCTTTAAAGATAATATGGAAAATATAAAAATTACATTTTAATGTATTCCTTCCAAAAAAGTTTTTCTCTTTGCAGTCCTTTTCTTCCTCCAAAGTTAGAATGATGCTATCTATACAATTTGGATCCTCACGTTATATGGTGAGGATGCTGTGTCTTCAAAGAATCCTCAGAAACACACTTTTCATATTGGCTTAGAATATTCCACAATGTGTCTTCCTTGAAACTATTCAAACATTTCCCTATTTGGGGGGACTATTTAGGTGGTTTTCAGATTTGCACTATTATAAACAGCACTGTGATGAGCATTTTATTCATAAATAGGCCCACTCCTCTCCCTCTCTCTTTTCTGGTTTTTTGTTTGTTAGTTTTTCTCTCTAATGGGAGAGAACTCCTCTAGAGTCATCCAGTGCACAGATTCCTACCCCTAAAGTCAGCCTTCCTCTCCAGACTCAGCTCCAGATCTTTCTTACTCTGGGATGCTTTCTACTTCACATAATCAACATCATAAATGAATACATTCACATTGGAGTGCGTGACTCCTGGATATTTCACAAGAACCTAGTTTTAAGGGAAAGTCTGAACTTGGCATGTTTTCCATACTAACAGTTTCAGAATTATAAAAGCCTGTACAATGTTACCAGGCTCAGATTGTAGTTAGGACATTTACTCAATCTCTAAAAAGAACAACAATATATACTTGAAAATATTTGGAAAGTGGCTGAGTTGACTTTGTAATATCCTAAAATTTGGTATCTGACATTTACCCTCTAAATGCATCTTCAAACTTTTTTTTTATTTAAAAGATTTATTTATTTATTTGACAGACAGAGAGCACAAGTAGGCAGAGAGGCAGGCAGAGAGGGGGAAGGAAACAGGCTCCCTGCCGAGCAGAGAGCTGATGTGGGGCTTGATCCCAGGACCCTGGGATCATGACCTGAGCCGAAGGCAGAGGCTTTAACCCATTGAGCCACCTGGGCGTCCCACTTTTTTTTTTTTTTTTTTAAGTTATTTTAAGTCCTTAAATGCCCAGCAGAACTCCATTATGCAACCATAGATAACTCTATCAGGCAAAGGAAATTTCTGTCTTCGTTTCTTTGTTTTGTTGGAGGGTGGAGATTGTTTCTGTTTGTTTTTCAAATAGGATCTTTTAAAAATATTTTCACTATGATAAAAGCTTTCTTTTCATATTGTACCAGCACCATCTCATTTCAAATCAAGCTGCTACTTTATAAATACTAAGATAAGGAACATAAAAAAAGGCTTCCCACCTGGTTGAGCTTGAAGGCTGATCTCAAAACAATGTCATGAGTTAGAAGAAGAGGGGACATTGTTACAAGTCGAACAACTAGGGAATGATTCAGAACACCACAGAATCCATGATATAGAGATGACCAATACAAAGGAATTCAAAACTATTCTATGGTAGTTATTGATTCTATTCATCTTGGCTAGATGTAGAGCCTTCATCCAACTTAAATTATTCAACTCAACAATGGCCTTCTTAAGTCCTTCATTTGACCTCTCCTGATCATAGAAGCTAGGGACTGTGTCTCCCTTCTGTGAAGGGGTGGCCTCAACACCCACTGCCCCCATGGCTTCCTCATGCCGAGAGCACACCCCCTTGTTTTGTCATTCCTTGAGTAGCCGTTAGGAAGGTTCTGGAGATTCGGGGCCAGGTTTATATATCTTTGACTACCCTTGAAGCCTGGTGCTGGTATGTCACTTGTGATGCTTATTCATAGGTTCAGTAACTTTTTAAATAAACTAAAAGAAAGAAAAAATTTGCAGGGAAGGGGAGACTTGAGTGACTCTTACAGATAGAGTACACTTTAAGTGTGCCAGAGTTTAAAAGAAAAAAAGAGAATCCATGTGACCTTGTTATTGATTAAAGCGGAATGAAAGGAATAGACAGAGAGCTAGCCAGCTAACATAGTGTATCAGACCTGCATTCCAGGACTCACTTTACCCTGTGACAGGTAGCAGGGAAAGTGATTGAACCTCTCTGTGCCCTAGCTTCCTCATCTGCAAAACAGAGGCAAGGATAATAGTAGTACCCATAGGACAGGGTCGTTTTAAGGACTACAGTATTTTAATGTACGTAAAGCACACGTGTTTGCCATTTTTGCCAATGAGTGTTTAAATAGTCCAACCTGCACTTACTCGATCTTGTCTTCCGCTCCTCTCTCCTGTCACCTTCTCCTCCAGCCACCCTGCACTCCTTTCTGTTACATCTTTGCTGTTGTTCTGGGTCTACTCATCTCCCAGCTATGTGCATGGTAGCTCCTTCTCCTTGAAGAATCTTTCGCTGACTACAACGTCCACAGTGGCCCCCTCCCCAGAGTCACTCTCTACCCCACTTCAATTTATAGTACTCATTGCTGCGCACAAGCATCTCATTTCCTGATTTAGCTGTTGGGTGGCTGTTTCTCTCCACTAGGATATAAACAGTGTGAGGGCAGATGCTTCCCCTACTACATCAGATGCATGGGAACACTTGATTTATAAAAGATGCTCAATAATATTTTTTGGACTACGTAAATGAATAAATAAATGAATATGTTCTGTCTAAAGTACATTACCATTCACCATATCAAACAACAGAAGTGGTGATAGCCAACATAAACGAAAATTGTGAAAAGAGAATACAAGAATCCCAATTAACTCCTGTTTTTATTTCTTTATAAAATATAAAAATATAAAGATTGACATTAAGTAAGTAATAATACGTATCAGATCAAAACAGACAATAAAGGTTAAACGACAGCCAACTATCAGTCAGGATGAGGTTTGTTAGCTTAAATTCACCAAAAAATGGTAAAATGAAAACTAGTCCAATCTCTGATGCAAAGACAGAAATTGAGTCAACACTGAAGCAAGTTTACTTATAAATCTTAAATTAATTTTAGCAAACAGAAAAAGATGAATGGATATTGCACAAGATGGCATTGTATGTTTTTTAGTTCTGTATTTTTAGCTACCCAGAGAGAAATGAGGAGGTTCCTTGATTTTATCCAATTATGGAAAACTTCACCCTCATACAAAGTCTCCAACTCAGGATTTCCAATCACCACAGCTTCCTGTGGTTGAAGGAATACATTGGCCTGTCTTCAGACGTGCTGCTCAAGGATGATGCCAAGCGGAGCTTCGGAAGTGGGGAGGGAGCGCTGGAAGCCAGGAACTGTAATATCATTATAAGTCTAAGTTTGACCATTATCAGACGGAGTAACTTGTGTAATAATTAAGTGCAAATGAATGCCCAAAAACATCTTTAAAATTAAAGTGGAGTTAGGTTAGATGACAGATATTATACTTTGAAAAGATGATGAATTATTTAGCAATGACTCAGAATTATCCCCTGCTTACAGGGAGAAAATAGAAAAGCAAGGAAACACGTAAACAACCATTATTTATTTTGTGAGATTGCTCCAACCTCAAAAGTTTTTGATTCCAGGATAGAAAAACAGTGTGGATCTGTTCCTAATAAGGCAAGAGTTACAGAAAAGTAACAACGAAGGTCTCAGATTTACTGGGAAACATTGTCTCAGATAAATGTGAACTTCTGAAGTCCTATTTTGTTGACTAACAAGGAAACAAAAGATCTAAACGCCTCTGAAATTCCCGTGTGCCCCAATACTAAATTTTGCCTTTTATTACCTTAAAATAAATGCTTATCTCCCCTATTTCAAATATAACCTTCCCTAGTTTGTGAAAATGAATAGAATGTGGTGCAGCTCTATTGTAATTAATTGAAACAACCATGTGACTCTTTGCATTTTGCTTTTAAAGTCCTTTGTAGGGAAGGTTAAAAAAAAAAAAAAGTAAACTAATTGCTAAGAGTAGTGGTTTCATTTGATTTAAAAAAAAAAAACAAAACAAAAACAAAAAACCCTCCATTTTACAGATGAGCAAACAGGTTCAGAAAAATTAAGTTTAAAAGTCATAGCATTGTTTTGGTCCTAAGAATGCATGAAATAGAACTCTTTTGGATCTAAATCTTAAGTTTCTTAACCACACCAGTTTTCAAATGTCTGATAATGGGGACCTTAGTCATTTGTATCCTCGCAATGTGGCTGACATTCAGAAGCCTAGGACACCACTGCAATGTTCAGGGACATGTTTATCCTCACTGCCAATGTTCTAAATTCCACCTTCACTCCAGCAGTGTCAGCAACTTGAAATCTCCTTCTTAGGTTCTGCTTCCCTCCTGTGGTGGTGACCCACACCGTTGTACAGATGAGTCATTAGATGAGGAAAGGAAGCAAGTCTCAAATGTAATGCGTGGGATTGAGGTCCTTAGCTATGTGTGGCTTTAGTTTGCCACCGAGATTCTAATGCATTTCAATTCAGTTTTTAATGGATTTCTATTTTACATCTACCTTCTGAATCAAAAATGTCCTTTGCCAGGTAACAATTTCACTTTACCTTCAGTTCCTCCCGCAAAGTGGAAAAATAGTATTGATTTGTAAAATACTGTGAAATCTTGGGGGCAACCAAACACATTGGAACTACTATGAAAGCTCGTATATCTAGGACGTTGACAGAAACTATACTGACAATAAGTATTATTTTTTAAATATAGTTACCTAACAATTTTAATTCAAGTTTCTTGAAACCATTCCTAACTATTGCTTCTGTTAAGACATAGTCTGCAGCCTAAAGAAAAGAACTGTAGATGCTCTTTCATAAAACAACATATATACAGGGACGCCTGGGTGGCTCGGTTGGTTGGACGACTGCCTTCGGCTCAGGTCATGATCCCGGAGTTCCGAGATCGAGTCCCGCATGGGGCTCCCAGCTCCACGGGGAGTCTGCTTCTCTCTCTGACCTTCTCCTCACTCATGTTCTCTCTCACTGTCTCTCTCTCAAATAAATAAATAAAATCTTTAAAAATATATATATATACATATGTATAAATTAAGCCTAGAAAGAAGACGCAAAGAATGAAACTAGCTAAGTAAATAAACATGTCGACCATGACCAAGTGGGTGGCCAAAAGCAGTCACGAAAGCCCTGAATATAGAATATAATATAAAATATAAGCACTTCCCCTCTTATATTTAAGTACTGAAGATGAAACATTACCAATTAGATCAAACAGGATAAAGCTTAAGAATGATAAACTGTGACTAGTTTTTCAACTCTGGGAGCTAAGCATCAACACCGAATAGCGAACTTCGGTTTCTTTCAGAACTTTTTTCAGTTTCTGGCCAGGAGCAGGGACTAGATTTACCCTCATGCCTGAACGACTAGAAGAATAGACAAAGTATATGAAACAATCGTTCTCAGACACTGGACAACATCAGCTTACTGCCTGAGAGGCTGTTTCCAGACCAAAGCTCGGGGAGGTGGAACCAAAGGGAGCCCCCAGATCTTGCTGGGTTGAGGAGACAGGGCTCATGCTTTGGGAGGCTGAGACACCTGGAATTTCTGGGGCAGTGTACCAAAGACAGACTTCCAGGGATCTAGGGAAGGGTCTTGGGCTGCCTCCTGATCTACCCATGCATGAAAGGAAACCGCCCAAGGGCAAGGAAAGTACCACAGAAGTATCCTGAATGGAGTGTCTGTGCTTTGAGACTCACTTGCAAAACTGACAGAGGACCATTCCCCAAATTCCAACTGGAGACCTCACCAACTTAATCCAATCATCATGACTCAGCTCAGCGTCTGACATGCACTTTGAGTCCAGGCACCTGCAGGAGCCTCTGCATGGTGCAAGACACATGGACCTTTAAGCAGGAGAGAGGAGAAAGGAGAGTGCCCACACTTGGGGCCCAACATGGGTGTGCTGGGGCTCCTGGAGCAGCCAACACACCATTACCTGATGTATGGCTTGGAGTGAAAGTCAAGAAACTTAGTAGCTACAGTTGTTAGTTTTCAAAAAGGGAGAATCATTTGCCCTTCTCATAGCTTCAGCTGTTTGGCTCCTGTTGGAAGACCCTGGATTACTTCTGATCTTGGCTTTAGAGTCCCATAGCAACCATTACAAGCCCTGGCTAAATATCTCTGTCCAGATGCAGACTGTCTTCTGAAAAGAAAGTTCCCTAAACCCAAACTTATCAAATCAACACTTTTTAACACATCTAAAATAGACCAGGATGAAGATTTAAAGAGAAACAGAGTCTTTTAAAAGAGTAAAATAAATAAAGAGAAGTAAAGTAATTTTACCACATTTGACCTATTTTATTATTCTTCAAATTTAAGGTTTTTGAGTTTCAAGAAGATTGCTGATATGGAGGATAAATATGGGTCTATCTTATTTGCACAAATCTCTTTGGCTCCTTCTGTTAAAATGTAAGCCCCACCTTCATTTCTTCCTAGATAATATATGTTCTACCATCTGCCCCAGCATCTCCCTTTTCTCTTCCAATCCTATTCTTTCTCCTATGTTCCCACTGCATCCTCTTTCCGTTTCTTAAGGTCCTTCTCTCTCCTCATTTCCACCCAGATCTAAACCCACTGCTGATACACTCACCAAATGTGCTCATAAAAACAACTTGTCTTAGCACGCTAGTTAAGAACATGCGGTCTAGGGCCCATGTACTTGCTTTCAAACCTGGACTCTGCCACTAACTGGCTGTGTGACCTTTTGCGAGTTACTTGGTCTCTCTGTGTCTCAGTTATTTATAAAGGAGAACATTCATAGTTCAATGGTCCCTTTCTTATCTGCAGGGTTTTTTTTTTTATTTCTGTGGTTTCAGTTACCCATGATCAACCATGGTCCAGAAGATGATCCTCCTCCTGACATATCATCAGAAGGTCAGGAGCAGCCCAACACTATGTGACAATGCCTCCGTCATGCACCTCCCTTCATCTCACCATGCAGGCATTTATCATCTCACATCATCGCAACAAGAAAGGTGAATACATTATAATAAGATATTTTGAGAATGAGAGAGAAATCACATTAACATAACTTTCATTACAGTGTATTGTTACAGTTGTTCTATTTAATTATTACTGATCATTTCAATCTCTTACTATGCTTAATTTATAAAATAAACTTTATCATGTGTGTGTGTATGGGAAAGAAACATAGTGTGGGGGTGGGGGGGCGGGGGGTTTGGTCCTATCCATGGGTTCAGGCATCCATTGGGAGGACAAACTCCCTCCTGGATAATGGGGTCAATTCTTGTGTGTCTTGTAGAGTTGCTGTGAGGATTAATGACAGAATGTTCCTAAGCCTGCTGGCACAGTGCCTCAGACATGGTGGACTCTTAATTTTTTAAAAAGTGAGTTATTGTTATTAGGACCTTTTATTTAGGCTTTTACTGGGTGAGCCACCAAGGTCATAAATGAAAGGGAATTTAGATTTTTTTTTTTTTTTTCCCAGAAAGGAAAAAAGGAACAGGGTAGCCTCAACACTCATGAATTAAAAGGGAGAAAGAAACCCCACTGAGGTGCTGGGCTATGAAAAGCACTGAGAATTAAGTTCTGTTTTTTCTCTTGTCCTTTCATTCCCCCCACCTCAGAAACTCATAGAGGGAAAAAGAAAAAAAAAGCTTTTGCTTTCGCATCTTTGGGTACTCAAACTCAGAATATGGACTCACTTCTGGATGAGCAATGCTGTGTTCAGAATCACTGGTGACCAAAATTCAATAGATCCTTTTAAGCCATGTCATAATGCAGCAAGGCATCAGAAGCAGAAAAAAAATTGTGCAACTTATTTTTTTTTTTTTAACAGGTTGTGGAAACTGTAAAAAAGCTGGTTACACTGAGGAAGAAATAGGCTTACTCACCTACAGGAGTCTACTTGGCTGATTAAGGCTTGTCCCTTTTGCAAAGCATCAGCTGTGCAGTCTTTAATTTCTCTGTGTAATTCCTCATGCCTCGCTGCCAAGACAGGCAGACTTAAACCCTCTGATTTAAGGAGCTTAAGGTAAGCTTCGACTCTCCCAAGTACATCAAATGCCTGCCAAAAAAAACATACTTTCATTTTCTGCTTTTCTAGCTTAAAATCTACATCAATGTGTACATGAAATACCAGCCTATTCCATTTATTAGTTTGATCATAACCAAAAACAACAATCTTAGTCTGAGAAAACAGCTGTGTAGTTTTAAGGCTTCATTTAGGGAAACTGATCATAGTTTAGCTCAGCATAGATAAATGTCAACACCATGAAGTTACCAAAAGAGTTTACATTGAGAATGTGTCTATACAACACAGTTACAACTGCATGGAATTTGAAGAGCCAGGCTTACTTTTCACACATTTTGTACTGTATACAAATAATGGATGATATATTTTTAAAATATTATGCAGATTTTCAAAACCTGAACATCTCTGTGATGCTCTTAAAAGGAAATTGCCCAGTAAATTGTACTTTGAACCAGAATCATTATACAGAACTATTCAAGAATTACCCCTTGTCTTTCCAAGTATAAGATGCTCTGCTGTTGCATCCAAGACACCCATCTGTCTACAAAGATTATAATTTGGTTCTGAAGCTGTGAAAAGACTAAGACCAAGGTAATATTTAGCTTTTGATACACAGAATGGATTGTGCAGAAAAAATATTGCCTTGCAAACCAAGACAGTGTCCTAAGATAAGTTTTTTTTGTTTGTTTTGTTTTAATTCCTTTATTTTTGTCCTTTATTTAGCAGATCAACAACCAACCATGGGAGATTAAGGTTATGGAGTTAACAGAGAGTAGAGAGGAGCTATCCTTCTTGTCCATTAAGGCTTAGCTAGCGTTAAGATGAAGGAGTATATGATATGAAGGCAGTAAAAGAGACTGTGGTAATATGAGGAAAACAGAAGGACAGCAAAGTACAGTGGTCTTCTTAGGTCCTGAGAGAACATTTCAGAACTTGGGCCTGGAGAGCAGGAGCTGAATTAGGTTGAAGAAAAGCTGCATGGCAAGGGAATTCTTGTCATGTTGTCCTTTGGCACTCCTGGAGGAAGCCAACCAATGGGATGTTCCACACCATTCTGGAGAACACTCCTATCCCAGGAAGCCTGACGGCACCACAGTCAGCAGGAGCCTTGAAGTCTAGCCTTCCTGGACTGTTGGGTTGGAAGCCAGTGAGCCTGTTAGGGGCCCACCAGGAGCAGTAGGAAGAGTCCACAGAAGACTTATGAGAAATGAAAGCGGATGGCCTCATGAGTCGAGTTACTACTGAGACCTGAAGACGGAGGGAACACAGTTTAAGCCAAAAATAGAGGCAACAGCCGTAGAGCTGTGTGGAAGCTGGCTGCCATCTAAGGGAGTGAGTTTAATGTCAGAATCTGAACCGGACAAAATTTGAATTAACACATGAAGTCTCTCCAATGTTTTCCCATTACTTATATGTTATTCTATAGTCCCATTAATGTCCTCATGTCTCCTGAATCTGTTCTTTCTGATCACTAAAAATGTTTAAAACAAAAACAATCCCCTTTATTTGGATGATAGGAAGTAATAATATCAACTGCAGTTTAATGAGAACTAACTTGTGCTCCGTCTGTACTCTTGTGTTTCATGATTACCTTCCATTCAGCCAACAAGCATTTTGGGATATCTGCTGAGTTTCAGGCACATTATCCTGAATGGCCCTAGATGAAAGTGAGAAATGACCTCCATTGTATGACAGGGGAAACTGAGTCTCAGAGAGATTAAATAAATTGCATAAAGTAATACTTCTACTAAGTGGCAGATTTGGTCTCTGTCCTTAATTTGCCTGGTCCTGAGACTCCGGCTGTTAAACCCTGGCCCATGGAACCATGTGGCAAAAGATTACCAGGGGAAGCTTAAGAAAGAAGCAGCTTTTCCAAGAAGTCTGTTCATCACCAGTGGAAAAAGTGAGATTTTAAAACTTAACTTTTTATCAATAAGTGTCTACCTTTACTTCTTATAGGCGAGAAAAAATACGGAGAAAGGCTGAGTGGTTTCTCTTACACTATATAGGACTGGAAAAGGAAGATAGTTTTATTAGAGAAACTTTGAACCTGAAGATTCTTCCTTATCTGATCCCCCTCTCTTTTTGCCAAATGTGTCAACATGCTGATGCTAGAAAAGAGTATTTGAATTTCTTTCTCAATCTTTCCATGACACATTGGAATACCACTTGGCAATAGTCACTATTTCTGGGATTTTGTTTCATATTTTAAATTTTTATCGCTTCTTTTGAATGAAGTGGAGTCTCATGTTAATCACAGTTTAGTTTTAAAGTTAGTGCTGAAAATAAAAATCTGGTGTAGTCAAAATTATCATGACCTCCTTTAAATCATGCTTAAAATTTAGTGTATGTGAACTAGTGACTGTAGTAATACTATTCCCAATGAGGATGGGAGCCACTGAGCTAGACTAAAGGATGAAATAAAAGAAAAGGGTATATAGGTAGATGTCCGGGCATTCACTTCTTTCTTCCCTTAAGATAATGAATACTGTTATGCTGGAAATAAAAAAAATAAATAAATAATATAATAAAGTAAAAAAAATAAAAATAAAAAAAAAAAATAAAAGAGGAATTACTTTCTTTTCTACAAAAAAAAAAAAAAAAAAAAAAAAAAAAAAAAAAAAAAAAGATAATCTCCAGAATTCCTCATGGGAATGATTGAAAGAACAGAGAATTCCAAAGTGCTTTTTCTTCTCCACACGTCTGACTCCACTCCGTTTTAGTATTAAGCCCCTATAACCTTAATACATGTTTGTTGTTGTTTTGAGAATTAAAGAAGGAAAAAAAATATGACAGGGCATGCGGATGGACATGGAGTAAGTACTCAGAAATACTTTCTTACAATTACTCTAAAGCTTGATGGGACACATCTTTGAAAAGCTCCTGAGAGGAACAGGACCATCTGCTGCCGGTCATTTGTCCTGCTTGGGCCTCTCCTCCTGTGGCCCCGGGGAACAGCTGCTACCCTCTGATCTGTGGGCACTGGTCTCATCTTCATAGGAGTTAGATTCTAAAGCCGCATAAAGTGCATGTGTGAGCTGACTCTCCCCCTTCCTGAACGTCATCATAGAAGTATGACATCTCAGTAATATGGGAATAAATTGAAGGGCTAAACAGTCACTAGAAGGAGGTAGTATATCAAGGACCAAAGTAACACATAACTTAATGTCAAAATAACCAAATTTTCTTCTAGAGCTTTTTTTCTCAAAAAGATCACAGTGTTTGGAAAGCACTGACTTATGAATTGCTCTGTGTATCACACGTGATAGAGTCATGGCAGAAGAAAAGAGGTGAGTGGTTGCGCTCCTTCATGAGCTCAACAAATATATTTGCAAATAAGATGAGTAAGAGAGCTTATTCTTTATCCTTAATCCTAACCTAACCCTAATGGGAATTATCTAAACCCACAGAAATGTTATACTTAATGATTTTAAGAGGAGTCCTCTTTCAAAAAGATCATACATTCTGTGATTGTCAGAATCCTATGCAAAACTCCTTTCTCTTATCCCTATGCAAAATTTGATGAAGAATCCATGTTCCCGTTCCAGAAAGCATCTAAGTATCATGGCTCTCACTTAATCTATACCCAGAATAGAACTGAATGTCTTTCTATTTACTATAACTATACGGAACCTGATATACTGGATGCAGCCTGGAAAGAATCTCTGTCTCACATACGGTATAGAACAGGTTATTTTTGGCAATGACGCTATGGCCCCCATAGAAATCCCTTTGGAATTAATATTTCCTCTTTAGTTTTCTCTTCACATGTTCCTCTTTCTTCAAACCTGGTCAAATACAAATTTTATGACTAGAGACAAAAAGAAGGATATAAGCACAAGGATAATATTTTCTCCTTCTAGGTTCTAGCTCTTCTTGACAATTTTATATTGTACCACCCAGTTCTCAGGCAGACAAGGAGACCAATTAGCTCTTGTTGCCTTGGTTTGGGAAGACTAAGGAGTTGCTTAGGTTTTTTTGTTTGTTGGTTTGTTTGTTTTTTCTTTTTATGCTGATAAAGATTTTTTCCCACCATTTTAAGTACAAGATCCAAAGTACAACATCCAGGCTGGACCAAATCAAACAGAGATGGTATCAGGGCATGGTACATTTTACTCTTTTTAAAATACCTATGAGATTAAAAAGTTCAGCAAGAACCATGAGTCACCCAGGATAATAATTTCATCACTCTGTTTCACCAAGATGCTTAATTAGTAGTATTGTTTGCTTCTAGACTAACTTATTTGAAGATAATCCAAAACAAAACAAACAAACAAAAAAAAAACATTAAAAACGAAAAACGAAAAAACTCAAACACTGCAGAACTTTAAAATTTTCCTTGCACGAGTTCCGAGGCTGGAGAACGAGTTTGGTTGGAACCTTTACCCTTACCAAGGACAAAAAACTCAGCTTCTCATCAGAGCACCAGATCCCACTGTCTGCAGCCACTCCTGTGGCTCCCAGTTTGGCAAGCTGATGCCTAATCCGGGTCCTCACCAGATCTGCCAAGGCTTGCAATGCCAGAAAGGCAGGAGCCAGAGGGTGACGTAAGTTTCAGCTCCCAGTATTTGCTGCCCCCTGCTGGTGCTCAGGCTCATTGCTTGCCTCGCCAGGGCCGTCTCTGCTGGGCCCCACCCAAATCTCCCTCCTCCTCACAAGGGTTAGAAGGTGGCTTTGTGGTGTTGAAACATATGTAAAATCATGACTACCTAAAACTGGTTTTGACCTCACAATCTGAAAAGCTGAAGAGAAAAATAAACTGGAAAAGGAGTTTTGGACTGAAAATGGTATGTACCTAATGCATTTTGTCAACACGGAATGAAGGAAGTGTATGTACTGACGAACTCTTACTTTTTCCTGAGATAAGCCCACCTTGGAAATGGATAAACTAGACCCATAGGTAGAACTCTAACCAGCTAGTCATTGTTTATACTTTCTGGTTTCTTTTATCTAAATTGACCTAAATAGTTTTAGGGTAATCTTGGGAATATTAACATTTCCGAAGGGAAAATGTCCCTTTACAATGTGCAAAGCAACTATTTTCTTTCATTTGTTTAACAAGCATTAATTGAACTCTATGGAGCATGTACTCTGGTACATGCTGGGGATAGGAAAATGAACAAAAGCATTTAAGTCACATTACAGTGGCTAGTGCAGTATTCAATGCATATATAATGACAAAATAATGGCTGGAACGTAGTGAGTGTTTAGCCCCTCTATGCACTAGTCATGTATTAACTCATGTAGATAGCTCAGTGACTCTGTGAGGTGCATATAATTATTATTTCTATTTTTCAGATAAAAAAGCTGGATGCACAGGGAAGTTAAGTAACTGCCCAAGGTCATAGAGCTAATAAATGTCTAAGTACAGATTCATACCTCAGCAGCCTGGCTCCAAAATCTACTGTATTATTTTAGAAAACTATCATCCTAGCAAATATTTTAAAATTTTCACTTAATGCTTCACAATTCAATTTATTTATTTATACTCCAACTCTTTCCTGGAAAGACTTTGTACATTTATCACCAGTTGCAGGAACTTTTATTACTGAATGGTATCCCCTGAAGAAGATAAGGATTGTTAGACCTATTTCAGAAAGGAGAAAACTCAGGCTCAAACTGTAAATTGACTTGTCACATGGTCATTTGTTCGTTCATTCAACCAAATTTGTTGAACACTAGGTGGCATGCAAAGATGACTAAGACCATCTCTCTCTAAGGAGCACAGAGCAATACTATGGGAAACTGAAAAATAAGCAATTATTGCTGCCTGGAGACTTCTTGGAGGAGGTGGTACGGGTGATGACACATCTCTTCGTACAGCATTACTCCCCTTCTCAAGTATGCCAGATACTGAGCTTGAAATTTGTGCTCCTCGTGTATTAAAGTAATTAAGCTCTCTGCTTTCAAAATGATCTCATTCCAATGACCCTGGATCAATGTAATCTCTTATGAAAATGAAATTTGGCCGTCAAACTCCATGGTTTGTAATATTTCACTGCTTTCAATCATTCAGACAATTATCGAGCACCCACAACCCGAAAGGCACTGTTCTAGGTGTTCTGTTCTGATGAATGCAAAGTAAAATAGACACGTTTCTTACCCTCAAGGAGCTTTAATTCAGCAAAAGAAAGGAAATCTACCCATAAATGCCTACAATACAAAGGAGAATATACTTAATGCCAATGGAGAGATGCAACAGTTTAAAACTGTACGTGGAAGGGAAACCAGTAAATCCACTCTTGACTTGCTCAGAGGTCACTTGATAGTTTTATAGAGAAGGATATTCATGAGTGAGTGACAGTAAAACTGAACTATTATAAGACTAATTAAACATGGACTGAGTTGTGGACTGTCATGAGAAATGTAAGATGTATAAGGTATTTCTTGTTTTTGATAAGTTTTCTATTATATACAAATAATAATATGGTCATAGTTTAGCCATATTTCTCAAATATATGCTGTGGTTTAAATAGCCGATCCTTGAGTTCTAAAACCAAATGTTGCTAAACCATTCTCTCAGAGGGAATACAGGAGGTAAGAAAATTAAGGTATCATTTACTCCATATCAGGAGATTTGCCTCATCATGATTTGAGTCCTTAATATCTCTTCATATTTAAGGATATGTTCAGCAAAAGAGAGAAATTTCTTTATTTTTAAATTTTATTTATTTCTTTATTTGAGAGAAAGAAAGCATGAGCGGGGGAGGGGCAGAGGGAGAGGAGAGACAGTATTCCAAGTAGAATTTGTGCCAAGTGTGGAACCTGATGCAGGGATTGATCTCATAACCTGAGATATGACCTGAACTGAAACTAACAATCAGATGCTTGACCAACTGAGCCACCCAGGCAACCAAGACAGCAACTTCTTAGCATGCTATTCAAGAAGTTCCTAACCCCCTGATTGCTTCTACCACTTGTCTCTCATCATTCTGAGCTTCCACCCTACATTCTTTTTTTTTTAAAGATTTTATCCATTTATTTGACAGAGATCACAAGTAGGTAGAGAGGCAGGCAGAGAGAGAGAGGAGGAAGCAGGCTCCCTGCCGAGCAGAGAGCCCGATGCGGGACTCGATCCCAGGACCCTGAGATCATGACCTGAGCCGAAGGCAGCGGCTTAACCCACTGAGCCACCCAGGCGCCCCCACCCTACATTCTTAATAAAATGAATTACCTTAGGTTTTCCAAACAAGGCACAGCTCTTTACTACTCAATTCCCTCCCAGCCCCATCTTGCCTCAGTTTTTCATATTTAGCTCAATGTGCACCTCCTCTAGAGAAGCCTTCTTTGACACTTTCCCCCTGGTCCTCTCCTCTGTGTTCTCTAATGCTCTATGCTCACTCCAAAAGCTTCGGGCTTTTCCCAAAGTGCCCAGCATTTCTGTTCCCTTGCCTCTCCTCCAAACTCGACTGAGAAAGTCTTGAAAGCAAGGATTGTATCTTTAATTGCTTTAGTTAAAGTATATATATGATTCATGAAAACAGCACGTATACAACACATTAGCCAAATGGAAATGTAGAAGAATGGAGAGAGTTAACAAAAAAAAAAAGATGCTTTCGGTTTTTGTAAAAGAATGTAAAGTTGTTCTGGCAAGGAGAAATGTGAGACAGGCTGCCTAAGAATTATGAAATTGGAAATATCAAGGAAAGGGATGTCCAATGACAATTAGCTTAATTTCTTAAATTCATTTATATCATCTAACAAATTCCTTCTGAATAATTTTTTTTAAGATTTTTATTTATTTATTTGACAGAGAGAGATGACAAGCAGGCAGAGAGGCAGGCAGAGAGGCAGGTAGAGAGAGAGGCAGGCAGAGAGAGAGAGGGAGAAGCAGACTCCCTGCTGAGCAGAGAGCCCGATGCGGGGCTTGATCCCAGGACCCTGAGATCATGACCCGAGCCGAAGGCAGCGGCTTAACCCACTGAGCCACCCAGGCACCCCCTGAATAATATTTTTTAGGTCCTCTACTTGGGCAGGTTTCTTCATTCTTCAATCTATACAACTGGGCCATTTTATTTCATCGTTTCCCATATCTGGCCTAAAATGTATCTATTTTTGAAAATGGGAAAACAGTACATATATAAATGGGAAAAAAAAAACTGTACCAAATTTCATCTTTAATTATTTTGTTTTCATCTGAAACAATTAGTTGCCATAGGCATTACTGGTTTGCATTGCTGTCCATATCTTGAAAAAGCAACGTATCTATTTAAAAGACATTACACTTCTGGCAGTGATAGCAGAAGAGGAGAAGCTATGACAATCATTATTTCAAACTGCTTTTGGTGTGTTGCGCTAGGTGTCGTAGCTTTTGTTCCATTTTGCTTTTAGGCCAACCACCCAAGAACTACACCATGTAGATTTGGCCTCAGTCTTCACAGCTTGCTTTCGCCAAAGAAATCATGTGCCTGAGAATGGGAAGCAAGGGAGATGAGACTGTATGGCCAATCAGCCATGTTTTACAGCTTCAAGTTCAGTCATTGCTGTCATATAAATTCAGGTTCACACTGCGCTGCTCTTGAAGCATATATATTTATGCTTAAGCATATATATTTGAATCACATTCTTTAAACAATGATAAGTACTCTATGGGTGATTGATCCACCTCACCCAACTCTTTTTTGGTGAACTTGATAAAAATATAATAAATAAGATCATCTACATTCAAGAAAGATGAAAATTCGGGGGATCCCGATGAGATACTATAATAGGTGCCATGTTCATATTTCATGCCATGTCCTAATAACTCTTAGCAACATCTCGTAATTAGAGAAACACTTCTCCAATCAGCTATCATCCCACATTGACAATCAACCCTTCTTATATTTGTTGCTAAATGATTCAGCAGTAAGTTCGCCAGCACAGGAGATAACTCTAAAATGGAAAAGAAGCATCTCAGGTTCTTAAGTGACATGGTTCAATCCACTTGAATCCAGTGGCTGGTTTATGACAGCATCAGTAGCAACATTCTGAGGTCCTATGTGCTAAAATCGCCACCTACTGTTCACTCCAGGTACAAACCGCCATACCTCAAGCCAAAGGCTATAGACACTGAGTAAGAAACACTCTTGAGTCTTGAATATTAATCAGTCATCAACTTCTAGAGGGATTAAAAGGTAAACAATTTCACTCCTAAATCCACAGGGCAAAGGCAGTGGGCCACTCTAGTCAATGTGGATTATTAGGTGATAACTGTATTTTATTGAATTTCACAGATTGAAAATATATTCTAGATTATTTTGTATAAAAGTTCTCTGCTGTATCCCCCAAATTTAGAAGAGTATCTGACACACAGTAATTGTTCAGTAAAATAGACTAAAGAAATGAATCCTTAAAGAAGAAGGGTAGTTGTTGATCACACTACTTATTTAAAGACTTCACTAAAAGAAATTATTATGACTTTTTTTTCCTAGTAAGTAAGAATATCTGTATCTAAAATTGATAAAGAGAAGAGAATGAATTAAAATGAAGGGAAAGGGGGGAAAGGGAGAATTTCCTTCTGCTTGCAAAAAAATACGAGCAACATATGATAAAAATCCAGATTAAAAGAAGAAATATATCTTCGGAATTAACTATTGTTAATGGAAGCATTAACAATAGTTAGTTCCGAAGATGAGATTATGACATCCTTTTTATTTTAACAAAATTTTTAAAAAGTGAAAGCTGTATTTTTAAAATCATACACTTCACTTTTTACTGAGCAAATACTCCAGCTGTGACATTCAGTCATTCATATATTACCCATGACACTAACATATTTTCTCACGGTGGTATTTGGCACAAATATTGAAGGAGAATATTGACCTAGCTTTAACAAAGTTGGAATAAGAGGTTGTTTGCTGAACAAATAATTCACTTATCAAGAATGGAATTGGTTTTCAAAGCAAATATCGTTTTTTAAAGCACCGACTTCCTCTTCCTTTCACGGTGCTGTATTTTTTTTGGGAGAGTCACTAGTGCTCCTGCCCATCATTATTGGTATGCCAAGAATGCCTACCACTGACCCCTCTTTACTGGGACCATTTCTCAGTGTTGGGTTTACAGCCAGCAACCTTCAGGGCTGAGGAAATGTCTCCTTCAGAGACAAACAGAAGGCTGGATTATTGTTTGCCATCAAACAGAAGATGCCCCAAGCTTAGGGTTCCCCTCCTGGATCACTACCAGCTGCAAGAGCAGTCACCCAGCGGGACCCATCTGCATCGCCCCCACCCCCAGGAATTGCGACTTGGGAAACTGACATGATGCATTGACATTTAGATTCTTGTTTTTGTGAGTAATAAGATCTTTCAAAATAGAAGTCTTTCAAAGCTGACACAAAAGTCATGTGTCTTTTGTGAACATCCACAAAACGGGCAAGTTAGCATGTTAGCTTGAAATTTTGGGTAAAATTTCAGATATCTCACAGTTCTTGACAACATGACCTCTCCTAGGGATAGGGATGTTCACAATTTAAAAAACCCAGTGCACCCAAGGTATAGTAAAGTGAGTATGGAAAGAGAAATTCAGTGCTTCAGAGATGATATAAATTGAAAATACCCCTTACCTAGTGTAAATGGAATTTTCAGACTAGAAAAAAAAATTTTTAAGGACTTTTACATTATATTAATGTTTAAATCCAGCTCTTTACTTTAACTAGGGTTATTTATAAGTGCTAAAGGCTAAAATACTCAGAATTTTGTAAAATGTGGAGATCCCACAATATAAATAAAAGAGAAAAATACCATTTATAAGTCTTAAAAAAGAGTTTCCTTCTTTAATTTAAATGGATTTACTGACTACCTTATTTCATCATTTACTGCTTCTTCATAATATGATAAATATTTCATTTTAAAAATCATGATTAAATATCCACTTTCTATGCTCCGATTTCTATTTTTGCTGAGGTAAAAGCAACTATCACCTTTCTCATCGACTCTTAAATTTGGAGTTAAAAATTAATTCCTTGTTGCTTTGAAAAGGGAGAACAAATTCTGTACTTTTTTAAGTGCCACTTGGCTATCGAGAATGCTATAGTATGGATAATATAGAATGGATAAATCCCAATGGAACTAGTTATGATTTAAATGCCATGGCATTTCAAATGATGAAATGGAATCTAGAAGTCAAGTGTTGAGACCTAAGAAATGTAATTTCTTAGGATTTGACCTGAATTGCCATTGCTATATGAATTTGAGGAAGTAACCATTCTATTCTTTTTTTTTTTTTTTAAACTGTTACTATTACAAGAAGTGTCATTCTTTTTCCCTCAGGGCCCAGAAATAATGTAAGAAGAAAGCCTCCCTGGGAAGTTATCAGATAATGAGAATGGAGAAAGCAAGAGCAAGAGAGTTAGAAGTAAGGAGAGAGGGAAACTACATTTTGCAGGGCTGAACCTAGAGGGTTTGTTCTAGAAGTGTTGTTTTGTCAGAGCAACATGTTCTACAATGGTCTTCCTTAGAAACGGCATTAACTGACTGACATATGACCCACTTATTTTATAGAATGAGGGTGTAATGGGTGTTAGAAAGTCTCTTACTCGAAAACAGGAATGTTGAAGAGGAACTCACCTAGCATCCTACTATTTACTTAGGTCAGCAGCTCCAGTAACATGCTCCGTATCTTCTCTTCAAACAAAAAAATCCCAAACAAATAATTTGCCAAAATTTCCTTAATTTTTTTTCTGTAATTCTAGAAACTCTATTTTAGAATCCTAGTATTCATCCTTTTCAAGTTTCCTATCAGTAAGGAAGCTCAAAATTAAAGAACTATTTTGATATATACCAGGACAGTATATTCAGATTGTTGATATCATGACTTTAAATCACAATATACCTACCTTTTAGGGGTTACTCACTCATTTCCTGTCACATTGTCCAGTTTGTAAAACATCAGTGATATTTAAGGTAGTAAACAATTCCAGCAGGGCAGTTTGAAGATGTGTATTAGATTGGAAAAGGTAAAAGAAATTTTCAAGTAATATCACCAGCTTCAGATATACGATTGAGATGAACATGTAGACATTACCACTCACTAAGAGCCACCTGCTACAGTCAACCAGGAGAAGCAGAGCACTTCTCCCAGTCTAGAAGACCTGGAGATGTTCCAAAGCAAGATTTCCCCTTGGCTGACCTTAAAAGGCAAGACCAAGGCAGGGCAGTTAGGTCAAGGCTCTGCTTCTAGCCTTGTGGTTTGCCTGCAGAAGGTTTGCAGTATTCGTGTATCTTTACTTGATAAATGAAAAGATAATTTTTCAAAGGGAAATAGTTTTTTGGTAAAAGTTTCACAGTGTTCTTTTCACCTTGATATATTTTATGGTAATTCCCTTACTCCATGACAAGCCCTGCAGTGTCAGCACAAGTGTCCCCCTCAAACAGCTCAATGACAGCTCTTTGATGAAACTCTCATGGGGATGTTTTTTACATGTCAAAGCAAAGAGTCTCCTCGTTTTGAGAACCAAATAATGGCTATGATAGGAATACATTTTAGAAACTCGATTTTGTTGCTATTAATTTTGAAACTCTACGTGGAATCTAGACTTCCGTGATGTGCTCCAGCCTACTGAAGTTATGAGTCTCTTACTGGTCTGCCCTGATTACCTAAAATTACCAATGTGGCTTCATACTGACCTTATTCGTACTGCAAAAAAACCCATTTGCCTTTTTTAACCAAGTTTCCCTCTCCGCCATGAGCTGACGACATTCTCCTTGAAGCTGGTGCAGTTTCTGGTTAGAGAGCCGTAGGTGCTCTTTCTCCGTGTAGCCCTTGGACAGCAGAATCCCAAGGGCATCACTCCTCAGCTTCTCAGCAGCAGAATTCCATTCCTACAAGAGATCACTCCGGTTTATTTACACATCCTCCTCTTTGTAAACTCTGACAAGATGCAGAGAACATTTCAATGTATTGAACGTTATCAGAAAACTGTCACTGTATTTTCAAATCGTGACGGAGTAAATGCCACATTCCAGGTTGGAGTACCAAGATGCAGATTAAAAAAAAGAGAGAGAGAGATAAGGACAAAGGAAAGAGGCTAGAAAGAGAGCAGGATAATAGCAGGAAAGGGCAGGGCGTTTGGGGTGTGTGATTAATGGAGTGTCTGGTTGCCCTGAACACAGGCCCCTTCCCCTTCCATTAATGCTGTCTGAAAACAAACCCCCAAAATTGTCAACAGTGTTTTTCAGTCTCTAACTCATTGTGACCGGTTTTCATTCATTTAAATATAGGAAGTCTGTCTCTCACAATTCCGTCTCATTGCCAGTGTGGGCAAATGTGTACAAGAAAGGAAGGGAAATCTCATATTTTATGGCCGCTGTGTTTGTATATGCCTACACTTAGAACTGAAATTAAGATCTGTTATTCTCCAAAATTAATAGTTGTGATTGCATAGTATTCCCTCCTTCCTGACCTGAGTCTCACCTCTCAATGCTTCATTCTTAAACATTTCAGGGAAAGAAGAGGTAGGTTTTTACTTTCTGTTACAAGAAGAAGAAAAACAGTAAGTAGAGAAGAAAGAAAACTAAAGTTGGAGTAAACTGAACATATTAACAATTTATTTAAAGGTAAATTTAAGTTTCTTGCAAAAGAACTGAAGCCAGATTCAGCTTCATAAAATAATGCTTATCTCTAACATGGCTGTCTTGTGAGTGAATTTTCTGGTACCCATCTCGGCTGAGACTGAGCTGTACGCAGAAGCTGTTTGTTACAACATCAGAAATTTAGCGCCAGGTTTCAAAAATTACAGTCTGACTCCATCCTGGCTTGTTCCCCATGGCAAAATGTCCTGTTATTAAGTTACATTTGTTACATTTTACTGTGCAAAATCAGTATAATAATAAAAATAAGTATAATTTTAGTGCAATTTACCACTACTTTATTCATTCATTCATTTCAGAAGACATACTAAAGGTTATGCACCTGGTACTATGCTAAGATAGATGGCTTACAGAATACAAAGGAAGAATAAAATGTAATTCTTTCCTTTAACAATATAAAACTGCTATTTTACCTCACTTTCATATATACTTACATTATCAACTGTATGAAATATATGCTGGTCCTATAAACATGTCCTGATGGCTCAACTAATGGAAATAGCAAATGTGTGGTTCCAGCCTGACTACATCAGTGATGGTAATGGAAAATAGTATCATCATGGTTGATCATACTCTCAGCCTTTCGGAGAGAATGACCGAAAGTGAGGGGAGAGGATTGTTAAAATCAAAAACAAATGGAGACCAGCCCTAAAAACGGCTTGTGCAGACAAAACCAGTTTAGTCATACAAACAAAGCTTAATTTAGCTTATTTTGTGAGACTGACTTGACCTGGGTCATTTCTTGTTTATGCCTCTGAAAATTATAAGCAAAACTTGAATCTTTCCCAAGGTCAATATGAGGTAACCACTGACCTAGTCCCTATCATTTAAGAAAATTCCAATGTTATAACCAATAATTGTGAAGAGGAAGCAGTCACTGCTTCCTCACTATATAAGCTGCTTTATAATAATGTATCCCTGAGCCTTGTTCCATGTTTTGGGATGAGTGCTCTGGTTTGCAAACTGTCTTTTGGGTGTGTGCACAATCAACTTTTACTAATTACTACTTTGGTGATTCATTGGTTCTCCTTCTGTTACTTGTGAACTTTTGACACTCCAAATTGCTCAGTGGGTGCAAAATCAATATTCTTAAGCATGAATGTGGGCTACATGATTTCTTAAGATCCTTCCTTTTTTAAAGCGCTATTAAGCTCCCACTTAAAGACAGCTACTATGAGCCATGACATTCTTTCATAAAGCACTGTAAATATCCCTCCCACTTAAAAACTATTACCTTAACCTTATCAGGAAAGAGCAAATGTTTTTAAAGCAGTTAGCACCATTGCAGGCACATGTAATAGGCATTCTCTAAAAGTTAGTTCCCCTTTACATTCCATCAGTTTTATCATGGTTCACTAGCTGCCCCAAATTTGTTCTTCATGGGCATTTGTCTCTCAGCTCTAAAATAATGATAGTGGAAGGATTCTCTAAATGTTACATATTGATCAGTATTATGGGATAAACAAAATATTAAACAGGTTTCCTTACTGCTTAATAATCCTTCATATGTTAATGTGCTTTGAGACTCCTAGCTGAAAATATGGTTTGAAATATTCTGGACAAGGAGGCCTGTGTGGCTCAGTCATTAAGCGTCTATCTTTGGCTCAGGTCATGATCCCAAGGTCCTGGGATCGAGTCCCACATCAGGCTCCCTGATCAGGGGGCAACCTGCTTCTCCCTCTCTCATTCCCGCTGGTGGTGTTCCCTCTCTCACTGTGTCTCCCTCTAGCAAATAAATAAAATTAAAAATATATATATTCTGGACAAACTGTTTCGACCATGAAATCACATGTTTACTGATCATCTCTAGGGACCAATACTCCAGTTGGAACAATGTTGGGAAATTCTGTTACTGTGCTAAGAGCAGATGAATCACCTAGAAGTTCACCTGTTTTCATAAGTCTGTCTGCATCTTTCCTTGTTGATTTTGTCTCTCCCTCCAGCTACCCAACTAGTCCATTTTCTGTCTTTTGTACCCATTCTCTTATTTTCTGTTAAGATCTGTGGGGTATGAATCCTCAATGGACTCAAGAAATGCTTAATGTGTTAAGACAGAAAAAAGCAGGTAATTCTTTCAAAAAATTGTCATTGACCAGAATCTTTCTGTTCATTAGCAGAAGACCACTAACAAATATGAAGAACCTGGGAAGGCCTAGAAAGCTAAGAGGAAGGAAATGGAAAAAGAGTTAGGACATGGAGAAAGAGATCATGGTCTTCATGTGTTCAGCCTGGACAACACGAAGCCCTAAGGTGTAGGTATCTTAACCCTCTTCAAGACAGTACTGATTTTTCTTTCTGTATGCTAAGCACTGTACTAAATGATTTACACGTATCACCTCATTCACTCTTCCTCGCATCCCTACAAGGTAGGAACTTCTTTATCCTCATTTTACAGATGAGGTAATGGAGGTTTAGAGGTATTAAGAACTTGCCTAGATTCTCAACACTAGTAAATGAAAGAGCCAGAATTCAAATTCAGGTAGTCTGTCTCTAGACCCTGTTTCTCAACCTCAATGCTGACCTCAGCATTTCAGAGAGGAGAGGTGATGGAAAGTGTTTTTTACTGCATAGAAAGGTTAAACCTATCAGTTTAGAATTACAGAGGTGAAAGTTCTATGAAACCCAGATAAGGCCTTGGAAATGAGAAAATTCTTAAAAGACCCTGAGATTTTTTTTTTTTTATTTAGAATCAGAAACTTCCTTAATACCCACCTGTTACATATAGAAATGAGAATTTACAGCCTAAACTCATGCTTAATTTTGCTCAGCTCATGGACCAAAATAATAAAACTCTTCTCTGTGAATAAGAAGGGAAATACCTGTTCTCTAACAGTGTTCATAAATCTGCCTTTAGCATAAATTTGGCAAACAGCATTAAAGAAAGACCTCTGGAGTGGAGCCAAATCTTTGAAAACACACTTCAACTCTGTGCTTCACATCACGTTTATAAAAAGTGGGCTATGACCTTCTAAGGAAGCACTAAAGGACCATTTTGTGGCTCGTATCTTTTCTTATTCTCCATCCCCCGTCTTCTTAATTGCATTTCACAGGAACTCTGTGGGTATTAAATGAAGCTGGGTCCATTCAATATTTCTATTCAATCTTCTCAGAAAATTGGTTCTGTTTTCTTTGGGCAATCCACGCGCAGTTTCTGATGCGTTTGTGTAACATTTTGATGATGTATTTCCCCAGCCATTTTTCTTAGGGGATGCGTCCACTATTTTATTTTTAACCTAAAATGTTCCAGAGTCATCAGAATCCATCACACTATTTTTAAAAACTTAAGCTGTCATTGTTGTCAGGGCCGGTGGAACCCAATGGAGAAAATCATGGTCCGTTTTCTCTAGCCTTTGCTGCCTGCCTGCTAAGTGTTAAACCTCTGACTGAGTTTCAGTCACTCTGCAATAACGTATTTCCAGTACATGTCCCTGCCAGCTGAAAGCCAAAGCCTGCCATTTCCTTGACTTTTCAGTCTTGACAGAGAAACATGCATATGTCTGCCTGAGTAAAGACATGTGGCACTGTGTGCTCTTGGGCTCGGGCTATCTCCTCAGATCACTCTATTTTTTTCCTTTTTCACTCTCAGTGGTTACTCTTTTACACTGTACCTTTCACTGTTCCATCTGCTGAGGAAATTGAGCTGCTGTTGGATCCCTTGATTGAAAGGGTACTTTTAAGAGGATTAGTGCGGATAGACAAGAAGGTGAAAATGATTTCTTCTGCCTTTTCTATACTCCCAGGTTGGCTCTTCAAATGAAGTTATGGATTGGCATAAAAATTACCCAGCAGGTAGATTCAAAGAGTAGAAAGTAGAAAGAAAGAATATCATCACAATACATTTAGTAAGTTTTTATTCACAGGAAACTTCACTGTAGGTGAAGAGGTCTAATGACCCAAGGGCATGTGGTAAATTATTTTCATTATAAACCTGACTTGAAAATGTAAACTTTAAGTGGGGGAAGATGGACAAGAAAGAATAGGAGACGTATTATAAACCACTAAGAAAATACCAGCTGTGGAGATGACGGGCCAAAATCACATCTGGCTGAAGCATGTGTGGAGCCCATGTATAGTCTGCATAGCATGGCTATTTCCTAGGACATCTCATTAGACACAACCCATTTCTTGTTCATTCTCTAAATCTACAGTCCCATTTGGTTCAGCACCAAGGAGAATTAACTCATTGACACAAAATCATAGAATTGTACACAATTGTATTAATAGTTGATACAAACAAAATAAACCTAGCAATTTTAATCAGACTATTTGAAAGTCTGTTTTGAGCAGGAATTTCTTTTTAGAGGGAATTTTTATGCTGTTAAAGAGTGGCAGTGAGCCACTGAAAAGCTGAAACTCTGATTATGCCCAGTTGGACTGCAAACTGGGCCAGAGTTTCATCTCCTGCTCTGTTCCCAGGCATTTCCACACTGACCTACACAAAATCAAGGATCTTACTAGAGCACTGGGTCCCATCCCACAGTTGGATGGTACAGAGTTCAGGGTCCACACGCCATTTGAACTAGACCTTCACTATGATGCATTTCGGCAAAGGTCTTGATTGCAAACAGGAAGAACTGTGATTTTGTGTCACCTAAAGATAAAAGAAGTGTGGTGTTTCACCTCCCAACCATTAGGCAGAGAACCCTTGCTACTGAACCAGAGAGAGCTTATGGGTAAGAGCAGAGAACTGGAGCTAGAAATACACTTTTTATTCCAAACTTAGTAAGTGGTCTCAAGCAGGGTATTTTTTTTTTCCCAAGCCTTACTTCCCCTGCAATGCAATGGCCACCATCAACACACATATGCCTCTGCTTCTCTAGTGAACCTATAAATTGAGTGATGGATTGCTGTGCTTCGAATTCCCAGATTTTAGGCCCTACTAAAATTTTGGATTTTAGCTGTATTTTCCATAATTAATCCTAGTGGGATTATAGCGGTATTATAGACTGATAGTCTATAGTAGAAATGACAGATACCATCAAAATAATTTTTGAGTGATAGTTGCTTTCTCTTTTCTCTATTGAAATATTCCAAAAGTCACAGTAAAAACTATGGCTTGGAAGTTTCTTGTTTCCCTTATTCCGCTCAGTGCATGGCTACCAGGTAGGGCTTGTCGTTCAGCTGCTCGGAGTAGGGTGCTTGTTGTTAATACTGAAGCAATGGATGTGTGGTACAATAAATTTTTAAAATCAAATAAAATCTTAACAAATTGCACTCATGAGCAAATCTTCAAAGTAATGATTAGAGCAAAAATACATTTATTTTTTCTTCCTTAGTTCAACATAGTTTTGGGATGAAAATTTAATTACATTGGAAGTCAGGGAGACATTTTTTTGAAGATTTGTGTTTTCCAAGAATCATTATTTTTTCTTTACTGTCTTGTCCCTGTTGCTTTTCTTAGATTTCTTGTTCCTCTTAATCACATTTTCTTTGAGTTGAATAAGTAAGGAGCAGAGCCAGATTTGAGTGTACTGGTGTTTCCATTTTTAATAAAAATTAATAAAGTCTTGCTGTCTGGATTATTTGCATCTAACACAATTTGCCTACAATCAGATTATGCCACTAGCTGATGAGGTGGTCCCAGTTTATATTAATGTTTTCAGAGGACTTATTGTTTAATTTTCTAGCACATGTGTTGGAGAGATCTTCAGAATCTCAACATGTAATTCAACTATGAGGAGAATTATTAGGTTTAGATGTTCACCTGTTGTGAGGATTTTCCTAAATAAAATAGATTAAGTTGGGAAATGGGGGAAAAATCCATATATATTACATCCACAATGAACATCATATATAAACTAGAATAACGGTCCTTAAATCTGGCTGACTATCAGTATTTCCTAGAAAAAAATTTAAAACGTGCTTTCTCACACCTACTCTATATTCATTGAATCATTGTTGGAAGAAGATGTATTTTTAAAAATTGGCAGCATTTTATTTGAAATCAGGAGAAAAAAAATTTTGGAGCTAGACTAGAATATTCCAAAATATTGAATGACTAAGTAACAATAGACCTATAGAGTTTCTGCATAATCATAACAATAAATGAGAAAGAATGTATATAATAAAAGGTTTTAACCTTGTAACTTTAAACTTAGTGCTATAAAATTAAAATTTTTAAATTAATATTAAAATTAATTTTTAAATTAATTAAAATTAATATTTAAATTTTAAAATTTTAAAATTTTGTATTGATGCCTCCCAAATCTAAAATTTAACTTCTATTTTCCAAATTACTTCATTCATTCAATGAGTATTGTGTCAGGCTGTGGAAGATACAATAACAAATAAAGTCTTTACTATTATACTCCTTAAATGAGTAATACAGCAATCCATCATGAATTGAAAACTGTCCTGTTTCAATGTTGAATATCATTAGTCTTAATTCATAAAGATGAAATTAAGACATTTCTTTCTACTTCATACTTTCTTCACATTATCGTGTCAGGGAGATAAGCCACTGATTTAAAAGGGAAGCAGAAATTTGGCAGGAGGGAGAGAAACCTGAAAGTATAAAACTCATCCAGTTTTTTTCCAAAAATTTTTCTTTTCAAGATTTTTCTTTATTTATTTGTGTGTGTGAGAGAGAGAGAGAGAGAGCAGGAAAGGGGGGAGTGTCAGAGGAAGAAGCAGACTCCCTGCTGAGCAGGGAGCCCAATGCTGGACTCATCCCAGGACTCCAGAATCAGGACCTGAGCCGAAGGCAGTCATTTAACTAACTGAGCTACCAAGGTTCTCCTGAAAATTTTTTTAATATTTTGTTCATTCATTTGAGAGAGAGAGATAGCACAAGCAAGGGAAAAGGCAGAGGGAGAGGGAGAAGCTGACTCCCTGTTGAGCTGGGAGCCTAATGTGGAGTTTGATCCCAGGACCCTGGGATCATGACCCAAACCAAAGACAGATGTGTTTAACTGACTGAGCCACACAGGTGCCGTCCATATTTTTCTATACATTTATATGGTTGTCTTTAACTTTCTTTACAAACTTTTTATAACCATATTTATAATATGTATATTCTTTATTGCAGGAAAAGCCCTTACCTTTAACGATGTGTAAGAAATCACTTATCTCCTACAAAATCTAGTCAAAGGTAGAATTTCTTCAACTCATCTCCTTTCATACAGGTTCAGTTTTCAGCTAATCACTATGCATATGATTGGGATTCTCTCTCCATACTTTCTATACTCAATAATCTATGAATCAGCAACAAAAATTATACTGGGATAGATACTTCATAACTCTCCTATACTATAGACAGCGTAATCTCAAAAGCATTATGTAACAAATCTTAAGAACACCTAACTAACGCAAAATAGATCATTGTAAGTACAAATGGAAAACTAAACAGTGTTCAGTGGAAAAAAAATAAATTCTGATTTAGTAATCTGGGGAGATCTTTTATAGGACCTAAATTATGGGTGAGACCTTCAACTGATGAGTGTAATGTAGGACCGGGGAGAAGGCAAAGTGCTGGTTTGAGCAGAAGAGACAGCCTGAGCAAAAGAACGTAGGCAAGGTTGTTGGTTAATACTACCAAGGAGATGAAAAAGATGATCCTAGATCATAAGGAGACAGAACTATCTAAATTGGAAAATTAATAAGTACTTTTCATAGGAAGTGATGTCTGAGCTAAGGCCTAAAACAAAAGGGTAGGCATTACTTGGTAGAAGTGGAGTAGAGGTGGGGTGGGGAGTGAAGAGTGAGCCCATGGACAAACATCCAAAAGAAAGCTGCTCAGTCCCAGATAGAGAAGAGTGGCCAGAATCAAAGACATAGATTTATGAATAGGACTCTTCAGAAAGGATTTTTGAAAGCAAAGCACTATTCACTAAATAGCAGTGTGGTAAATGAGAAGAGGAGCAAGCTAAGGGCAAAAATGGAGGGATGAGCCTTGATTCCTATAATAGCTGGAGAATGAAAAGTTCACACAGAGAAAGGAAGAGGAGAAGAAATTATACAAGCCAAACCAGGAGGGTCTTCCTTAGAATTGTACAAGACAGCCAAATGCAATGAATTATCCTCATTTTCAGACAACTTGAAAATACTTGAAAATGAACAAGTATTTTCATTTTCGCCTGGATGACTGCGCCTGGATGGCTCAGTCAGTTAAGCGTCTGCCTTCAGCTCAGGTCATGATCTCCAGGTCCTGGGATCGAGCCCCATATCAGGCTTCCTGCTCAGCATGGCGTCTGCTTCTTTTTCTCCCTCTGCTCCTCCCCCTGCTTGTGCTCTTTTGCTATCTCTCTCTCAAATAAATAAATAAAATCTTTTTTAAAAAAATAGAAAATGAACAACAGAGCAAAAAATACTATTGTGTCAATGTTAAATTTATTGGGTATAAAATTGGAACATGGCTATAGAAGAAACCATCCTAGTCATTAGGTTATCTGTTGATATTTAGGGTGAAAATACACAACAACTTAATGTTCACAACTTATTTTGAAATGATTAAGCTAACTGAAATAAGTCAAGCAGAGAAACTCAACTATGATATGGTTTCACTTATTTGTGGAACATAAGGAATAGCATGGAGGACATTAGAAGAAGGAAAGGAAAAATGAAGAGGTGGGGAATCAGAGGGGGAGAAAAACCACAAGAGACTCTGGACTCTGAGAAACAAACTGAGGGATTAGAGGACAGGGAGGTGGGGAGATGGGTGAGCCTGGTGGTGGGTATTGTGGAGGGCATGGATACTAAGGAGGAGAACTGGGTGTTATACACAAACAATGTATGTTGGAACACTACATCAAAAACTAATGAAGTACTATATGGAGACTAACATAACATAAAAAAAGAAATGATTTAAGAAAAAGTATATACATGTAAATACATAATGAGAGACAGAGAAAGGAAATGTCCTAAAATTTTAAAATTGATGAAGTCTATTTGGACATTCTTTGTACTATTTTTTCAAATTTTCTATGTGGAGTTTCCAAACTAAAAGTTAAGGAAGAAGATAGGTGCCTGGGTGACTTAGCTGGTTAAGCGTCTAACTCTTCAACTACAGCTCAGGTCATGATCTTGAGGTCCTGGGATCAAGTTCCATGGTCAGTGGGGCATTTGCTTAAGGATTTCTCATCTCTCCCTTGCCCCTCCCTTGCTTCTCTTACATAATTAAATAAATCTTTTAAAGAGTTAAGGAAGAGAAGTAAATACTGTTAATAATAAAAAGTTAAGGAAAAAATAAAAGGGAATTCTATGAAACTAAAACAAAACAAAACAAAACAAACCCTACAAAAACTCAATGTTTGAAGGCAATAGGAAAAGTCAATCATTGAGTATAAATAGATACACTCATACAATGGAACACTCTCTGGCAAAAGTATCAGAACAGTGCCTATATACTACTATAGAAGAATAGCCAAGTAATAAAAATAAGACACAAAAGGGTAAGCTCAGTAGGCCACTAATGAGGTAAGGAAGGGACAAAATAAGAATATATAGCTGTATTTGTTTAGATGACATAAAGAAACTAAGCACATAATTAAAAAACTAATAATAGTGGTTATTTTTTACTCAAGTGAGGGGAATTAGGTAGGTGAAAACAGAAGTTTTTATAGGTTTTTCTATGTCCCTTTAATATTTTTTAGGAGATTTTATTTATTTATTGAGAAAGAGAGAGAATGAGAGAGTGCAAGCATGAGAGGAAGAAGGTCAGAAGGAGAAGCAGACCCCCCCTCTGAGCAGGGAGCTTAATGTGGGACTTGATCCAGGGACTCCAGGATCATGACCCGAGCTGAAGGCAGTTGCTCAACCAACTAAGCCACCCAGGTGCCCTTAACAATGCAAATATATTGGCCAAAAAGTAAATTAAATGCACTGAAAAGCAAAGACATGCAACTCACGAAATAAATAAAGAAAAATCATACGATAATCTCAATAAATGCAAAAAGAGGTATCAATAAAATTCAGTGTCCATCTATAATTTTTTTAAGAATCCAAAATGTAGCAAATGATAGATGCAAAAACCAAACCAAAAAACTAAAAACTTAAGAAACATCATACTTAATGATAAATCTTTCTATTTAAAGAAATCTTTCTTTCTATTTAAAGTCAGAACAAAACAAATATGTCCTCTACCACTGCTGCTAGTCTTCATGTTACTGGAAGTCTTATCCAGTGTAAGCACAGAAAATAAATAAATAAACAAGCAAATAAATAAATAAATACATAAATGTATTAGAAAGGATGAACACTACTGTCATCATTTGTAGATGTATGATTTTCTACATATAAAACCAAGAGAATCTAGAAAAATAACTTAAATCAGTAAGAGTTCATCAAAGTTGCTGTATACAAGATCATATAAGAAAATTAATAACATTCATATATAGCAACAATAGTCAATTATTACAATCAATCAAAAGATACAGATCTTGTAATAAAGATCCCATTTATAATTCTTCACTCATTTAACCAACAAACATTTATTTAGCAGGCCTATTCTATACCAGGCATTCCCCTAAACCCTTCTTCTAGATCAGGAAAGTTAATAGTAGACCAACAAGGGAGTTCCAATATTAGTGATGATGGTGGCGTGCCACTATTTTATTTTGCTTATAACCAATACACATGATAAATCAGTATATTACCTAGCATGTTATAAAGTGATGAAATTGAAGAATAAAGACAGGTAGAACACGGTAAGGGACTTAAGGTTTCCATATGGATGGGAGTTCTGTGCACTATGAAACATGATGGTCAGGGGTAGGCCTCTTTGATCAGTGAGGTATGAGCAAAGACAGGAAGAAATGGAGTGAGTGAGTCACATGGGTCTCTGGTGAAAGAACTTCCCAGGCAGATAGTATAGCTAGAGTGAAGGCCCTCAGGTAGGAGTCTTCCTGCCTGGTTGGAGGAAGGACAAGGAAAAGAGTACAGTGGAGTGTGGATGGAGGAAGCAGGAGAAGAAGAGGGGTGTGGTGGGAGCAGAGCAGGGCAGAGGTGATTGTAATCACAGAGTCGTTTATTCTAAGAGAACTGGTAAGCCTAGGAGTGATATATTCTGACTTAACTTAAAAAAACAAAAATAGGAATCTATTCCATTTTCAATTGCACAAAAACCCATAAGATATCTAGAAATAAACCTAACCAAAGATACTATAGAATACTTATGAAAGAAATTGAAGATGACACAAAGAAATGGAAAAATGTTCCCTGTTTATGGGTTGGAAGAACAAATATTGTTAAAATGTCTATGCTACCCAGGGTGCCTGAGTTGGCTCAGTTGGTTAAGCGTCTGCTTCAGCTCAGGCCATCATCATGGAGTCCTATATTGGGCTCCCTGCTTAGTGGGGAGCCTGCTTCTCCCTCTCCCTGCCACTCACCCTGCTTGTACCCTCTCTAATACTGTCAAATAAATAAAATCTTAAAAAAAAAAAGTCTATGCTACCCAAAGCAATCTATATATTTAATGCAATCCCTATCAAAATACCAATAGTATTTTTCACAGAGCTGAAACAAACAATCCTAAAATTTATACGGAACCACAAAAGATCTCAAGTACCAAAGAAAGCAAAACTGGAGGTATCACAATTCTGGACTTCAAGTTATATTATAAAGCTATAGTAATTAAAACAGTAGAGTACTGGCATAAAAATAGACACAGAGATCAACAGAATAGAACAGAAAACCCAGAAATAAACCCCCAATTAAATAGTCAGTTAATTTTGACAAAGAAGGAATGAATATCCAATGGGAAAAAGACAGTCTGTTCAACAAACAGTGTAGGAAAAACTGGACAGCCACATGCAGAAGGATGAAACTGGATGGGTTTCTTTCACCATACACAAAAATAAATTCAAAATGGATTAAAGACCTAAAACCATAAAAATTCTCGAAGAGAACACAGGAAGTAATCTCTCTGACATCAGCTGTAGCAACATTTTTATAGAAATGTCTCCTGAGGCAAGGGAAATATAAGCAAAAATAAACTATTGAGACTACATCAAAATAAAACTTCTGCATAGTGAAGGAAACAATCAACAAAACTAAAAGGCAACCTATGGAGTGGGAGAAGATATTTGCAAATGACATGTATGATAAAGAGTTAGTACCCAAAATATATAAAGAACTGATACAACTCAACACCCAAAAATCAAATAATCCAATTTAAAAATGGGCAGAAGACCTGAATAGATCTTTCTCCAAAGAAGACATACAGATGGCCAACGGAGCCATGAAAGGTACTCAACATCACTCATCATCATGGAAATGTAAATCAAAACTATAGTGAACCTAGATGTCCATCAACAGATGAATGGATCAAGAAGATGTGGTATATATACACAATGGAATACTATGCAGCCATCAAAAGAAATGAAATCTTGCCATTTGCGACAACATGGATGGAACTAGAGCGTATCATGCTTAGCGAAATAAGTCAAGCAGAGAAAGACAACTATCATATGATCTCCCTGATATGAGGAAGTGGTGATGCAACATGGGGGCTTAAGTGGGTAGGAGAAGAATAAATGAAACAAGATGGGATTGGGAGGGAGACAAACCATAAGTGACTCTTAATCTCACAAAACAAACTGAGGGTTGCTGGGGGGAGGGGGTTTGGGAGAAGGGGGTGGGATTATGGACACTGGGGAGGGTATGTGCTTTGGTGAGTGCTGTGAAGTGTGTAAACCTGGTGATTCACAGACCTGTACCCCTGGGGATAAAAACATATGTTTATAAAAAATAAAAAATTAAAAAAAAAAAACTATAATGAGATATCGCCTCACATCTGTCAGAATTGCTAAAGTCAAAACCACAAGAAACCAAAAGTTTTGGTGAGGATGTAGAGAAAAAGGGACCCTGTGACACTGTTAGCCAAACTATGGAAGCAGCCCAAGTGTCCATCAGTAGATGAATGAATAAAGATGTGGTATATATATATACAATAGGGTATTATTCAGTCACAAAACAGAATGAACTCTTACCATTTTCAACAACATGGATGGAGCTAGAGAATATAATGCAAGTCAAATAAGCCAGTCGGAGAAAAACAAGTACCATATTATCTCACTCATCTGTAGAATTTAAGAAACAAATGAGCAAAGGAAAAAAAAAGAGAGAGACAAACTTAGAAATGGACTTTTAACTACAAAGAACAAACTGTTGGTTACCAGAGGAGAGTGGGTAGGCAGATGGGGGAAATAGGGGATGGGGATTAAAGAGTACATTTATCATGAGGGGGAAAAAAACCATAAAATAAAAAAAATGAAACATAAACATAAACAAAGCATAAACATAAAAACATGTATTTAAAATTGTTGGCAAATAGCAAGTAGTCATGAAAAGCTACAAAAATAAAAAACAAACCAAAAGAAATAAAACCACTGGGCTGTCATTGAGAATACATGGAAGAGGAGGACTACAGAGGCAGGGATGTGAGCACAGGGATTCGTGTGGAGTCTACCATATCAGCCAGGCAAAACATGCAAGTGGCTCAGTCCCCAGGACAATGTTGGAGATGGTGAGAAATGATAGGGTTCTGGACCTATTTAGAAGATACAGCCCAGGTGCCAATTCCTCTGAGGAAGTAAAAGCTCTTTTGATCTGAATTGCTGCAAGGATTGAATGCCTTTACCAAGATGGGGAAACTAGGTGGAAGAGATTTTGAGCGGGAAGATGAGAAATTCTGTTCATGAGATCTTGTTGACTGTCTCTCTGGAAAGGCTGCACTTGGACTCCTGAAGTCAGTACTCACCACCCGCCTTTGCCTGCACACACATACACACACACTCACATTCTCCCACCCGCACATTCCTATACACACTCAAGCACTCTCACACATCTACATAGACACTTACACACTAATACTCCATTAGCAAGTGCTCTCATGGATTTCTCCCAAATACATTCCCAGCCTCTGCAATGAGAACAGCCTTTTCAAAAGGACTATGAAGGAAAGAGGCTTAAAGTTGCCCGTTAAAAAAAATAAGACCATAAACTAAAGTAGCAAGAAGAAACCAAATACCCAGGATTTTTTCATATATATTTAAAAATGTGCAGGCATGTGTGTAATCTATCAGCCAGTGGTTCTTCTTGTTCCTGGAATGCAGCGAAGCAAAATGACTGCCCAAGCCAGCTACTGTGTAAGGTAATGCTGCTCAGCAATCCCAGAGTACAGGAATGTCTTCAGTGGTTTGAAGCCCTTAACATATGCCCTGGAACACTCAGTGTTCAAAAGTACCGCACAGTGGTAAGTAAGGTAAGATGTGACAGTATTTTTCAAAATGTGAGGGTTTGGGTAGAACAAATATACATACCAGTGACATCAGACACTGTGATCATATTAATATCATTTGCGATCATATTAACATCACTGTGATCATATAAACATCATTTGTCATCTTGGACAATTCATACAAAGGGAGAGGTGCCTAACCCTATCTCAATACTCCCTAAGAGCCCCTTTGTGAGTAGTTTCTTTAAATCATTCTTGGTCTGGATTCCCAGGGACTTACTCTACCACGTGAATGAAAATCTTTAAGTGTTGTTGTTGCTGCTTTAGAGAGAGAGAGCTCAAGTGGGGATTTAGGGGGCTGGAGAGGGACAGAAGGAGAGGGAGAGAAAGAATCTTAAGCACTCTCCACATCCAGTGTGGAGGCCCATACAGAGCTCAATCTCATGACCCTGAGGCCAAGACCTGAGCTGAAATCAAGACTCAGACACTTAAACGACTGAGCCACACAGCCATCCTTCTTTAAGTGTTTTTTATCACTTGCATATGGAATCTTAAAAAAAAAAAAAAAAGTCAAATTCAGAAACAGAGTAGAAAAGTGGATGCCAGGTGCTGGAGGATAAAGGGAGAGATTGGTAAAACAGGTGGCAAACTTTCAGCCATGAGATGAATAAGGACTGAAGATCTAATGTATAACGTGAAGATTATAGTGGACAACACAATCATATAATTGAAAATTGCTAAGAAGGTGGAATGTAATTTTTCTCACACACACAAAAAGACAAATATGTGAAGTGATGGATGTGTTAATTGTATGGGTATAATCTTTTCGAAGTATATATGTATATCAAATCATCAAGATGCACACTTTAAATATCTTTCAACTTTATGTATCAATTGTATCTCAACAAAACTGAAAAAGAAGAAAGAATTGAAACCTCTCAATTCACAATGCAGTGAATCTCTGTGTTGCAAACACTAGGTTTGTGAAGAATTCACCCTGTACACTCTTTCTGTGATTGTGTTCCCCATCAATGCCCTATTACCATTATAGGATATGCTAGATTTCAGCTTTAGAAGACAAAGTGATGTTTGGTACCAAAGGGTATTTATTACACTAAGTGAAGTTGGTCAGACAGAGAAAGACAAAACCACATGATTTCACTTACATGTGGCATCTAAAAAACAAAACAAAGGAAAAAACAAATTATAAATACAGAAAACAGAAACAGACTCAGAAAATATACAAAACAAACTGGTGATTGCCAGAGGAAATAGGGGTGGGGAATGAGCAAAATAGTGAAGGGAATTAAGAGGTACAAACTTTCAAAGAATTCAATGAAATAAAGGAAAAAGCAAAACAATACAAAACAAAACAGTTGCTTTATCTTTAATAGTAGGTAAAACTTAGAGGCAGCATTGGGTTTGGCAACTCTGCAAATTGCAAATTGGGGTGTTTGGGTGGCTCAGTGGGTTAAAGCCCCTGCCTTCAGCACAGGTCACGATCCCAGGCTCCTGGAATCAAGCCTTGTATTAAGCCCCTCATCAAGCCCCGCATCGGGCTCTCTGCTCAGCAGAGACCCAAAACAGAAGTCACCTGCAAGATATTTCCCCTCCCGCCTTTTGTAAAAAAAAAAAACAAAACAAAAAAAACACAAAATAACAAAAAACAAACAAACAGAAAAACTCTAAATCTATTAGAGACATTATCATAGATGTACTAAAGGAGGAGATAGAGGTGAGCATTATCAAAAGATGGGGAGATCTGGCCAGCACCAGAGAAAAAGCTGGATGGGAGAGGAAGCATGAGGAGATGGCTGGTCCTCTTAGGGCAGTGCCATGTGGAAGTCCCAGGTTTCCCCAGGCATGGCTGTGAATTCCCTCCCAGGAGACTGCAAGCTGGGCCATCCCAACTTCCAGTGCCCAAACAGAAACAGAAGCAGCAGAGCCACTGAAACCACAGTCTCCACAAAGCCTGAGACAATGATTGTTTCATAGGGAGTCAGAGTAGACTGATGAGTAGAGGGACCTCCAGATACCATGGTGCTGCAAGAGCCCAAGGACACTTGCAAAACCCTGAGGAAAGGGAACTTCAATTACCACAGGGACTGGATATCCCACCAGTCAGAGGATGGGAGCTCAGAATCAGGCTTACGTTGATTAAAAAGAAAAAAAAAAAAAAGTAAAAGCAAACAAGCAATGCTTAATGTGAAAGTATTATAGTTTGTAGGCTCAGATTCATACATTACTCAACATAATTGTAATTTTCGTCAAAGATTCCAGGCACCCAAACTGAAGTGGGATGAGAAGAGGAAAAGGGAGATAGGAGGTAAGAATGGACTCACACCAAGAAGTCATCTGACCTGAAGGGAGAGAGGAAGAGAATGAGGCTCTAACATGACCCACATGAAGTTTCTAATGTGATGGCTGAAGGACTGCAGCATCTTTAGCCAAGGAAGAAAATGAAAGGGTTTGAAGGAGAAAGTAATGATCCTAGCTGAGTTAGAAGAGCTAGTATGAGGTGTATATGTAAATCTTCAACAGGAACTTGTAAAAAGAAGACTGGAGCTGAGAAATGATATATGGGTTGGAAATTTTTTTTAAAGTCTAGAAATCACCAAGATAAAAGTGACGTTGTCATCATGGGATTAGATAAGACCACATGAAGAATGCAGGAAACAAGAGAAGAGCCACAGATTAAGCAGGATAAGCAAAGGGAGACTGGAGGAAGAAATGGCATTGAGCAAGATTTAGAAGAAACCATTCCAGAGATGGAAGAACTAGAGAAAACAGTGTCTCAGAATCAAGTGCATAGAGAGAGTCCATTCCTTAGTTACTTGAGAAAGAGCAGTTTCTCATAATGCAAGTAAAGGATTAGTGGAGGAGCAGAGAAGGCAGGGGGCAGAAAATGAAGTAGTTGCATTAGTATCCTGGGGCTGGTATAACAAGGTACCACAAACGGGGTGGCCTGAACAAAAGAAATGTACTCTTTCACACTTTTGAAATCTGGGAGTCAGAAGTCAAGGTGTAGGCAGAATTGGTTCATCCTGAAGGCTGTGAGGGAAGCACCTGCTCCCAGCCCCTCTCCTGGCTTTGTCAATGGCCATTTCCTGCCACCACCACCACCACCACCCTCCATGTGTCCTCACAATATCTTTCCTCTGTGTGCGTCTGCCTCTGAGTTCAAATGCCCCTTTTAAAAAGCCACCTAGAACTAGCGTCTACCCGCATGACCTCATCTTCACTGTTTATACCTTGTTTCCAAAAGAGTACACATTCTGAGATTCGGGATGTTACGCCTTCAACACAGAAAATGTTAGGAAGGACAATTCAAGCCATGACAATAGCCAAGGAAAAGGTGGAATAACGTCTTCAGGGTTGAGCCACAATGTTTTTGTTTTCAATTTTGTGAGACTAAAATGTAACTGAGGGAAGGTTGTTAGGGCCAATTTAATGTTAAAACCTGTTTAACTATTAGGGCCTGCTTAGCCAGAGCAACTCCATATTGCCTAGGTAGCCATATTGTTTTTTACACCCACGGACTTCATTCCGGGAATAAACGCCCCAGTAGTTCCTGGTATAGTTCAGGGTATCGATTCCAGAGTAAACGCCTTAACAATAGAAGACACCATACCTTGGGTCTGCGGTTATGCCCTATAAAACCAGCCTGTGAGATCGGGACGGGGTCGCTCTCTTCGGAGGCGGCCCTGGCCAGTCAGTCTGACTTCTAATGCTTGGCATAGAATAAAGCTCTACATAACTTTCACTTTGTCTCAGTCTCATTCCTTTGATAACAGACCCCAACAAGGTGAGAAGGGGTAACTGAAAAATGAAGAGAGATTCAAATGGAAGAGATGGGAAAGGTGGGACCTGGAATGGTGGATGGAGGCTGAGATTTGAAAACGAGAAGAGTTGGAGAAAAGGTGGGAAGGAGACAAGGCAAGGAAGAAAAGAGTCAAGCAATTTCACCTTTCATGGCCCCATAACTCCGATGTTAAGTAAAGGCTGGCTGGGAGTTTTAAAAGAGGATAAAATTTTTACACTGGTGATTATGGGGGATGGAGCAGGGAATTAAGAGATGATAAATAAAGAAATTCGTGAGGCTAACTGATAATAGATCATTTCCTTTTAAAATAGATCTAATCAGAAAAATTATGCAAGTGCTTCATCTTTTTTCTGAAGTAGAAATAGAGGAAACGGGTGATTGAGTTACTCACAACTCAACTGCTGCAGAATACGAGGAGGGAAGCCAGGAAAAGGCAAAAGGAAAGGGGTTGCCGGAAGAGCAGGGTCAGTAATGCTTTGGAACCAAAGCAGTCACAGGACTGAGACCATGAAGTAAAGGGCTTTGGAGTGATGAACACCATGGAGATCTATGGCCACAGTACTGAAAGTCTCCGAGAGAATGCTGAAGTAGCACAGAAAAGTTGTAGAGATTAAAGGCGTAAGAATGTTGAGCTCTAAGAAATCCATGTTTTGTTTGTATTTAAGGGCTGATAAAAAAAACAAAGAGACAGAGGAAGAGAGGAAGAGGAGGAGGTTAGATGGAAGGAAGGAGGAGGGAAGGGGAAAAAAGGGAAACGAGGGAGGGGGAGGGCTGGGGGTGGAAGAAAATGTACAAAGAATTATTGTAAAAGCCATAAGTAAAAAAGAGAGAGGCAGCTTTCTCTAAGCAGCTAAACTTAACGAGCTGGTGAAGATTCTGTAAACAAAATGGCAGCAGGTAGTTTTAAATCTAGTGATCATGGAATACAATGTTCTTCATTTGCTTCCTTAACTCATCCCCTTCTTAGATGGGCATAAACATTTCTGAGGGACTTTCTAAATCAAATTTCCCCTGGAAATGAAAGCATATGGTTCACTAAGCTTTAAATTAACCCACAAGTTAAGGCTACAGTAAGTTTACCAATGTGAAGATCCCATCACATTGCACATTTTCCCAATGCTTGCAGGCAAATGCAATATTATTTATACTGATTTTGCCTATTAGTAATGAAATTGTTTCTAATTTATGTTCTGTGAAAAGTGACATCTGCTTTTAATTGGGAAGTTCATTAAAAAATCAGACAAGTAAAACAAATTATTCACTAAAATGAAGACAGAGGAATTGAAATGCACTAATGCAGGTGCCTTTACTGTTTGGGGACTCACTTAATTTCTGCCTTGAGACATTTAAGATCCAGACCTCACTTTATTTTTTAAATTACATAAAAGAAACAAACTCTGCTTCATTTTATGTATTTTCATTATAATCATCAGAGATGCTATATGCTGATTTACTGAAGCAATATGTTTTATAGTGGTTTTACCATTTTCTCCCATACCTTTAGTGAAAGAATTTGGGGGTGTAATGAAAGTTCGGATTGCAGTGTAGTCAGCTTCTTTATATACGTTAATATTTGCCACAATGGGAAGAAAAATGATGTATAAAATATTTACATGGTGTAATGACATGCAATCATTAAAAAACAGGTTTAAGGGACGCCTGGGTGGCTCAGTTGGTTGGACGACTGCCTTCGGCTCAGGTCATGATCCCAGAGTCCCGGGATCGAGTCCAGCATAGGGCTCCCAGCTCCACAGGGAGTCTGCTTCTCTCTCTGATCTTCTCCTCGCTCATGTTCTCTCTCACTGTCTCTCTCTCAAATAAATAAATAAAATCTTAAAAAAAAAAAAAACAGGTTTAAAATATGCATTTAAATGGAAAAATGTGAGATGCCTGGGTGGCTCAGCCGGTTAAGCATTTGCCTTCAGCTCAGGTCATGATCCCAGGGTCCTGGGATTGAGTCTCACATCAAGGTCCCTGCTCAATGGGAAACTTGCTTCTCCCTCTACCTGCTCTGCATGCTGCTCCACCTCATTGTACTTTCTTTCTGACGAATAAATAAATAAAATCTTTTAAAAAATAAATAAAAATAAATGGAGAAATGCTTATGATATCATGCTAATTGGAAAACTCACACTGCAAAACAATACATACACAATTTTATATATATATATTATATGCATATGTATATAATATATATAATTATACATATACACATATGTATAATTGTATATAAAAACACACGTAGAGTATATTATACACACATACATAGTTTGGGGATACTCAATTTTATATATGTTTTATATTTCCTTCCCATTTCCATACACATCCACACAGTACAGGTGATTTTAACTTTCTTTACTTTTATGTATTTTCTCATTTTTCCAAAATAAAAATGTATTATGTAATCAGAAAAATAAAACAATAAAGATATTTTTATTTAAAAATTCTTTTTAAAAATTTTATCTATTTGAGAGAGAGAGCATGCATGTGTGAGAGTACAAGCAGAGAGAGGGGGCAGAGCCAGATTCTGTGCCAGTGTGACCAAGGCGGTGCTCAGTTTGGTGGGGGAGGTGGAACACAGCGCTCAGGAACAATCCTGCCACCCTAAGATCATGACCTGACCTGAAACCAAGAGGATAAATTTCAACTGACTGAGCCACCCAGGTGCGACCTTAAACATATTTAAAGAGTTACTTCTTGTAGTGGTTCTATTAATGAGAATTATGCATTTATCATATTCAAATAAGCAAGCAAGAGATTCTGCTTTACTTCCTTATCTTATAGTTAAAATAGTTATAAATATTTTGTAAATCTAAACTTGGCTTTTCTTCTAAATAAAGTTTATGTGGGACCTAAGCAGTGGTATTTTTTTAAGATCTCCAAATAATATTATTTAAAGGAACCTGAGGCCAAGATCACAAATCCAATTTATTAAATCATTCAGCAACAACTGCAAAATATTTTCAATGACTTGGAAAATCGGATTATATGATGTATCATGGAAGATGGTTTTAATCTTGAAGCTGAGGAATGTGAATTCTACTATATTAAAACATTGAAGATGATGTTTCTGTACACGTCAGAATACCAAAGATTATTGTTAATCAAGGACTTTATAAACAATATATAGTCATTTGGGAAATTAAGGAGAATATGGACATACATGAAATAGATGGTGAAAACCTCTAAGTTAGTGTCAGTTCAAATCTTGTGGGGAAATTTGTTAAAATGCGGACTCTGACACAATAAGTTTGGTGGTTAGAGTCTGGGGTTCTGTATTTCTAAAACTTCCAGATGCCACTGCTGCTGTCTGGGGACCACACATTGAAAAACACAGCTGTAAGTCTCTTTTAAGCCTTTAACGTGGCAGTTAAAGGTTAACAGTTAACATAGCACTTTACCTAAAGTTTCATCAAAATTGCAATAACTTTCTAAATGACTTTTCTGTCTTCGATATCACTCTCTCTCATTCTGACTTTTCACAGTTTCCAAGGTAATTTACAAAAATGCAAATCAGCTTAAGCCATTACTACACTTGGATGGTACCTCATTGCCTGTCATGCTTCTAACCCAAATGCTTCAGGAGCCAGGCATATAATGTAAATAAAGTGAAGCAAAGGTGGGAGGGGAGGTAGTAAGGAGGAATGGTAGGGACTGTGGGAAACTGTAGTGCATGTGTCTTTTAAAGGGAAATAGCTCCAGACAAGTGTTGCTATGTCTGTATGGAAAGGTGAGGCTGATATTGCCGGATCTCCCAGTTTTTTTAGAAGGAGAAGAAATCTGGGTTGCTTTTTTGATTAAAAAACATCACCATTCTAAAAATGACAGTAAATTTCCTTTAAAGATTGATTGATTGATGGATGGATGGATTGATTTTATAGAGAAAATGAGTTCAGGGAGGAACAAAAAGAAAGAGAAACTTTAGCAGACTCTTCCCTGAGCTCAGGGCCCACATGAGGCTCCATCTCATCACCCTGAGATCATGACTTGAGCCCAAACCAAGAATTGACACTTAACACACTGCACCACCCAGGGGCTCTAACAAAAAAATTAAAGAAAAAAAAAATCCTGATGCCCCAGACTACCTGGAATCTCTGGGCACAAGATCCAGACTTCAGTATTTTTTCAAAGCTCCCGGGTGATGCTAGTGCACACCAACTACAAAGGGTCTGAAAGTGAACCACGGTTTGAAGCAATATTAGTGAGAGAATTAAAGGTCCACACAGTGGTATGAAAATTACTTCAAACCAAAAACATCTGAACAAGCAGCAGCCACAGAAATATTACCTAAACTTAAACAAAGTCTCCTGAAAATACAACTACCATTGGCCCTCTTCTCAGGGAATTTCCTAACTGAAAGAAGACTGACCCCTACCAGCATAAAGTACAAATTCAGCTGCCGTTAACTCTTCACACTGGGAAGAAGACAGACTGCCCATTTCATTAGCATCAAAAAGCCCAATAGAACCTTGCATACTCATTGAGACCCTAAACCCCCAAACCTTTTTTTTTAAATTTATATATATAATCATCAGCTTCTGGCTATTCCACAAATTTCCCATTACTGGGACCTCCCATGCATGTATGAAAATAAACCTTGTCTTTACTCCTGTTAATCTGTTTGTTATCCATCAGTTTGCAGGCACTGAATCACTGGACACAAATTGGAAGAGGAAAAGTTCCAAATGTACTTCCAATACAAGTTCATTCCTGAAAGCAATTTTTATATGAACATTATTTCTGATGTGTGGAAGAAGGAATGATTACACCTTCTCAAAATAGATAATAAGGAAGTGTTTGTTTATATATTATTTTAATACATCCTAAATCTAACTTTGAGGGGCACTTGGGTGGCTCAGTGGGTTAAAGCCTCTGCCTTTGGCTCAGGTCATGGTCTCAGGGTCCTGGGACAGAGCCCCGCATCTAGCTCTCTGCTCAGCAGGGAGCCTGCTTCCCCCTCTCTCTCTGCTTGCCTCTCTGGCTACTTGTGATTTCTGTCAAATAAATAAATAAAATTAAAAAAAAAATAAAACCAATTTTGAGCTTCAAAGTTTGAATTCAAGCCTTGGGGAATCAAATTAATACATGATAAAATCTAATGGCATTTAAGGTTTTAAGCAAAGGATGGTTTATAATCATCAATATCTGCTATTTCTTTATCTGCTACAGATGTAAAAGGAAAATATTTTTCATATTTAGTAAAGAAAATATAATGATTTTCATATTTAATCAAAATATAATTTATCAAAATATAATATTTTTCATATTTAGTAAAGAAAATATAATGATTTAACATAATTTATTCCTAGACAAAGGTTGTAACAAAAATTCTTTTAGTTCATTTTTCAACACATTCTGAAAAAGGCATTACATTTATTAAAAGATAAAAAGTTTTCTAGGGGCGCCTGGGTGGCTCAGTGGGTTAAGCCTCTGCCTTCAGCTCAGGTCATGATCCCAGGGTCCTGGGACAGAGCCTTGCATCTGGCTCTCTGCTCAGCAGGGAGCCTGCTTCCCCCACCCCTCTCTGCCTGCATGTGATCGCTCTCTCTCTCTGTCAAATAAATAAATAAAATCTTTTTTAAAAAAAGTTTTCCATATTTCGTATTTGAGTAAATTCCAGTAAGAAATAATAGAGGCATTTTCAAAATGTATTTTAAAAATCTTACTGCTTAAAAAATGAGACAATACAGAACAGCTCCCTGCTGTTCAGTTTAGCTGGGGGGGGAGCAGAAACACCTACTTGCCAGTGTTACCAGATTATTTATATTTATAAGTGTTTCACTAATGAATCGCCAGCTTGAGGCCTTATTCATGTGTAAAATCTCCTTTGAAAGACACACTCCCTCTTCCTCTCCTCATACTCACACCCAAACAAAATTCCAGAATGTAATATGCTGTTTCTTATTTAAGGTCATGTAAAAGTTGAATCTGTCTGTAAGAACAAGGGACAAGATGGTTGAAAAAGCACGGATGAAAAGTATTTGAACATTTACCCCATCCATGGAAAAAGAAAAGCAGCATTTTTGAACAACCATTAAAATGTGGGTGTTTTTGTAGTATTTTTTATTTTATTTATTTATTTATTTATTTATTTATTTATTTTTTTAAGATTTTTATTTATTTATTTGACAGACAGAGATCACAAGTAGGCAGAGAGGCAGGCAGAGAGAGGAGGAATCAGGCTCCCTGCTGAGCAGACAGCCCGATGCGGGACTCGATCCCAGGACCCTGAGATCATGACCTGAGCCAAAGGCAGAGGCTTTAACCCACTGAGCCACCCAGGCGCCCCATAGTATTTTTTAATCGAATTTTCATGCCTTCTCCTTATAGGCGAGGAAGGTAAGGCTCAGAGAAGTCAAATGTTCCCAAATTTACATAGTAAGTGACAGTAGGGATTTAAGCCAGTTCTTTTCCCCCAATGTGGATGTAACCTATTATAACGTTATTATTTATTTTTAGAAAACTTGCTCATCTAGGTGGGAAGAGGTTCGTAAAGATAGCTAAGGAAAGCATTTAACCAGCAACATCTGGTAGGTCCTTCCAAAGATCCTAATACTGTAAATAGGACTGGTTTTGTGGGCAAAGCACCCATGTCATCACACAAGACCCTGAATTTAGAAGATGTGAATGCTTGGTTTAATGCTCTGCTGTTGCTGTATTGAAATTTCAATAATTTATTAAGAAAATCCTCCATATTTTCATTTTACACTGGATCCTACATATTAGGTAGCTGGTCCTTCCTTTAAAGGCCAACAAAGTGAGAATAAATTTTGTAGATACGAGAACTTTCCTTGAGGAACCACAGTGGTTGGCTCTCAGTGTCAGGGGCATATGGCTTAGAATAGAATAATGGCAGATACCATGAGAGGAGATATGCCAGGCGAGAGCTTTCTGGGTGTGACGCTTTCTTTCCCTTCCTGTTTAGTTAGTGCTTGTGAATGTACCTTTTTCAGGACAGAAGATAGTAGCTGCAGTCCAGTAGCATCCAGAGGGAAGAAACAACATCAGGCTATCACAAGAATCTACCAGATAGATAGCTAATGTATGAGAGGTAATCAAACTGACCTGTTTCTTAGTGAGCCCTCTCCAACTCTCACTAAGTGAATGGGATAGAACATACCCCAGGGAAATGGGTCTTGGAACAAAGTGGGATTGAAAGTCCAATCAGTGGGAGATCCTCCAAGGGATCCCCTCCTTTATATGTATCTGGGGTAGAAGGTAAAACCACAAATGGCTGAGCCCTAATTATAACAATAGAAGCTCTGCACTCAGGGGCACACAGCCTCCCACCAGAAGAGGACAAGCTGGAGTACCAGCTGTCATACCTCCCATGCCTTACCAGTCAAAATTTCTGATATCCCAAGGGAATACTAGCTCAGGGGAAAATAACATCTGATGAACATAAGCAACACACTGAAATGCATGAATCAGAGGAAGTAGAATTAAGGCACTGGATAGCTCAAACAGCTAATGTGTGAATAAAGTACACCTTAAGATACAAGGTGAACATTAGATAAATGAAGCAGGTAAAAACAATTATGAAGCAGAATCAGTGTGAGGTACTGGGCATGAAAAATGGGGAACCACTGAAGTGAAGAAACTTGGCAAGAGAGCTGAATAACAGAAAAAGTGTGACAAGAAAGTCAGTGAGCTAGAAGGTCAAGTATTTCAGAAGGAATAAAGAAATAGGACCCTGTTAAAATTATGAAGGATAGAAGTAGAACATTAATATCTATACAACAGAACTTGCCAAAGTCCTATTAGAACTGAGGTTAGATGTCAACATATAATTTCTCCAGACTATGAGATTTTCCTCAGGGCTATGAGAAACCATGCCCAGCTACAGGTAATATAACCCCAAATATAACTAAATTATGCAAGCAAACCATTTTTGTTTGTTTTAAAGAAGGCAACAATCCTGTGCAATTCAGGTCATCTCTTATGCTTAGCATGTAGGGATTTTGATAGAATTTTCACTGATAAAACAAGTTTGACACCCACAGAATAAACTGCTGTTTAACCTTAATGAAAAAAATTAATCTCCTAAACAGATAAACTAAATGTTAAAAAATTTTAAAGAACTTTAAAAAATCATCAGTCATAGCAATCTTCTGTAATTGCATCTTTAATCAATCTGGCAAATATTCATACCAAACAGATAAAATGCCCGCGTATACTGCAGTGCTCAGAGAGAGGCCATAAACAAACAAACAAAAGCATCATGATTCCTATGATATTTCTGTCCAGATAAATGCAGTTTACTGCTTCCCCTGCCTGCCTGTACCCCAGCCCCTGCCATATCCCATCCTCTCAAATATGTAAATATTTATTTGTCTTCCTTATTTTCAACCTTCATCTAGTCATGCTGGTCCATTGTTTTACAGAGCTTCAAAACTTGGCTGTACCTGCAACTATCAACCACTCAAGATACTAATAATAGAAACTTCTCTTAAGTCTTGATACTGATTAGTTTTCACTGTTCCTATTCAATCTAATACAAATGGACTTTTGATTCCTTAGAGATCAAAATGGAGCACTTGTAAAGAACTTTGGTATAGACCCCACATATACAAATAAGTCAATTGCCAAATAAGAAGACACAGTGGGAGAGGAGCATCTCCACACAGCCCCTCTGCTCAGCTTGCTTTCAGTAGTTCATGATTCCATTCTTCACATTCCACATACCTACAAGTGGTTGACTGGCTGGTAGCCATAACTTTTTTGCAAAATGAAGAAATGTGAAGCAAGTTAAGGAAATAGGGAAAAGTAAATGGGAACAGCAAGAAAACTATACCTGGAAATCATAAAATTAATAGCACAATGAGACCTCAGTGTAGAAAAAAAAATTTTTTTTTAGAAAGCTGGTAGAATATAGATTTACAAGCTTTGGGTCTGGAGTTAGATAAGACCTGAATCAAATTCCAACTCTGCCACTAACAAGATGTATTACATTGGTCAAGTATTTTGCATCTCCAAAATGTTTGTTTTGATCTATAAAATAATGCATGCCCCTTAGGGGTTTTGTGCTAATTTAGATAATGCATCTCTTATATTTAATATGGTATTTAATAGATAATAACTACTCAAAAGAAGATAGTTATTATTATTGTAGAGGCTGTTTTGTTCCTTATTACTCTAGAAGCCCAGTCAGTAGGTAGTGGTATTAGCTAATACTATGAGAATCTTCTCTTTGTAAATAGTGAATTATTCAGAGAGGGTTTTAGTACTTCTCTACATTACCTACAGAAACATATTTTTTTTTAAAGTCCATGCATTTTAAAATTATTTTTAATGTGTCTCTTACCTTTGCTTGTATTATCAGTTCCTCATGTTTACAGATTAGTTCCTCATTGTCTGAAAGTGATGAACCTAGACTTTGTTCCTGTAAATCTCTTAAGGTTTTCTGAAACCAACACGTAACCTAGGTAAGAAGCAACAAAGAGAGATCAAATTTCAAGTGATTAGAATAAGTAAATCAAAATTCAAAAATATTTCCTTAACTTGTTCAAAACTTAAGCTATTTCAGCTTCTTTCTACATAAGCTCATCTCACATATTAAATTAATATGACAGGTTTGTTTTTTCTTCATTTCAATCTACATAAGAGAGAAAAATAAAGTAATCCCCCAAAGCATGAAAATGATTTATCAGTTCAGTAGATTACATGGAATGAAAGAAATAATTCAAAATCTCCTAACAATGAAGAACAAGAATAGATTCCCACAGTCTATAAATCATGCATTCTTTTAGAATATAAATCTTCCCTGGATAAGAATATGAATCTGAGTACAATTACATAAACATACATGAGGATATTAGACAGCATATGTAGAATTATATTTCCACTATAAAAAGACAATATAAAAATATTTCAGCAATGCAATTGCTATAATTGTTGAAAATCTGTAATCAGAAAATAAATGGAGAAGTTATTAAAATTCTACTGATATTATAAATAGCTAAGGGCATGACTCACATTCATTTAGACTTGATTTACAATACATGATTTACTCAGTGTTGAAACAACAAATAACAAAGGCCTTGAAAGAAGCTGTGCATTTTTAAATGGTAACGTAAGTGGACATGAAGCCCCTGGATGCAGATTCTTTATTTCAGTTAAATCAAAGAGAGTTTTACTTGCAAATCCTACACAGTGCTATCTCCATAATCACATCACAGGTACTGATCCTTAAGAGCCCACAACATACTAGACAGTTTGCTACTACTTGCTTTTTGGGCATCATCTCTATTTCTCTCAACAACTCTCTAACAAGTATGATATCATCATTGCAGAGATGAGGAGAGGTGAAGCAGCTTATCCAGGGCCATATAGTAAGTGGCAGAGCCAGGTTTGTCTCCAAACCTACATTATTCCAAAATACATGCTCTTTTCACTGTGCCGTGCTGCCATCTTAGGTAACCCAAAGTCTTAAAGCCCTGGCCTTCAGGAGGAATTACGTCAAGACTGAAGAATGAATCCTGGCATCCCATTCAAAATGGTGTGTGGTGCCCAAACAAATGTACTATGTTTTTTTCCAGCCCAGGTTGTCTTGCCTCCAACCACCTCGGGATTTCTCTGAACTCTTATAACATAGAGAAATGTGCAAAGCAGGTGGTCAAAGAGAAAGCTAGTTAGTCCTGAAGCTCCACATAGTAAATGTACACCTCCCTTCTCACCACACACACACCACACAAAAGTCAAGTTAGGGGTTACTTAGAATAGAACATTCCATTATCATTACAAGGCTGATATCACCAAGCTGATTATGAGATCAAATAATATACCAACACTTAGCATTTTTCAGCATGGAATAAGCAGTACAATTTGGGGTAAGAGGGTTCCTCCAACTTTCTGCTAACTGGAAATCTTTGCTAACCAGCATTTTCACCTACCGTCAGTGCAATTAAAAAATAATGGTAACTCTGTAGCAGTTTTCATATGAAATATACTTGATTTTTTTTAGAATACTTGGCAACCTGTACACAATATAAACATTTGCCAATCTCTATATCTAAAGTATTATATAGGTATAAACAGTTTTTTGAAGATAATCTTTCTGTTATCCCAATCAGAACTAGGTGTTATGTACAATATGCATATTAGAACACAAAAAGAGTATTTTATCAAGATCTATAAAGTTTATTCACTAACTTATTTAATTTTTATAAAAGTAGTTTCTCACAAAAGATGCAGTGAACTTATATAAAACCACATCCAGAGGAATGATTTAAAGGTTTCATCAAAGAAACATGGATCATGAATATAACTAAGTTTAAGAGAGCATTTACTAAGTACTGGGAGTGAGTTTTATTTATTCTTAGCTAACATGGGAGGAACTCACAAATCTCAAGAATGCTTTAATAGGGAAAGTTAATATAGAATCTGAGTGAATAAAAAAAACGAGTACAAACAGGTGTTTGCTAATCTCTGAAAACAGGTGAGAACCCTGAACCCTCAGATAATCCTGTTCAATTTTGTGAGTCAAAGACTTGTCATCTGGCGCATGCCAGCAGTGATGAAAGCTGGCGAGGAGTGAGTTGTTTTGATTTTTAAAAGGCATCTACTGACCTCATCCCCTAGATTTGGCAAATACTTTTTCAACCCCCAAAGGATACTATTCCTGTACAGCAATACTATTCCTTATAAGAGAATGTAGTTAAAGATCTATGTTGGTATTCCGTGTATTCTGATCACATACCTTCCTGATAAAGCATGCTGACTCTTTAGATCTACACATTTTTACTACCAAATACACCCTGGAAGGATACATAAAAACAAGTTGGCATAAAACTCAGAAGTAAGTAGTTCATCGTCAGGATGTTACTTCTCATCATGAGGCATCACATACATGAGTAGTCTTTTAGATCAGATTTACTGTGTAGTGCTGTGGCATACGCATAGGATAGGCTCTCAGAGTCCTTCTGATGTAAAAGCACGACACCCTAAGTTACTGAGAGTGTGTCAACCATAATATTCTGGCACCTAATAATTAGTCATTGCATTCCACAAGTAGCTACTGCAGACAGCTGCTTAGATATTCCAAGAGCACTTTTTATAAGTATTTAAATTAAATCTGCTGCTGTTCAAAAGCCTGAGTGATAAGAACAGTAAATGATGCATCAGGACATTCTGTAGAACATGATCCTTGCAAAAAGATGGGAACATAAGCCAAGGGTTCAGGGGATGCAGAAAAGAAGGGAAAAAAAAAAAAAAACATTCAAAGTATGCCCTGGAAATCGATTCTGGGCAGTGATAGATTAAGGAGAAAATTAGAACATTTCTCCTCTCTTCTCAGTTCCTACTTTTCAGCTCCAACTAAGCAAAGTGTTCATGATCATTCCACCAGTTTGACATGACATTCTAGGTACTCAGTGCCCAGTGGAGATAGAACAAAGATAGAGAAGGGATGGAGATCTTTCTTTGTGGGGAGAAGGTGAACACCTATCAGAGAATAAAGGAAGATAGAAAGAGAAAGGAAGTCAGTAAAGATTCAAAGCAGAAGCAATTAGGAATGTTTAATGAAAACCAAGAGCTGCCTTGGAAATGAGAAAGAATTGCCAGAAAAACTCACTTAAATGCTGTATGTAGACCTGCAAGATCCTATATGGTAGCCACTAGTCACACATGACTATTGAGTACTTGGATTGTACCAAGTTCAAAGTCAGATGTGCTCTAAGTATAAAATACACAGCAAATTTCACAGACTTTGTATAAAAAAATAATACAAATACTTGTTAAGGATATTAGTACTGATTAAATATTAAAGTATTATTTTAAATATATTAGTTAAATAAAATGTATTATTGCTTTTTACTTTTTATATGACTTTTCACTTTTTTAACGTGGCTACTAGAAAATTTCAAATCATATATGTGACTTGAGTTATATCTTTACTGAACAGTTCTGTCATTCAAGGATATTTAGACTATCCATATTGGTTAAGTGAAGATCTAAGGACTGAGTTTTAATTAAGGGCAATTTAAAATGGCAGAGTCAAAAGAATGGTTCTGAATTGGTAAGCATTTATGGACCACTGAGGGGAGGATAAGGAACTTTGACACTTCCAAAGAAACCCAATAGTTTAGTAAAGGAGAGATCTGATGGCAGCTTTAAGGAGGCAGAGGCAACAACAGGGCCTCTCCACACTTTTTTCTTTATTTATTAGATGAGACTTAAGCATTTTTTGCAGGCACAGTGACTGAAGATACATGAAGGAGAGTGGATCCAGAACATACCAGGAAGAGAGGAAAGGTTGGAAGAGGGCTGGTTTGTGTTTATTGGACAACCCATCCCCACTTCAACACCCTGCTATGAGATAAAATGAAGGAAGTAAGAGAAATGAACCCCTCCTCTTTGGCAGAAAGAGTTCAGGGACTACCTTAGGCAGGTTACAAGTTACCTCATTCAATCTTTACATCCCTCTTCTGTGGAGAGATTTTCTTTTTCAGCAGATTAGGAAACACACCCAGCAGGAGTGTTATGAGTTTAGCAACTTGCTTAAGGTCACACAACCAATAAGAGGAAAATCCCACAGACAGAAATGTCATGGTCAGAATTCACACTTTCTTGTTTAATGTTTTTCTTCTCATCACCTCCATCTGCAGAACCAGAGGATTCCAGGGGAGAGGAATGGTTCTTATCAGGCTATTTTATGAACATTTTTTTAAATTTTATTTATTTGATAGACAGAGATCACAAGGAGGCAGAGAGGCAGGCAGAGTGAAAGGGGGAAGCAGGCTTCCTGCTAAGCAGGGAGCCCGATGTGAAGCTCGATGCCAGGACACTGAGATCATGACCCGAGTTGAAGGCAGAGGCTTTAACCCACTGGGCACCCAGGTGCCCCTTTACGAACATTCTTAAGATAAAAACCAAAATGCAACACCATAGTTAAAAAGTCTAATTCAGAAAAGGTTTCTGCGGACTACCACTGGGGCTCAGTGGAAATATTGCCTTCAAGAGCACAGGTGTGGGTCAGGCCCATTAGTAGACTTGCCTGAGAAGAAAACACCAGCTATGGGCAGAGGCAACAGCAAGTGCAAACTGAGAATTCCGAAGATTGGACTAATACATGGGAGCACCAGCGATAGAAAAATGCACTCTGACAGTCAAGAAGAAAAAATTCACGTGGCAAGAAGTGAACTTCTGTGGCAGCCCAAAGCGATACATCAGACTGCCAAAAAACTACCCATCTCTTTTTGTGCAATTTATTCTACAATCCAAGATCAGATCTTGTTTTTTGAACTTTGTTTAAAAGTATGCTGGAGGAGGTGAGCCAGCAATAAGCGATTCAAACCACCTTAACAGAAATGCTTAAGGGAAGATGAAAATCTCTTCAAATTACTTTTATTTTCTTTTCCACATGTGAACAATTCTTGACAAATAACCAGTTACTACTAGAGACAAAAACTGATAAGGGAGAGTAAAAGGCATTAGTTATTTATCTTCTTTAACCCAAGATTTTTTTATAATCTCTCTTCCAAGTATCAAAAATGCACACATATACCAAAGTGTCTTCAATCATAGTGGATAGCCACAGGTGACACTTCTAACATCTACTTTGTTTTTGAAGGCATGTTAGCATTATAACAACTATTTTATCTCCCATAATGTTTTTTTTCTTTTTTACATTCTTTTTTGTATTAGACCATATGGTCAAATGTGCTCTGTATTTAATTAGGCAATAACAAAACTTCAAATATCCATTTGCTCCATTGGGCGATCATGTATATTAGGGAAAGAGGCACTAAAGCTGTGTCATTAATGTTTATAAGTGAGGACTTGGGAGCAGGGAGGAAAGACGAATTACTGTCAAAAATGTGTTTGGGTTTCTTTTTAGATAGATTGTGGGACTAGTTATTGGCTAACCAGTTATTAGCCAATTACTAGTTATTTGGACTTTATTTCATTGATTCTAGGAGGATAATGTTCACAATATTTCTTTTCTGGAATTTGGAAAGTCTCTAGGAATTATGGAAGTCAACTGGAAGGTACTAGTATCTCCTCAACAAATTACAAAATCCCAGTGTTCTCTGTTGATGGGTAGTGGGAAAGCTAAGATATGTTGTCTGTCATGAAACAGATATTCTATCTTCATAGATAATCTAATTCCCTGTCTAGAATCACAATTTTATGTATTTAATTATTCTGATTTGTGTTGACATATCATTTTTCTTCTCACATCTATATAGCAAGAAAAATGTCACTAAGGACTTTCTCCCTTCCCAAGACTGGCCTCAACTCTTGTTTATGTTTATGTAGGCACTTCACTTTCAGCTCCTTAATGGAAGAAAGCTGTTTAGTCCAGTAGCTAAAATCAGTATGGTGGATGTGTCTGGGCCCAAACTTTATTTCTAGCATTACCTCTGACTCACTGGGGCAAATCTTCTCAGCAGTAGAAGAAAGCCTTTATTTCAAGAACGGGAAACAGAGACTAGCCCAGTGTCCCAGCAATGTGCATTTCTGCCAAAACTATCTAAGGAACGGTTTGCTCAATATAACCTAGGGTTCCCCTATAAGTGATCTGGAGCTAATTATATTCATTGTGTGTGTGTGTGAGAGAGAGAGAGAGAGAGAGAGAGAGAGAGAGATAAAGAAGGAAGGAAGGAAAGAAGGGCAGGGGAGGGAGGGAAGGGAGAGAAGGGAAGGAAGGAGGGAATAGACATTACAGAGTTACTTAGGAGAGGGATGAAAGTTTGACATTTTCACTTTACCATCCGGGTCCTATGCCATGCAGCCAAACAGATTTCATACTGAAGCTTTAGCCAGATTCTTGGTTGTTGGAAAAAAATGAGAGTCAGAACCTATCATATTGACAGGATAAATAACTGTTAAATGTTAAGAGATGTTGCCATTCTTTCAAAGTATTCTATTTATTTTGTTTGCTTATAAATCTTCTTAAAAAGCATAAAAATTAATCATACCCTTTGCTTGTCTTTGGGGACCAGAGAGTGACAGCAAAGGAGGGAATGAGTCCCACTTTCTGGCCAGTTTGGGGTTGTAGTATTTTTGAGGAGGAAAAAAAAGCCAACAATCTCCAGCACCAGGGGCAGAGAGGAAACAGAGTTCAGGGTGGTGGGAAGAGATCCACAGAGAGTCTGGAGCTTAGTAGATAGCTCAGGTAGCAGCAGCTATCCCTGCCACAGGATGGGAGGGTTTGAGGATCGGGGATCAATGCAGAACCTTCCCAGGGAGCACCCATACCAAACAGTTTTGTCATCAGTCGTACTACTGCAGAGAGCGTTATTTGGTCACAGTGTGGGTCCCCAGTCCTCTCACGGCTGATTAGGGAGCTTAAATCATTGTGCCTAATTAAAAGTTGGTAGGTCAACTGAAGAGTATGTAGAAATGACAGACTAAGTTCATGATTACATAATCAACCATAAGAAGTATAAATGAGCTTAAAAAAAATAACTAAAGGGTGAAGAAAGTTAAAGAGAAAAAAATTAATTTTAAACTTTATCTTACAAATAAATTGGACTTTCTGAAACTTGGCTGACTACCAAGCTGTGAAATGGCATTTATTTCCCCTCTACATCATAATGTTTTAGAAAGCTAAGATTTTTTTGTAATTTAGAGAGTTGATGTGAGATCTGGCCAATGTGCAGGATTTTATGCATCAGTGGTTATCCAGTAAAGCTCAGAAAGTACCCACCAATGTATAGAGCAATATGGTGACCAGATGAACATTTATTGAGCACTTACCATATGAAAGCTGTGCTCTAAGCATTTTTACCTATATAACATTGTTTATTTTTATAGAAAATCTATAAAAATCTATAGATATTATTTTCATTTTACAGAAAATAAAACTGAAGCATTGAGGTAGCTAATAAATGTAAAAGCTAGAATTTATATCCACACTATCTGCGTCAGAGTCCCTCTGTCAGGATTTCTGACATGCAATGTCATTGCACTGCACTAAGACATCAGTGTCTTAGCATGAGTGTGTGCTAACCACTTTGGAATAATGGTTAGCGTACATTCTAATTAGAGGAGGTTCTATTGTTTTCAAAATCCTATGCTTCTCCTGTACTTTCAGATACTTTGCCTCTACTGCTGGTATGTCTTAGAGCAAATTATAGAGATAGCCCATGTGTTAAAACTCTGAAATAAATTTTAATCTATGAGTGCCTGGAAAGTTACGTATGTCTGTTACTGGGCTGAGCTATTGGATACCAGTATCTGCAAGATAATTCAACCTTTATTGTGGTTTTATGCCAGTCAATGTTAGAAACCTGCATTCAGAGAGGTTGATTTTAAAGACATACTTATTCATTTTTGAGAGAGAAAATGAACAGGAGGGAGCCAAGGAGAGAGAGAGAAACTTAAGCTGACTCCACACAGAGTGTGGAACCAGACACAGGGCTCAATCTCACGACCCTGAAATCATGACCTAAGCCGAAACCAAGAGTTGGAAGCCTACCTACTGCACCACCCAGTCTCCCCAGAGAGACTTAAAACAAAAGAAAACAAAACACTTACCACTATACTAGGCACTTTTATTTTACCTCATATTAATTTAAGCAGGTCAACCATTCAAGCTCTAAGTTGTATTTAGAAGATAGTAGCATATAAAGGAGAATATACTTGCACGTATGTGTGTATGTACATGTGTGCATGCACACACACACACAGTTTTATAGCTGCCCACCAAGCAGGTACAAGACTGGTATCCTGAGGCTGTGCTTATATGTGCCATTTTGATGTCATTTTAATTGCCTATTGACAAGGAATATGATTACGTATGGTTATACCATTATGATAAACATGGTACTCAAATGATAAAACCTTCCAAATGTGAATTCTATTACCCTTTGTCCCCCCTGCAAAGATTTGTATCTTAAAAATATGTACAATCTGGGTAGTAAAAAAAAGAAATTATCTGCCTTTATGTCTTACTTAATTCTCTTAGATGTCCTTGACACTGTCTTGTACAAAGAGACCATGAATAACTTAGTTTTAATTTATTTGTTTGTCTCACTTATGCCTGATTGGAGCAATTGAGAAAAATTACATTCATAAATCTTCTTGCCAAGATAATTAATTATGCACGAAATATTCCAAGCTGCTTCTGATTTTCATTAATGAAGCAGATTATCTGCAAAACAAAATGCTGCTGGAGTTCGAAAGAAAGGTCAGCTAGCCGTTCATCTTTAAATGTAAAGCAAGTGCAAATTTTTACATCTGAAAAACAATGATAAAGAGAGAACATGCTATGATTATGTTTATCAGATTATCATATCCCAGTTAAGAGAAGAAAGTATGTGGTTTTCATTTGTTTTTTTCCCTGTTATTGAAATAAATCCTATGTCACCATCACTCTGGTCAATTTCTTTTCCAAAGGAAAATTAGCTGAACTATATAGTTCAAAGTATTGGGCCATAAGCCCTTAGAAACAGAGAAGCACTAAATGCATCTTTTAAAAGGCCCTTATGAGAGAAGATGTGTCAGATATTCAGACATCCACATTATTATTCATCAGTAATCTTTGCTCTAATTCTCTACTTAATTTTCCTTTTTCTTAAGTGGTTATAATGATAGACAATGCTGATATTTTATCACTGTAAGATTTGACAGTTCTTATGTTCCTCTAAAATAAGTACAGAACTGACAAAAAAGTCTTTGCCTTCCAATGGTACATGTGCCTCTGTATCAACTCATGGTTCCACAATGTTCTAGGCTTATAGGCAGACCATCCAAGAACATGATAGTCATAGAGTCCAGATTACTATCTAACAGAGTCACATCGTGTTAGCACATCTGACTTGGTGTTGTTGCTGTTACTACCCTTCACCACTGCATCAACAAAACTTTATTTTTTAAAAGATTTTATTTATTTATTTATTTGAGGGAGAGAGATGGAAATTAGTGAAAGAGAGCACAAGGAGGGAGGAGAGAGAAAAGCAGGTTTCCTGCTGAGCAAGGAGCCCAATGTGTAGACTCGATCCCAGGACCGTGGGATCACAACCTGAGCTGAAGGCAGACACTTAACCAATTGAGCCACCCAAGCACCTCTCAAAAAAACTTTAAAATAGAACATTCCAAAAAACTTAAAAGCTTAGGTAAGATAATTATGTTTGTATTTACCTCAATTTTAAAATACTTTTTGGTTTGGGGTGCCTGGGTGGCTCAGTGGGTTAAGCCTCTGCCTTCGGCTCGGGTCATGATCTCAGGTCCTGGGATAGAGCCCAGGATTGGGCTCTCTGCTCAGCAGGGAGCCTGCTTCCCCTCCCCCTCTGCCTGCCTCTCTGCCTACTTGTGATCTCTCTCTCTCTGTCAAATAAATAAATAAAATCTTTTTAAAAAATCAAGTAATAAGATAGCATGTATAGGTTAATTCCATTATTTTTATGTGTTTGGTTAGGTGTTTCTTTGATAAATGTGTTGGAGGCGGGGGCCTGGGTGACTCAGTGGGTTAAGCCTCTCCCTTCAGCTCAGGTCATGATCTCAGGGTCCTGAGATCAAGGCGCACATCAGGTTCTATGCTCAGTGGGGAGGTGCTTTCCCCTCTCTCTCTCTCTGCCTGCCTCTCTGCCTACTTGTGATTTCTCTGTCTCTGTCAAATAAATAAATAAAAAATCTAAAAAAATAACAAAACAAAAACCAGGTGCTTATATAAAGGTCTAGAAGGTGGCGGTATACCAAGTGCTAATAGCAATTTTCTATATGGATAGTGATCTCACTTACATTTCTAACAAATGAGCACTATTAAGTGACAAGCAGAAAAAAAAATACAACTATCTTTTTTTTTTTTTTCAACAGAGAGAGGTAGGGGGTAGACAGGGGAGAGAGGGTGGAGGGAAAGAGAGAAATAGAATCTTAAGCAGGCTCCACGTCCTGCACAGAGCCTGATGCAAGCATCCATCTCATAACCCTGAGATCACTGACCTGAGCTGAAATCAAGAGTTGGACGCTTAACCAACTAAGCCACCTAGGTGCCCCCTTTTTTGTTTTAAACTAGTAATTAAATGCCCATTGAACAAGTATGGCTCTTGAGATCATCAAAGTAAGCTTTATTTAATCATGCTATTGAACTCAAGACAAATAATGAGATTAGCCTTTAATGCAGAAATAGTCTTTACTTGAGTATGGTGGTAGAGGTAGGTAGGAGTATGGGAGTATGTAATATGCTGGGTCTTCACTGTCCTTTTCAGACAGGATAACAAAAATTGCTAATACCAATATAGCCATTCTATGGGACAGATTCTCTTCTAAGCACTTGGCATTGTAATAACTTGTTTGATGATCATAACAAAATTTTGAAGTAAGTACTATTATATCTACATTTTACAGAAAACTGAGTCAGAGAGAGGTTAAGTAATTGCTCAGTTACTCAGCTACTAAGTGATAGAGCCAAGAATTTAACTTAGCCAATAGTCTGGACCCAGTACCTTTGCTCTTACAAGCGAGCACACAGAAGCAACAGTTACTTTATTAATTATTCCAGCTGTTATCTCTGGTGTTAACAAGAGAGGATATAACATGGAATATTTTAAGATTAAGAGCCTAAATTTTGTATTTATGGAAATGACTAACTTATTTATTTGTCAATTTTATTAAAAATTTACATTTATTTGTATTATTATTTTTAAATTGATTTTCATTTGTGACTGTTAGGAATGGAGTCGAATTGAAAGCCTAGTTCTCTTAATCACAAATACACATTCTTAAAGCTTTGCTTTACCTAGAGCAGCCACTGAGAACCAAATGGTATTGAGAAATTTTGACATATATACCAACAGTAATGCCAAGCCCAGGGAAAAGAATATAGACCAGATGAGAAAGAATTCATAGGTTATAAGGCTTAACCAAAGAGAGGGAAGACTGGGAAATTAATATTTTGTAAGCTCCTCTTAGAATGCTAGGCATTGTGCTACATGTTTTATACATGTTATTTCATTTAATCATTAGAACAACACTCTGAATTGAGAGTTATTATTCCCAATTTAAATGTGCGACTCAGAAACAGGAAAAGATGGTGGAAGATAATAGGGAACCCTATTTCAACTGGTCCCCTGGATTTAGCTGGATATCTATCAAACCATTCTTTTATTTTTTTTAAGTTTTTCTTTATTTATTTGACAGACATCACAAGTAGGCAGAGAAGCAGGTAGATAGAGAGGAAGGGAAGCAGGCTCCCTGCTGAGCAGAAAGCCTGATGTAGGGCTCAATCCCAGGACCCTGGAATCATTACCTGAGCTGAAGGCTGAGGCTTTAACCCACTGAGCCACCCGGGCACCCCCTACCAAACCATTCTTAACACCCATAAAATCAGCCTGAAATGTAAGAAGATATATTTCAATCTCTACAGAGTATCTCCAGAGGTCTCGAGGTATGAAGCAGGGACCTGTGATTCTATGTGCAGATATTGGAGGATAAACAGAAAGGAGAGAGAGCCACCATAAGCTTGTGCCAAGAAAACGAGATAATACCAGAGAACAAAAGCATCCTGCCCTGGGACCAGGCACAAACTTGTAGACTGGTAGTGACAGAGAAAGGACTTTAGTGTAAAGCCCACAGACAGGATTCAGGGGAGGCTCATGGTTTTAGAAGCACAAAGGGCAGCCCTGGGTTCCCTATAAAACACTCCTCTGGGATTGTTTCTGTGGGGCACAAAACTGGGGAGGCTGCAGTTTTTAGGTTTTTAGACTTTTAGCTCAGACAGAAATGGAAACAGTGTGGCCTGGAAAGCTCAGTGAAGAGCTTTCCTCTATTCCTCTACTGTGATCTCTCTATTCTGAGACAGGGGTTTGGATGCAATCACTTCTGCTCTGACTCTTGGAAGAGACTCAGAAAGCCACTAGGGAAAGCCACCAGAGAACAAAAGCCACAAAAAACAGTTTTCACTGAGACCATCTCCCTGCACTGGGGGCAGGGCAACTCTGCCCAAGCAGGGTTGCCTGAGTAACAGTGCATCAGGCCCCTCCTCCAGAAGACATTCTGGAAGAACAAGAGGATGACAACCCTAATTTCCCTATAAAACAGGTGCATCTTACTTGGGTCATAGTTAATACTTTGGACTCCGTACATTCCCTCAACCACCCCTCAACAGAATGACTAAGAGGAGGAACCCTCAACAAGACAAGAATTATAGACTGTGGCCTCTGTCATAGACCTAATGGATATGGATACAAGCAAGATGTCAGAAATAGACTTCAGAGTAACAATTGTAAAGTTGTTATCTAGGCTTGAGAAAAATATTAGCAACAATATAGAATCTCTAAGGGCAGAAATGAGACCTAATCGAACTGAACTTTAAAAAGCTAAGAATGAAGTGCAGTCTAAACTGGATACTCCAAAAGCCAGGGTAAAGAATGAATTAGTGGGCTAGAAAATAAGGTGATAGAAGGAAGCCAAGGAAACCTGAGATTAAAGATCAGACTGAGAGAGATTAATGATGCCATGAAACTTTCCAATGTCAGAATTATTAGGATCTCTGAGGGAATGGAGAGTGAGAGAGAGAGAGAGGTCTAGAAGATATATTTGAGCAAATTGTAGCTGAGGACTTCCCTAATCTGGGGAAGGATATAAGCACTTGTGCCCAAGAGACGACCCCTCCCAAGATCAATGAGAACAGACTGATGACATATAATAGTACAATTTGAAAATCTTGGATCCTAGGGAATAATCTTGAAAGCAGCTGGGCGGGGGGAGAGATTACTTACATACAGAGAGAGGAACTTCAGAGTAATGTCAAACCTGTCCACAGAGACCAGGCAAGTCAAAAAGGGCTGGAAAGACATATGCAGGGTACTAAATGAGAAGGACATGCAGCCAAGGATACTTTATCCATCAAGGCTGTCATTGAGAATGGATGGAAAGACAAGGGGCTTCCAAGATTGGCAGAAACGGAAAGAATATGTGACTACCAAGGTGACCCTGCAAGAAATATTAAGGAGGGTTCTGTAAAAGAAGGATCCCAAGAGTAACATAGACCAGAAATTTAGAGATAATCTACATAAACAAGGACTTCACAGGAAACATTATGGCAATAAAATCATATCTTTCAATAATCACACTCAATATGAATGGCCTAAATGCTCCCATGAAATGGCACAGGGTTGTAGACTGGATAAAAAGACATCCATATGCTACTTACAAGAGACTCATTTTGAACCTAAAGATATATCCAGATGGAAAGCGAGAGCATGGAGAACAATTTTTCATACCAACAGACCTCAAAAGAAAGCTGCAGTAGCAATTCTTGTATCAGACAAATTAGATCTTAAACTAAAGACTGTAGTAAGAGACACAGGACATTATATCATTCTTAAAGGGTCTACCCAACAAAAAGATCTAACAATTGTAAGTACCTATGCCTCCAACATGGAAGCAGCCAACTACATAAGCCAATTGTTGACCAAAATAAAGGAACTGTATTTTTAAAAGATTTTATTTATTTATTTGACAGACTGAGATCAGAAGTAGGCAAAGAGGCAGGCGGGGGCGGGGGTGAATCTGGCCTCCCACTGAGCAGAGAGCCCAACGCAGGGCTCAATCCCAGGACCCTGGGATCATGACCTGAGCTGAAGGCAGAGGCTTAACCCACTGAGTCACCCAGGCACCCAAGGAACATTTTTCTTAAAGATTTTGTTTATTTATTTGAAAGAGACAGAGAGGGAGAGGGGGAAGCCATCCCCCTGCTCGGCAGAGAATCTGATTTACTTAATCACAGGACCCTGAGCTCATGACCTAAGCAGAAGGCAAATGCTTAACCAACTGAACCACCCAAAGAAATGTATTGTTAATAACACCCTAAAGAAATGTATTGTTAATAACATTTTAATAACAGGTGACCTCAACACTCTCAGCAATAGACAGATCATTTAAGCAGAAGATCAACAAAGAAACAATAGCTTTCAGTGACACACTGGATGGGATGGACCTCATAGATATATACAGAACATTCCACCCTAAAACAACAGAATACTCATTCTTCTCTAGTGCACATGGAACTTCCTCCAGAATAGACCAAATACTTTGTCATAAATCAGGTCTCAACTGATACCAGAAGACTGAGATTATTCCCTGCATATTCTCAGACCACAACATTTTGAAACTAGAACTCAATCATAAGAAAAAATTGGAAGGAATTCCAACACTTGGAAGCTATAAACCATCCTGTTTAAGAATGTTTGGGTCAACCAGGAAATTAAAGAAACTAAACAATTCATGGAAACCAATGAGAATGATAACATATCCATCCAAAACCTATGGGATACTGCAAAAGCGGTCCTAAGAGTGAAATACATAGCCATCCAAGCCTTACTCAAAAAATGGAAAAATCCTGAATACACAAGATAACTTTATACCTTAAAGAACTAGTGAAAGAACAACAAATAAAGCCTAAGCCATGCAGGAGAAGAGAAGTAATTAAGATTAGAGCAGAGATCCATGAATTAGAAACCAGAAATACAGTAGAGCAGATCAACAAAACTAGAACCTGGTTCTTTGAAATAATTAATAAGATCAATAAACCACTGGCCAGACTTATCCAAAAGAAAAGAGAAAGGACCCAAATTAATAAAATTATAAATGAAAGGGGAGAGATCACGACTAACACCAAGGAAATAGAAAAATTAGAAATTATTATCAACAACTATATGGCAATAAATTAAGCAACCTGGAAAAAAAATGGATGCCTTCCAGGAAACCTATAAACTACCAAGATTGTTTTGAAACAGGAAGAAATTGACAATCTGAGTAGACTAATAACTAGTAACAAAATTGAAGCAGTGATTTATTTATTTTTTTTAAAGATTTTATTTATTTATTTGACAGACAGAGATCACAAATAGTCAGAGAAGCAGGCAGAGAGAGAGGAGGAAGCAGGCTCCCTGCTGAGCAGAGAGCCCGATGCAGGACTTGATCCCCAAACCCCGGGATCATGACCTGAGCCGAAGGCAGAGGCTTTAACCCGCTGAGCCACGAGGTGCCCCTGAAGCAGTGATTTAAAAACCTCCCAAAAAACAAGAGTCCAGGACCTGATGGATTCCCAGGGGAATTCTATGAAACATTCAAAGAAATAATACCTATACTCCTGAAGCTGTTTCAAAAAATAGAAACAAAAGGAAAACTTCCAAACTCATTCTATGAGGTAAGCATTACCTTGATCACAAAACAAGGCAGAGACCTCATCAAAAAGGAGAATTACGGACACTTCTCCAAAGAAGACATGCAGGAGGAGTCAAGATGGCGGAGAAGTAGCAGGCTGAGATGACATCAGGTCGCAGCAGTTCAGCTAGATAGTTATCAAACCATTCCGAACACCTAAAAACCCAACCAGAGACCAAAAAGAAGAAGAGCAGAAAATTCTAGAAGCAGAAAATTGGCCACTTTCTGAAAGGTAGGATGTGCGGAGAAGTGAATCCGAAGCAATGGTAAGATAGACTGCATGGGAGAGGAGCAGGCTCAAAGCAAAGTGGCGGAGCAATGGAGCACAAAATTCGAACTTTTTAAGTCTGCTCCACTTAGGGACATTGTTCCAGAGGCTAAGCTGGGGTGGAGTCCTCACGGGGATAGTATGGTCTCGGGTCCTGTGGGATCACAGAAGGATCGGGGGTGTCTGAGTGTAGCAGAGCTCACAGGTATCAGAGCGAGAAGCTGGCTACAGAGACAGAGCTGAGGAGTGAGTTCTTAACTTGGGGTTACCTTAAGCTGTGATCTGCAGCACTGTCAGACCACTGCTCTTTGAGCAGGGACCCCACAAGTGGCAGATCCAGGGAGACCCACCTTCATCTGCTAGAAGAGCAGTGCAGCAGGAATCTGCTGGGTTTGGAGATTCCAAACAGAGCTCTGCATCAGAGACAGAAATGTTCGGTCACAGGCCGGGTGAGCTCAGAACACAGCCAAAGGCCAGGAAGACAGGAGTGATTGAAAGCTATTCTCTCTCCTAAGGAGTGGGGCACCAAGCTCTTGGCTCCTCCAGGCCAGAGACTGGGAGGCCACCATTTTCATTCCCATCCTCCAGAGCTCTATGGAAAGCGTTCAGGGAACAAAAGCTCCCGAGAGTGAACCTGAGCAGATTACTTAGCCGGCCCTTGGCAAGGGCGGAGCAATTCTGCCACTAGGGCAAAGACATTTGAGAATCACTACAACAGGCCTCTCCCCCAGAAGATCAGTGCGAACATCCAGCTAAGACCAAGCTCACTGATCAAGGAGAACAGCAGAATTCCAGAGGAGGGAAAAGCAAAGCATGGAATATATGGCTTTCTTCCCATGATTCATTAGTCTTGCAAAGTTAATTAATTTTTTAGTTTTGTTTTTTTCTTATTCTAATTTTTTTTAACTTTTCCTCTTTCCTCTTTCAGCATTTTTAACTAGTTTATCTTAACAATACCTTCCTAAAAAAAAAAAAATCTTTTAAAATCATCATTATCATAGTCATATTTTATCCTTCATTGTATCTAATTTATTTTTTGTATACATATGGGGTTTTTTCTTCTAAAAAATTTTTAGGATAAAATTTCTTCTAATAGATCAAAATGTGCCCTAAATCTAGCACAGGACTTTGTTCTACTCTCCAGCCCAAGCAAATTCTCTCCACTTTCTTTTTCCTTCTTTTCCCAACCAACTTATCTTATCAATTCCTTTCATAGAATTTTTTTATTTTCATCTTTACAATCATATTTCATCCCTTAATCATATTTACACTTATTTGTGTGTGTGTGTGTGTGTGTGTGTGTGTGTGTGTATATATATATATATATATATATATGTATATATATATATGTTTTTCTTTCTTTAAAATTTCGGGAGGTAGTTTCTTCTAAGAGACCAAAATACACCCAAAATCAAGTGTGTGGCTCTACTCTATTCACTATGCTAATATACATATATATATATTATTTACATTCAGGGTAACTATATATTATATATATATTTTTAATTTTTTCTAAAAACTTTACCCCTTTTCTTCTCCCCTCACTTTGGGGTCTTTTCTGATTTGATATATATTATTTACATTCAGGGTAACTAAATATTATATATTTTTTAAAAATTTTTTAAAAACTTTACCCCCTTTTTTCTCCCCCCAATTTGGGGTCTTTTCTGATTTGATTAGCATACATTCTTCTGGGGTCTTTTCCACCCTTTTAGTATTTTATTCTCTCATCTCTCCTTCTTATATTGTTATCTGGATAAAATGACAAGGCGGAAAAATGTAGCACAAAAACAAAAACAAAATCAAGATGCAGTACCAAAGGCTAGGGACCTAATTAACATGGACATTGGTAATATGTCAGAACTAGAGTTCAGAATGACAATTCTCAAGGTGCTGGCTGGGCTCAAAAAAGGCATGGAAGATGTTAGAGAAACCCTGTCTGGAGAAATAAAAGCCCTTTCTGTAGAAATAAAAAAACTAAAATCTAACCAAGTTGAAATAAAAAAGCTATCAATGAGGTGCAATCAAAAATGGAGGTTCTTACTGCTAGGATAAATGAGGCAGAAGGGAGAATTAGTGATATATAAGACAAAATTCTGGAGACTAAAGAAGCTGAGCAAAAGAGAGAAACAATTACTGGACTACGAGGGGAGAACCCAAAAGATAAGTGATACCATAAGATGAAACAATATTAGAATAATTGGGATTCCAGAAGAAGAAGAAAGGTGGGGTAGAAGGTATATTGGAGCAACTTCTTGTAGAAAATTTTCTTAATATATCAAAGGGAACAAGCATCAAAATCCAGGAGGCACAGAGAACCCTTCTCAAAATCAATAAAAATATGTTCACACCCCATCATCTAATAGTAAAACTTACAAATCTCAGTGACAAAGAGAAAATCCTGAAAGCAGCCCAGGACAAGAAGTCTGTAACATACAAGGGTAACAATGTTAGACTGGCAGCAGACTTATCCACAGAGACCTGGTAGGCCAGAAAGGACCGGCATGACAAATTCAGAGCACTAAATGAGAAAAACATGCAGCCAAGAATACTCTATCCAGCTAGGCTACCACTGAAAATAGAAGGAGAGATAAAAATCTTCCAGGACAAACAAAAACCAAAAGAATTTTTAAACACCAGACCAACCCTAAAGGAAATATTGAAAGGGGTCCTCTAAGCAAAGAGAGAGTGTTAAAGTAATAGACCAGAAAGAAACAGAGACAATATACAGTGACAGTAACCTTACAGCCAATACAATGGCACTAAATTCATATCTTTCAATAGTTACCCTGAATGTAAATGGGCTAAATGCCCCAACCAAAACACAAGGGTATCAGAATGGATAAAAAAAACAAAACCCATCAATATGCTGTCTACAAGAAACTCATTTTAGACCCAAAGACACCTCCAGGTTTAAAGTGAGGAAATGGAAAACAATTTACCATGCTAATGGACATCAAAAGAAAACTGAGGTGGCAATCCTGTTATTAGATAAATTCGATTTTAAGCCAAAGAGATGAGGAAGGACACTATATCATACTCAAAGGGTCTGTCCAACAAGAAGATCTAATAATTTTAAAAATCTAGACCCCTAACATGGGAGTAACCAACTATATAAACCAATTAATAACAAAATCAAAGAAAGGCATCAACAATAATACAATAATAGTAGGGGACTTAACATCCCCTCTCACTGAAATGGACACATCATCTAAGCAAAAGATCAACAAGGAAATAAAGGCCTTAAATGACACATTGGACCAGATAGTCATCACAGATATATTCAGAACATTCCATCCCAAACCAAAAGAATACAAATTCTTCTCTAGTGTACATGGAACATTCTCCAGAATAAATCACATCCTGGGTCACAAATCAGGTCTCAACTAGTACCAAAATTATTTCCTGCATATTTTCAGATCACAATGCTCTGAAACTAGAACTCAATCACAAGAAGAAAGTTGGAAAGAACCCAAATACATGGAGGCTAAAGAGGATCCTACTAAAGAATGAATGGGTCAATCAGGAAATTAAAGAAGAATGTAAAAAATTTATGGAAATAAATGATAATGAAAATACAACTGTTCAAAATCTGTGGGACACTGCAAAGGCAGTCCTGAGAGGAAAATATATAGCAATACAAGCCTTTCTTAAGAAACAAGAAAGGTCTCAAATACACAACCTAACCCTCCACCTAAAAAGCTGAAGAAAGAAGAGCAAAGAAAGCCTAAACCCAGCAGGAGAAGAGAAATCATAAGTATCAGAGCAGAAATCAATGAAATAGACACACACACACAAAAAATAGAGGAAATCAATGAAACTAGGAGCTGGTTCCTTGAAAGAATTAATAAGATTGATAACCCCCTGGCCAGACTTATCAAAAAGAAAAGAGAAAGGACCAAAATAAATAAAATCATGAATGAAAGAGGAGAGATCACAACCAACACCAAAGAAATACAAACAATCATAAGAACATATTACGAACAACTACACACCAGCAAATTTGACAATATGGAAGAAATGGATGCATTCCTAGAGATATATAAACTATCAATACTGAACCAGGAAGAAACAGAAAACCTGAACAGACCCATAATCAGTAAGAAGATTGAAGCAGTCATCAAAAATCTCCCAATGGGGGTGCCTGGGTGGCTCAGTGGTTTGGGCCTCTGCTTTCAGCTTGGGTCATGGTCTCAAGGTCCTGGGATCCAGTCCCGCGTCATGCTCTCTGCTCAGCGAGGAGCCTCCCTCTTCTCTCTCTGCCTACTTGTGATCTCTCTCTGGTGTCAAATAAATAAATAAAATCTTTTAAAAAAAAATCTCCCAACAAAAAAGAGCCCAGGGTCAGACAGCTTCCCAGGGGAATTCTACCAAATACTCAAAGAAGAATTAATACTATTTTTCTGAAACTGTTCCAAAAATAGAAATGGAAGGAAAATTTCCAAACTCATTTTATGAGGCCAGCATTACGTTGATCCCAAAACCACAAAGAGCCCATCAAAAAAGAGAATTACAGACCAATATCCTTGATGAACACAGATGTGAAAATTCTCACCAAAATACTAGCCAATATGATTATTCGCCACAATTCAGTGGGATTTATTCCAGGGCTGCAAGGTTGGTTCAACATCTGCAAATCAGTCAATGTGATACAATACATTAATAAAAGAAAGAACAAGAACCATATGATTCTCTCAACAGATGCTGAAAAAGCATTTGGCAAAGTACGGCATCCTTTCTTGATCAAAACTCTTCAAAGTGTAGGGACAGAGGGTACATACCTCAATATCATCAAAGCCATCTATGAAAAACCCACAGCAATTATCATTCCCAATGGAGAAAAACTGAGAGCTTTTCCACTAAGGTCAGGAACATGGCAGGGATGTCCACTATCACCACTGCCATTTAACATCATACTAGAAGTCCTACTTTCAGCAGTCAGACAACAAAAAGAAATAAAAGGCATTCAAATTGGCAAAGAACTCAAACTCTCACTCTTTGCAAATGATATGATACTTTATGTGGAAAACCCAAAGGACTCCACCCCAAAACTGCTAGACTCGTACAGGAATTCAGTAAAGTGTCAGGATATAAAAACCAATGCCCAGAAATCAGTTGTGTTTCTATAAACCAACAGCAAGACAGAAGAAAGAGATATTATGGAGTCCATCCCACTTATAATTGCGCCCAAAACCATAAGATACCCAGGAATACACCTAACCAAAGATGCAAAGAATCTGTACCCAGAAAACTATAAAGTACTCATGAAAGAAATTGAGGAAGACACAAAGAAATGGAAAAATGTTCCATGCTCATGGATTGGAAGAACAAATATTGTGAAAATGTCCATTTAATCTACACATTTAATGCAACCCCATCAAAATACCATCAATTTTTTCAAAGAAATGGAACAAATAATCCTAAAATTTGTATGGAATCAGAAAAGACCTCAAATGGCCAGAGGAATGTTGTAAAAGAAAGTCAAAGTTGGTGGCATCACAATTCCAGACTTCAAGCTCTATTACAAAGCTGTCATCATTAAGTCAGTATGGCACTGGCATGAGAACAAACACATAGATCAATGGAACAGAATAGAGAGCCCAGAAACAGACCCTCGACTCTATGGTCAACTAATCTTCGACAAAGCAGGAAAGAATGTCCAATGGAAAAAAGACAGTCTCTTCAACAAATATTGTTGGGAAAATTGGACAACCACATGCAGAAGAATGAAACTGGACCATTTCCTTACACCACACACAAAAATAGACTCAAAATGGATGAAAGACCTCAACGTAAGATAGGAATCCATCAAAACGCTTAAGGAGGACACAGACAGCAACCTCTTCGACCTCAGCCACAGCAACTTCTTCCTAGGAACATTGCCAAAGGCAAGGGAAACAAGGGCAAAAATGAACTATTTGGACTTCATCAAGATCAAAAGCTTTTGCACAGCAAAGGAAACAGCAACAAAACCAAAAGACAATTGACAGAATGGGAGAAGATATTTGCACATGACATATCAGATAAAGGGCTAGGATCTGAAATCTATAAAGAACTTATCAAACTCAACACCCAAAGAAAAAATAATCCAATCGAGAAATGGGCAGAAGACACGGACAGACATGTTGGCAAAGAAGACATCCAAATGGCCAACAGGCACATGAAAAAGTGCTCTACATCAGAGAAATACAAATCCAAACCACAATGAGATACCACCTCACACCAGTCAGAATGGTTAAAATTAACAAGTCAGGAAATGACAAATGCCAGCAAGGATGCAGAGAAAGGGGAAACCCTCCTACACTGTTGGTGGGAATGCAAGGTGGTGTAGCCACTCTGGAAAACAGCATGGAATTTCCTCAAAAGTTGAAAATGGAGCTAACCTACAACCCAGCAATCACACTCCTGGTATTTACCCTAAAGATACAAATGTAGTGATCCAATGGGGCATGTGCACCCTAATGTTTATAACAGCAATGTTTACTATAGTCAAACAATGGAAAGAACCTAGATGTCTATCAACGGATGAATGGATAAAGAAGATGTGGTGTGTGTGTGTATACACACACACACACACACACACACACACACACACACACTGGAATACTATGCAACCATCAAAAGAAATGAAATCTTGACATTTTCAATGACGTGGATGGAACTAGAGGGTATTATGCTGAGGGAAATAAGTCAATTGGAGAAATACAATTATCATATGATCTCCCTGATATGAAGAATTTGAGAGGCAAAGTGGGGGTTTTAGGGGTAGGTTAGGAAAAAAATGAAACATGATGGGTTTGGGAGGGAGAAAAATTTTAAGAGACTCTTAATCTCACAAAACAAACTGAGGGTTGCCAGGGGGAGAGGGTTAGGGAGAGGGTGGTTGGGTTATGGACATTGGGGAGGGTATGTGCTATGGTGAGTGCTGTGAAGTGTGTAAACCTGATGCTTCACAGACTTGTACCCCTGGGGCTAATAATATATCATATGTTAATTTTTAAAAAAGAAGACATAAAAATGGCTAACAGACACATGAAAAATGTTCATCATCACTAGCCATCAGGGAGATTCAAATCAAAACTACATTGAGATACCACCTTATACCAGTTAGAATGGCCAAAATTAACAAGACAGTAAGCAACTTGTGTTGGAGAGGATGTGGAGTAAAGGGAACCCTCTTACACTTTTGGGAATGCAAGCTGGTGCAGCCACTTTGGAAAACAGAGTGGAGATTCCTTATGAAATTAAAAGTAGAGCTTTTGTATGACCCTACAATTGCACTATTGGGTATTTACCTGAAAGATACAGATGTAATAAAAGAAGGGCCATTTGTACCCAATGTTCATAGCAGCAATGGCCACAGTCACCAAACTGTGGAAAGAACCATGATACCCTTCAACAGACGAATGGATAAAGAAGATATGGTCCATATATACTATGGAGTATTATGCCTCCATCAGAAGGGATGAATACCCAACTTTAGTATCAACATGAAAGGGACTGGAAGAGAGTATACTGAGTGAAATAAGTCAAGCAGAGAGAGTCAATTATCATATGGTTTCACTTATTTGTGGAGCATAAGGAATAACATGGAGGACATGGGGAGATGGAGAGGAGAAGTGAGTTGGGGGAAATCAGAGGGGAAGACGAACTATGAAAGACTGTGGACTCTGAGAAACAAACTGACGGTTTTGGAGGGGGAGTGGAAGGTTGGGTGAGCCTTGTGGTGGGCATTATATAGGGCATGTATTGCATGAAGCACTGGGTGTGGTGCATAAACAGTGAATTCTGGAACACTAAAAAGAAATTTTTTAAAAAGGGAGAATTACAGACCAATATCCCTGATGAATATGGGTGCCAAGATTCTCAACAAGATCCTGGCGAATAGGATCCAACAGTACCTTAAACGGATTATCCATCACAACCAGGTGGGATTCATTCCTGGGATGAAAGGGTATTCAACATCCTTTTGTGTGACAGAACACATTAATAAAAAAAGAGACAAGAACCATACAATCCTCTCAATTGATGCAGAAAAAGCATTTGACAAAATACAGCATCCTCTCCTGATTAAAACTCTTCAGACTGTAAGAATAGATGGAATATTACTCAAATTCATAAAAACTATCTATGAAAAGCCCACAGCGAATATTATTCTCAATGGAGAAAAGCTGAGAGCTTTCCCCTTAAGATCATGAACACGACCAGGACATCCACTCTTGCAACTATTGTTCAACATAGTACTAGAGGTCCTAGCAACAGCAATCAGACAATAAAAAGAAATAAAATGTCTTCAAATTTGCAAAGAAGTCAAACTCTCCCTATTTGCCCATGACATAATACTTTACATGGAAAACTTAAAAGACTCCACCCCCAAATTACTAGAACTCATAGAGCATTCAGTAATGTGGGAGGATAAAAAATCAACACAAAGAAATTGGTTACTTTTCTATACATTAACAATGCAACTGTAGAAAAAGAAATTAGGGAATATATTCCATTTACAATAGCACTAAAAACCATAAGCTACCTTGGAATAAACCTAACTAAAGAGGTAAAGGATCTATACTCTAGAAACTAGAGAACACTTACGAAAGAAATTAAAGAAGACACAAAAAGGTGGAAAAACATTTCATGCTCATTGATTGGAAAATAAACACTGTTAAAATGTCTGTGCTACCCAGAGCAATCTATACTTTCAACACCATCCCAATCAAAATACCAATGGCATTTTTAAAAGAGCTCGAACAAACAATTCTAAAATTCATATGGAACCAGAAAAGACACTGAATTGCCAAGCAATTGTTGAAAAAGAATAACAAACCTGGGGGGATCACATTGCTTGATTTTAAGCTATATTACAAAGCTGTGATCACCAAGACAGCTTGGTACTCTCACAAATATAGACACATACATCAGTGGAAAGAATAAAGAACTGAGAGATAGAGCTTCAACTCTATGATCAACTAATCTTCAACAAAGCAGGAAAAATATCCAATGGAAAAAAGACAGTCTCTTCAATAAATGGTGCTGGGAATATGGGACAGTTATATACAGAAGAATGAAACTTGACCATTCTCTTATACCATTCACAAAGAAAATGGATGAAAAGACCTCAGTGTGAGACAGGAATCCATCAAAATCCTAGAGGAGAACATAGGCATTAACCTCTTGGACATCAGTCACAGCAACTTCTTTCAATATATGTCTCCAAAGGCAAAGAAGCAAAAGCGAAAATGAAATTTGGGGACTTCATCAAGATAAAAAGCTGCACAGCAAAGGAAACAGTCAAAAAAACAAAGAGGAAACCCATGGAATGGGAAAAGTTATTTGTAAATAACACTACAGATAAAGGGCTGATATCCAAGATCTATAAGGAACTTCTCAAACTGAACACCAAAAAATGAATAATCATGTCGAAAAAATGGGCAGAAGACATGAACAGACACTTCTCCAAAGAACACATATGAATGGCTAACAGACACATGAAAAAATGTTCAACATCAGTTCTCAGGGAAATTCAAATCAAAACCACATTGAAATACCACCTTATACCAGTTAGAATACAAAAATTAACAAGGCAGGAAACAATAAATTTTAGAGAGGGTGTGGAGAAAGGGGAACCCTCGTACACTGTTGGTGGGGATGCAAGTTGGTGCAGTCACTTTGGAAAACAGTGTGGATTTTCCTCAATAAGTTAAAGTAGAGCTACCCTGTGACCCAGCAATTGCACTACTGGGCATTTATCCTAAAGATACAGATGTAGTGAAAACAAGGGGCACATGCACCCCGATGTTCCTAGAAGCAATGTCCACAATAATGAAACTGTGGAAAGAGCTGAGATGCCCTTCAAAAGACAAATGGATAAAGAAGATGTGGTCATATACACAATGGAATATTACTCAGCAATAAGAAAGGATGAATACCTGCCATTTATAAATAAATAAGAGACTCATTAAAACAATGAGATAGTACTATATGCCTATCAGAATGGCCAATGTCCAAGACAGAGATAACACAGATAATGCTGGAAGGATGTGGAGCAACAGGAATTTTCATTGCTGATGGAAATACAAAGTGGTACAGCCAGTTTGGAAGATGATTTGGCAGTTTCTTATAAACATAGTCTTACTATATGTGAGTCAGCAGTGTATTCCTTGGTATTTGCTTAGATGAATTAAAATTTATGCCCACACAAATATCTGTACATGAATCCTTATAGCAGCTTTATTTATAATTGCCCAAACCTGGAAACAACAAAAATCCCTTTCAGTAGGTGAATGGATAAATAAACTGTGGCAAATTCAGACAACAGACTGTTATTCAGCACTGAAAAGAAATGAGCTATCAAGCCATGAAAAGATATGGCAGAATCTTAAATGCACATTACTAAGTGAAAGCACTCAATCCAAAAAGGTTACCTACTGATTCCAACTATATGACATTCTGGAAAAGGCAAAACTATGGAGACAGTAAAAAGATGGGTGGTTACCAAGGATTAAGGTGAAGGAGGGATGAAGAGTCAAAACACAAAGGATTCTTAGGGCAGCGAAATTATTCTGTATGCTACAATCATGGATATATGTCATTTACATTTGACTAAAGCCACAGAATATATTGCACCAAGAGTGAACCCTAACATATACTATGGATTCGGGATGATAATGATCATCAAAGTAGGTCACTGACTGCAACAACCATACCACTCTGGTGCAGGATAGGGATAGTGGGAGAGATTATACATGTATGGGAAGAGAGGGTATTCTGTACTTTCCACTCAGTTTTACTATGAATCTGAAACTGCTCTAAAGAAAGAGTTCTATCTGTGCTTACCCTTAAGTAGTTGGGACAAAAAAAGTACACAGCAAGCATATTGACAACTGACCAAAGCGTGCCTGCAGCTAGGGTGATTAGTTCTAGCAAGTCTGCAAACTCATGAACCTCTTGCCCCAAAGCCCTCTAACTATTCAGCATCCAACCACAGGCCAAGGTCATATTTCTTACTTGGCACCGGGCCTTTTTTTTTTTTTTTAAGATTTTATTTATTTATCTGAGAGAGAGATAAAGAGAGCATGAGAGGAGAGATGTCAGTGGGAGAAGCAGACTCCCTGCCAAGCAGGGAGCCCAATGTGGGACTCGATTCCAGGACTCCAGGGTCATGACCTGAGCCGAAGGTAGTCACTTAACCAACTGAGCCACCGAGGCACCTGGCACCAGACTATTCTAAAACCACTCCTCGGAGCTGACAGACTTTCAGTGGCATTAGCAGCAATGTAGTACGGTTCAGCACCATCATGCCTCTCCAACTTTCAAGAAAACTTCAAAAATTTATATTTCAGAATTTCAAGGAAATATGTATATAAGTAGTAATCTGGAAAGAGGTGAGAAAGAGAGTCCAACAATAGAAAATAAAAATATTTGTTTTTCATTTAACTTATGTGGAAAACACATGTTAGTTTGGACTAAAACCCACAGAATTTGACCGTAACAAATGAGGAACTATCCCAGGAAACAGTCAGTCCACATAATAATCAAACTTCAATAGCTGAGGTCAAGAGATCATTAATTCCCCTTTGGGTTACCTGATTTTCTTGCTGGTCCCACTGACATATCTGCAGAACCTGACGCAGTTCTTGTTGTTGTTGCTTCAGGTCCTTGTCGATTTGCCGTCTCCTGTCTTGGAGAAGCTCAAGAAGGTTGTCAATCTTCAAACAGCTGTTATGAGCTCCCTGAATCAACTCAGGATTCACATTAGGTCCATCACACTTGAATTTTTCTATGAAATCAGTGAGCTGTTGACTTTTGTTTAAAAGGGCTAGAGATCGTTCTAAGAGTTCTAGAAGAAAATTAGAAAAAAAAATACTGGTGATATGAGGAAGCTTTTCTATAGTAACATTCAAATTCTTGGTATAATTTAAAATGTATATAATCTTTATGTTAACAATAAATTATACTGTAAGGAATCCAAATGTGTAAATAGAAAATGTCTGATACAACTGGTCAGAACATGACCTAACAATTTCTCTAGCACTAACTGCCAAATGATAGGATGCTGCAGTTCAATGACAGTGTAATTCAATACAGGGAGGAGAAAAATCATGGGACTTGGGCACTGTTTCGGTTGGTTTTTAGTGGTGTGATGCTACTTACAGTGCCTGTACTTCTTGATGTGCTCTACATTCTGAAGTGAATGAAGTAATTCTGAAGTTTAAAGACTAGCACCCAGGAGTCATCCATGACACATTCTTCTCCCTCATTATCAATACCTATCAATTCCACCCTCAATCTCCTGTGTGCGTTTACTGCTCTCCATCCCTGCTACAGAAAACATTATTTGTTGCCTGGACTTGTGCAGCTACCTCTTAATTTCATCCTTCTCTAATCCATTCATCTATTCTCTATATGTTAGCCAGACAGATGTTTTCTAGATATACTATGTCACTCACACACACACGCACACACGCACACACGCACGCACGCACGTGCACAATGGGTTCCAATTGCCTTAGAATTAAGGACAGACCCCTTGACATGATTTTAGGTCTGGCATGGTCTGGTCCCTATCCTCCCTTTCAGATTATCTCAATCTCTCTACTCTTTATCTCTCTCTTTTTAACTACATCACAAACCTGACATTCCCTTCTGCACCAGAACTTTTCACTGTGTCCTCTGCCAGGGACATCATTCTCAACCCCTTCTTTCTCCACCTTTATTCTATTCATACTTTAGGTCTTACTTAACTGCCAATTCTTCAAAAGAAAAACGTGACTGAATCAAATCCTATATAAAATCCTATACCAAATCAAATACTATTAATTGTTCTCATTAACAGTTCTTATCACAACTATAGTTTTATAGTTTTGTATTGGGTTAGTTGATTAATGTCTCCTGTGCCACCAGGATCCAAGACAATATGAAGATAGTGACCATGATAATATCCTCAGAACTTAGCATAGTGATTGGCATAGGAGAGATGTTCAAAAATTCTTGTAGAATACTTGAATGAGATCAAATGTATTAAGAGAGATGTAAGATTTAAGAGAGCTAAAAGTGCTAGAGATCAGGGGTTCTCTAGAGATGTAAAAAGACTGTGAGAAGGCATGAGATTTTTGTGATGGGAAAGTAATGAAAATGGAAGACAAATTATGAGGTTGAGAAGTGGGGACATTGTTATGAAGTGAAGTCAACAAGACAGGGCAATATCTGAGACATTTTCTGTTAGAAGTAAGAAAAAAAGAAGAGAGTATCAGCAGGGTTGAATATACTATTTTTTATTTTTAGGACAGGGAGAACTATGAAGAATACTCAGAGACTAAGTACCTTACCAAGCATCACACAACTAGAACTAGGCTAAGGAGTGCTAAAAGCCACATGTTCTGATTAGACGCTCAGTGTTCTTTGCAGTCTCCCATGGCACTCCGCATTAGCTTTCTAACATTCAGCAATTAACTGCACAGCACTAATGAGGCTGTGGTAGTTGGGCCAGTTGTCTCTTTTAACTTGACTTTTTTTTGAGGGGGGGTAGAGCCAGAAGAGAGAATGAGATAAGTGAAGATATTGTGAGAGAAAGAGTTTGACATGAAAAGGAAAGAATTTGAAGTATTTTATGTCACATGACCTAGATCTGTCAAATAAAGGATTAGACGGTCTTACTGCTCAGAGTGAGGAAGGTGTGATTATGTGCACTGAGCAATTTGATTAGGAGTTAACAATGCAAAGAAACAAACAATGAAAACAACTTGGACCAAAAAGAGGATGAGATCAATCAAATAGAGTAAGGTAAGGCAGGGAGAATATTAGAACAAATCTCTCAAAGAAATGGAAGTGAACATGAACAAGATGGGAGAGGAAGGGGCAGAAAAAACATACCCATCTAGAGCAAGTTCTTATGTGGAAGGGAAAGAAAGAACTTGAAAACAAGGTGAAGACAGATTATAGAGGGCCTTGTATAGGAAACTGAAAAGTTTTAATTTGTATAGCCTATACAATAATATGACTGATTCTCTGTATGTACATATACATAATTCCTCTGCATTGAAGAGTTTGTTATGATACTGTGAAAAGTTACACACACACACACACACACAGGAAATATGGGCAAGTGGCAGGGTTTCCACATAACATTTTGTTTCTCCCTTTCCACAACTAGGTCTTACACACTAGACTTTTCAGATGAGAGAGGGAAGCATAGCTCTAAATGCTAGGGCATTGCAGACTGACAGTGGAACAGACCAACCTGTTCTTCTTCCTACAGAATACATATAATTAGCCAGAACTTCCATTCTCTGTTTCACATCTGCCAGAATAATATAATTACTACCATAGTACCTCCAGGAATGGAGTCTCTGGCCAAGGCTGCTTGTAAACTGTACCCAGCCTAAAATCAGTCCGTTACTGCTACCATGATAGTCATTAAAATGGACACATTTTTCCCTCAGTTTCCTGTCAGTCCTTTGGTTATTCCTCTGTTGGTTTCTTATATCTTAACTGTTTTATTCTTTATGCTTTCCCAGCAATTTATTCCATCAGTTGATCATACAAAGTGATACATTTTTCCTCAAGAGTAAACTAAGTAGAATATCATGAACTCCAAGAAATACAAAATTTCTATGGTGTGTTTATTTTAAAGATCATATTTTTGCATACATAAAACCCTACTTTCTGACATAATGCCTTATGATGTGTGGCAAGTAGATATTTAATAAATTTTTATTATTTGTTTTGCTTGTCATTATATATAAAAAAGTTTATATTAAAGAGGATTTTATACTGATACCTATATAGTTTTCCATACTCAAGTATAAATTACAAATTCAAGATGAATAAATGAGGATGTCCATAACTTGAGTGAAATTATAGCTTGCTAAGCCATCTTTCCGAAAGAATAATTTTTTTAAAATATCAAAGTCATAGTCTTGGCATTGAGATCATGGATGATATTTCTTCCTAAAACATTTTAAAATATTCCAAATGTTCCTCAGTGGGATAGGGTTTCCTAAACTCATTCAATGGGCACTTTAAAATATACACAAAAGTAGAGAAAATAGTATAATGGACTCCAATGAATCTATATCTTAGCCACATTTAAAATATACATTTAAGAACAAGGAAGTAATAATATGATTGTTCCTGAGGGAAAGCTTCTTAGGTATTATGTTCATTTTAAAAAGACATTGGAAAACTGGAGGGTTCAGTTGTGATCCTTCAGAGCTTAGAATCAATTTTTATCTCCTTAATGTCCCTGTAGTGCCTTGTTTATTGCTCCAGTTTATGTCACTGTACTGTGTCTTATGTTGGAATTAAATACAATTAACACTCAATAAATATACTTTGGGTTGGATGCGATTTTACCTCGTGAGATTCAGATATATACTAATCCCTGCCCTCCAGAGTCTCACAATCTGGTGACAGAGACAAATATGGAAATTAAATGTTACTATGTAGTATGCTGGGTGGTGTAACGGAGTCCCACAGGTAACCCGCCAATAAATGTGTACATGCCCCAACCAAACTATAGGCTTCCTGAAGAAAAAGTCCACTAACAAATCCCCCTTTTTTTAAATAGCTCTAATAGTGAAAGAGGATTTTCCTTATCTAGAGCTGTTATTTAAAGCCTGATCTTCACTTCCTGACTCTGAGAAGGAACATTCACTGAATTCAACCATTTATTCAAACAAGAAATATTTCCTGAGGATCCACCAAATGCCAACACTGTGCTAGATGCTGAGGATACAAGGAAGAACAAGGCGGAAATGGCCCCTGACCTCAGGAGCTAAAACCTACCAAACTGAATAACTGAATCTCTGGAGGCTGTTCCATTAACATCCCCTCAGAATCATTTACAACTATGCATTTTTTGAAGCAGATGACCAAAAATAAAGCTTTATTTAAACTTTCTTGGAACAATTTGAGGTATAAACAGATATATTTAAAATGCATTGTTACACATGAGCATTCTCACATGAACATGAAGGTTATAAAACCCCTAAAAGCTTATGGGAGGAATAAACATATTTCTTGCCTTTGGTATGATGTTCGTGAAGCTGAAGAAGTGATTTTAAAGACTCGGCACTCTCAAATTCCTGGGTGTTCTGGAGGAAATCTTCAGCTTGGTCTATTTTAATAGCAAACTACAACACAAATACAAAGGAAAAGACATTTGAAACAATAAAAATCAATGCGCCACTTCGAGTGATTTGTAGATATTTTTCAGTAAATCATGACCTAGCTGACTGTATATGTGTCTGTGTGTTTATATGATGATATGTGTGTTTGTGTGAGTGTGTGGGGGTTGAGGGTGTTTGTATGAGGTTGTATGTTTACATATAGTCAATTTACAAAGTGCCAAAGAAATTTCTTCTCCTTCCTTTGTATTCCTTTCATACATGGATATATGTCAAATATGTTGAAGTAATTTTATTTTTTTACTGATAAGTGTCTATTGAAATTTTCAACTAAAATTACTGTCTATGTAACAAAGCAGCCACTTCCAACATATAAAGCAGTTTGTCAAAGAATACCCAAAAAGTTTGCTAAAAACAAACAAACAACAAAAGCCTAAGAAGTAATATCTAACCCCATTTCTTATACAAAATAAGAGAGTGATCTGAAGAGAAACACACCAAACGATTATCTTTATGAGAAGGAATGAGATTAAGGATGGGGGGTAAACTTTTAACAAATCTATAATTTGTAATTTTGTTTGAATTTTTATCAATGAACTTATGCATTCTTTATATAAAAATGAGATGAGATACAGCAAAAATGAAAAATGGGAGATTTTTCCTCTGTTTCAAAAAAGAGAGAGAAATTTTGCATCCTAAATGGTGAGGAATATGACCCATCTCTCTGTTTCTCCTTCAAGGAAATATGAAGGAGAGGTATTTGAAGTGATGGTAAAATTCTCAGGGGAATAATCTTAGAAACAAATTTTAGAAGAGGGCAAAACATGTTTGGTTCTTCCAGTACAGTACATCCATGGTAGTACACATAGTCTACATAGTCTAGCTAGACAATAACTGTTTTGTTTCAGCACTCAGATTCAAAAGTTTAATCAATAATCTTAATCAATATGTTTACCTTTATATCAGATATTGAATAAACTCATAAAGGTCAAGTATCAGTAAGAAAGACACAAAAGTTTACCACATGCTTAATATTTTTTTTCACATTTTCTCCAAACTATCATCTATGAATTCAGTGATTTTTTAATATTTTTATGTAACTATTTGATTAACAATATCTACTATATTTTGATTATTACAATAGTCACATAAAATCTAGTTATAAATGGCATGGAATGATGAGAGAGAGACTAATGAGCATGTCCTCTTTGGAAATATGGAGAAGGCCTCCACAATCATGTTAGAACAATCTGGTGGATACTAGTCACCGTCACTTAGGGACAGTGTTCCTAAATTGCTGCATGGTGTCTAATAAGAGAATAATCTGTCTGATGGTTAGTCTGCAGGTCTAAAACAGTCCTGTAGTAATTATCAACCATGCAATAAGAAGTCATTTCATATTTTTATGGAACTGCATGCATCATAGTTCAATGAGGGAACTCTATACACACATCATTTGCATCTCTAATTCATTCCATTTCTGATAGCTTATTTTACGGGTATTCTTCAAAGAGAAGTTTCAAAACAAACAAGCAAACAACAACAACAACAAAAACCCAACCCTAGAAGGTGATTTAGCTTTTCTCTGTAGAATATTATAAAAAGTTCTAGAGTCACTATATAACTTATAACATATTTCAACTGTTATTTGAATTTTAAATAAATAAATAAGCAAGGAATGTGTATGCAGAAAAGTTTTCCCTAAAGTTCTGTTAACTTTTACCTTACAGATATTTTCTATCATCCACTTTTCTTTTTGCATCTTGCACTGGACAAAAGTGGCAATGGTTGGACTCAATTTTTTTTAATATTATTATTAATCAGTGATTAAAATAGTTTGGCAAAACAAGGGGCAGGAAAAGAGTTTGCCTTCAGCTTATTACTAAGTGACCCACAAAATTGGAATCAGGAAAATATAAGAAACAGTATCTTTTTACTACAAATCAGAGTGGTGGGCTGAATTATGAGTTGACTTAGTATTTCCTTTTACTTCATGCAATCTCTGGAAATAATTTCTCATCAGAGAGAAAATCAGCTGACATTAATGCTACTACCCCATGAGAAACAAGTATTGGGCCTAATGACTGAAGAAAGATAATTTCTTCTGCTTAAATGAGTTGAATTTCAAGGGAAGTTGACATCTATACCCCATTTACTAAGATGGAATGATTCAAATATATCTACAATTTGACCCTGTAGGTGAATTTCATCTGGTCCTTCTCAGGAAAGAAAACTACGTATGAAACTTTTCCCCAAGATGATCTGTAAAATGAATTGTAGTTGGGGTTCTGTATTCAAACTGTGGAAAACAAACATAAGTTACAATAAGGTTTTTGCTCCTTCTTTTTACTTTTAAACGAGTTTATGATTCATGAGATTGTCTACCCCAATTTTTATGTTCTATTACTAATCTTCCTTCCTTCATTATTTTGAATTTAAGACCTGAATTTTGATTTTGGAAATGTCATATTTTTCAAAGCTAGTGCTTTATCATAATGAAGCAGTTCTCTCACATCAGAATGAATGTACTGCCACTTGACAGAAAAGTTGAAAGTGAAATTTCCAGTGAATGCCTTACACCAAATACAACAGCTCTTTTGATAATGTTCTTTGGTCTCACATTTTGAAATTGAGAACTGTGAAAACATCTCAGAATTCAAGAAAAGTCGCAGGAGGAAATGACCTTCTTCAGTCCAGACTTTTCTTTCCTTAAATTTTTAATGAGTACAAACTATGAATCCAACTGTATGCCTTTGGAAAGTATTCTATAAAATGTTATGCTTACAAGTCAAATATTCTATGGAATATTCTGCAGTTGCCTTTTTCATAAAAAGCATATGTTCTATCCTCCACTTTTAAATCAACAAGAACACTTTAGAACATTTCCTAATAATCATAAAATCGGGGATAATTGTTTGATTTAATAACTGTATTACCATCTCCTAAAGAAAGAAAGAAATCATAGTGACTTATGGATAATAGTTTCTATTTTTACTTAATATTTTATTTAATTTTAATTAGCTGTACTTAAGGTTTTTAAAAAAATATTTTATTTATTTATTTAAGATAGAGAAAGCATAAGCAAGGGGAAGAGGCAGAGGGAGAAGCAAGCAGACTCTCCACTGAGCAGGGAATCCGATGACACTGGATTCTATCCCAGGATCCCAGGATCCCAGGATCAGGACCTGAACCTAAGTTAGACACTAAACAGACTGAGCCACACAGGTGCCCACTTAGGGTTTTCTTTGTTTGTTTGTTTGTTTTTTGAAAGGCTACATCTAAAACATTAACAATTTAATGTTTTTGCAATCAAAAATTAAATGTATTGTATATAACTTGGTCATTCTACCATTTTAAAAACTGATTGCAATGTCTATTTGTGGAAATTAAACATTTTTGGAAGTGCTATCTATTTGCTCTAGTGTGAAAGTAGTTTTTCTTTTAAACACAAACCTCCAAGGCATTTTCAAAAAATTCTGAAGTCAACCTGAGGAGCTCCCTTCTTCTTTCAAGCATAGAGACAAGGGCTGCCCATGCTTCACCCAAGGTGTTGGCCATGGCATCATACACCTGACTCCGATCCTTGTTCTCTTCAGCTGTCTTGTCTGCCTCCTGCAAGAGTTCCCATACCTGATCTTCCAAAGCCTACATACAGGAAAGGAAAAAGTGTCATTCAATGTAAGAACCTGGAATCATATTTAAAACATTTGGCTGTTTCAAACTGCATGTGGCTTAAGAAGGTTTAGAAAGAATTTATAAACAAAAACTACAATGCAAGCAGATAGATCAAGTAGACAGATGGGAGGAAAGGAAATTGCAATAAGCTAGAAAGCATGTCTAGGCTAAAGGCACTCACATTTAAATACCATTTAAACACTGTAGAGATTTATCAAAGGAACACATTTATATTCCCAGAGGTCCAGAATATTACGTTGACCTCACATGTCAACAAAATGGAAAATTAATTGGAACACATCCAGAAGAGAGTGATAAAGAAAAAAAATAATTATGAGAAATGAAGCTAGTAAAACTCACTTTATTCTAAATAATTATTATTGTTAATATGCTTGTGAAGCTTAATATAAATGCCAAAAATAAGTTCTTAAAAGAGAATATTCATAATGTAAAAATTTGAGTTTCTAACACTGGTAATACATATTGAAGAAAACACAGAAGATAAAGGAGACCATGTGTTTATGTAATTGTTTCATTTAGGGATAGGAGGAGGATCTCACAGATTCTGTTTGATTCTTAAAGTTGGCACCAAAATAATGGGAAAAGCTTTAAAAATATGGAATCGATTGGGAGGGGAGTCAAGATGGTGGAGAAGTAGCAGGCTGAGACAACATCAGGTAGCAGAAGATCAGCTAGATAGCTTATCAAACCATCGCAAACAACTACAAATCCAACAGGAGATCGAAGAGAAGAAGAACAGCAATTCTAGAAACAGAAAATCAACCACTTTCTGAAAGGTAGAACCAGCTGAGAAGTGAATCCAAAGCCACGGGAAGACAGACTGCGGGGGGGAAGGGGCCGGCTCCCGGCAAGCAACAGAGCAATGGTGAACAAAATCAGAACGTTTAAAAGTCTGCTCCACTAAGGGACATCGTTCCAGAGGCTAAACCGGGGTGAAGCCCACGTGGAGTCAGCGGGCCCCAGGTCCAGCAGGGTCACAGAAGGATCAGGGGTATCTGAGTGTTATAGAGCTCACAGGTATTAGACCAGGGAAGCTGGCTACAGAGACAGAACCGAGGAGTAAGCTCTCAGCTCGGGGTTACCTTGAACTGGTCACAGGCTCTGGTGAGCTCAGAGCGGGATGGAGGCCAGGGAGACCGGAGTGATTGGGCGCTCTTCTCTGAGGGCGCAATGAGGAGTGGGGTCCCGAGCTCTTGGCTCCTCCAGGCCAGAGATTGGGAGGTTGCCATTTTCATTCCTGACCCCCTCCCCGCCCCCGAAACTACGGAAAGCATTCAGGGAAAAAAAGCTCCCGAAAGAGAACCCCAGCAGATTACTTAGCCCAGCCCCTGGGGTGCAATTCCGCCTTGGGCAAAGACACTTGAGAATCACTACAACAGGCCCCTCCCCCAGAAGATCAATAGAAATCCAGCCAAGACCAAGTTCACCTATCAAGGAAAGCAGCAGAATTCCAGAGGAGGAGAAAGCAAAGCACGGAACTCATGGCTTTCTCCCCATGATTCTTTAGTCTTGCTGTTAATTTAATTTATTTTTAATTGTATTATTTTTTTCTTCTGCTAAATTTTTTAACTTTTGCCCTTTTCTTCTTTAACGTTTTTTAACTAGTTTATCTAATATATATATATATTTTTTTTTTCTTTTATATATTTTTCTTTATTTTATTTTATTTTTTTTTTCTTTTCTGAACTTCTTTTTATCCCCTTTCTGCCCCCAAGATTTGGGGTCCCTTCTGATTTGGTTAAAGTGCATTTTCCTGGGGTCTTTGCCACCCTTTTAGTATTTTATTTGCTCCTTCATATACTCTTAACTGGACAAAATGACAAGGCAGAAAAACTCACCACAAAAAAAAAAAAAAAAAAGAACAAGAGGCAGTACCGAAGGCTAGGGACCTAATCAATATAGACATTGGTAATATGTCAGATCTAGAGTTAGGAATGATGATTCTCAAGGCTCTAGCCAGGCTCAAAAAAGGCATGGAAGATTAGAGAAACCCTCTCTGGAGAGATAAAAGCCCTTTCTGGAGAAATAAAAGAACTAAAATCTAACCAAGTTGAAATCAAAAAAGGTATTAATGAGGTGCAGTAAAAAATGGAGGTTCTTACTGCTAGGATAAATGAGGCAGAAGAAAAAAATAGTGATATAGAAGACCAAATGACATAGAATAAAAAAGCTGAGCAAGAGTGACAAACAGCTACTGGACCACGAGGGGAGAATTTGAGAGGTAAGTGACACCATAAGATGAAACAACATTAGAATAATAAGGATTCCAGAAGAAGAAGGAAGAGATAGGGGAGCAGAAGGTATATTGGAGAGAATTATTGGAGAGAATTTCCCTAATATGGCAAAGGGAACAAGCATCAAAATCCAGGAGGTGCAGAGAACCCCCCTCAAAATCAACAAGAATAGGTCCACACCCCGTCACCTAATAGTAAAATTTATAAGTCTTAGCGACAAAGAAAAAATCCTGAAAGCAGCCCGGGACAAGAAGTCTTTAACATACAATGGTAAAAATATTAGATTGGCAGCAGAGACCTGGCAGGTCAGAAAGAACTGGCATGATATATTCAGAGCACTAAACAAGAAAAACATGCAGCCAAGAATACTATATCCAGCTAGGCTATTATTGAAAATAGAAGGAAAGATAAAAAGCTTCCAGGACAAACAAAAACTGAAAGAATTTGCAAACACCAAACCAGCTCTACAGGAAATATTGAAAGGGCTCCTCTAGGCAAAGAGAGAGCATAAAAGTAGTAGATCAGAAAGGAACTGAGAAAATATACAGTAACAGTCACTTTACAGCCAATACAATGGCACTAAATTCATATCTCTCAATAGTTACCCTGAATGTTAACGGGCTAAATGCCCCAATCAAAAGATACAGGGTATCAGAATAGATAAAAAAACAAAACCCATCAACATGTTGCCTACAAGAAACTTATTTTAGACCTGAAGACACCTCCAGATTTAAAGTGAGGGAATGGAAAACAATGTACTATGCTAATGGACATCAGAAGAAAGCTGGGGTGGCAATCCTTATATCAAATCAATTAGATTTTAAGCCAAAGACTATAATAAGAGATGAGGAAGGGCACTATATCATACTCAAATGGTCTGTCCAACAAGAAGATCTAACAATTCTAAATATATATGCCCCTAAAGTGGGAGCAGCCAACTATATAAACCAATTAATAACAAAATCAAAGAAACACATCAACAATAATACAATAATAGTAGGGGGCTTTAACACTCCCCTCACTGAAATGGACAGATCATTCAAGCAAAAGATCAACAAGGAAATAAAGGCCTTAAATGACACACTGGACCAGATGGACATCACTGATATATTCAGAACATTTCATCCCAAAGCAAGAGAATACACATTCTTCTGTAGTGCACATGGAACATTCTCCAGAACAGATCACATCCTGGGTCATAAATCAGGTCTCAACCAGTATCAAAAGATTGGGGTCATTCCCTGCATATTTTCAGACCACAATGCTCTGAAGCTAAAACTCAATCACAAGAAAAAAGTTGGAAAGAACACAAATACATGGAGACTAAACAGCATCCTTCTAAAGAATGAATGGGTCAACCAGGAAATTAAAGAATAATTGAAAAAATTCATGGAAACAAATGATAATGAAAACACAACAGTTCAAAATCTGTGGGACACAACAAAGGCAGTCCTGAGAGAAAAATATATAGCGGTACAAGCATTTCTCAAGAAACAAGAAAGGTCTCAAATATACAACCTAACCCTACATCTAAAGGGGCTGGAGAAAGAACAAGAAAGAAAGCCTAAACTCAGCAGGGGAAGAGAAATTATAAAGAACAGAGCAAAAATCAATGAAATAGACAAGAAAAAAACAATAGAACAAATCAACAATCTAGGAGCTGGTTCTTTGAAAGAATTAATAAGATTGATAAACCCCTGGCCAGACTTATCAAAAAGAAAAGAGAAAGGATCCAAATAAATAAAATCATGAATGAAAGAGGATAGATCACAACTAACACCAAAGAAATACAAACTATTATAAGAACATACTATGAGCAACTCTATGTCAAAAAATCTGACAATCTGGAAGAAATGGATGCATTCCTAGAGACATATAAACTACCACAACTGAACCAGGAAGAAATAGAAAACCTGAACAGACCCATAACCAGTAAGGAGATTGAAATAGTCATCAAAAATCTCCAAACAAACAAAAGCCTAGGGCCAGACAGCTTCCCAGGGGAATTCTACCAAACATTTAAAGAAGAACTAATTCCTATTCTCCTGAAACTGTTCCAAACAATAGAAATGGAAGGAAAACTTCCAAACTCATTTTATGAGGCCAGCATCACCTTGATCCCAAAACCAGACAAGGATCCCATCAAAAAAGAGAGCTATAGATGAACACAGATGCAAAAATTCTCACCAAAATACTAGCCAATAGGATTCAACAGTACATTAAAAGGATTATTCACCATGACCAAGTGGAATTTATTCCAGGGCTGCAAGGTTGGTTCAACATCCGCAAATCAGTCAATATGATACAACACATTAATAAAAGAAAGAACAAGAACCATATGATACTCTCAATAGATGCTGAAAAAACATTTGACAAAGTACAGCATCCCTTCCTGATCAAAACTCTTCAAAGTGTAGGGATAGAGGGCACATACCTCAATATTATCAAGGCCATCTATGAAAAACGCACTGCAAATATCATTCTGAATAGAGAAAAACTGAAAGCTTTTCCGCTAAGGTCAGGAACATGGCAGGGATGTCCATTATCACCACTGCTATTCAACATAGTACTAGAAGTCCTAGCCTCAGCAATCAGACAACAAAAAGAAATTAAAGGCATCCAAATCTGCAAAGAAGAAGTCAAACTACCACTCTTTGCAGATGATATTATACTATATTGGAAAACCCAAAAGACTCCACTCCAAAATGCTAGAACTTGTACAGGAATTCAGTAAAATGACAGGATATAAAATCAATGCACAGAAATCAGCTGCATCTCTCTACACCAACAACAAGACAGAAGAGAAATTAAGGAGTCAATCCCATTTACAATTGCACCCAAAACTATAAGATACCTAGGAATAAACGTAACCAAAAGGGCTAAGAATCTATACCCAGAGAACAATAAAGTACTCATGAAAGAAATTGAGGAAGACACAAAGAAATGGAAAAATGTTCCATGCTCCTGGATTGGAAGAACAAACATTGTGAAAATGTCCATGCAACCCAAAGCAATCTACACATTTAATGCAATCCCTATCAAAATACCATCAATTTTTTCAAAGAAATGGAACAAATAATCCTAAAATTTATATGGAACCAGAAAAAACCTTGAATAGCCAAAGGAATATTGAAAAAGAAAGCCAAAGTTGGTGGCATCACAATTCCAGACTTCAAGCTCTGTTACAAAGCTGTCATCATGAAGACAGCATGGAATTGGCACAATAACAGACACATAGATCAATGGAACAGAATAGAGAGCCGAGAAATATACCCTCAACTCTATGGTCAACTAATCTGCAACAAAGCAGGAAAGAATGTCCAATGGAAAAAAGACAGCCTCTTCAACAAATGGTGTTGGGAAAATTGGACAGCCACATGCAAAAAAATGAAATTTGACCATTTCCTTACACCAGACACGAAAATAGACCCAAAATGGATGAAGGACCTCAATGTGAGAAAGGAATCCATCAAAATCCTTGAGGAGAACACAGGCAGCAACCTCTTCGACGTCAGCCACAGCAACATCTTCCTAGGAACATCACCAAAGGCAAGGGAAGCAAGGGTAAAAACGAACTATTGGGATTTCATCAAGATCAAAAGCTTTTGCACAGCAAAGGGAACAGCTACCAAAACCAAAAGACAACTGACAGAATGGGAGAAGATATTTGCAAATGACATATCAGATAAAAGGCTAGTGTCCAAAATCTATAAAAAGCTTAGCAAACTCAACACCCAAAGAACAAATAATCCAATCAAGAAATGGGCAGAAGACATGAACAGACATTTCTGCAAAGAAGATATCCAGATGGCCAACAGACACATGAAAAAGTGCTCCTCATCACTCGGCATCAGGGAAATACAAATTAAAACCACAATGAGATATCACCTCATACCAGTCAGAATGGCTAATATTAACAAGTCAGGAAAAGACAGATGTTGGCGACGATGCGGAGAAAGGGAACCCTCCTATGCTGTTTGTGAGAATGCATGCTGGTGCAACCCCTCTGGAAAACAGCATGGAATTTCCTCAAAAAGATGAAAATAGAACTACCCTATGACCCAGCAATTGCACTACTGGGTATTTACCCTAAAGATACAAATGTAGTGATCTGAAGGGGCACGTGCACCCAAATGTTTATAGCAGCAATGTCTACAATAGCCAAACTATGGAAAGAACCTAGATGTCCATCAACAAATGAATGGAAAACAAAGATGTGGTATATATATACAATGGAATACTATGCAGCCATCAAAAGAAATGAAATCTTGCCATTTGCGACGACGTGGATGGAACTAGAAGGTATCATGCTTTGCGAAATAAGCCAATTGGAAAAAGATAACTATCATATGATCTCCCTGATATGAGGAAGTGGAGATGCAACATGGGGGGTTAAGCGGGTAGGAGAAGAATAAATGAAACAAGATGGGATCGGGAGGGAGACAAAACATAAGTTACTCTTAATCTCACAAAACAAAATGAGGGTTACTAGGGGAGGGAGGTCAGGAGAGGGGGGTGGGGTTATGGACATGGTATGTGATATGGTGAGTGCTGTGAAGTGTGTAAACCTGGCGATTCACAGACCTGTACCCCTGGGGATAAAAATACATGATATGTTTATTAAAATAATTTAAAAATAAATTAAAAAAATAAAAAATAAAATAAATAAAAACAATAAATGTAATAGATTAAAAATAATATGAATAAATTCTAAAATATCAGCAGAAAAGAGGACTAAAATGTGATAATGCAAAATAAAACAAAGAAAATAAAAGACATAAAAAGCATATTTACTGGTATAAAAACAAAAAAATACATAATGATAGGAATATGATTAAATACCAGTTAGCACCGAAAAAGTGGATGGATTAGCATTCTCAATTAAAATACAAATATTTTTTTAATTAAAAAATTAAAAATTAAATAAATAAATAAGGGGGCACCTAGGTGGCTCAGTGGGTTAAGCCTCTGCCTTCAGCTTGGGTCATGATCTCAGGGTTCTGGGATCGAGCCCCACATTGGGTTCTCTGCTCAGTGGGGACCCTGCTTCCCCTTCTCTCTGCCTACCTCTCTGCCAACTTGTGATCTCTCTCTGTCACATAAAAAAAAATACATATATATATATATAAAATCAGGTTAAGCTTTAAAAAAAAATTAATTTGATAGTTGTCTTTCTCTGCTTGACTTATTTCGCTAAGCATGATACGTGTAAACCTGGTGATTCACAGACCTGTACCCCTGGGGATAAAAATATATGTTTATAAAAAAAATTAAAAAATTAATTAAAAAAATTAATTTATGTGTTTGCTAGAGATATTCCTAAAGACATAACTTTTGAAAATAAAAAGATGTGATGTATCAGGCAAAGACAAACAAAATTTAAAAAGTACTAACAGCATTAATGGCAGATAAAATAGAACTGTAAACAAAAAAACTGGTATTTAAAATGGCATTTTATTTTGATAAATGGTACAATCTACAGTAGATATAAGGTACTTACGAGTCTTTATACTTATGACATCAAAATATTTAAAATAGATATATCTAGTCACAACGTAATAGGTAGAAATAATAAGAAGTCCAGGTAATAAAACAAATCTCTTAGAAATCTTAAGATAATACTTTAAGAATAATTCTTAGATCAAATGGAGAATAAAAACTACTATGGCAGGCTGTTTTGAGAAAATAATGAGGCTATTATGCTTAATAACCTAAGATAACTAGCTAACTTTGGGTTCATACAAAATTCACAGCATTGAACCACTTTGTTTTTAAAGAAAAAATAAACATTAAAGTCTAAATTGTAGAAAAAGAATAATAACATAAGCACAAAATTATGCATTAATAAATCAGAGAAAAATATAAGAAATAATTAAAAAGAAGTTGGTTCATTGGAAAGCCAAATGAAATATAAAAATATCTAACAGATGTACATAAAAATAGCAGAATGGATGGCCCCAATGTTTTATCCCTCTACAAAAACATTGAAAAAGCAAGCAAAAACTGTCTTAATCAACATTATTGGAACTCTGGAAAGCAGTCAAAGGTTTATAGCAGCTGGGTGGCACAGTTAGTTAAGCATCCAAGGCTTGGCTTCAGCTCAGGTCTGATTTTAGGATTGTGAGATTCAGCCCCTCATTGGGATCTGTGCTCAGTATGGAGTCTGCTGGGGGTTTCTCTCTCCCTAACCCCCTCCCCATCCATCTCTAAGATAAATTAATAAAAGCTTAAAAATAAAATGGTTTACAGCAACCAAATGAACACTGACACCAAACAGGCAACTTAAATATGGTAAGAAAATTTTGACACCTTTTTTGCTTGCCCTTACCTACCTGCTGAATTCAGCAGAAAGTATCAGAGTGGAACCAAAAACAAGACTATATGTCATCTACAAGAATCCCACTTACAATATACAGTGTAGAGAGATTAAAAGCAAATGGATGGAGAAAATATACCATGAGGGTATTAATCTAAAGAAAACTAAAGTAGCTATATTAATTTCAGAAAAGCAGATTTCAGAGCAAGAAATATTATGAGAGATTAAGATGGGCATTCCATAATGATAAAGGGATCAGTCTCCTAGAAGATATTCTAGTGTTAAATGTATATGTGCCTAAAAATAGAGAATCAAAATATGTCAGGCAAAAACTGGTAGAACTATAAGGACAAATAGACAATTCTACTATTATTGTTGGAGACTTCAATACCTCTATCACTAATTGACATACCTAGCAGATAAAAAATTATTAAAAATACAGCTTAATTGAATAACACTATCAATCAACCAGATATAATTAAAATGTACAGACTACTATACCCAACAACAGCTGAATACACAATCTTCTCAAGCTAACATAGAGCATTCATCAAGTTGATATATGAAAAAAAATTAAATTAAAAAAAAGAATAAAGAAAAAAGAGAGAGATTGTTTATTTATAAAGATAGACCATATCCTGGGACATCAAACATATCTGAAAAAGTTTAAAAGAATAGAAGTCAAAGTACGCTTTCATACCTAATAGAATTGAGGTAGAAATCAATAACAGAAAGAAAGTTGGAAAATTCCAAAACACTAGTAGTTTAAACAACACACTTTGAAATTACACCTAGGCCAAATAAAGTCTCGAAAAAAAAGTAAAAGTATTTCTAAGTATATAAAAATAAAATAGAACCTCTCAAAATTTGTGGGATGCAGCAAAAGCAGTGCTGAGAAGAAAATTTATAACACTGAATATATATATATGAAAAGAAGAAAGATCTAAAATCAATACTCTGAGCTTCTATCCTAGAAAACTTGAGAAAAAAAATGAGTAAATTAAATATAAGATAAGCAGGATAAAAAAGTAATAAAAATTAGAATAAAATTAATGAAATCAATAAAGAAAATCAATGAAATCAAAATCTGTTCTAAAATTAATAAAATTGTTAAACTTCTAGCCATAATAAACAAGAAAAAAGAGAGAAAAAACAAATTACTAACAGCAGAAATGAAAGAGGGGTCATAACTATAATACTATAAACATTAAAAAGATAACAAAGGAATATTAAAACTTCTATAACTTAGATCAAGTAGACAAATCTCTTGAAAGACATAATCTACCAAAACTTACATAAGAAGAAATAGATAAACAAACTGAATCAATAATTTGTAACCTTTTTAAAAAATTATTTATTCACTTGAGAGAGAAACAGAGAGAGGACAAGCAGGGGGTAAGTCAGAGAGAGAAGACGACTCTCTGCTGAGATAAGAGCCCAATGCAGGGATTGAGGCAGGGCTCTATCCTAGGACCTGAAGATCATGACCTGAGCTGAAGGCAGATACTTAACCATCTGAGCCACCCAGCTGCCCTAATAATTTATAACCTTTTAAACAAGAAGGAATTAGTCTCAATGGTTCCACTGGTGAATTCTACTAAAATTTAAAGAAGAAGTTATACTAGAGCTAATAAATTCAGCAAGGCTGCAGTACACAAAACTAATACACAAAATAAATTGTGTTTATTTTATACACCAGAAATAAATAATCCAATAGGAAATTAAGAAAACAATTCCATTATAATATCAACCAAAAGAATAAAATATCTAGGAATAAGTTTAACCAAGGAGGTAAAAGACTTCTATACAGAGAACAAAAACAGAATCATCACTAAAAAAAATTAAAGGCCTTAGGTGCACCTGGGTGGCTCAGTGAGTTAAAGCCTCTGCCTTCAGCTCGGGTCATGATCTCAGGGTCCTGGGATCAAGCCCCACATTGAGCTCTCTGCTCAGCAGGGAGCCTGCTTCCTCCTCTCTCTCTGCCTGCCTCTCTGCCTACCTGTGATCTTTGTCTGTCAAAAAATAAATAAATAAAATATTTTTAAAAAAATTAAAGACCTAAATAACTGAAAAGACATCCCATGTTCATTGATTAGAAGACTTAATGTTATTAAAATTACAATACCACTCAAAGCTAACTAGAGATTCAACAGATCCAATGTAATCATTATCAAAAATCCAATAGCCCTATTTTTGCAGAAATCAAAAAGCTAATCCTTAAATTCATATTTAATTGTAAGATCCCTATAGCCAAAACAATCTTGAGAAAGAACAAAGCTGAAGGATTTCAAAACTTAATACAAAGTGACAGTAATCAAAACAGAGCTATACTGTCACAAAGATGTACATAAAGATAGATCAATGGACTAGAATTGAGAGTTTAGAAATATACGCATACATCTATGGACAACTGATTTTCAACAATGGATCCATGACCATTCGATGAGGTAAAAATAGTTCCTTTAATAAATAGTACTGAAAGCACTGGATATCCACAATTTTAAGAATGAAATTGGACCCTTAACTTACACTACATAAAAAATTAAAATGGATCAATGATTTAAAGGTAAGAGCTAAAACTATAAAATTCTGAGAAGAAAACAGGGGTAAACCTTCCTCATTTTGTTAACAATATTTTCTTAGATATGACCCTGGAAGCATAAGCAACAACAACAACAACAAAAAGAGAAATTGGACTGCTTCAAAATTAAAAACTTTTATGTATCAAAGACATTATCAAGGAAGTGAAAAGAAAACTTATAGAATGGAAGAAAATATATGATAATCATTTCTCTAAAAGGGTTAAGTATACAGAATAAAGAATTCTTCCAACTTAACAATTAATGAAAAATACCTCAACATCATTAATCATTATGAAAATGTAAACCAAAACCACAATGAGATGACAATTCACTCCCACTAGAATGACCACAAATGTTTTCACAAACAGAAAATGGTAAGTGTCAGCAAATGTGTGGAGAAATTGGAATCCTCATACATTCCTGGTGGGAATGTAAAATAGTGCAGTTAGAAAACATGTAGACAGATAAATAGTAGAGAGGCTTGGGAGATAAGAATAAGAAGTCACTGCTTAATGGGCATGGGGTTTCATTTTAGAATGATGGAAATATTTCAGAATTAGATAGAGGTGGTGGTTGCACAGAATTATGAATGTAGTAAATGGTACTAAATTTTACACTTTAAAACAATTTTATATTCTATGAATTTCACCTCAATAAGAAAAAATTATAAAACTAACAGATTTAAAAGGGAACAAAATGACATAAAATTATATAATATTAAGATTAAGGGATATAACTGCATATAGTAAGTTTTGGATTTACTTTTAAGTGTAAAAGGAATATTTTTGTTAATAAATGTCAAACTGGAATAAAATGGGAAGTTTCCTTAAAAAAATGTTAAGAAAACTGTCCTAAGAAAATCTTATCAATAATGCCCTCATCTTCACTATCATTACTACCATCACCAAGGAATATATTGAATAATTTCTCAAGAAAGTATTCCCCAACAGGTACCAGTCCCAGAGAGTTCAGGGGTGGGAGTGTTTTGTTTTGTTTTGTTTTTGTTTTTGTTTGGTCTTGTTTTATTTTAAGTCAAGGTCCCAGCTACCTTCAAGAAACATAGACATATTCTATGCTGCTTAATCTTCTTTAGACATAAGAAGCATTCTCATTCATTTTAAAATGTTAGCATGATTCAAATATCAAAACTTAACAAGATAGTACCAAAATTATAGGTCAAGCTTACTTGTGATATTTTTGTAAATGCAATATAAGTAGATTAAATCCCGCAGTATATTAAAGTATAATAAACACACAATTGTATGCATTTGTTAAAACTCAACAAGGCTTGCACTTAAAAAAGAGTGAATTTTACTTTACATAAGTAATACCTCAATAAAGTGGGCTTAAGGAAAAAAAAAAAAAAAAGAATACACCATGACCAAGTAGGGTTTAGTCCAAAATAGCAAGGATAGTTTAATATTTGTAAATTAAATTAGTAGTGCTCGCTTCGGCAGCACATATAGTAAATTAAATTAGTAATATAATACTTTAGTAAAAATAAGAGGAGGAGGAGCAAGATGGCAGAAGAGGAGACCTAAATATGATCAGGTCCCAGGAGTTCAGGTAGATAGTTATCAAACTATTCTGAACAGCTACAAACTCAAAAGGAGATAGAAGAGGAGAAGAGTAGCAACTCTAGGAACAGAAAACTGACCATTCTGTAGAAGGTAGGACATGCAGAGAAGTGAATCCAAGGCAACATTCGGGAAGATAGACCGTGGTGGGAAGGGCTGGCTCCCAGCAAGTGATAGAGTAACACAGCACAAAAATAGAACTTTTAGAAGTCTGCTCCACTGAGGGACCTTACTCCAGAGGCTAAGCAGTGGTGTAGTCCATATGGGGATACTGAGGTCACAGGACCCACAAGGTCACAAAAAGACCAGGGGTGTCTGAATGTGGCAGAGCTCCCAGGTATCGGAGCAGGAAAGCTGGCTACAGAGATGGAGCCAAGGAGAGGGCTCTCAGCTTGGGATTACCTTAAACTGTAATCCAAGGCACAGTCAGGCCTGCACTTAAAGCAGGGACTCCACAAGTGGCAGATCCAGAGAGACCCATCCTTTCTCCACTGTGAGGAGCATCATGGGAGCTCATGGCAGGATTCTGCTGGGTTTGGAGACTCCAAATAGGGCCATGTCAAGAGATAGAAATGCTCAGTTACAGGCTAGGTGACTTGGGATAGTGGCCAGAAACTAGGGAGATGGGAGAGACTGACTGCTTTTCTCTCTGAGGGTGCATTGAGAAGTGGGGCCCTGAGCTCTCAGCACCTCTAGGCTGGAGAGTGGGAGGTGCCATCTTCATTCTACTCCTAAAAACTATATGGAAAGCGTTCAGGGAACAAAACCTCCTGAGACCAAAACCACGTAGATTACTTAGCCTGGCCCCTGGCAAGGGTGGTGCAATTCCGACTCGGGCAAAGACATTTGAGAATCACTGCAACAGGCCCCTCCCCAAAAGATTAGGAGGAACAGCCAGCCAAGACAAAACATACCAATCAATGAGAACTGTGGAACTCCAGAGCTAGGGGAAGGCAACCCATAGAATTCATAGCTATTTTCCCATGATCCCTCAGTCTTTCAAATTAAATTTTTTTAATTTTATTTTTTTCTTATTCTATTTTTAAAATTTTTTCCTCTTTCCTATTTTAACGTTTTTTGAACTATTCTATCTTATCAATATCTTTTTTAAATCTTTTCAAATTTTCATTGATATAGTCATATTTTATCCCTTCATTGCATTTAACATTATTTCTTGAATACATATAGGTTGTTTTTTCTTTAAACTTTTGGGATACAACTTCTTCTAATAGATCAAAATACACCCTCATTCTAGTGTCTGGCTTTGTTCTAGTCTCCAGCCTGTCACATTCTTTCCTCTTTTTCTTTTTCTTTTTTTTTTTTTTAATTTTTTATTTTTTATAAACATATATTTTTATCCCCAGGGGTACAGGTCTGTGAATCGCCAGGTTTACACACTTCACAGCACTCACCAAAGCACATACCCTCCCCAATTTCCATAATCCCACCCCCTTCTCCCAAACCCCCTCCCCCCAGCAACCCTCAGTTTGTTTTGTGAGATTAAGAGTCACTTATAGTTTGTCTCCCTCCCAATCCCATCTTGTTTCATTTATTCTTCTCCTACCCACTTAAGCTCCCATGTTGCATCACCACTTCCTCATATCAGGGAGATCATATGATAGTTGTCTTTCTCTGCTTGACTTATTTCGCTAAGCATGATACGCTCTAGTTCCATCCATGTTGTCGCAAATGGCAAGATTTCATTTCTTTTGATGGCTGCATAGTATTCCATTGTGTATATATACCACATGTTCTTGATCCATTCATCTGTTGATGGACATCTAGGTTCTTTCCATAGTTTGGCTATTGTGGACATTGCTGCTATAAACATTCGGGTGCACGTGCCCCTTTGGATCACTACGTTTGTATCTTTAGGGTCAATGCCCAATAGTGCAATTGCTGGGTCATAGGGCAGTTCTATTTTTAACATTTTGAGGAACCTCCATGCTGTTTTCCAGAGTGGCTGCACCAGCTTGCATTCCCACCAACAGTGTAGGAGGGTTCCTCTTTCTCCGCATCCTCGCCAGCATCTGTCCTTTCCTGACTTGTTTATTTTAGCCATTCTGACTGGTGTGAGGTGATATCTCATTGTGGTTTTGATTTGTATTTCCCTGATGCCGAGTGATATGGAGCACTTTTTCATGTGTCTGTTGGCCACCTGGATGTCTTCTTTGCAGAAATGTCTGTTCATGTTCTCTGCCCATTTCTTGATTGGATTATTTGTTCTTTGGGTGTTGAGTTTGCTAAGTTCTTTATAGATTCTGGACACTAGTCCTTTATCTGATATGTCGTTTGCAAATATCTTCTCCCATTCTGTCAGTTGTCTTTTGATTTTGTTAACTGTTTCCTTTGCTGTGCAAAAGCTTTTGATCTTGATGAAATCCCAATAGTTCATTTTTGCCCTTGCTTCCCTTGCCTTTGGCGTTGTTCCTAGGAAGATGTTGCTGCGGCTGACGTCGAAGAGGTTGCTGCCTGTGTTCTCCTCAAGGATTTTGATGGATTCCTTTCTCACATTGAGGTCCTTCATCCATTTTGAGTTTATTTTTGTGTGTGGTGTAAGGAAATGGTCCAATTTCATTTTTCTGCATGTGGCTGTCCAGTTTTCCCAGCACCATTTATTGAAGAGGCTGTCTTTTTTCCATTGGACATTCTTTCCTGCTTTGTCGAAGATTAGTTGACTGTAGAGTTGAGGGTCTATTTCTGGGCTCTCTATTCTGTGCCATTGATCTATGTGTCTGTTTTTGTGCCAGTACCATGCTGTCTTGATGATGACAGCTTTGTAATAGAGCTTGAAGTCCGGAATTGTGGTGCCACCAACGTTGGCTTTCTTTTTCAATATCCCTTTGGCTATTCGAGGTCTTTTCTGGTTCCATATAAATTTTAGAATTATTTGTTCCATTTCTTTGAAAAAGATGGATGGTACTTTGATAGGAATTGCACTAAATGTGTAGATTCCTTTGGGTAGCATAGACATTTTCACAATGTTTATTCTTCCAATCCAGGAGCATGGAACATTTTTCCATTTCTTTGTGTCTTCCTCAATTTCTTTCATGAGTACTTTATAGTTTTCTGAGTATAGATTCTGTGCCTCTTTGGTTAGGTTTATTCCTAGGTATCTTATGGTTTTGGGTGCAATTGTAAATGGGATTGACTCCTTAATTTCTCTTTCTTCTGTCTTGCTGTTGGTGAAGAGAAATGCAACTGATTTCTGTGCATTGATTTTATATCCTGACACTTTACTGAATTCCTGTATAAGTTCTAGCAGTTTTGGAGTGGAGTCTTTTGGGTTTTCCACATATAGTATCATATCATCTGCGAAGAGTGATAATTTGACTTCTTCTTTGCCGATTTGGATGCCTTTAATTTCCTTTTGTTGTCTGATTGCTGAGGCTAGGACCTCTAGTACTATGTTGAATAGCAGTGGTGATAATGGACATCCCTGCCGTGTTCCTGACCTTAGCGGGAAAGCTTTCAGTTTTTCTCCATTGAGAATGATATTTGCGGTGGGTTTTTCATAGATGGCTTTGATGATATTGAGGTATGTGCCCTCTATCCCTACACTTTGAAGAGTTTTGATCAGGAAGGGATGCTGTACTTTGTCAAATGTTTTTTCAGCATCTATTGAGAGTATCATATGGTTCTTGTTCTTTCTTTTATTGATGTGTTGTATCACATTGACTGAGTTGCGGATGTTGAACCAACCTTGCAGCCCTGGAATAAATCCCACTTGGTCGTGGTGAATAATCTTTCTAATGTACTGTTGAATCCTATTGGCTAATATTTTGTTGAGTATTTTCGCATCTGTGTTCATCAAGGATATTGGTCTATAGCTCTCTTTTTTGATGGGATCCTTGTCTGGTTTGGGGATCAAGGTGATGCTGGCCTCATAAAATGAGTTTGGAAGTTTTCCTTCCATTTCTATTGTTTCCTTCCATTGTCTATTGCTCAGCTTCTTTATTCTCTATCATTTGGTCTTCTATATCACTAATTCTTTCTTCTGCCTCATTTATCCTAGCAGTGAGAGACTCCATTTTTTATTGCACCTCATTAATAGCTTTTTTGATTTCAACTTGGTTAGATTTTAGTTCTTTTATTTCTCCAGAAAGGGCTTTTATATCTCTCGAGAGGGTTTCTCTAATATCTTCCATGCCTTTTTCGAGCCCGTCTAGAACCTTGAGAATTGTCATTCTGAACTCTAGATCTGACATAGTACCAATGTCTGTATTGATTAGGTCCCTAGCCTTCGGTACTGCCTCTTGTTCTTTTTTTTGTGTTGAATTTTTCCGTCTTGTCATTTTGTCCAGATAAGAGTATATGAAGGAGCAAGTAAAATACTAAAAGGGTGGCAACAACCCCAGGAAAATATGCTTTAACCAAATTAGAAGAGATCCCAAATCGTGAGGGGGGAGAAAGGCAATAAAAAGAGGTTCAAAAAGGAAGAAAGAAAAAAAAAGAAAAAAAAATAAAAGAAAAGAATTTAAAAAAAAGAAAACAAATAAGAAAAATATAAAAAAGAAAAAATATATTTATTAGATAAACTAGTTAAAAAACGTTAAAAAAGAAAAAGGTAAAAGTTAAAAAAAAAAGTTTAACCAGAAGGTGAGAGAAAAAACAAAAAATGAAAAAGAAAAAAATTAAATTAACTGCAAGACTAAAAAAAGTCACAGGGAAAAAGCCATGAGTTCCGTGCTTTGCTTTCTCCTCTTCTGGAATTCTGCTGCTCTCCTTGGTATTGAAACCGCACTCCTTGGTAGGTGAACTTGGTCTCGGCTGGATTTCTTGTTGATCTTCTGGGGGAGGGGCCTGTTGTAGTGATTCTCAAGTGTCTCTGCCCCAGGCGGAATTGCACCGCCCTTAGCAGGGGCCGGGGTGAGTAATCCGCTCGGGTTTGCTTTCAGGAGCTTTTGTTCCCTGAGCGCTTTCCGTAGAGTTCCGGAAAACGGGAATACAAATGGCGGCCTCCTGGTCTCCGGCCCGGAGGAGCCGAGAGCCCAGGGCCCCACTCCTCAGTGCGCCCTCAGAGAACAGCGCCCAGTTACTCGCGTCTGCCTGACCTCCGGCCGCGCTCCGAGCTCACCGAGCCTGCGACCGGTTCAAGGTAACACCGAGCTGTGAGCTTACTGTCGGCTCTGTCTCTGTAACCGGCTTTCCCGTTCCAATACCCGCAAGCTCTGCGACACTCAGACACTCCCGATCCTTCTGTGAACCTGCGGGACCTAAGGCCACGCTGACCTCGCGTGGGCTTCACCCCGGGTAGCCTCTGGAGCGATGTCCCTCAGCGGAACAGACTTTTAAAAGTCCTGATTTTGTGCTCCGTTGCTCCGCCGCTTGCCGGGAGCCGACCCCTCCCCCCGGGGTCTATCTTCCCGTCGCTTTGGATTCACGTCTCCGCCAGTCCTACCTTTCAAAAAGTGGTTGTTTTTCTGTTTCCAGAATTGCTGTTCTTCTTCTCTTCGATCTGCCGATGGATTTTCAGGTGTTTGCAATCTTTAGATAAGCTATCTAGCTGATCTCCGGCTAGCTGAAGTAGTCTCAGCCTGCTACTTCTCCGCCATCTTGACTCCTCCTCTTTTTCTTTTTTTAAACCAAATTCTTATCTTATCAATTCCTTTTTTAGAATCTTTTTAAATTTTCATTTTTACAGTCATAGTCCATCCCTTCATCATGTTTCCCCTTATTTCTGTGTATATGTATGTGTATGTGTGTGTGTGTGTGTATATATATATATATATTTCTCTTTCTTTAAAATTTTGGGAGGCAGTTACTTCTAACAGACCAAAATACACCCAAAATCAAGTGTGTGGCTCTGTTCTATTCACCAGTGTGTGTCTGTGTATATGTATGTATATATATATATATATATATATATATATATATATATATAATTTTTTCTTTTTTCTCCCTTTCTTCTCCCTTCTGATTTGGTTTGTGTATATTTTTCTGGGGTCATTGATACCTTTTAGTATTTTATTCTCTCATTCATCTATTGTTACCTGGAAAAAATGACAAGGTGGAAAAACTCAGCACAAAAAAAAATGAACAAGAGGCAGTGCCAATGGCTAGGGACCTACTCAATATGGACATTAGTAATATGTCAGAACTATAGTTCAGGATGATGATTATCAAGGTGCTAGCTGGGCTCGAAGAAACCATCGAAGATATTACAAAATCTCATTCTGGAGAAATTAAACCCTTTCTGGAGAAACAAAAAAACTAAAATCTAACCGAGGTGAAATATTTTTTAAAAAGGTATTAATGAGGTGCAATAAAAAATGGCGGCTCTTACTGCCAGGATAAATGAGGCAGAAAGAGAATTAGTGATATATAAGATCAAATGATGGAGAATAAAGAAGTTAAGCAAAAGAGAAACAAACAACTACTGGTCCATGAGGGGAGGATTTGAGAGACAAGTAATACTGTAAGATGAAACAATATTAGAAAAATTGGGATACCAGAAGAAGAAAGGGAGAGGGGGGAAGAAGGTAAACTGAAACAAATTATAGCAGAGAATTTCCCTAATTTGGTGAAGGGAATAAGCATCAAAATCCAGGAGGCACAGAGAACCCTCCTCAAAATCAATAAATATAGGTTCACACCCCGTCATCTAATAGTAAAACTTACAAGTCTCAGTGACAAAGAGAAAATCCTGAAAGCAGCCCAGGACAAGAAGTCTGTAACATACAAGGGTAACAGTATTAGATTGGCAGCAGACTTATCCACAGAGACCTGGCAGGCCAGAAAGGACTGGCATGATATATTCAGAGCACTAAATGAGAAAAACATGCAGCCAAGAATACTCTATCCAGGTAGGCTATCAGTGAAAATAGGAGGAGAGATAAAAAGCTTCCAGGACAAACAGAAATCAAATGAATTTGTAAACACCAAATCAACCCTAAAGGAAATATTGAAAGGGGTCCTCTAAGCAAAGAAAGAGCCTTAAAGTAATAGGCCAGAAAGGAACAGAGTCAACATACAGTAACAGTGACCTTACAGCCAATACAATGGCACTAAATTCATATCTTTCAATAGTTACCCTGAATGTAAATGGGCTAAATGCCCTAATCAAAACACACAGGGTATCAGAACGGATAAAAAAACAAAACCCATCAACATGCTGTCTACAAGAAACTCACTTTAGACCCAAAGACACCTCCAGATTTAAAGTGAGGAAATGGAAAAGAATTTACCATGCTAATGGACACCAAAAGAAAGCTGGGGTGTCAATCCTTTATCAGATAAATTCGATTTTAAGCCAAAGACTATAATAAGAGTTGAGGAAGGACACTATATCATACTCAAAGTGTCTGTCCAACAAGAAGATCTAATAATTTTAAAAATCTAGGCCCCTAACATGGGAGCAACCAACTATATAAACCAATTAATAACAAAATCAAAGAAAGACATCAACAATAATACAATAATAGTAGGGGATTTAACATCCCCTCTCACTGAAATGCACACATCATCTAAGCAAAAGATCAACAAGGAAATAAAGGCCTTAAATGACACATTGGACCAGATAGACATCACAGATATATTCAGAACATTCCATCCCAAACCAAAAGAATACAAATTCTTCTCTAGTGTACATTGAACATTCTCCAGAATAAATCACATCCTGGGTCACAAATCAGGTCTCAACTAGTATCAAAAGATTGGGATTATTCCCTGTATATTTTCAAACCACAATGCTCTGAAGCTAGAACTCAATCACAAGAAGAAAGTTGGAAAGAACCCAAATATGTGGAGGCTAAAGAGAATCCTACTAAAGAATGAATGGGTCAACCAGGAAATTAAAAAATAATTTTAAAAATGATAATGAAAATGATAATGAAACAAATGATAATGAAAATACAACTGTTCAAAATCTGTGGGACACAGCAAAGGCAGTCCTGAGAGGAAAATATATAGCAATACAAGCCTTTCTTTTCTTTTTTTAAATTTAAATTATATTTATTTTTTTATAAACATATAATATATTTTTATCCCAGGTGTACAGTTCTGTGAATCGCCAGATTTACACACTTCACAGCACTCATCATAGCACATACCCTCCCCAATGTCCATAACCCCACCCTCTTCTCCTGACACCCCTCCCCCAGCAACCCTCAGTTTTTTGTGTGAGATTAAGAGTCACTTATGGTTTGATCTTGTTTCATTTGTTCTTTTCTACCCCCCACGCCCCCGACGTTGCATCTTCACTTCCTCATATCAGGGAGATCTTATGATAGTTGTCGATACAAGCCTTTTTTAAGAAACAAGAAAGGTCTCAAATACACAACCTAACCCTACACCTAAAGGAGCTGAAGAAAAAGTAAAGAAAGCCTAAACCGAGCAGGAGAAGAGAAATAATAAAGATCAGAGCAGAAATCAAAGAAATGGACACCAAAAAAAACAGTAGAACAAATCAACAAAACTAGGAGCTGCTTCTTTGAAAGAATTATTACTAATTCTTTTTGTATTACTAATTTGTATTAGTAATTACTAATTACTATTTACTAAAAATTACTAATTTGTATTTCTTTTTTTTTAATTTTTAATTTTTTATAAACATATTTTTATCCCCAGGGGTACAGGTCTGTGAATCATTAGGTTTACACACTTCACAGCACTCACCAAAGCACATACCCTCCCCAATGTCCATAATCCCACCCTCTTCTCCCAACCCCCCTCCCCCCAGCAACCCTCAGTTTGTTTTGTGAGATTAAGAGTCACTTATGGTTTGTCTCCCTCCCAATTCCATCTTGTTTCATTGATTCTTCTTCTACCCACTTAAGCCCCCATGTTGCATCACCACTTCCTCATATCAGGGAGATCATATGATAGTTGTCTTTCTCTGCTCGACTTATTTCGCTAAGCATGATACGCTCTAGTTCCATCCATGTTGTCGCAAATGGCAAGATTTCATTTCTTTTGATGGCTGCATAGTATTCCATTGTGTACTAATTTGTATTTCTAATTACTAATTGATAAGCCCCTGGCCAGACTTTTCAAAAAGAAAAGAGAAAGGATCCAAATAAATAAAATCATGAATGAAAGAGGAGAGATCAAAACCAACACCAAAGAAATACAAACAATTATAAGAACATATTATGAAAAACTACACACCAGCAAATTTGACAATCTGGAAGAAATGGATGCATTCCTAGAGACATATAAACTACCAACACTGAACCAGGAAGAAACAGAAAACCTGAAGAGACCCACAACCAATAAGGAGATTGAAGCAGTCATCAAAAGTCTCCTAACATAAAAGATCCCAGGGCCAGAAGTCTTCCCAGGGGAATTCTACCAAACATTTAAAGAACTAATTCCTATTCTCCTGAAACTGTTCCAAAAAATAGATATGGAAGGAATACTTCCAAACTCTTTTTATGAAGCCAGAATTACCTTGATCCCAAAACCAGACAAAGACCCCATTAAAAAAGAGAATCATAGACCAATATCCTTGATGAACACACATGCAAAAATTCTCACCAAAATACTAGCCAATATGATTATTCGCCACAATTCAGTGGGATTTATTCCAGGGCTGCAAGGTTGGTTCAACATCCACCAATCAATCAATGTGATACAATACTTTAATAAAAGAAAGAACAAGAATCATATGATACTCTCAATAGATGCTGAAAAATCATTTGACAAAGTACAGCATCCTTTCTTGATCAAAACTCTTCAAAATGTAGGGACAGAGGGTACATACCTCAATGTCATCAAAGACATCTATGAAAAACCCACAGCGAATATCATGCTCAATGAGGAAAAACTGAGAGCTTTTCCACTAAGGCCAGGAACACAGTAGGGATGTCCACTATGGCCACTGCTATTTAATGTCATACTAGAAGTCCTAGCAATCGGACAACAAAAAGAAATTAAAGGCATCCAAATTGGCAAAGAAGTCAAACTCTCACTCTTTGCAGATGATATGATACTATATTGGAAAACCCAAAAGACTCCACTCCAAACCTTCTAGAACTCATACAGGAATTTAGTCAAGTGCCAGGATATAAAATCAATGCCCAGAAATTAGTTGCGTTTCTATACACCAACAGCAAGACAGAAGAAAGAGAAATTATGGAGTCCATCCCACTTACAATTGCACCAAAAACTATAAGATACCTAGGAATAAACCTAACCAAAGAGTAAGAATCTATACTCAGAAAACTATAAAGTACTCATGAAAGAAATTGAGGAAGACACAAAAGAAATGGAAAAATGTTCCATGCTCATGGATTGGAAGAACAAATATTGTGAAAATGCCCATGCTACCTAAAGCAATCTATACATTTAATGCAATCCCTATCAAAATACCATCATTTTTTTCAAATAAATGGAATAAATAATCCTAAAATTTGTATGGAATCAGAAAAGACCTCAAATGGCCAGAGGAATGTTGTAAAAGAAAGTCAAAGTTGGTGGCATCACAATTCCAGACTTCAAGCTCTATTACAAAGCTGTCATCATCAAGACAGTATGGCATTGGCATGAGAACAGACACATAGATCAATGGAACAGAACAGAGAGCCCAGAAATAGACCCTCAACTTTATGGTCAACTAATCTTCGACAAAGCAGGAAAGAATGTCCAATGGAAAAAAGACAGTCTCTTCAACAAATATTGTTGGGAAAATTGGACAACCACATGCAGAAGAATGAAACTGGACCATTTCCTTACACCACACACAAAAATAGACTCAAAATGGATGAAAGACCTCAACGTAAGATAGGAATCCATCAAAACGCTTAAGGAGGACACAGACAGCAACCTCTTCGACCTCAGCCACAGCAACTTCTTCCTAGGAACATTGCCAAAGGCAAGGGAAACAAGGGCAAAAATGAACTATTTGGACTTCATCAAGATCAAAAGCTTTTGCACAGCAAAGGAAACAGCAACAAAACCAAAAGACAATTGACAGAATGGGAGAAGATATTTGCACATGACATATCAGATAAAGGGCTAGGATCCGAAATCTATAAAGAACTTATCAAACTCAACACCCAAAGAAAAAATAATCCAATCGAGAAATGGGCAGAAGACACGGACAGACATGTTGGCAAAGAAGACATCCAAATGGCCAACAGGCACATGAAAAAGTGCTCTACATCAGAGAAATACAAATCCAAACCACAATGAGATACCACCTCACACCAGTCAGAATGGTTAAAATTAACAAGTCAGGAAACGACAAATGCCAGCAAGGATGCAGAGAAAGGGGAAACCCTCCTACACTGTTGGTGGGAATGCAAGGTGGTGTAGCCACTCTGGAAAACAGCATGGAATTTCCTCAAATAGTTGAAAATAGAGCTACCCTACAACCCAGCAATTGTACTACTGGGTATTTACCCTAAAGATATAAATGTAGTGATCCAATGGAGCATGTGCACCCTAATGTTTATAGCAGCAATGTCCACAATAGCCAAATAATGGAAAGAAACTAGATGTCCATCAGCAGATGAATTGATAAAGAGGTCCAGTATATATATATATATATATGACTTCTATACACACACACACACAGACACACACACACACACACACACACACACACAGGAATACTGTGCAGCCATCAAAAGAAAGGCAATCTTGCCATTTGCAACAACGTGTTTGGAACTAGAGGGTATTATGGTGAGCAAAATAAGTCAATCAGAGAAAGACAATTATCATATGATCTCTCTGATATGAGGAATTTGAGAGGGAGGGCAGGGGGTCATGGGGATAGGGACAGAAAAAATGAAACAAGATGGGATCAGGAGGGAGACAAAACATAAGAGACTCGATCTCATGAAACAAACTGAGAGTTGCTAGGGGGTGGAGGGATAGGGATAGGGTGACTGGGTTATGGACACTGGGGAGGGTATGTGCTATTATGAGTGCTGTGAAATGTGTAAGCCTGATGATTCACAAACCTGTACCCCTGGGGCAAATAATACATTATATGTTGATAAAATAAAAGAAAGAAAAATTACACTGAAAGAGTTGGGAAAAATACAGCATTAATTTCTAATCAAAATTCAACCTGAGAGAAGAAAAAGAATATTTGCTTAATTAAAAAGAATATTTAGGGCGCCTGGGTGGCTTGGTGGGTTAAGCCTCTACCTTCGGCTCAGGTCATGATCTCAGGGTCCTGGGATTGAGTCCCGCATTGGGCTCTCTGCTCAGTGGGGGGGGCTGCTTCCTCCTCTCTCTCTCTCTCTGCCTGCCTCTCTGCCCACTTGTGATCTCTCTCTGTCAAGTAAATAAATAAAATCTTTTTTTTTTTTAAAAAAAGAATATTTATTTGATTCCAAGATCAAGTATCTTTCTCACGGGTAAAAATTTGAATAAATCAAGAGTACAGTCAAGAATCCATTCCTGATTACTAAACTTTGCTTTGCAATCATCAGTCCATGTGATTAAGTTTAAAAAAATGTGCAATATGATTGTTTATCTAAGCACACCTAAGAAAATCAACTAAATAATCATATAACAAATTTTAAATTTCCTTAAATTTCCGGAAGTAGACTGAATACAAGACAATGAAGGATATCTGATACTTGTCCATAATTCAAAAATTAAATTTATTGAAGTTATAGTTTGCATGTAATAAAATGAATTTTGACAAATATGTATATATAAGTTACCATCACCATAATAATTTTACTACCCCAGAAAGTTTGTTACAGCCCTTCTTAACCAATCCTGCCCACATCATGCCCCAGGATGACACTGATATACTTTCTGCCACCTTAGATTAGATTTTCCTTTTCTGGAGTTTCACATAAATGATATCACAGAGCATGTAATCTTTCTTATCTGGCTTCTTTCAATCAGCATAAAGTTTATGAGATTCCTTCATGCTCGTGCATGTGTTCTTTTCATTATGGAGAAGTATTCCACTGAATGAATATACCATAATTTATCTGGTTATCTGTTGACATTTGGATATTTCCAATTTTAAGGTATAATGTATATGCCTATTATGAAAATTTATATATAAGTACATATATATGTGTATATAGATAGATAGATAGATATTTTCATTTTGCTAGGTATTTACTTAGATGTTTCCTACTGAATTTTACTTTCTTATTTATGCCATCTTGTATGTTTTTAATTTTTTATGAGAACATTTTTTTTATCATTGGGGAAAATGTGATGTTCATTTTTACAATTATATAAAATAGAACTATTCTGAAAAAAGCAAACAAAGTAGCTCTGCCATGGTTTTACTGGAAACAGGGGATCTGAGTTATCTCCAGTTAGAATTCTAGAGCAGTTCTTCTCTTCCTTATACTTTCAGATTATACCCTAAGACACATTATACACTTTAATTGTATTATTGTTGCCAGTTACTTGCTATTTCTCCCTGTAAGAGGATTATATTCTCATGTCTCCTAACATCAGTCTTTTCCACGTGATTTGCTTGAACTAATGAAATGTGAACAGGAGTTTTGTGTGTCATTCCTGAGCAGAACTTTTTTTTTTTTTTTTTTTTTAAAGATTTTATTTATTTATTTGACAGAGAGAGGTCACAAGTAGGCAGAGAGGCAGGCAGAGAGAGAGGGGGAAGCAGGCTCCCTGCTGAGCAGAGAGCCGGATATGGGACTCGATCCCAGGACCCTGAGATCATGACCTGAGCTGAAGGCAGTGGCTTAACCCACTGAGCCACCCAGAACTTTTAAGAACCAACAAGAGACTCCACCATTTCTCTCTTCATTGAAGGGAATGCTTCTTCACCCTGGATCCCAAAATAAGGAAGACAAACAAAACTGAACTGTAATCACCATGAAGGCAAGATGTAATTACTCATGTTTCTTACATGAGTAAGAAAACTCATGTTTCTTACTCATGTAAGAAATAAAATCCATTACTCTGAGCCACTGCTGCTGGGAGGTTGTTTATACCCTAGCACCCCCAGATACATTCAAAAAGGTAAAATCTTGTATTATACATCCAAGTTTCTCTCATGCTTAATAAAGAAGGAAAATAGAATTCATAATGCAAGAAAAGAAAAAAACTAGACCAGAGCCTGACAATGTCATCGTTAACTAAAAGTCTCCGGCAGACTGGGTTGAACATGCCAATGACCTCTTCAGAGACATGAACTGAATATGTATCAGCTCTGATCTCCTTGGTGTTTAGGCTAAACCAGACAAATGCTTGTTTAAATTTCCATAATAATTAGATGAAATGTGCATACTTCTTGTCTAGCTATTTGGAAAGCACTGTATCTGGGCATTTTTTTCCTACGTGAAAAGTTTTAGATTATCTTGAGGGCTGGTTAGTTTTGTAGTGTCATGTTTTTTCATTTTGTATTTTTTGTCATTAAAAGGGAATGACTTGGCCTTAATTTCTACTCATAATGGGTGTTAGCTCAAGAGGATGTAAGGAGAAGAAAGAGATAGGAATTTTAAATTCAAGATACCTCACTGGATGACAGACTGTATTCAGAACTGAACATAGGAAAACTTGGTCATTCCAAGGCAGAGATTCAGGGGAGAATGTGAAATGGGCAATGAATTCATTCCAGGGCAAAGCAAGTGGATACAGTCTTTCAGTGATATTTCTCAGATTTGATAGAAGGGTGATGAGATAAATCTGAAAGTTAGATATTTCTACATCTAATAAATAGGGTTGTCTTTAGAGGTGTTTTTTCAGCTTTGTTAATTACATATACAACAGTTCCTCTTAATACTGTTCCCACTGAAGCTAAAGATCGTAAATCAGTGATGCAGAGGTTTGGGGGACAAACAGTTTGAAGGACTATAATTCTGGCTTTCAATACTTCCTTTGGACTCTCCCATGACCTCCAGTGTGAACCACAAAAAATGTTCTATTCACTGCAATCCAAAGACCAGAACATTCTTGCAGAACCCTATGGGTTTAATTTAGTACAAGTTGCACTTGGGATTTTCTCCAAAAAAGCTCATAGACAGTCTGCTTTGAGGACTGGCAAATAACTATCTGCTCCAAATTCTCTTGGAATTTAGATCACTCTTGGGGTGCTGGGTTCAGAGGCCAGGTAAGGTTCAATGCTCCCCAGGGCCTATCAAACACCATCTAAAATACTGGAGGAGAGAGAGGGACCCAGACAGGGAAATAGGCAGGATTTATAGAACAGGGATATTTCTCAGCCAATTTAATGATCAGTTGAAGTATATTTCTGTGAGATTCCTGAATGGATCATGATCTGAAACTAAAGCCCCAAATCCACCATCCAGGCGTTTGACGTTTAACACTTGGTCTCTGTCTTCTTCAGTCTTGAAGGTCTTAGGAAGGCTATGAGATTCTTCTAGTGTTCTCCAACTTTCCATGGTTGCCCATGTACATGACACCCTACTAACCAGCCTTCTCTTCTGAATCTGGTGTTATTTCATATGTTGCTGGTACTCAGGAAATACTGTTCTATTTTTAATGTGGGTTGGCAAGCCCCTATGGAGACCACCTCTTTTGTCTCTGTAGAGGAAACACAAGAGATCTTGTGTGGTCTCACTCATATTTAAAACTCTAGCACCTATCACTGGTTCTTTTTTTTTTTTTTTTTCTTCCCATTGGTTCTTAACTAGAATGCCCCAAAGGAGTGTCTGGAAACATTATGAAGCATTTCTAGTTGTCACAATGTTTGTGTGGTGGAGAGTGGTTTGATGAAGTATTATGCCACCAAACAGAAACACTACTAAGAAACACTGAAGGTCCTACACATAGTGGGGGCCTAATAAGTACTTGCAGTAGAATGTGTGGGAGAGACTGAAGAGGTTTCTTTCACTCTCTCTTGAAAATCATTTCACTCTATTCCTTCTAGTTGGGGCACCTGGGTGGCTCAGTAGGTTAAGCATCTGCCTTCAGCTCAGGTCATGGTCTCAGGGTCCTGGGATGCAGGCCCCCACTGGGCTCCTTGCTCATTGGGGAAACTGCTTCTTCCCCTCCTTACTTGTTCTTTCTCTTTCATGTTCCGTTTCTCTCTCTCCCTCTCTATCTCAGATAGATAGATAGATAATTTTTCAAAAATAATAATTTCACCTTATTTCACAGGCTGGTGGAGTTTAGCCTGTGTCTTCCTGAACAGGCATTAAGTTTAGGAAGCCCCTCTAGCAAAACTGTCACACAGCACCCTTTCGAGGGCAGCAGTTCTCTGTTACTTTTGGAGCAAATCCTTCCACAGTTATTTTAAAACTTTTCTTAGACTGGACCAAAATTAATTTATTCCCTTATTCCCTCGAATGCCACACCCCCAGCATTTCCAACGGTGGGAAAACCCCTGACAACACCCTGCAGGCCTTCTTCATCTCTTACTTCTTATTTAGACCTAAAGAGTTCCTGTAAAAATGTCCCAGATTTATTTACTATGCAAGTGAAACCCAGGCAACCCTGAGGATACAATTCTGACACCTGAAGTAAGTCGGTGCTGCTCCCACCTTCACCACATCTCTTCAACTGCCTCTGTCTGTTGCTACTGACTATAGATGGACTTCTTGTCTAAAGAGAGAAACAACTCTTCCATGTTGAATACTATCAAAAACCATTAGGTAAAAAGATAAATTAGTACCTGAAAACATACCTAAAATGGGAGAAAACTCATTTTTGCTTATTTGTCAATACTGCAATATATATAATGTTTATATAGTGCTTTATAGTTTCAAGATTTACATATTATGCCTAAAGTACTTATAACATCCTTAGTCAACAGGGTGCTATACCAAGTATTTCCCTTGAATGGAAAGAGTGCTCTTTATTCTCCATTAAACCTAAAACCAAACTGTCACTTGTTCAACAACAATACAATAATACTCTCGGTGACTCTTATGGTTCACAGAAGATAATACCTAATGGAACCTGAAGTTATTCAAGAATGTATTCACTCATCTATGCTCTCATCCATTCAGCAAGAATTTTCCAAGCATCTCTTAATCAAGTCATACAAACTGTGGTAGGAGATATGAAAGATTGGGGAGGGGACATCCAGTTATGATTGTATTGTTTCCTTTTCTTTGATACTTCAGCTTTTTATTAATACCCACCCACTTCTCAACTCACCTCTGAATAGCTTTCATCCCTGCTAACTTACTGAAATATTCTCGTATAGTTCCCCAGTGACTTCATATTTGTTAATGCCGAAAATCCTCATTTATTTTTTTGTGATTAATACTGTTAAATGCTCCTTAAAATTTTTTTTTCTTCTATTTGTTACTACTGCACTCATATTTGCCTTCTGTGCTTTGTTTCTCTCATACAAGTCCATTTTCTCTACCTAATTTTAAATGTCTAGGTGTTTCAGAAGACTGTGGTCTTTACTCTTTTCTTCTCACTCAGCAAGTAGGTGTCAGGACTGAGCTGGGGAGATTATATAGAAATTATTTGTGTGACTTTTTCAAACAATACTTAACTTCTTCCAGAACTTTAGATGTGGTCCTGTGGACAGAAGGCAAGTTATTCCAAAGTCTGGATGGACTATTACAACGAGCCACAAGTACTGATTAGATTGTGTTTCCATATAATCCATGGGTAGAAGGTGGAGGAAAAAATACCTCTTCACATGTGAATGCATAAGCTCTTATAACAAAAACCACTGTTTTATGTAATTTATTTCTCCTGACTTTTACACTCTATGGAAAATCTCCACAAATATTCAATAACTACCTCAAACTCAAAACATCTAAAACTCAACACCAAAAATACCAATAATCCAATTAAAAAATAGGCAGACGACCTAAATAGACATTTTTCCAAAGAAGACATACAGATGGTCACCAGACACATGAAAAGATGCTCAACATCACTCACCAGATAAATGCAAATCATCACAATAAGATACCAATTTATACCAGTCAGAATGGCTAGTTTCAAGAAGACAAGAAATAATGTGTCTGGTGAGGATGCAAAGGAAAGGGAACTCTCACACACTGCTGGTGGGAATGTAAATTGGTGCAGCCACTATGGAAAACAGTATGTAGGTTCCTCAAGAAACTAAAAACAGAAATACCAGCAATATGAATAATTCTACTTCTTGGTATTTACCTGAGAAAAATGAAAACACAATTTGAAAAAAATACATGCACTCCTGTGTTTACTGCAGCATTATTTACAATAACCAAGATATGGAAGGAACCTAAGTGTCCACCAATAGATGAATGGATAAAGATGTGGTATATATACAAAATGGAATATTACTCAACCATAAGAAAGAATGGAATCCCACCCTTCACAACAATATGGGTGGAATTAAAGGGTATTATGCTAAGTGAAATAAGCCAAAGACAAATGCCATATGATTTCTTTAGATGTAGAATCTAAAAAGTTGGTTAAGCATCTGCCTTTGGCTCAGGTCATGATCCCAGAGTCCTGGAATCAAACCCCACGTTGGGCTCCCTGCTCAGCGAGGAGCCTGCTTTTCCCTCTCCTCCCCACCTGTGCTCTCTCTTGCTATCTCTGTCACTATCTCCATCTCTCTCTCTATCAAATAAGTAAGAAAAATCCATTAAAAATATTTTTTTTAATGAACAAACAAAAGAGAAACAGTCATAAATTCAGAAAACAAACTAGTGATTGTCAACGAGGAAGAGGGTGGGGTGGGGGGATGGGCAAAATAGGTGACAGGAATTAAGAGGTACAAACTTCCAGTAATAAAATGAATAAGCCACAAGGATGCAAAGTACAAGATAGAGAATGTAGTCAATAATATTGTAATAAGTTTGTGTGGTGACATATGGTAACTACACTTCTCATGGTGAGCATTTCATAATGTATATAATTGGCAAATCACTATGTTGTATACCTGAAACTAACATACTATTATATGTCAACTATATCTTACTTGGAAAAAAAAAAAAAAAAACAAGTAATGAATCAATCTTGCCCACATTGTGTCAGCCAGGGGCACTTAAAAAAAAAAAAAAAAGGAAAACCTAAAACTGACCATTTCATCTTATCCACCAAATCTCCTACTCCCCTGGCTTTCAGGAGCAAAAAAGGGAAGACATCTGTTACTTTTTCTTGTCTCCCCCACATGTCCTTCAGTTCCAAGATGTGATCAGTTCCAAAGACCTATTGAGTCAACCTCATACATATCATTCAAATCTTCTCCTCCCTCTACTTCTACTCCTCACCACTGTTTAGTCTCTCTTCACTTCTCACCTGAATTTCTACAATAATCTCTCAGCTTGTCCTTCTGTCTCCAAGTTCACTCTTAGCCGATCCATTCTCTGCCCTTAGGTCATACAGATCTTTCTGTATCAGAAATATGATGGCACTCAGCAACTCGTGAACTTTTCAGTGGCTTCCAATTGATTTTAAGATAAAACTTAAAGTGTAAGTGCAGCATTTAAGACCTTCAGTGTTTGAGTCTCTATTTTTTTTTAATTTTTTATTTTTTATAAACATATATTTTTATCCCCAGGGGTACAGGTCTGTGAGTCTCTATTTAATCTTGTTTCTGTTCCTTCTCTCACACTGCTTTCCAGTTCTCTGAACTTTCTGTGGTTCCCTGATTCTCCCAAGTTCTAATCTCCATGTTTCACTCTAGAATGCTCTCCCTTACTGCCACCACTTTCCCTGCCCTCTCCTGTGACATCTATACCTGAGTAATTCTTCATCATGCTTCAAAACAACTTCTCAAGTGTTGACTCTTTCAGTAAGCTTTCCCTCAACCCCAATGTCCATGGGTCTAGGGTATTTGCCCCTTTACTTATTTTTTTTTAATTTTTTCCCCATGCAGGAGATTTAACAGGGGGAATGAATCATTGAAACAACACCTGTAGGGAGGGAGAAAGCAGGGGTGGGCAGAAGGACAAGTTGAACTGTGTTACAGATACAACTGATGTCTCAGCCAGTCACTCTGGAACTGGGATAGGCCTTTGGAGTTGATGCCCATGGAGGTGCTATGTCCCCTCATGTTAACCACTCATTGTATGAGAGGTGTCCCTGAGCAGGGCATGTACTTTAGAAAGCATGACTCTCTTCAGCTGAGGGATATTCCTAAGGAGGAAATTTATTGTGATCCCTCAGCAGCCCGTGCTCTTGGCAGCTGGTGAAATGAGCACACTGATCCTCAAAGGAGGACCTGGGAGGCACACCATGCATCGTCTACATACATGATACAAACAGTTCTGAAACTTGCTTTTCTTACTAAGAGTAGGAGATCTGCCATTTTTAGTAGTTAGACTGATCTTATTTTTAGTATTTAGATTGATATTATTTTAGTGGCAACATAGGATTCCAGAAGATGATGTACCACTGGCTTTTGTTGGTGTACAAATTGTTCCCAGCTCTTTATGGGCAGAAAAAATACTGCAGGTTTAAAGATTTTACCAATTTATTTGAAAGAGAGAGTGAGTCGGGAGAGGAGCAGAGGGAGAGGGACAAGAAGACTTCATGCTGAGCATGGAACCCAACATGGAGCTCAATCTCATGACCCTCAAATCACGACCCCAGCCCAAATTAAGAGTTGGTTGCTCAACCGACTGAACCACCTAGCACCTGTATTTGCCCCTTTAAAGTGCTTTCCACTGGGGTGACTGGGTGGCTAAGTCAGTTAAGCTCAGGTCATGATCTCAGGGTTGTGAAGTCGAGCTTTTGCTCAGCCCAGAGTCAGCTTATCCCTTTCCATGCCATTCTGCCCTTCTCCCCACTCATTCTCTCTCTCTAAAATAAATAAATAAATAAAAGTGCTTTCTACTACTATAACAATTGTATAGCAAATTATTTTTTATTTTTCTGATTATGAAAATAATGTAATCTCATATTAAAAATGGGGAAAATAGAAAAAATTTTAAAAAACACATAAATTCTTTATAAATCCACTCCATAGATAACCACTATTAATATTCATATACATAAACACATATACACATACACACACACCCCCATAACTAGAATCATATGGTATAGTTAAGGGAGCAGCAAACTGGCCATCATCCAAATCCAGACTGTAATCTTTTTTTGTATGGTCTACAAGTCAAGAACCATTTCTACATTGTTATATGTTTTACATTTTACATTTACATTAGGTGGTTTCCTAACAAAAATTTTAAAAAATACTATTTCATGATACGTGGAAATTATATAAAATTCAAATTTCAGTTTCCATATATTTTTATTGGGACACAACCATGTTTATTGGAACAAACCCATTTGTTTAAGGATTGTCTATGGCTGCTTTCACACTACAGTTGCAGAGTTTGAATAGTTGAAACTCACATAGTAATATGACCCACAAAGCTTAAAGTATTTACTATCTGGCCCCTTACTAGAAAGTTTGGTGACCTCTGGTGTTACAGCTATGCTGTTTTTCTAATTCACATTATATTATGAATTCTTTCTTTTTCAATATTTTATAGAAATGTTACTTGTAGTGGTTATTTAATATCCCATCAATTAGGCCATACTTTATTAAAGTATTCACCTCTTATAAATATTAATTCTCGTCTCCATTTTTAACTGTAATAAGTAATATTGGGCTGAGCTAATTCCAACAATTCTCATTCAATTGACTTTCTGATCCTTTCATATAAATCTTTGTGGTTCTCTCCATAAGACAAATTCTGAAGAATAGAATGATTAGGTCAAGAATTATCCCACATTTTCAAGGCTCTTGAGGCAACAGCTAAATTGTTCTCCTGAAAGTTAGTACCAACTGACAAGTATTATCACAATATATTAAAATTATCTTTTTATGTATCTGACTTCTCCACCAAGCCTTGAAGACAGGAACTTTTTACATTCCCAGTGAGGCTCATAAGGATTATACACACAATAGATGTATGAGGAATGAGTAGCTCAGCCTGAGTGGTTGCTCTTTTGTCCAGGCCCATTTCAGCACGGTAAAGCAGTGTTTCTCAATCTCAAGAATTCAGGAACTCGGAGAATAATTCTGTGGACTCCCAACTTGAGAAAACACCAGAAGAGTCAAACCGCTGCTCCATTGGAACCAATGAAATGAAAAACACAGCCAAAGTGTAAGCATTGAAATTTGGCAGCTTACATTAAATATTTTAAAATAATTATCAAAAATTTGAAACCAGGGGTACCTGGGTGGCTCAGTCAGTTAAGCGTCTGCATTCAGCTCAGGTCATGATCCCAGGGTCCTGGGATGGAACCTGGCATTGGCATCAGGGCCCCTGCTCAGTGGGGAGTCTCCTTACCCCTCCTCCTCTCCCGCCACACTTGCTTGTGCTTTCTCACTCGCTCATTCTTTCTTTCTCTCTCTCAAATAAACAAATAAAATCTTTAAAAATTTTTTTGAAATTATTTTAGGCATTCATGGATCTCTGAGACTATGTCTCTAAACAACTGGGGATCTGGGAAGCACAGTTTGACAAACAGTGTGATAGAGGAAGCAGGGGATGAGCAGGGACGGGGTGGGGGGCAGGGGCTAACTGTGCCAATGTATAGCAGCAAAGAGGGCAAGGAGCAGGAGATGTTCTATGCTGAAGAACTGTGTAATTAATACAATCCCAGTGATAAGAAACCACTTCCACCTTTCTAGCTTTGTGATTGCCCTTTTGGTGGAAGGAAGAAAAAGGGAGCCAATTTGGCTGACAAAAATCACAGGGTTGAACAGAAAGGTTGGAGAAGGAGGTAAATGTAAGAAGAGATATGCTCGGCTGCAAAACACCTGTAAATCAGGAAGCCTCGGGAAACAGATCCAGAAATAGGAGGATTAACAGTCAGGAAGATGTCAGTCATTTGATGCAAGAAGATTGAGACCAGGAAGGACAGTTGAATGGGTGAGGTGAAGCTCCCAGGAAGCATCCCAAACACATCAAAATGATATGTTTCACAAACATGCAGGGTACTTGGTATGCTTCTTGTGGAATCACGATAGCTATGAGGTATAGGTTGCCAAGAAACATAAGTGAACAGTTGAACAATTACTCAGATAATTTGATTTATGCAGTAAGCCAATCTGGAAAATGGTATAAAAATCTTTTTTGCTCAGTGCTTGCTTCTGGATTGAATTACCCTGATATTTTTTGTCTGGGTATTTTAACATTTCTTGATAAAATTTAAAATTTTTCATGTCCCAACAAGAAACAAAATTTGCTTATGAAAAAAAAATTTTGAGGTTATGTCTAGTCTTTCCTATTTGAAGAGGATATTTTAACACCAGCATGTACATGAAGGTATCTTTCCAATGGTGGAGATGAATTTGCCTCAAATGGCTATATTACAAAAGAGTAATTATGTTTCTTTTGTGATGTATAAAAGTGATTCAGATACAGAATCTGGGGCCCCCATTCTGACTACACTTAGTAGTTCTGCACTTTTTTAAGGAGCAACACCCTTTGGGGCAACTGGGTGGCTCAGTGGGTTAAAGCCTCTGCCTTTGGCTTAGGTCATGATCCCAGGGTCCTGGGATCAAGCCCCGCACTGGGCTCTCTGCTCAGCATGGAGCCTGCTTCCTCTTCTCTCCGCCTGCCTCTCTGCCTACTTGTGATCTCTGTCTGTCAAATAAATAAATAAAATCTTAAAAAAAAAAAAAGAGTAGCACCCTTACTTCTTCTCCAGTCTCAAGTCTCAGCCTATTCTAAAATGGGAACAATAATAATAGCTACCTTATAAGGTTTTGTGAAGATTAAAGGAAATAATCCATGGAAATTCTTAGTGCCTGGTATACAGTAAACAATAAATGTTAGTGATTACTTTAGTTATTAATGTTAGTTATTACTTTAATTATGCTTATGTGTACCTTCTAACAGGGATTGTTTTTATGGATTTAAAACCACTGGATAAAGAACAGACTGAAGTCCTAGCAGTAATAAACAAAATGACCCCATATCCCAAATAGGAAACAAAAAGCTATTTCTGATTTGAAGTGGGTACATGACATGCCAATCTCTGTACCTGCAATAATAATTTCAGGATTGATAAATTTCAAAACATAAAATATTTTCACTTGAGTCCAAATAACAGTAACGCACTTCAAAGACACATAAGTGTTAGAATATATTTTATAAAGAATTGTCTTTCCAGAGAAATTCTCAACCACTCATTTTGTCCTCAAATTTTATACTAATTCCTTATGGTAGAATACTTCCTTTTATGTATGCAAACAATTCATTGTATCACATATGCGATGGGTAATACAAATATTCACTACTTAAAATTAATGTACAAATGTAGGAAACTAGACAAAAGTCTATGTTACAGTCTTAACATTTAAGTTAATTTCAAGTCTTAACATTTTGGGTTTCATAGTAAGTCCAACTACCTCATCAAATTTACTCCATTAGTTTCTGAAATCCATCTTTAAGTAAGAATAAAATGTTGTATTCTGGGATTTGTGGTTCCTTTGAGCAGAGAATTGTATTGGTGACTAGGAAGACATCAACATACTCCTTTTTATGCGTCTCTGGGACATCTCTCACTAAAACAAAGTGAACATATGTGAAAGAAAACGTCTTTTGTTTTTTTTTTGCAACCACACTGCCAATTCTGATATCAAGTGTATTCTAAATAAATGTTTATAGTCATATTCTGCCATTTCTTCTAAAGCTAATAACTGTCCTATCAAACTGGTTTCAAAACTCATCATTCATACTAATAACCAATTTTTTTAAGAATAATAGCCATTTAGATTGGTGAACTGGGTTTAAATATTCTTTGAATCAATAAATATTTGAGTTTACTGTTAATCTGATTCTAATTTTACTGCCAAGCATTTCTGTTATTTGTTATTACATTTCCGAGGCAGGATGAAGATGCCAACTAAAATTTCTATTTTACAGATGAGATCTGAATATTGATTTTCTAAAGTTTTCTCAACACAATAACTTGTCCTCTCTATCAGGTATCTAAGAAGCCTCTAAAGTAAAGAAAAATATAAAATTTAGTCTTAAGAGCAACAAAATTTCCTTCGGTTTCTTGAGGGTTTTGAAATTACCAAACTTAGCAAAATTCAGAGAAGATTTAAGGATGTTCTATTTAAGTCAAGAATAGAACAAAAGCAAGTTAATAAAAAAGTGAGATGTATTTAGAGATTCATATGTGATTTATCTATGGAAAAATAACAACGAAAGTCATATTGCAATGAACAACACATTGTATTCTAACAACCTTTGTTACCAGAGGTAACAGATTATAGTGCAAGAGGTATGGGATGCATGCTTACTATCTCTACTCCTACTTCAGTACTGTGTGGGTTTCTTAATATAAACTACCTCTCTGAGGTACTTTGTGTATTCCTACGTTTTTCACATGAGGCAACACCTCATGTCCCCATTCTCTGTAAACCTCTATTAGCCACAAGACAGGCACAGTAACTAGTGGCATAGGGTCAACTACTCAGTACTACCATTACCACAGCCTTCCACTCAGGCAGCTCCAACGTGCCCTTCAGGGGATTGTACCTAAAAGAACCATGACCTCCTTCTCTGTCTGTCCTTGTTCAATTCCTTGACCAGAATTCTCCCCAAATTTCCTTGAACAAAGGCCAGTTTGCTCATTTGAATTTCATTGGCTGGTAATAGCACTTGAGACATCATTCAATAGTAATTTGTTATTGGCATTTTACATGCATAGGGGTGGGATGAGAGAGAAAAGACATTGAACAAACAATGTGAATGCATCTTTGTTCAATGTTATCAGCTTCTAATCATTTTATAAGATGTTCGTCCAGGGCAACAGAGTCCCTTGAGAGGAAAATAGTGGGGATTCTCATATGCAAGTGTTCAAATAATGGTTCAATAACCACTCTGGGGATATTGTAGGGGAAGTCGATACCCATCTAAGAGAGTAACCAGATGATTTCTATAGTCCCAGTGAGTTCTGTGGTACAGTAGTTCATTAATTTTCTCACATTTATTGAGTCTCTACCACTTCCAAGGTACAAGAAGTAGCTGAAATCTAGACACTTTATATGTGAAATGTTTAACTTTATTTTCTACAATTTCATACAAGGATTTAATATTAAATTTGGGGTTGGTTTAAGACCTTTTTTAAGACCTTATTTAAAACCTTATTATAATACACAAAAAAACTATTGTTTATACAATTGAAGAAATGCATTTTTTTCTCACTTGATAGACCAAAATTTATTTATTTATTTATTTATTTTAGATTTTATTTATTTATTTGACAGAGAGAAATCACAAGTAGATGGAGAGGCAGGCAGAGAGAGAGAGAGGGAAGCAGGCTCTCTGCTGAGCAGAGAGCCCGATGCGGGACTCGATCCCAGGACTCTGAGATCATGACCTGAGCTGAAGGCAGCGGCTTAACCCACTGAGCCACCCAGGCGCCCGACCAAAATTTATTTTTGCCATTGAATACTGTACTTCTAATTCCTTTCCTAGACACACAAAGACCAATGTAAAAGTTAAGCCACTATAGCAGGCTTACTGATTCTCTCCTTTTCACCAATAGAATAGACTTTTTCTTCCCTTCAATAGAACCCTTCTTTCGTGTGAAAAATCCATGACATGTGACTTTGGCAAGAGCCGACCCTGCTCCTCAGCCATTAACAAGGGAATGCAATGACATAAGGCTAGCCCATAAGTTATCTATCCCAGCTGTGGATTGTTTGGTTGGCTCAAGGATCAAAGTGTGATTGATCAGGGATGGAAGATGATCCAAGTCTAGAATATCCAAACTCCCCCAGAATTTCTGTGGAGCCTTCTAGAAAGGTTTTTCACCTGAGTTACTAAGTTGGTTGGACATGGGACTGTAATTGATTGACCATCCTACCAGCTATATACAGACTGGAATATGGATTTTGAACAGACTAAAGTATTAATCCTGAAGATCAGGTCTGTTCCCAGCATCCACTTTTGGACTGCTCATTCAGCCCTTTCCCATATTCACAATGCTTAAATAAGACTCTTCAAGTAGTTGAGGGTTAGAAATGAACGACTTAAAAAAATGTGTTTTAACATCTAATAAGAATCTTGGTTTTGACGTCTGTAATGAAATGTCAGCTAATGATTATGCAGTGATACAATCTCTGCTTTTACCAAGTAAGATAACACGTTTCCTAACACTTATTTCAAAACATTTGAAATAAACATCATGGGATGACAGTCAAGTTTAGTTTTTAAATGATTTTTCCTATCTCCATTACTTAATATGTCTGAATTAACTCCCATTATTATCTCTACCTGTCATCACTTAGATTATCTATTACAATCACACAGTGATGATAATTGATTCAGAAGGAGTACCAGGGAATACATTTTCTTAGTTTAGCCCATAAAATCTCAGTGTGGCAGTGTTCACAAGGTAACTGATGTCATCTCCTACATTCTGTTATTTTTTTGAAAGCAGGTATTTTATCAAAATGGCTGATTCTTTTTTTTTTTTTTTTTTAATGGCTGGGCCTTGGTTTTTAAAAAATAGGACTGCTGAAAAGTCTGATTAAATATCTGAGTTTCAGGCTACGTATATCATTTATCCTAATAAATTGGTATTTTTAGAATATTTTGGTCAAAGATAAACAACCATAGTGCTAGCCATCTCCTTTGCTACCATTAGGGCTAAGCAATGCTCATTAATTTGCCAGATATCTGTGGAGCCCTTACCCTGGTCCTGACTTTGGGATACTTTCCAAGGACACAAAGAGATAAATGACATAGTGACTTAAACAACGCAGGCTTATGCAAAATTGCATTCCCCTAGCATTTGGTAGAGTTGTCCTGGGCACTGATCAGCCCTGCTAGAGCATAGACCCCTGCTACTGATTCTCCCCATCTTCTCTCTACAGGTCAGTGATCCCAAACTCCAGGCAGTGAACTGTATGCACCAGCACCCAGCTCTCACTTCAGAGGTTTCTGACTCAACAGATTTGAAGTTAAAAACAAAGAAATTGGAAGGGGAGGTGAACCATGAGAGACTATGGACTCTGAAAAACAATCTGAGGGTTTTGAAGTGGCGGGGGGTGGGAGGTCGGGGTACCAGGTGGTGGGTATTATAGAGGGCACGGATTGCATGGAGCACTGGGTGTGGTACAAAAACAATGAATACTGTTGTGCTGGAAAAAAAAAAAAACCAAAGCAAAAAAAACCCCAAACCCGGACATCTCTTTCTCAAAATCTCCTCACCTGATTCTGATGTACAACCATGTTTACAAAGCACATTTCCACATATCCATTCTTCTGGGGATGGAAAACAGGACATCTATTCATGGGTGAGTATTAAGGCTTATTAAGGCTTTTAAAAGCCCTCTCTTACAGTAGTTTTTCTAACTTTAGATATTTTCTCTATAAAGTTCTGGTAATAATGCACAAATCAGGTCTCTCCCTGCCTAACACTAGTCAGTGATTATTCATCAACCATAAGATAAAGAGAAATCTGCTTTCTATGGTGTATCTGGCCCTCCTTGATCTGGTCATTGCCTGCCTGTCCATCCTGTTTTTCCCATAACCCTTTTTCCAAACTCATTCCTCCTAGCCCATGGTCTTGCCATGAAAACTATTTACTGTTATCTTTTTCTTTCTTATTTTTTTTTATTTTATTAATTTGACAGAGATCACAAGCAGGCAGAGACGGGGTGGGGGTGGGGGGTGGGAAGCAGGCTCCCTGCTGAGCAGAGAGCCCGATGCGGGGCTCGATGAGGGACTCAATGCGGGGCTCAATCCCAGGACCCTGGGATCATGACCTGAGCAGAAGGCAGAGGCTTTAACCCACTGAGCCACCCAGATGACCCTATTTACTGATATCTTAATGCTCCATACTGTGTTGGCCCGGGGCCCTAGTGTACATATGTTTTTCCTATTGTTCAGGCTATCTACTCACCTGTTATATATCTGGAAAATAATCTTATGAAGAATTTCTTGATTTCTTCTTTTTTCCCTGTAACTATATTTTATATGGGTTTCTGCTAACGCCCCTCCAAACTTACTGGACTTACTTGTTTAAATGCCTAACATTTCATATCTGAAACTTACTTTTAAATAGTGCTCTCCCTACCCCAAAAAGAAAAATGTGTGTGTGTGTGTGTGTGTGTATCTACATATATCTATATCTATCTATCTATATATATATATTTCTCATGATATAGTGAGAAAAAGAAAGCAAATATAGTGCAATGTTAACAATTAGTAAAATTAGGTAAAGGATTTTTGTAGGTTTGAAATGTTCCAAAAGTCTAAGTTACAAAAAATTGTCCACCTTCATTTATGTTCCCTGAGTACAAGAAGTATGTTGCGTTCATCTTTGTATTGCCCACATATAATCCAGTACCTTCTTTCATTACCTACTGAATGAATCAGTAAGTGAGAGGAATGACACATTAATTACTTTTTTAAAAATTTCTACCTCCATACATATTTGCAGAAGTACTACCAGTTCTTAAATGTTTGGGATCTTCTCCAGGGTAACTAGGTTGCTTCTCGGCTTTTTAAATCATGTGTTTAGGAAGCCACTTTCTCAAATCTAGGGTTAGGGTTAGGGTTAAATTTAGGGTGGGCATATTAATATCTTGCTACCTTTTGATGCATGAGTTAACTTTCTGGCTTTCTGGCTGAGGTTGGAGGGTTGGGGATGACATTGTGGTAGAGATTCAGGACTAGATAGGCTGGACTTTACAAGCTGCTGAAACTCTGTGTTTCTAAAAAGCAGGTAACAGAAATGGTAAAGTTTGGGTGAAGTGGCTCCAGGCAAAATCTATGTCAGCCACCATGCTTCAAGAGTTCTCTCTCTCGGGGCACCTGGGTGACTCAGTGGGTTGGAGCCTCTGCCTTCCGCTCAGGTCGTGATTCCAGGGTCCTGGGATCAAGCCCCGAATCTGGCTCTCTGCTCAGTGGGGATCCTGCTTCCTCCTCTCTCTCTGCCTGCCTCTCTGCCTACTTGTGATCTCTGTCTGTCAAATAAATAAATAAAATCTTAAAAAAAAAAAAAAGAATTCTCTCTCCCCCCCCCCCTTTTTAAGTGAGGGATAATGTAGATTTTGCATTTGCATAAAAGCATTTATTTATTTATTTGGGATTTTATTTCTGCACATAGCAGAAATACCTGTAAGTTAAAATGATCAAGCTTTCAATGTTATCCAAATATTTTGAACTTTTTCATAATTACTTGTTACAAAAGTAAGTGCCTGCCAGTGGCCTATTAGTCCAACTTTTACCACATCTTACTTTCTTCATTTGTGTCTGAATAATAGTTGACCTTATGGGGGAAAATAACCTTTACTTCTATCTTTTAAATATCGGCTATGCTAAAGAGCCATACCATTCCATTATAAATTAGAGAAACCCACTTTATAAAATGAGCTTCTACTTATATCTTAATTTGGGAGAAAGGTGTTTTATAAGGGTGTGAGTGGTTGATATTCTCTCCTTTCTATCCCTTGGGAGTAAAACACACTGCATCCCTACCTCTCAAGTAATCTGCATGCCCTTCTTTAGACCCTCATTCCCTGCCACATGCTTTAGAGCATAATAAAGCCCTCCCTTCTCCTCTGTGTCATCTTTAAATCTGAAGAAAATGGCAGCTGGGTTACACAAAAAATCGCAAAGAAAAATCAGACACTGCCAGAGGTGTAAACATATATATGTGTACTTCAATCTATTTTCAAAGTCTTAAAAAATTGATTTCTTGTCCTTACGTGGGGGGAAAAAAAGATATTTCAGATTTAAAAATCCATTCTCAAATTGAAGAGTCCTCAGGAGAGTCACCAAATAAAACATAGATTAATCAACAGTAACAATAATATCATGTTTTGGTTTTGTTCTTTTTTTTTTTAAGCTAGCTGTTAGAACAAAATGGAATGCCCGGTTTACAGTGTAAGCAGACTTAATGTTGACAATGAGATATAGAGCTTCTAAGATGAGCAATCCATGAAAAATGGCTTGCCTCAGGATTCGGTCAAGGCCAGTTTAATTTAAGTTTTCCTCTCCCACTTGGTTAGTCATTAAAGTCAGGAAAGTATTTTGGAATTGGATCTGAGAAAAAGACATTCTGGCCAACATCATAAAACTGGTTATTTAAAGGGATGCTAAAAGACACTACTTTCCCTTTGGGTTCCAAAAGAATAGGGAACCAAGACTATTCTGTGATACTCGAAAAACACACTCTGTCTTTTTAAGTGTAATTTTGAAATCACTGGTTTTAAGTATAGCATATTTTATGGACATTACACCACCTCAACTGCCATGCTGAGCACAAAAAGGATTATGGATTTTCTCTTCACTGGAGCATTAAATGGTCCCCTGAATAGCAATTTTCTAAAAGAGCAAATATATGTGGCATATCCTGCATATGTTTTCCTGACACGACAGAGTCTATCTGTAAAATAGACTGAGGAGTACAGGGAGAGTCTCTAATGCTGAGAAATAGTATTTTGACCACTAAACTGAAGACAATTAGCCTAGGATACTTGAAAGCAAAGAATGAAAATTTTGGAAATTTCTGAGAATAGGAGATTGTTAAATTCTATTATTTTGGTCAGTCTCTTGCAGGTAACATCACAGGTTTATTTTGGTGTTTGCTGTTCTTTTTAATTAGAATATTCTACATTTTCACTTCTGCTTATCCAAAAGCTGTTGTGCTTCAAGTCCCAATTCCATTGCTGCCTCCTGCATCGAATCCTTCTATTCACCCCAGCCAAAAGCAATTCCTCCTTCCTCTGGATTCTTTTGTCACTTTAGTTCTACCTTTATAATTTGGATGTTACATTTCACTGTAGAGTACCATTGTAAATGGGCAAGTTTTAAATTCTGTAGATTATAAACTAGGTGAGAGTGAGAATTGTGTTTTATCCATTTTCACATCTCCTACAGGAATATATTTCTTTAAAAAAAATTCTTAAGATGAAGTTACTGTAAAAGGTAAATAAAGAAAGTAAACAGTGTTTTAAAATTCATATTCTGATGAGGAAGTGGTGATGCAACATGGGGGCTTAAGTGGGTAGGAGAAGAATAAATGAAACAAGATGGGATTGGGAGGGAGACAAACCATAAGTGACTCTTAATCTCACAAAACAAACTGAGGATTGCTGGGGGGAGGGGGTTTGGGAGAAGGGGGTGGGATTATGGACATTGGGGAGGGTATGTGCTTTGGTGAGTGCTGTGAAGTGTGTAAACCTGGTGATTCACAGACCTGTACCCCTGGGGATAAAAATATATGTTTATAAAAAATAAAAAATTAAAAAAAAAATTCATATTCTGAGAAGATGGACCATTGCAATTTTTTCACATAGTAATTCCTTAAAAGGAAATTTTTAAAAACAAAAATCCAGTTTCCATTAGAATATAAAGTCCCCAAAGCCAGAGCACACCCTTCTTCCCTTGGCTCACACAGCACCAAGTCAGTATTAATTATTACGTGGTGGTTCAAAAATATAACTGTGTTCACTGAGCAGATGTCATACAGTTTAATAGTTCTGTTTACTTACTACTATCAGACAAATGTCTCTTTGGATCTCAATACTTATTTCAAATCCAAATACTCACAACATGTCCCAAATATTTCTATCAATCTTGATGAGTCTACCTAGGGACTCCAGGAACCAATAAAATATATTTACGGCTGTACTACTGATCAATGAAGCACCTTCATATTAAAAAATAATAATTAATGACTCCTATAGCCTTGACTTCACATATACAGAATGTTAACGATGACAGAGATGCATTCATCCTAAAGACCAATCAACACTAAGGCCTCACCACTGTATACTTTAATTACCCAAAGCCACACATTTCTTTATCTTGTATCAATAATTCCCAATATAATTCCAATATAGTTTGACTATATATATATATATATATTTCATATAGAAAAGATTTTAGCAGTGTTCAGTTGGTAAAGCTACTCATAAACTATTATATCTTTTCTTTCACTTTCTATTCTCTTTCATGCCTTGCTTCATACCAAAAGTGAAATGATTATTCTACAGTAGGACACTATACTTCAATAATTAATTAGTAGCACACACCGGAAAGAAGTATTAAAGTAAAAAGAATAAAGACAATACTAAATGCTGATGAGGATGCAGAGAAACAGACTCTGTCAACACTGCTGGTAGAAAGGTAAATGGGACAGCTCTTCTGGAAAATGCTTTGGCACTTCTTTATAAAAATAAACAGGGAACTACCATAAGACTCAGCAACTGTATTCATCCCTGAGAGTTGAAAACTTATGTCCACAGAAAAGTCCGTACATGAATGTTCAGATCAGCTTTATTTGTGGTAGCCAAAACCTAAAGACAACTAAAATGTGCCTCAGTGGGTGAATGGTTAAACAAACTGGTACATTTATACCATTGAATGTTACTTAGCAATAAAAAAGAAATGAACTATTGATACACACTACTTGGATAGATCTCACGGGCATTCTGCTTGCTCAGTGAAAAAAAAAGTCAATTTCAAGAAATGAAAGCTGTATGATTCCATTTCTATAAAATTATTGAATGATGAAATAGTAATGCAAAACATATCTATGGTTGCCAAGAGTTAAGGACTGTGTGAAAGAGAAGGATACATATGACTATAAAGGGGTAGCAAAGGGAGATCTTTGTGGTGCAAGAATCCTTCCTATGTTGGTTGCAGAGGTGTTCACACTAATCTCCACATGTAATAAAATCACATACATGCACATACGCATATACAATGTATCAATATAAAATTCCTCATTTCGACAGCACACTCTAACTGTATATGTGGTAACCATTGCAGGAAACTAAGTGAAGGGTACTCAAGTCCTCTCTGAACTAACTTTGTAACCTCCTGTGAATCTAAAATTATTTCAAAACATAGTTTAAAAACTAAAAATAAAGGGACGCCTGGGTGGCTCAGTTGGTTAAGCGGCTGCCTTCGGCTCAGGTCATGATCCCAGCGTTCTGGGATCGAGTCCCACATCGGGCTCCTTGCTCGGTGGGGAGCCTGCTTCTCCCTCTGCCTCTAGCCTGCCACTCTGTCTGCCTGTGCTTGTGCTCTGTATCTCTCTCTCTAACAAATAAATAAAATCTTAAAAAAAAAAAAAAACTAAAAATAAAAAATAAAATAAAATCTTACAAATGTGTTCAACTGGATGGAACTCAATAATAGTAAGTATTTAGTAGGACTGTCTTGGGCATCTGGGTTTATATCATTGCCCATATTTATTTTTTATGTAAGTTTCATGTTATTTGCCTTCTTCTACTGGATTGTAAATTTCAGCAAGGCAGTGACTTTTGTCTGTTTTGTTCACTGTTGAAGCCCAAGAACGTAGATCAGTGTTCGCATATGTAATATATTCAGTCAAAATCTGTTGAATGAGACAAGTAGAACAGTAGTTCCATTGCTTTAGCATGTATGGGAAATAACTTATGGTGATAGATGAAATGATTATGAGAATTATAATAATCATGCCACAACACCTTTTTATTTGCTACCTTTCTATTTGATCTTGTGTTTCATTTACCCATATAATTACAGGCCCATGGTTACTCTGTTTCTTTTATAAATTCTAAGTAAATAAAAAAAATGCTTTATTAGAGTTGAAACATATAACAGCAAGGTAAAGCACAAATATAATTTTTAAAATAAAATTCTGCTGTATTTAAAGAATAATTATATTTATTTTTAAAAGTTGAAATGACATAGTTCAAATATGTCACTAATATAGCCCTTGATCTATTCCACAGGGATGGGAGGATCATTTAAATAGATAAGACATGAGGAAATAGCCTGTGTCCATTAGCAAACTGACTTTCCTATTATTATTATCACTCATAATTCAAAGAGTTCTATAGAAAGCACTTGCATGTGTCAATACATGCAAGTATTTTGTTCTACTCAATTATATACAGAGCTTTACAGCTAAAATCCAAAAGTATAATCTTACCTAATGTCCTTGGCCCTGTATGTCAGTTATGTGATCTCCCAGACCAGGTGCCCCAGGGCTCCTCGGGGCTGATGCACACCACCATTGCCAGGGCCCCAGAGGATCTTCACACTGGCACCAGACTAGACATAGGTCACACTGCTCACTGGGGACCAAAGCATCCCCATCGCTGGCTCTGAGGTGACAGCACTTTTCATGGAATCAGGTCTAGACTTCTAGAGAGGATGAGTCTTAAGTGCTCAGTAAGTGCCAGGAGGCCCTCTGATACAGCATAGTGGGAAGATCATGACAAACTGGATTTTAATCAGTGTGGAAGGCCCAACTCAGCCAGCTCCCAGCACTGAGCAAGTCCTCAAACCTCTCCAAGACTCCATTTCCTCACCTGTAAAGGGAGTCCATCCCACACCATCCTTATTATGTCAGCAAAAATGAGAAAAGGTACATGAAAGCAGTCTCTAAAGTAACTATGTGTGCTATATAATTATTCTAACCTAGTTGTTGTATTGGCATTTTATGGAACTATATCAGCAGTATAGCCCAGTTATATGCAATACTTGTTATATTTCTCCAGGCTGCAATGTTTCCTGAAGTCAGGCAGATTAACCATAAATGTTTGTGGAATAAATAAGTAAATACGTGGTGTGATTTCAAGGGTATAAAGAAACCCTGACATTCATGATAAATCTTTCACATGCTCACCAATACCAACAACTCTATTAACAGAGAATATTGTTTTAAGACTTTTATTTCTGTAAAAAGTTTCGTATTATCCCCCCATTCCCCTACACTTTTAAAGAGCATCTAGCCTAGGTGTCAACCACAGACCAGAAAGCCTTTGGGGCAAAGGAGATAGAGTATGAGGACAGAGGAAACCACTGGCAAAAGTACCAGGATGGAAAGGTGTTTGTTCCACTATTTGTATTTGCATGAAGAACAGTTTACTGATTATTTGAAAGAATGATTCTCTGATGGTGGAATTTTTGGCAGTAGAGGCTGCCTGGATGAGAAGGGCATGGATATGTGAGAGCTAAAATACCCTCTAAGTGCTCCCCAAATCATATTATCAGTGGGCTCTGCCACTTGCTGACTGTGATCTTAGGCGGCTGCTCTGAGTCTTGGTTTTCACATCTAGAAAGCTGGCATAGTAAGAATGTTTCCTCATAATAATGTTAGGAGGACAAAATGAGACGAGGCATGTAAAGGGCCTGGCCACTATTCTGTCCTCCATAAAAGTCGGGAACTATTAGCATCATTTTCATTCCTAATGATAACTAAAACCTGAGGTAATAAATGTTTTGGAAAGTACATACTTTCTTTCCAAGCATTCTATCATTTTAAATTATACCCTTTTCTGTAAATCATACTTTAAATTTTAGTTTATACATACAGTATGGTAGCAAAATGGATTTCTGGCTTAAGATATTTTTCTGATACAGGAGAAATGAACATGTCATCACCTAATTCTGGCTGTGAAAAGCTACCTGCACTTGCCTATTTGATGGTGTTATCACCCTGTCGTTTTTGTTTGGGCTGCCCCTAATCCAAACCAGCACACAAATGGCAGAACTAGATTTCTGGTTGGCTTCCAGTCTGAAAAAGAAGTGGCAGCTAATGGGCTGCTGAAAACCCCCCGGGCCACACCTGTCCTGAGTGGAAATAGCCTCTAACTGAAAGCTAGACCACAACCCTCATTTAACGAAGAATTGTTGTTAACAACTCTAGCTTCCAGGGGTTTCTACACTAAAACCAAGCCAGTAAAATATCAGGTGATTCTGTTGTCACTAAGAAATGTCAGTAACATAAGCAATGACAGAAAGAGGCAAGATTAAGAAAACCAACTTGGAAAATTCTGACATTGTACTGAATCAGTCAGTTTGGATTTTTAAAAGTAAGCTTTTTTAGGGGGCAAGAAGGTCATTTTTCAAGCCAGAGTCATTTACTAAAGCACCATAAAATCCATTCATAATAAAAATACCGGAACAATCTTTACCCTTTGAAATTACAACTTAGTCTCTTTGTAATTAAATGTAAATAGAACCAGATTTTTCCTCCTTTCTTTTTTGAGAGAGAGAGAGAGCACAAGCAAATGAGGGATGGGGGGTAAGAGGGGAGAGGCAGAGGAAGAGGGGAGGAGGATATTAAGCAGGCCCCATGCCCAGCACACAGCATAATCTCACGACCCCGGGATCGTGACCTGAGCAGAAACCAAGAGTCAGGTGCCCAACCAACTGAGCCACCCAGGTGCCCTGGAACCAGATATTTTCTTTTTCTTAATTTACTTCCAAATAATTGTTCGAAAAAATATTTCTTTCTCATAGACTCAATTAAAAAAGATGGCATTTTCAAACAGATGTTTATGTGCACCCAAATGGTTCTACCACATTATTTTTCATAACTGCATTTTCTTAACTTTTCCTTCTTGGGTATTTTGCATATAAATGACTCTTCCATGCCACCTCTGTGAAATGAAGTAAATAATGTAATTAGAAATAATATACAGGTGCATGGATTAGATTATTAATGGTGGTTTCTGTTGTTTGAGGACATTTTCTGTACCCTTGGATTTGTTTAGAATTACTAGCTTTCATTAAGAGTTCTGTGGCCTTTTATGTTACTGAAAAAACAGAGTTCTGAAGGCTTATCAAGAATGTCATTGTGTGCTTTACTGGGGAACTTGAACTCCACCATGCTTGAGTAAAAAACAAAAACAATAACAAAGAGAATGACACGTTCCCTAAGACTTGATGAAAGCCAGAACATTGGGAAGTTTTTGTACCAAGCAGGAGGATAAATAAATATAAGTATTAAGCTAGCATTTGTACACAGGATGAAGCCAAAGTGAAGGAAAAACACTGCTACTTCTGGCTTAAAGAGTCAACCCTCTCCCATGTCTCAGAAACTCTTCTTCTCACACTGCTTACTCCCATAGCCCCATATTTTAAGGTGACCTAAACCCCATCTTCACCCAAGAAATTAATTTTCTTGCTAAATTAATTTTTCTTTTCCCCAGAATTTGCCTATCAACCTCTTTTATCTGGGGACTTAATGAATTGTCCGGTGCCTTGATGTGATTTCCCTGTTCTTTAATTGCTCCATGGATCTATGAGGGCCATTTTCCCTCTACTATTACACATTGTAAACTGCTGGAGGCCGAGGATGTCCCTCACATTTCCTCACCTGACAAGTTACTCATACCATTCTTATAACCTTCCTGAGTGAGTGGGATTTTATGGCATACGCTAATGGGCGACAGTCCCACAGCATGCCTAGTATAGGTATGGCACAGAGGTACGCTGTGTGATTGGAACAGCTCCGCTGATTCTTAGCTTTGTAGCAAATGACTTGTGTTTGCATTGGTTTCCTCATCTGTAAAAATAATAATAGTTAACAATCATTCAACACTATGTGTGAAGCCCTGTTTTATATTCTTTCACTGTTTTAATCCCTGAGGTAGGCACTATTATTATCCCCATTTTATAGATGAAGATACTAAGACAGAGAGAGAATAAGTAACTTTCCCAGAGCTGCAAAATCAACCAGAAACATTGGGATTCATATTCAAGCAGGTTGAGCTTACATATTCAACATCTAAGGTGCACTGCCTCTCATAAAACTTATACCATATGGTTATGTAAAGGATTAAACCAATTAATACACCTAAAGCATTTAGTTTATTAAATACTGAATTTTAAAAGTGGTTGACACATAGCATGCACTCAATAAAAGTCCACTGTATTGTGCTTAAATATAGGTCATTATTTAGGTTCCAAAACTCCTCTTTCTTTCTCTCTCTCTCTCTCTCTCTCTCTCTCTTTTAAGAGGATGAGAGAGAGAGAGTGCAGGATACAGGGAGAGGGAGAAAGAGGATCTCAAGCAGGCTCCACACCCAATGCAGAGCCTGATGTGGGGCTCGATCTACGACCCTCAGATCATAACCTGAGGTGAAACCAAGAATTGGAGGCTTCATGTCTGAGCTTCCCAAGCACACCAAGGCTCCAAAACTCTTAATGAATTTAGACAAAATTATCCACATAATAACTTAGTACATGTCAACACCATCTCTGTCCAGAAGGAAGCTTATCCTCTAATGAGAACTGCATACATATGTAAAAAATAGATATATATTAAGCAAACCTATGTTAAAAGTGACACTAAATGATAGGAAGAGCCCAGAAAAGCTGCAGGTAGCAAGTTGCCCTATTCAGAGAGTCTTATCTCATAGAGGGCTATAGAGCTCCTTTTAACAGGTATCCAAGACGACTCTGGTGTAAACTACTCATGAACTACACTTTAAACATATTCATTATATAGGCTGTGCCTGAACAAGTACCACAATTGGATATAAGACTGTACTTCTGTAAGTACAGAGGGGCTGAAAAGCACAGTGGAAACACACGGAGAGAGGTCAGCCTAAGATGAAACCAGAGCTTAGAGGGAACACTTCTCGGGGCGGCCTCTCATTTTAAGAGGAGGATATCAATAATTTACTCAGAAACTCATCCTCCAGCTCCGTTAAAAGAAGAATAATAACACAAATCAGAAAAACTAACAGAATTAATATTTTATCAGTTCCACTATGTTCTCTAAGGAGCACAAGTGTTCTGCACATTAATAATTGAGTCTCCTTAAAACCTTCAGAACCATTGTGAGCAAGAAGAGCAGGGTATGTGAATACCATTTAAATAATCACTATTCCATTTTTTTACCCACAGTCCTTTCATGCTATTTTTTTTTTTTGTTAGTACAAAGAGATGACCAGTTCCTGAAGACATGTAATGGATATATGTACTCATTCCTTCCTTGCCTAATTTATTCACTCATTCTATAAATATTTATTGAATATATAATCCAAGCACAGTACTAGGCCCTCGGGACAGAAATATGATCAAAGCCTAATGAAGATGACAAAAATAAAACATATAAGTGTTTTCTATTAAATAGATCCAAAGTAGAGAGAGAGAGGCTACAAATTACAGCACGGATTCAGAGGAGGAGGTGGTCAATAGCATAAATGGGGAGTATTCCTGAAAGCTTTCAGAGAGTAGTAATAATCTCCTTACAGTCAAGTCTAATGGTAAATTCCTCAAACAAGCTGCTGCTTCTAAGCACTATCCAATACTTCTGTCTAGAAACTTCCTTTCCCCCAAACTTTTGTTATATGACCCTGAATATGATTGTCTCTAACTTCCCATGGCCCCCCTTTCCCAATTCCATTGACAGCACCTCTGTTCGGGCACTTTAATGTGGTTGTTTAATGGTAGTTGTTTCTTTTGATTTGAGCCAGAGTCTCTTATTCCTAATTGTCCATCAGAATTACTGCAAACAACCTCAAAAATATACAGGTGTTCCAGCCTTCCTTTGGTTCTTCAGTTTTGGGACCTAGATATAGGAGTCCTGTGGTTTTCTTTTTAAGCTCCTAGGTGATCCTCACAAGATTCAGAACCAGCTGATGAAGACTTCCTTCCTCTTACTGCTCCATATGGAGAGTTCATTTTCATCATTCTCTCCCAATGGCTCTCCGAACTGCCTGGAGTTCTGGGACTGGAAACAGTCATCAGGCTGACAACCATTGAAATAGGAAGTGGCTGTCCTACTCTTCTCCATCCAGGATACCCTAAGGTCAAGTCCACCATGCCCATTTGGAATAACAAAACTCCACTTGTCTTTGGTCACTTGTGTAAGACCTTCTGTTCATCTGCCCTCTGTTCATCTATCATTTTTCCTCTTACTGTGCCCCTAACCTTCCAAATTTCACAATGAGATCTTGTGGAAATTTAGATTCATAATAAACAAACTCTTCACTAATTCTCACACCCCATTACTTAAGTGAAATTTGCCCATTTCTCCTAACCCTGGCTCTCCCATCCTAACTAAAACTTCCCAGTCAGCATTGCCTTCTTTGTTTCAAATTTATTAGAAATTTATTAGAGATGGCCTATTCTTGCTATTTCTGATTCTTCTCTTCACATTTGTTCATTAAACAACTACAACTTGGTATCCAGCATGACTATTTCCTGAAACTACTCTAACAAATGATACCGCTAACTTCCAACGTGTCAAATATAAAGAACGTTCCAATTCAAAATGGCACCCCTTTGGCAATTATGAAATAATATCTATGGGACATCTATTTTTCTTATCCTACAAGATTTAAGGTTTGGAATTATCACTGACTTTTCCCTTACTTTTTATGTAAAATAAATTATCTAATTCTATAATATTTTATAATTTATGAATTCATCAAAGTGTAGTTCTACTCTACATAATAGATGCTGCTATTACAAACAATATTCAAGTTTAATTCTCTTTACTCTTATACTCAGAACTCTATTCTAAGTTCCATTGTCTATTAAACACCTCCATGTATATCTTTTAACTCCAATGATTTTCTACCTACATTCACCTGCTTAATGTTATAAAGATAATCTTTCTCAAACTGAATTTTTATTGAATCTCTCCCCTGCTTTAAGAATCCTGACCTGGCCACAATCAATTCTAACTGTATAGCCCAACATGTACTGCTTTCCAGCCAAATCTTTATTCACCATACCAGTTTAGCCTCATCATTTGACATTTTCTGACAGAGTTCTTCACATACTATGCATATCTTTCTTCTACTTTGTCTCAACAGCTTTGTTAATACCTTTCTCTGAGTTGAATGTCATTCTGACTCCCAATTCTTACTCATCACTTCCTTTGAGATCCAAATAAATATTCTCTTCTATTTGACTGATGGAACTCTTGCATGCGTTATCTGTCAGCATCCTGCATAAAGTTTTCCATTTATTATTTGGCAATGTCTTTATTTTGAATACTAATCCTACCTCTTAAAATAAATTGGAGTGGCAATGACATATAATGGCAGAGACCATTGTGGAACTTGGGCAAAAGCCACTGCTGAATTTATTTTATCGTCTGTTAAATGTGAATATTTCCTACCTCACAAAGTTGATGTGAGCATTAAATACCTAATGTATCTATTATGATGGCTGGCACATAGAATATAGTCATTAAATAGTAACCATTATTACATCTGCAGTCTTTCCAAGAGGTAGGAATTTCTCTTCAGTTTGTAACATTTCACGCCACAACTCTTTGTGCATCTAATTCTGAAGTGTATACACAGAGAAGGTCCTATAGCCAAATATAGGGTTACTAAGTTAATGATAAAAGTTCTAGTAACTATGAGAAAATTCCATTTGCAAGTTTAGCTTGGTTTTTGTAGAAGTATAACCTGATCAATTAAAAGAAATCTCTCAAGAAATTGGTCAGGATGAAAATTTCAGGATTGAAAATGTCATTTGTATTCCTCTGTTTACTTAATCTTTTCTGCAAGCCAGTTTTAAGTCCCAGGCAAGATACAAAGGATTTTTGTTCCTGGAAGAAAAAAAATCCAGAATGTATAATTCTTTGTCTTCTTAATCTTGACTAATTACTTAACACTTTTCCAGGTGGGTGTCTTAGTTCTGGAATGCAGGCTTCACCAAAGACCTCACTCTTAACCTCATTTATATAAGTAGCAATACACAGACCATGATTCTTTCTTTTTCAAGCACAAAACATTAACTGACAATAAAAACTGGTAGATCACTTGGTTATTAAAGATTAGGGAAAGGGGTGCCTGGGTAGCTTAGTTGGTTAAGTATCTGACTTCAGCTCAGGTCATGATCCCAGGTCCTGGGATGGAGCCTTGCATCAGGCTCCCTGCTCAGTGAGAAGCCTGCTTCTCTCTCTCCCTCTCCCTCACCCTGCTGCTCTGCCTACTTCTCCCCTCCTCCATAAATAAATAAAATCTTTAAAAAAAAAAAAAAAAAAGAAAGAAAAAGATCAGGGATATCTCTGATGAACACAGATGCAAAAAAGTCTCAACAAAATGTTAGCAAACTGAATTCAATAATACATTAAATGGATCATACACCATGATCAAGTAGAATCTATTCCAGGGACACAAGGCAGGTTCAACTTCCACAAATCAGTCATGAAATAGGTTCATGAAAAGATGCTCAATATCATTAATGACCAGGAAAATGCAAACCAAAACCAATGAGATATGAGATACCACCCCACACCTGTTAGAATGGCTATTATTAAAGATAAGAAATAAGAAGAGTTGACACAGATGTGGAAAAAAGGGAACCCTTGTGCACGCTTGGTTAGCATGTAAACTGGTATAGCCACTATGGAAAACAGTGAGGAAGTTCCTCAAAAATATAAAATAGAACTACCGGGGCACCTGGGTAGTTCAGTCAGTTAAGCATCTGACTCTTAGTTTCAGCTCAGGTCATGATCCCAGGGCCATGACCTCAGGATGGTGAGGTTGAACCCCAAGCCAGGCTACTCAGCATGGGGTCTGCTTGTCCCTTTCCCTCCCGCCTCCCCGCCCTTCTCCCACCGTCCCTCCCTCTGCTCTCTCTCTCTTCCTCTAATAAATAAATAAATGAAATCCTAAAAAATAAATAAAATAAAATAAACTAGAACTACTGAATTATCCAGCAATTTCACTTCCGGGTATTTATCTGAACAAAATGCAAACAGGAACCCAAAAACATATATGTACCTCTAGGTTCATTGTAGCACTATTTATAATAGCCAAGATGTGGCAACTTAAGTGTCCATCAATAAATAAAGAAAGTGTGGTATATATATACATGGAGTATTATTCAACCACACACACAGAAAAGGAATCTTACCATTTGCAATAATATGGATGGAACTTGAGGACATTTTAAGTAAAATCAATCAGAGAAAGACAAAAGTCATATAATCTCACTTAGATGTGGAATCTAAAAACAAAACAAATTCATAGATTGGTGGTTGTCAGAAGCAGGGTGTGCAGTGGGAGAAGCGGGGTGAATAGGTTTAAAAGGTGAAAGATAAAAAGTGAAAGATGAGCCACAAAGAAAGAGGGAAAGAGGTCAGACATGATAAGGGTGCAAGAAGTACATCATAGTACAAAACTATGATGGGTAAGAAAGAAAGAGCGTAGCCCCGTAAGGAAAGTGCAAGCCTCAGCACAGAGTTCAGCTCTTGTGAGTGTATAAGTTAGGTTACAGACTTCTGGGACAGGAAAAAAATAAAATAAAATAAAATAATGAAAAAGAGAAAAAAGTTATTAGAGATTAAATTTTTCAGTAATATTTGTATCCCCTCTTTTATTTATTATTCAGAATTGAGGCCATCATCAACAAACATAAAGGAAAGCTAGTCACAAGTGAAACATTTATAAATGAATTAAGCAGTACAAAGAAAAAATTTTAAGTTAGTCCAAGTTTTACAAATATGCTAATGGAAGCACATTCCTGCTTTGTGTTACATATTTATCACTCAAATACAAAATATACAATTTTTAATGATTTATTGTGTTAATTTTTAAGATTTTATTTATTTATTTGTCAGAGAGAGAGAAAGAGCCAGCGAGCACAAGCAGGGGGAGCAGCAGACAGAGGAAGAAGCAGGCTCCCCACTGAGCAGGGAGCCCCATGCGGGACTCGATCCCAGGACCCTGAGATCATGACCCAAGCCAAAGACAGCCAGTTAACCTACTGAGCCACACAGATATCCTCTTTAATGATTTGTTAACCAACCTTAAGCAAAATTAACCAAGGCATAGTAACAGAATCCTTTTGGCTAATTTTAGAATCTGGATTGCATTTGGTTTCCCACATTATCACCATTAGACAACATAACCATAAGAAATCCACTGAACAATATTTGAGCAATGGAAAAATAATGAACAGCAAATTAGTTACACATAAAATTATTAATGAAATATGCAGTAATGCTTCCAGAACTCACGACCAAACAAGTCATAGTTTACTACTGTCAGCCTTCTACTGTCAGCCTTTCACAAAATGGATTAATAAAAGATTTTCTTTTCATTGTCTCAAAATGCCTATGTAATTCATTTGTTTGAAAAAAATTACTTTCTCAAGGAAAATCAATTGCAAGTTACCAAACACACTGCACAAATACATATATTTTTTTAAATGTTACACCAGGAAAAATATTTCTACTTCCTCCTATGACAGTGTCTAATAATTGCTTTATTAATGGCTTTCAAAAATTTCCTACTGGAAATAAATTAGGCTGGTTTTCTTTCATTTCTTGTCCCTGAAAGAAATCTCATCTCCTAATTTTCCCTTTCAGGCCCTACATATATTGGCTTGGTTATAAGCAGACTTCTCCTGAGCTTAAAAAAAATTCTGATTCCTAGAAGGTTTCTTCCTCTTTATTCTCTAAATCTACCTTGTATAATATGATACCTACTAGCTATTTGGAATGTGGCCACTTCAAATTGTGATGTGTATGAAGTACATACTGAATTTCAAAGACTTCATACCAAAAAATTAAAATATCTCATTAATAATTTTATAATGATTACATGTTATTTGATAATATTTTAGATATATGGGGATGAATTAAACATACTAATTTCATTTGTTTCTTTTTACCTTGTTTATTGAGTGAGTTTTGGCAATTCATTGTCTTTAAGTAATTGGTTCATTTCATCTCAGTTTTAGTTGAATTTATGAGCATAGAGTTGTTCATAGTATTCTCATTTTATACTTTTAGTGTCTGTGGCATTTACAGTGACACCTCATGCCTCCCGCTTAACACTGGCCATTTTGCTTTCTCTCTTTTTTCTTTCTCAGTTAGGCTAAAGGCTTATTGATTTCATTGACCTTTTCAAAGAGCAATTCATTTCCCTATTGTTTTCCTGTTTACAATTTCATTGATTTCTGCTCTTTATTCTTTCCTTCATTTTGCTTGCTTTGGTTTTAAATTGCTCTTATTTTTCTAATTTCATAAGGTGGAAACTTAGATTGTTGATTTGAAACATTTATCCTTTTCTACTACAAGTATTTTATGTTCTAAAATTCAAATCTGGCAGTTAGAAAATTTAAAATTACATATGTTGGCTTCCGTGTGCGGTTTGCATTATAGATTTGTAATTGTTGCTCCTTAATAAGTATAACACACTAGCCAAGTGGGCTTTTTTCCCACTACATTAATAAAAGTTTAACAGCCTATGGAATCATTGAACCAAAGAACCTTGAGCTCTCAGAAAGCAGTGAGCAAAAAGCCTTGGGTAGTTTGGGTTTTTCTAAATTCAATTATGTAAAAATTTGGGATATGTTTTGAGTTGAAAATTAAACTTTTAAAAAGTGTACTACGAAACTGAGTCTGAGAGCTTGTGATTCTTCAGAGTTCCCTGTCTACTGACTGAGTAATTGAGCTTTTTAAAAAGAAAACCAGAAAGCCATCTATATAAATATGAGTAATGGAGTTGAAAGGTGAGATTGTCTCTTCTAATTTCACTACCTTGACTCAGGGCCTGAAATTTGTACCATGGAAGCCCCCTTACTGCTCCTCTGGCCCCAAACCTGGAGCTTTGGTTTAATTACTCCGCCATGCAGTTCCCATCACTGTGTCTGCAGGACCAAACAGTGGGGACGACAGAGGGAGGAAAAAAGCAATGCAAAGTCACTTCAAGCTCTGAGACCGTAATTCCTCAGGTCAGAGAGGGCTCTCCCCTTCTCAGAGGTGTAGGCACCCGCCTGGTGGCCTCCACCTTCTCCATCACAGCTGCCTCTAGGGGACTGCTGGGCTAAGGAAGAAAGAAGAGCAAAAAACAAAAACAGAAGCAGGGTATTTTCTCCCTTTCTGTATGACCCAAGGAAGCCCGCTTTCTACTGTTCAGATGTGAAAGAGAAGACTCTTCTAGAGCTTTTTCTGCCTACCTCTGGGCATACTTCAGGGTATCAACTTGCCTTTAAATCTAAGCTGCGCCACGCTGGAGGAAGAAAACAACAACACCGCTGTTTGGTGGTTTGGGGATTCTGATCTCTTCCCCTGATCTACCTGCTAGCTCTTATTTTTCACCATGCTCTGCATACACACATTCGGTAGAATGTTTATAGTTGCCTTTAATGGAGATAGGGTGAAGTGTGTTTACTCCATCTTGCCTGGAACTGGAACCAGTATTCCATTTTCAGACAACTTTTTTAAGATAAAAATTCTAATCTCACTTAAATCCCTGAACCTCGAATATGTGGTGGGAGAGAGAAAGAGGAAACAGGTAATTTGGAAGACTGGGTTAACCAAAGAATCAGAAGTTTGCCTTATTCTCCTGAGGACCAATAGCTTTATGAAATTGTCAAGAGAATGATATAGTCATGCCATTTGAAAAACTCTTGAGTTTTGCACATTTATACGTTATGATATATCTAAGACAAAATCTATATTTAGAAAAGATACATCCTTGGCTAAGTACAATATACAATTGGGTCTTTTGTAGAGCAGAAGGATCTGTTGCCATCTGGATAGAATGCAAAAAGGGTATTTCTATCCTAACATTTAAGTTAACTCAGCAGTACTGAAGATTGAGAGTAGGGGTGAGTGGGTCCTGTGCTACCATTTTTATCTCTGCTCTCCCTCATTTGTATTTCTTATACCCAAGTTTTGTCCTGTCAGACCAAGACCCTTTTTGTGATAACCAATAAGGACTATGGGTTCTACTTCAATGAAAATTTTTGTTTGTAGATTTATATTTTAAAGAAGCACCATTTTCTAAGCAATAGCCTAGAGACTATAGGCCTATGACCTAAAAAAAAATACTAGTTATAATCCTGACTTTTGACCCAGATTCAAATAAGAATGTGTTTGGCGATAAATAACAGAAAGCCCAACCAACATTGGGTTAAACATCTACGAGTTTACCTATGTCACAACAAGAAGCCTGGGACTCAATATAATCTTCCACAGTATGAAAGAGGCATAAATGGTCAATTTATAAATGTATTCCCCTATTGTTGGACATCATTATTAAATTATTCCATTAAACTATTAAATTAAATTATTCCAATTAAATTATTTATTAAAATTATTAAATTATTCCATTAAATTATTCCATTAAAAACATGTGGAAAGGTGCTCAATATCATAGCAAAGGCATTTTCATATCTATATCCTTACTAGTGTTCTCATTTCCAAGGACAGATTCCAGGAAGTGAGGTTGCCGAGTCACAGAATGTAAGCAGTTTACATTTTAATGCTTGCTAGTTTCCAAAATGATTGTGTCAGTCCAAATTCTCACCAACAGTATGGTAGAATGTTCTTTTCCTTATATTCTGTCATTGGATATTATGACTATCTTGAGTTTTTAATAGTACATTAAGCAAATCATTTTTTTTTAATTATTTAGTTTTGCTTCTCAGGCTATTACTGATGTTGAGCATCCCTTTTATATGTCTATTGGTGATTTGCCCCTCTTCTGTGAATTGTGTATTTTTTATTGATTTTACTGTTTTTTTTTGTCTTTTTGACTTTGTTATCAAAATGAAGGATTGTAATTCTTTAACTTTCATATAAACTGCAAATGTATTTCTTCCAGTCTATTGTTTACCCTTTAAATTTGTTCTATGGTATCTGGAAAACTCATATTCATCTCCAGGACAGCCAAATATCACTTTCTCTGTCAAGTTTCCCCTGAATTCCCTGGCAGTTAGTCATTCTTTCCACACTATACCCATAATATTTTGTGCATATCCCTGTGTGCAGAATTATAACTACAAACCTTTTCCTCCTGTTCAAAAAACTATACCAAAATGAAATATTTTGAACATTATATATAATGTTCAAAAATATTTGAACATTATATATAATGTTCAAATATATATATTTTTTGAACATTATAATAGATATATTATAATAGATATACTATATAATAGATATATTTTTGAATCTGCTTTCAATTTTCTAAAAGTAAATCATTCACAAACTTCAGAATTTTCTTTTCACTAATCATTAGTACAATCATATCATCTTTCATTTTAGAAAATCTTAGTCCCACTTCTCAAGTGTCTCTCCATGAAAACTCTTATTTTCTTCTTTCTATACCTTTTGTTCATGAGTGCTGACTTCAAAATCTCCAGAGGATGCCACTCTTGTTGTCACCCTCTCTTCTAGTTATCTATTGCTGGTGACAAACTGCTGCAAATTTAGTGGTCTAAAATACTTACTTACTTTGCTCACAATTGCCAACTTGAGCAGGGCTCAGTGGGGAAGATTTTTCTTTGCTCCACACAGTTCAGCTGGGAAGCTTAACCAAGCCTGGAGAATCTACTTCCAAGATGGCTCAGATGGCTCACTCACATAACTCGCAGGTTGGTTGGCTGTTACCCAAGATCTCAGCCAGGGCTGATGCTGGGAGCCTCGGTTCTTCTCCACATGGGCCTCTCCACAGTGCTACTTGACTTCCTCACCAGTTGGCTGGGTTCCAAGAGTGACTATTGGAATTACAGAAAGTAAAAGCAGCCAGTCTTTTGACACTGGGTCTGGAAACTGGTACAGCATTATTTATGCTGTAATATTTGGGGCAAAGCAATCTGAGAGTCTATCCAGTTTTAAAAGAACAGACACAGACCCCACATCTCAGTGGGAGGAGTGCCTAAGAATTTATGGTCCACTTTAATCTATCATAATCTTCCCATGTACTGTGTCCTTCTAATTTTGTCAAAAAACGTTTCAGTATTTGATATAACCAAGCCATGCACTATTCCCTACAGAAATACGAAAGATGCCTCTCTCTTTCTTGCCAACTATTTGTCACTTGGTGTCCCAGCCCAAAGCAATATGGTGATGACTTGTGCTCCCTACAGGCCTATCAGCTTCTGCCAAGGAGTCAAGTCCAACCTAACTACTGAGCCAAGACAAGGGATAAGATAATGTCCTCTCCCAATTTTTTACTCTACAGTCTCTGTACCTACAAAATGTTCCACTTACAGAATTTCTTCCCCTCTAACAGACCAACTCCCATCAGCACTTCATTAAGTATAATCACACTCTGAACTGGTGCTTAATCTGAACTACTGACAAATTATTTGTGATATTTGCAATACTAATGTGCCTGAACTTCATGTCTGAGAAGCCTATTGTCATAGACTCCCTCTTTAACCAACTTTTCTTATACAAATAATATTCTATCAGATTCTCCATGGCACTCTTCAATCTAAAGAATTTGAATTTTATTTCACTCTATACCTCCATAGTACTCACTGGAGTTGAATATCTCAGAAAAGAAATATCCTATAGACTAGAAAAGTGCCAAGTGAGGAAAGGAAAATCACTAGGAAGTTTCACTGTTTAATAATTGTAAGAATACCTTTTTTGTTGTTTTTTAATGGTAGAAGTTCTCCATTTTCAAACGTATAAAAGAAAAATTAAACTGCCTACTAGCTCCTATTCCCCTAGGAATAGCCTATCTTATTTCAGTGATTTTCTTCAAAATAATCAGTGAAAAATATGGCAGGTCCTTTATATGTGTAGAACACTAAGACACAGATCCCTTTGAGCCACAGAAAAAAGGAATTCTTGTGTACTGTTGATGGGAATGCACAGTGGTGCAGCCACTCTGGATGGAAATATAGAGTTTCTCAAAAAGTCGAAAATAGAACTACCCTGTGATTCAGTAATCATACAACTGAGTACCCCAAAAATACAAAAACACTAATTCAAAAGGATATATGCACCCCTCTGCTTATTGCAACATTATTTACAACAGCCAAATTATGGGAGTGCCTGGGTGATTTTTTACCTCAGCTCAGGTCTTGATCTTGGGGTCAAGAGTTCAAGTCCCACACTGAACTCCACACTGGGTGTGGAGCCCACTTTAAAAAATTAGTAAGTTAAAAAAATAGCCAAATTATGGAAAGAGCCCAAATGTCCATCAACTGATGAATGAATAAAGACAATATGGTATACATAGACAATGAAATATTATTCAACCATTAAAGGAATGAAATCCACAGGGCACCTGGGGGGCTCAGTGGGTTAAGCCTCTGCCTTTGGCTCAGGTCGTTATCTCAGGGTCCTGGGATTGAGCCCCACATCTGGCTCTCTGCTCAGTGGGGAGCCTGCTTTCCCCTCTCTCTCTCTCTCTGCCTGCTGCTCTGTCTACTTGTGATATCTCTCTCTCTCTCTCTCTCTCTGTCAAATAAATAAATAAATAACAAAATCTTTTAAAAAAATAAATAAAGGAATGAAATCTTGCCGTTTGCAACAACATTGTTGGAGCCAGAGAGCACAATACTAAGCAAAATAAGCCAATCAGAGAAAGACAATATGATTTCACTCATATGTGGAATTTAAGAAACAAAACAATTGAACAAAGCGGGGGGGAAGACAAACCAAAACCAGACTCTCAGCTATAGAGAATAAAAAGATGCTTACCACAGCAAAGGTTGGTGGGGGTATGGGTGAAATAGGTGATGGGGATTGGGAATACACTTATCTTGATGGGCACTGTATAATATATGGAATTGCTGAATCACTCTATTTATACCAGAAACTAATATAACACTGTATGTTAACTACACTAGAATTAAATTTATTAAAAAATTTTAATATTGGAATTTGGAAGGTACAAATTAATCTTACCTCTCTCCCCTCAAGATTTCAAATCAACTGAAAAATCGACATCAAGTTCAGATATGGGTCAAAATAGCACCTCTCATTACCATAAAACTGGACCAAAGAATGGGCTGACTTGACTTCCTATTTTTTCTTCTTAAAATCTAGTCATTGGGACCTGCCTGTGAAGAGAGTTGAGTCTGAGACACAGACATATATTCAGCTGCCCTAGAAGGTAAGATTGCAGCCTGCCTCTGCCAGGCAAGGATTTCCAGCCAGGTCAGCGGTAAAGAACATGTGGCCCATGAGTAGACAGTGTCTGCAGGTAGAGACCATGAGGTTGGCATCCCCATGGCTGCCACTTCTTTCCCTAGTCTCACCAATCAGGTACACAAGGTCCCAACCCCCTAATTCCTGTAGAGAAAGAGGAGAGATGGGTGAAAACATCTAAGAGAGTAGCATTTCTGAGAGGGTAGAATTTTCTGACTTGTGAGTCTATAGGAAAATAGGCAAAGAGTGGAAATGGATATCCTATATGAAGTAAACATTCAGGGTAAAATACTGCTATGATGCAGATAATATACTATAGGTTAGTTCTCTTCCAATACTGTCCTAAAGGGTTCCATCATATTCTCAACATACATGTTAAAATTTTCTCTAGTGTATAAATATATACAATTAAGTCATACAGATTTAGTTTATTCTTCATTCTTTTTTTTTTAAGATTTTATTTATTTATTTGCCAGAGAGAGAGAGAGAGAGAGAGAGAGCACGAGCGAGCACAGGCAGGCTGAGTTGCAGCAGAGGCAGAGGGAGAAGCAGGCTCCTCGCCGAGCAAGGAGCCCGATGTGGGACTTGATCCCAAGCGCTGGGATCATGACCTGAGCTGAAAGCAGCTGCTTAACCAACTGAGCCACCCAGGCGTCCCTTTATTCTTCATTCTTAAAGGACTTTATTAGGAAAGTAAAAAAACAACTCAGAGAATGGGAGAAAATGTTGCCAAATCATATACCTGATAAGGGTATAATATCCAGAATATATAAAGAACTCCTAAATTCAACAACAAAAAACAAACAACCTGATTAAAAAGTGGGGAAAATACTTGAATAGACATTTCTCCAAAGAAGATACACAATTGTCTAAACACATGAAAAAGGGGTTAATATCATTAGTCATTAGGGAAATATAAAACGAAACCACCACGAGATACCACTTCACACACAGTAGAATAACTATAATGAAAAACACAGAAAATAGCAAGTTTGGACAAGGATGTAGAGAAATTGGAACACATGTATGTTGCTGGTAGGAATCTGCTCCCAAATCTAGTAATATGTACAGCTGATGTGAAAATTTTTTGGTGTTTCTTCAAAAAGTAAAATGTACCCCAAATAACTGAAAATAGGTATTCCAATACTTTATGCCAATGTTCATTTTAGAATTATCTATAACAGTTGAAAAGTGGAAACAACCCAAGTGTCCATCAAAGTATAAATGGATAAATAAAATGTGGTATATCCATACAATAAAGTATTACTCATAAAAAGGAATAAAGTTCTGATGCATGCTACAACATGGATGAATCTTGAAAACATTACATGCTAAGTGAAATAAAGCCTACCAGAAAGAACATATATATGAGTGAGTCCATTTATAAGAAGCACCTAAAATGGACAAATTTGTAGAGGCAGAAAGTAGATGTGAGAAAGTAGATTTGAGAAGGCAGGAATAGGAGTCATTACTTAATAGGTGAGGAGTTTATATTTGAGGTGAAGAAAAAGTTTGGGAAATAGTGGTGATGGTTGCACAACACTGTGAGTGTAATTAATGCCATAGAAATGTATACTTAAAAATAGTTGAAAGTGCAAATTTCATGCTATATATATTTTACCACAATAAAAAAATGTTAAGTACTATATTCTTAGTAAATACTCAAGTTTATAGTAGAAAAATCACACTATTCCTTATGTATAGCAAGTTTTAATAAGACTTTTAGCTTTACTACTAATGTATTTTGACTATTCCTCATACATTCATTTCTAACTAAGTAAATGGAAATAGGACAAAAAGAATTATTCCCTGGGTTAGAAATTTAGTCAGAATCAGAGAACCAATAGATTTACAAGTCAAATCAGAGGTGAAATTTAGTATTCTATACTCAAAAGGGTCATTCTTCACTGAATGCAATTATGGTATATGTACAAATGCAGGAGCCAGTGGCTGGAAGTTTGTTTGGTTTGTATAATTCCTTTGGACAGTTGCGAGGTAGTTATTTTTAGCCAGATGCTGAGGAGAATATTCTCAGCATCATCCTTAACATAATTCCAATTCCTCTTTCCTCCTAGAACCACTTAGAAATGTAATGGTGAGACCAGCCATAGGCAAATCTTTACCTGATTTAAATCTCTCTCCCTGTTCCCATATTTCTTCTTTCTTGTTAGAAATAATTTGAGTATGGTTTAAGAATCTAGATGACTTTTGGGAGTTAATGTTTTTTCCACATGATTATGTTTTCACCACTGAAAAACAGGGAAATTTTTTTTTTCTGGACATTCCACTGGAATGTTATACTGCCGAAAGGAAAATAGCATCTTCAGGGTATAGACATTACCAACATTAAAAAAACTGATAAAAGTTCTGTTTTTCCAGAAATTTCCCTTTTAGTCTAAGTTACTAGTGTTTGAGATATCCAAATTCCTCTGATATATTAATTACTAGCAGAATATTTATGCCACTTTTTCTTTTAAAAGCAGCAGGTATATACATGTATCGTCGCAAATTTTCTTTTTTTAGGTGTTTGAGGGTAACTATTTTTATCATAATTTTTCATATGAAAAACCTGAGACCAGAGAGGCTAACTGCTATGCCCAAATTAAAGTAGACCCAGCGCTGAACCCTACACCCTCTCAACACCACTTACACAGCATTCTTCTTTATAATTAGAACAAGTTGCAGGGCCCTGTGCATAGGAAAAGGACTGGAATGAATATTAAAAATTAAATATTATTGGCTTATTGAACTACTAATGTTCTTATCATTCAAGAAGCTCATATTAAAACTAACTTGGATGCAACAATTTTGTACTACAGGTTTGTGCCTACACTGACAGCATAATAGCTAATAAATTGGTTAAATTCATGGTAAATTCTATACATCAGCAATATGGAATTTACCTTTTTATTATATTATTTTTAAAATTGTTTTAGACTTTATTTATTGATTGATTGATTCATTTATTTATTTATTTGACAGAGTGAAGGAGCACAAGCAGGGGGACAGCCGCAGGAGAGGGAAAAGCAGGCTCCTCGCTGAGCAGGGAATCTGACTTTGGGGTTGCTTCCCAACATCTTCTGGGATCATGACCTGAACCAAAGGCAGCCACTTAACTGACTGAGCTACTCAAGCGCCCCACCCTTTTATTTTTTTAAGAAGTTTTTTTAACAGCAAATCTGGAACAGACTTCAGATTCCTTGACTTCTATTTTTTAATCAATAACATTGGAAGATGATGCTACTACTTAAAATTTCTTTGGGGGATGGGTGGTTAAGTTGATAGTGATAGATGGGGTTGAGGAAGGTATGGGAAATGGACATAAAGAGGTCACGACTAGAGGTCTGCATGAAGCCAAAAGGCCTTTTTACTGAGACCTCACGTACTTAGATCCACTCACTCACAGAGAGGGAGAATGGCCCCATGATCCCATGGCACACTATGGTGAGATCCACAATAGATATGAAGCTTTGGTCTATCATCTCTCTTCATTTTACAGTTAAAAAGCCTGAAGTCTGGAAGGCTAGTCCATAACCAGGAGACTAGCATGAAAGGACAACAGGACTTCGGAATCTAGAACCACAAGCACCTGCTGAGTATGGATCCCGTTAAATGGGAAGCTCTCTCCACCACCCCTGACCCCACTGAGCTCCTAATTGATTTAAGTATGAAAATTTAAGCATAGCTGCTGTGGAGCTGAACTATTTTGCCTAAGACAGCATTACCCCTGAGTTGTGCGGTCTTGGACAGGAATAGGGGTGGAAGAAAGGAGGGAGCCTAAAAGACCCAGACTTCCGTGAGCTTCCCTACCACTCAGATTTCAGTAGTAGACTTGCAAATGCTCACTGGGCATGAAGTGTTAGTGGAAGTGTTAGGGGGAGGGATGTGGTTTCAAGTCCAAGTTAACTTCAAGCATAAACAGTTGGCAGGTATATAAGAGGGAACTGGGGACACAAGAGACCATGAGAAAGTAAACCTCTGGGGACAAGCAGGAATTTTGAGGAAGCATTGGGTTTCCACAATTCATGGAATTCAGTTTATTTGTATAGCAGCCACAGCCAGACTTTGAATTTTCAGCTGAATTACACTAGTTAGGGGCATAATCAGAGCTAAAACATAGATCTTTTGATTCCTGGTTCAATGTTCTTCCACATCATAATGTGTTCTTTTCTTATATACAAAGAACTTCCTGGTGGCCAGGGATTTCTACTTTGAAAAACAACACAGAGCCCAGAGCCTAGAGCCCAGAACTGCCTAAACAGGAGAATAAATTCTGGATTCTAACGGCTCCGTCCTTCAGTACTAATTCTTTCTTCCACTTTCCAGTCTGATGTACCCAATTAATTTTACTACTCTCCAATCAGGAAACCACTGTCTGTATATATCAGATGCAGTTTAGATCTGCTCCTAAATCTAGGAAGCAAGTATAAAATCCAGGCTAGATGTTCAAAGAAGCCAGTACTATTAAAGCACTAAAAACACGAGTCATTGCTGGCTGTCTGATCAAACCTCTTTGATCTTAGTGAAGGCATTCATTTACCTAAAAGAGTTCTTACTCACAGGGCTGGCTGCATCCCTGGGCTCCATTTTTAGAAAGGGACGCCACTTGGGGTTTGAAGTGACTTCGTCTGTCGCTATTTTGAAATTTTTAATAATTTGATTTCTAAATTTGTGTTTTGTAAGTAAAGTCCAAAGGGAAAACAGAGGAAGTGCTGGGGGATTGGTGCCTTATCTCACATGGGGTCCTGCCTCCCAGAGAGTCTCTGCTATCCTTTCTACTCCCCTCTCTTGTTCAATGACCTCTGCCATCTGCCCTGTGGGGGTCAGGGCACAGCTGGGGAAAGGCTGGGATCAGGCCCACACCCTGTGCACTCAGCCATGGCCAGGGCCCAGAGCCTGTGAGGGTGTGTCCTCCGCCAGCGTGTATCCCATATCTGAAGGAGCTAACAGTAAATAGCAGATAAAAGACAATGTGACAGGTCAAGAAAAAGTTTTTTCTTGCTTTTTGAACAAAAAGCCCACCTTTTTATTTTGCACTAAGCCCCACAAATTATGTATCTGGCCCTGAATTAGTATCTTACCTGGCAATCTCAAGCTAATGTTATTTTTAGATTCTGAACTAAATAGCCACACAAATATGGAGTAATAACTCTGATTTTACTAAAATTATTATTTGGTTTCAAGAACTCTTAATATTAAATACAAAATCAGATCTTTTCAAAAGTTCAACAGAAGGAAAATAAGCTTCTATGTTATTCTTGCCAGCAGGTATGATTAACAACAGGAACTTTGGATCTGTTGTAGTGACTTGACAGTATAATGGATGAAATGGAAAAATGATGGAATTTTTTTTTTCACTGAGACAGCCAGGAAAAAAATCAGTTATTTCTCCACAATAAAAATAGTATCACTCCATATTTTCTATAACATTAGGGAAAGTTTTTAAAAAATCTTGTCACCTCTCTCCAATCCTAGTATTTGCTCATAAATAACTATAGCACTTTTCCATTATCTATATGGCACTATATTTAATGGCAATAGGACAGTGATGTCAGAAGAATCAAGAGGAAGTATAAGAAATGGATTTTTATTTATTTATTTATTTATTTATTTTTGGCATCTGCTTCACATTTTAATATCTTACCTTGAGCTTGCCCAAAAGAAGTTCATGATCATGAAGAAGCTTTTTGGTCTCATCTTGACTGCTACCAATTTCTAGAAGATTGGGCTGTGATTCAGCCAACTGAAGTTGCACCCACTTGCCACACTATAAATAAAAATGAAACAAAATGCACTTTTAGTTCCTCTTGTTTCTTCCCCTTTATCCCTCTCCTTTTTTTCCTTCCCTCTTTCCTTTCTTTTTTACAGTTTCAGTTATACTGTGAACACTTTATTCCTTCCATAGAGATAGGCCTTACTGACATTGAAATCTAACAGGTTTGATATAAATCCATGCCCTGTCTTTTCCTTCATTCTTAGGGTAAATTCTTTTCTCTTGGCATACTGTATTTAAATTAAAAATTCTCAAATGAAGAACAGATACAGTAGATTAGGTATCAGTGACTATTACGAAGTTATAGAACATGTTACACAATTGTACATTTTCTCTCACAAAACTTAATTCCATAAAAATAGTGAGATTGCACCTGGGCAAATAGGATGCAAGCTTCACCAAGGGGAAAAGGTTTTATAAATGGTATTTAGGCTGATCAGTGTCTTTACATTGACCTCGCTGGTTCAACTGGGAAGAAAAAGCAGCAGAGGAAGGAACAGATTTTTATCCTACATTAAAGTAAAAACATAACATTTTCCAATTTTTGTTGTTCAGTAATCAATAATATATGTATGATAATGTCAATAAATTTAGATGCATGTGAAACAGATGTATGAATGCGGCCAATTTGTTTCCAACATGTAGGACATTTTCGCTGCTCCAATATATAATTCACCGTTGCACTTCCTGAGGAATTGCTTTTCTAAGAAGCAGCAACTGATTAAGCAAGAGGAACCGTTAAAAGGCACTGCACACGGATAAGCAAACTGCTGAAAAGAAATGAAAAAAATGTGTAGCTGGTCCATATCATGAGTACCCTAAGACCATTTGGAAACAAACCCATACAGATTAGACACCGACACTTCTATTTCTTTAAGGTGGACTTTCTACTCTGAATAGCTTGAGATTTATTTTATTTGGGACAGCATTTAGTTAAAGCAGTGAAGGGTGGCCAGAGGGAACATTCTTAGAAACACGGTCAAGTTAAAATAAGTATTTCCAGCATAATTTTGGGATTTTTTTCCCCCTGTATAGTCAAATGAACTCTGATTCTCCTATAATTTATCCCATACACATTATCCCTCTTCCTGCTCTAAGAAATGTTTCCTATTTGAAGGAAAGAAAAGTTGACTTCTTTAAAACAATGAGTTTGCCTCTTTTCCCTCACTGGCTGAAATTTGTAGTTACTCAAATCATCATAAAATCACATGTAAATCATCAATTTTTGCTACCTCTGCTTCAGGCTTCTTTCCATGTCCACCCACTGCCTTTGAAAGGACATGAGGGCCAGGGAATCATCAGAGGTGCTGTTCACACGGGGCTGGTTCTCAAGAGCACTGGGAATCACACCTGTAGGAGCACTTTACGTTCAGTGATCTAGAGGGAATCGTTTTGCTCAGTATCAACTGCTGTTTTCCTGTTACAAATTTTCATATTAACGTAAAATTCACAGCAATTAAGTTAAATTAAACAGGCCTCAGTCACGGCTTCTAACAAAGGCCAGAGAAATCAGGTTGATGAGGTCCTGAAAGTAACTGGATGGTGAGCACTGGCTTGTTTGCCCTGTTCCCTTCATTAAATACTGAATTCCTGAAGTAGTGACTTGTCTAAATCCAAGCACAATGCTTCAGGGGTTTTTGCAAGACATTCCATAGGAAATAAAATCATGGATGTCTTCTTCAACCTAAAGGTACGTGGCCATCATTGCAAACCAGCAAATTACTTGACATAAAATATGCAATAGCCCTAAGCCTCAAGTGTTTCAACTTCCTGCTGATAAGGACAAATTTGACGCCTGCCCTTTGCACCTTCCCTGGCAGGGTCTTTATTCTCCCAAAATCTGATAAGGATACACTAGTGCCTTTACCATGGCAAAAGCAGTGCTGCCGAGGGCACATGTCTGAGCCTCCCATTAGGTGTTCCCTGCCCTCCATCGTGTTTGAAATAGCACCAGCCCGTTTCTACGGGGAACGTCCTCTTCCCTCCTCCATCACAGCCACTCTCAAAAATCACTAACATTTTACAGGTCCACCTGACTCTCCAGCCTGGTAATCATGAACTTGCAGTCATGAGTAGCTTGGCTTTAAAGATAAAATTGAAAGTACATGGTAGAGTTTTTTGTTTTTGTTTTCATTAAGCTGCTACAGATGTTTTCTGGCTAACTGAAAGAGAAACCATAGTGAATTGCTGAAACTTACAAGTAAGACGTACTTGCTGTGCTATTTTCTATATGCTGAGTCCTGCCGACTATGTGGAATGTTCTTTAGGATTATTAACACCCTGCAAAAAGCCAGCTGCCACAGAGAAAAAAGAAAGTTGTCTTACCTTTACGACAGCTATCACGATTTTGGAGTCCCCAGCCTGAACAGCTACTGAACTGACTGTTGTCGTCGAAAACTCCACATCAGGACTTCCTTGGCTGGACATGGCACGTTAGAACCAGAATTTATACTCTGGACAGCCTCTGGACAGATGTGTGTCTGCTGGTCATTTCAGAAGGCAGTCACTGGGGTTACTTGGATTCATTCAGGGGAAGAGCTCAGCTCATACTGATTACTCTGCCAAAAGGAAAGAACAGGAGGTTAAAAATAGACAACCCCATTGAGTTTATCACGAGAGGGGGAGAGAGAGAAGAGAAGGAAAAAGAATCGCCACACCCCTGGTATGGTAACACTAAGTGCCTGATATTTTTGCCATTATCTTAAATGGGGAGGGCAGCTTCTAGCTCTCTGCCTATCAGTTGATGTTTAACAGCAAATGGGAAAAAAATTACATCCTGACAACCCAAATTCATTTTGCCATTGAATCTATATGGTTAGGGTGGACTTTGAAACCAGCCAGTCACGGACCTGGATATCAATCCTTTCAAGATTTTTAAGTCTCCCTTATGCAAAGAAAACCCCCCAAAATGTACTTTAAAAATAAGTTCTAGTGTGTATTTTGGGATTAAGCCACAGAAGTGCTTATAATTTTAGATTAATTTGCTTCTCTAAAACTTACTGCCTTTTGTCAAATGAAGTTTATGAGGCATGGTCACATTTTCTCAGGGCTTCAGATTTCTTAGGGACATTTTAAAAATATTTCAATAAGCAATTATCAATAGAGATCTACCATTTCAGGATTTCTTTGTGACTACTTTACTCCATTCACCAGCATTTTCAAATTCAATTATCACAACTAATAGGAAGTAATATACCTTGCTATTACCTTTAAATAGTAGCAAGAAAAACAATTTCTTTTGTTTAATTAAGGGTTAATTCTGTATATTTTACTACAATTTTTTTTTAAAAAGATAATAATGTATGTACTTCAGGTGTGGTTTTTATTCTTCTCTACCCCCCCTATGCAGGAAAATTATAGACAGCTTCAAATCAGAGTCCAAGATTGGCAGATTAATCCTCTTGCTAGAAACCCAGCGTGTGTCACAAGTTGTCTGTGGTATTAAACAGCAGCTGTTGGATTCCCTGTCAAAGAACAGCTGAAAATAACACTGTCGTTTAGGTCAGAGGTCAGATGCAAATACATCAGAGATACTGACTCCAAAGTTGCTAGAGCTGTTAGAAACCTCTGGGACAAAGCCAGAATGGAGGATAAAGTAATAAACAGAGTTAAACTAGTCCACTCACCGTTTAAACCCTTAGGTCATTTCAAAAGCATGTTCGGGTTTAAGCCTCATGTTCAGAAGACTGAGTCAGCACCACTGCTTTGTTTTGCTAAGGTTCATGATAATATTCTTGAGTCAAGGAGGGAAAAGTGCTTTCACATATACTTTGGTGTTCAGCGATTATTTTTGTTTCCCACAATATGTCATGGCTGCTCTGTAGTTAGATAGCTCCGACCCAGGTCCCTGGTCTCAGCACCTGCCTGCTGGCTAGCAAGATGGAAACCATGCCTGGATCCCAGAAACTGGGATCCACAAACTATCTGACACTGTGAAAGGAGAGGTTGGAACAAGCTCTGGAGAGTAGCCACCAAGAGATACCAGGATGTAGAAAATATCATAAATACTTTCATTTCATGGCAGAAATGGAGAACCAACCTGACCTCTTTGTTAAGTTTGCCTCTGTGTCGAAGGCAAGCTCCTTCTGCTTGAGCAAGTAGTTAGTCCAAACAAAACAAACCAAACAGAAAAACCAGTTTTCCGCTAATTGCCCTCAAGAACAACCAAGAGTTGACAACTGTGTCACATAATAGCCACACCTTAAACTAAAATGTCCAAAGGAGTATTGCTTAAATCTTTGTGTACCTTGCCACCTGGAACAGCAAACAGTGACTTGCACCCAAAATACACAGTGCACTTTTACTCCAAGTCAATCTTACTGTTAGAAACTCAATGTGTGTCCAAAAAAGAAAAAAAAAAAAGAAAAAAGAAACTCAGTGTGTGTCTTAGTTGTATATAAACCTTCAAGAGGCAAAGGGACCTTCGGTCAGCAGGCTGCAAAGACAAGGGCTGGGAAAAAAGGGGTTATGTTCATAAAGCCCCACTTAGGATGGATGATGGGTGTGGAGGGTAGGCTGGAATGTGTGGCACTACAGGTCCACACCAAGGAAAAAGGAAAAGGGAGATGCCGAGCACAGAAAATATGGCTGAAAGTCTGATGAGTTCTAAGGTTTAAGGACAAAGGGAATTATAAATATTTAAGACTTTGTTAAAAGATTAATCCAGCTCTTTAGCAGCAAAGGTGGTGCTTTTTTCCGTGCAGATGACCTTTCTCTGTTAATTAGATGGAGCAGGGCTCGGTGTTGCGTAAAGAAATTGTTTTCTACATTGGGAGACGTAGAGGATAATGCAAACTGCATAAGTGAATTTAAGTGATTTCGGACTAATGTTTTTTAATTCAAATTCTTGGCTTTAAAACCTTTAAAAGGCTTGACTCACTATTGTTTCCCCTTCCCTTGCTGTCTTTTCAACTTTTTAGTCCTTTCCTCTGCAGAAGCTTTGTTGTTCAGATCTCTCTATCCACATGTAGCTCATTTTGAACTTTTGCCGTATTTCTTCATCTAGCATATATTTAATCATAACTTGCACTATTAACTCTGGGAAACAATTTGGAAAATAGTTAGTGTAAAATATATTGTACTAAGAAAACTGGTACACTACAATTAGATGGACTTTTTTTTTTTTTTAAGATTTTATTTATTTATTCAACAGAGAGAGATCGCAACTAGACAGAGAAGCAGGCAGAGAGAGAGGAGGAAGCAGACGCCCCCCTGAGCAGAGAGCCCGATGCGGGGCTCAATCCCAGGACCCTGAGATCATGACCTGAGCTAAAGGCAGAGGCTTAATCCACTGAGCCACCCAGGCGCCCCAGATGGACTTTTTTTTAAAAAAAGCTTTTTGAGATACAGTTTGTTTATACTCCACCTCCCCTATCATCACCAAAAAAACAAAAACAAACAAACAAAAAAATCCAACCAATCAAATAAACAAAATAAGCCAAAACGAAACAAAACAAAAATCCTTACAGGCAGTCTCATATCCTTTGAAGTTTATGGAGGATCTTACAAAGGTTATTATGCCTTCTCTGTTTATCCTTCTGGGAAATGCCTGTTTTTATACTAGCTGAATTTTAGTGAAGTATCTTTCATGAGAATATATCAAAAACTATAACTGGATTCTATAGAGTTACAAATACCATTTCTTTTCCCCAATTTCTTTTATTATGGTAAAATACACATAACATGAAATTTACCATTTTAACTATTTTTAAGTGTACAGTTCAGGGATATTAAACACATTCATTATGTTGTACAAGCATTACACCCACTTATCTCCATAACTCTATAACTTTTAACCTTGTAAAACTGAAAATCTATACCCATTAAACAATAGTTCTCCATTCCCTCCTCCCCCAAACCCCTGGCAATCACCATTCTGCTTTCTGTCTCTATGATTTTGACTAAGAATTCTAAGTACTTCATATAAATGGGATCATACAGTATTTACGTCTTTGTGACTGGCTCACTGCACTTAGCATAATGTCTTAGAGGTTCATCCATGTTGCAGCCTCTTTCCTTTTTAAGGTTGACTAATATTCCAGTGTGTGTGTGTGTGTGTGTGTGTGTGTACATCACATTTTTGCATATCCACTCATCCATCTATGGACACTTGTACTCCTTCCATATTTTAGCTATTGTGAACAATGCTGCTATAAACACGGTATACAAATTATCTGAGATCCTGCCTTCAATTCTTCTGTGTATATACCTAGAAATGGAATAAGTGTATCATATGGTAATTCAATTCTTAATTTCTTGAGGGAATATCAGACTGTTTTTCACAGTGGCAAATAGCACATTTTAATAAAATATAATTAGCTGGTAGTTTGGAAACTTTATCATGTGATTTTTTTAAAAGATTTTATTTACTTATTTGAGAGAAAACATGAGCAGGGGGAGGAATGGAGGGAGAGGGACAAGCAGACTGCTCGCTGAGTGTGGATCCTAAGGCAGGCAGGGCTTGATCCCAAGATATCAAGGTCAAGAGCTGAACCAAAATCAAGTCTGATGCTTAACCTACAAAGCCACCCAGGCAACCATCATGTGCTTATATTTTAGCTTGGTCTATGGCTCTGATGTTAAAACAACACATTTTCTTTACTAGAGTATATGTGGGGTCTGCTCAATTCTTCATAGAGAATCCCAGGTGTTTGTCTTAATCAATATTATAATTAGTTAAATTAAACTTTATATAAAGACAAATTAGATAGACATGACATAAATAAAGCAGAATGAGTCTATTTATCCAGGCCAAAAATTCAAGGCAAAACTTTCTCTGCTATCATTATTATTAGCAATAAAAAATAACAGCTACCATTTAGTGATAGCTGTTACATGCCAAGAACTGGGACAAGTGTTTTATACTCTATTCCATTTAATCCACATATGGCTGGAAGACTTATTTTCCTGACTTTATAAATCACACACACACACACACACACACACACACACACACACACACACAGGGATTTACTGATATCTACCACCCCCTGTCTAAACTTTTCTGCCTGGGTTTCAAAGCTATCTATGGCCTGGCCCCTCCCACCTGCTCAATGACATTTACCATTTTTACCAGTCCCCCAGGATCATCCTTGGTCTCTTCCTTTAGTTGTTCTTTGCAGGGGTGTCATCCTCTTCCTCCCTTCATCTATCAGAATTCCTCCAATCATTTAAGACCAAGATGAATTACCAATTCCTTTTGAAAGTTGAAATACCTGCCTATAGTGCTTTTTTCTAAAATTTGACTGTTGTCACAATTTCATAATTATATGTTTATATTGCAAACTTGCTTCGTTTTCTAACAATTTCATTTCCACTAGTATTATTTCCCAACTATGTTTGAAGCTTCATATGGAAAGAAGCCATGTCTTAACATTTTGGGGGATCTTTTCAGACCACCTCGTAGGGTCACTGTAGAGACTAAAAGAGTTGCTTACATAAAATGCTTGGAAGACGACCTGGTATTTAGCAAGGGCCATAGACAGAACACAACACTGCGCACAAAACTGATGCTTATAAATATTGGCTAACTGATTAAATCACATTACATATAGAAAAAAATGACACTTTTATTACAATTCATTCAGTCAATATTTATTCATGCAAATAGTAGTTATTGAACATTTGCTATATATACCAGGCACTTATAAATTAGAAATATAGCAGTGAATGAAACAGAGGTCTCTACCCTTGAAAAGGTAACAATCCAGTAAGAAACATGATGTCTAAGATGACGACAATATCCTAAATCTAGTAAATGCCAAAAATTTTGAAATGGATTATTAAAATTAAGATGAATTGAAACACATGCTCAGCAACCCAAATGGATTAAATGTATTAGAAAGACATAAGATATGCATTACCAGGGAGGAAACTATTTTACTATAATCAGATGGTAAAAGCATTTCAGTGAGTCATCATTTCTAGAATACCATCTTTACCATCCCCTTTAGCCAAAATTTTCCCAAGTCATTCTGTGTATTATTTAACATTCCTCCTCATACTTCTAGTTTATTTTAGATTACAAGCACTCTCAATTGCCATCCATAAGTAAATGGGAATTGCTCTTTCCCCTTAAAACAGCCTCCGTTCTAGTCATCAGTTCATTCTTCTATGCATGTATCACTTGTTCATTCATCGAGTATGATTAAATACCCACTAAGTGTCAGACACTATTCTAGATGCTAGGCACATGGTAATACACAAAGGCCATTCACTGATGGAGTTTTCGTTCTGGTGGAGGGGACAAAACCAAGCAGGAAACAAAACGTACACATATAATTATGTCAGAATATAGTAAGTGTTATGAAAAAAAATAAGGCAAGGTAAGAAGAGAACAGGGGAAGAGGAATACTATTTTACAGCGGCAATTATTTTGCAGGCAACACATTGTATACCTTAAGCTTATACAATGTCTTATGTCAATTATACCTCAGTAAGGCTGAAAATAATAAATAATTGAAATACTAATATTTCTAAGTGTAAAGTTTGTGTTACCTCAAAGTATCTTCAAATATCTCCACAAGAATTTAAGTATTTGAAAAACAACTTTTAAAAAAACCTAGCCTCCTCCCTCTTAGGCTCTTGCTCCAGTTAATATTACAACAGAGCTTAGTACATGATATACCATGAGCAGAAAGGGGAAGTAATGGATTAGCAATTTCACAGATTAAACCACAGAGTGTAGTAGCTTAAAGAAGGTTGGAAATCACTATATTAAAATATAAATTGAAGAAGTGGAAAGGTGAAGGTTAGAGGATTCAGATATTCAAGGAGTCAGTCAATGTTTAAACATGGTCCTCTATGCCTCTACATTTTATCCCAATGTAGCAGGGTTCCTTCCCTGTCTACATTTCCTATGTCTTTTAACATAATCGGGTGTCCTAAGAGTCACCCTTCAGAACAGTGGATGGTTATATGAGAAGATAAGAGTTTTAGTCAACTTGATTTTGGAAAATTAGATTTCTTTTGTTTTTCCTAACTGTTGCTAAACTCTAGCTCAGGCTGAGAATTTCCAGCCCAGAGTAATCCCCAGGGAAGCCTAAAGAGCAGAAGTCCTTCCAGCTGCTTGGGAAGCCAGCAGTGACACTGAGGGTGAGCTGTCACTTCTCTAAGCAGTAAGAATTTTTGCCAAGGAAGGAAAAATAATATAATGTAAAACCCAAGGACATGAAAATCAAATACCCTATACAGGATGGTATTATCCATGGATTCTAAGCAGGAAGCATATAAAGAGCTAAAAAGAAAAAAAGTTTCTTTATAAAATATGAGGTTTTAGTAAGAAACATGAAAACATAAAGAAATGAATGTAAATAGTATATATCACACATTAATAACATATGTATGTGTGCAGATATGTGCATTATATACAGTAAGACTCTTTCAAGTAGTATTATGATGGGCTTTTCTCAGTTATATGGGGTGATGTTTCGTAATTTACTGACAGTTTGTTGGCATTGGTTAATGACAAAGCCAGGTTTAACAAAATTCTACCGTAGGTTAAAAAAAAAATATATATATATATATATATATATATATATATATATATATAAAACCAAAAAAAAAAACCTTAATGGAATTTCTAAAAATTTACTGTATGGACTTTAAGATCTGCATCCTTGCTCCAAGTGAGAATGCCTCATACCAGTGTTCACACAGAAGCCCCTCGCTAGGAGAATCTTCATTTTTGTTAATACGTCACTCACCCAATCGAATCCAACATGAAAGGCAATGATTGCTGAGAATGTCCGGAAGGATAAAGAAGTTACCAACACCTGCAGGAAAAAAGATATTCATATACTCCAGCTTTTAGGAAAAACAGGAAACAAGATGAGAGAAACTCACAGAAACCTGGAAATCAAAAATGGAAACAAAAGTAGCAGCTCATTTGTGCCACACCCCACACAACTCATACCACCCTAAGCAAACCAGTTTCCTATCACAAATTCCACACTCCTAAAGGAAGAACTTCAAAAGCAAAGTCAATTTACTTTATGTAGAGTTTAGATTCTGCTTCTGGCTTGTCCCTGCCTTAAGCTCCTGCTTTCAGTGTGAGCTCATGGCCTCACCACAAATGTTTGCTGACCTGCTGTGCATAGGCCCTGATGTCCTTAATTAGCACCATCCTCATCAAATTCCTTTAGATTTGTAAAACGTGTAACCACTGGGCCTGGCTGGCCCCTCAGCAGCCTTGCACTTCTGTCAGAGTTGTTGAAGAACTGAGGCAAAAGAAGTTCAGTGTCTTATTCAAGTCTATGGACCAAGGGAGTCTACGACCTAGCCTCCTCCCTCTTAGGCTCTTGCTCCACCACCACAGAGAGTAAGGTCTTCTATCCTAATGTGAAGTCAAAAATTATTCAGATGTAAATATACACCCTTCACTCAGCTAGTTCACACAGTTGAGCGCTTCCTGGACAGAGCTCTGAGACAGAACCTCACATAAGCATTCTTAAAAGTCATTAACAGACATACAAAACCCCATCTCTGTTTCCAGTTTTCCTCATTAGAAAACTGAAGATAAAATACACATATGAATCACTTTGACAAGAAGGCTTTTATAACATAGAAAATACACCAAGCCTAATATCCTGGAAATGCCAAGAACCCTCTTAAAGAATTTCCCAAATCAGGGTGCCTAGATGGTTTAGTCTGTTGCACATCGGACTCTTGATTTTGTCTCAAGTCAGATCTCAGGGTTGTGAGATCAAGTCTAGCGAGCCTGCTTGGGATTCTCTCTCTCCCTCTCACTCTGCCCCTCTCCTTCATCTCTGAAAAAAGAAAAAATAAGAATTTCCCAAATCAATGTGAGCAATCACAATACGGAATAGTTTTATACATGGATGCAAATTAACAGCATCATAATAAAACTGCTTTGGGTTTGTGTCATAGTTCTTACTTTTTTTTTGGTTGTTAAAATGAAATTACATTGTTAAGGAATTTATACATAGAAGAGTGGAAATCAATTCTTCTAGTAATACTCACCATAGGATTGTTTAGTAATTTTATAGGCATTTGTATAAATTATGCATCTGTATAAACTATACATAATTATGCTTAATTTATATATGTATATAAATTATTAAAAATGATTTTCATTTTTCCTATACTTCAAATATGAAACAAAAACATCTGCTGGGGGTGCCTGGGTGGCTCAATCAGTTAACTGTCTGCCTTCAGTTCAGGTCTTGATCCCAAAGTTCTGGGATCGAGGCCTGTATCAGGCTCCTTGCTTGGAGGGGAGCCAGCTTCTTCCTCTGCCTGCCATTCCCCCTGCCTGTGTTATCTTTCTCTGTCAAACAAATAATGCTTTAAAAAAAAAATCTGCTGTACAAATGTCTGCTTAAAATATATTTTATGGACTTTTAACTTCTCAGATTCCTAATTCTATTTTCCTAATTTCCCCATACTTTACACAGGTATGTTAAATATAAATATTCAAAATAAAATACACAACTTCCTTGGATTTTCATTTTTTTCCATGTACTTCACTGGTACTTAAGAAAAAAAAATCCATGGAGAAAGGAAATAGCTATAATTAGCATTTGTTTTTAAATTTACTGCTATGTTAAATATTCAATCTATATTTATCTATCTTGCATTTTATTGGATTTCTATTATTTATATATTTATATATAATCATATATATTTATAAATATTTATATATAATATATTTATAGATATCTATATATTACATATTTTATATCTATTTCATTTATAATTTATATTTATTTATATTAATTGACATATATTTCAATATACATATATTTAATATAGATAAAATGTAGAGGCATAGAGGACCATGTTTAAACATTGACTGACTCCCTGAATATCTGAATCCACTAACCTTCACCTTTCCACTTTTTCAATTTATATTTTAATATAGTGATTTCCAACCTTCTTTAAGCTACTACATTCTGTGGTTTAATCTGTGAAATTGCTAATCCATTACTTCCCCTTTCTGCTCATGGTATATCATGTACTAAACTGTGTTGTAATATTAATTGGGTTTTTAAAGGTTTTTTTTAAAGTTGTTTTTCAAATACTTAAATTCTTGTGGAGATATTTGAAGATACTTTGAGGTAACACAAACTTTACACTTAGAAATATTAGTATTCCAATTATTTATTATTTTCAGCCTTATTGAGGTATAAGTAAAATAAGACATTGTATAAGTTTAAGGTCTACAATGTGTTGACTGCAAAATAATTACCACTGTAGCATTTTAGCACCTCCATCACACATATATAATATACATATATAAATATTAATAAATATATAGATACATTTTAAATATAAAATATATAATCATATATATATGTATATATTTATATATACACACACTTTTTTTTTAGAGCAAGAAATTGGAGGTGAGGGACAGAGGGAGAGAGAGAGAGAGAATCCCAAGCAGGCTCTACATCCAGAGCCTACGGCCAGGCTTGGTTTTACAACCCTGAGATCATGACCTGAGCCAAAAATCAAGAATTGGACGCTTAACCAACTGAACTAAGCAGGCACCCCTGTAGTGAGACTATTTAAGGTGTACTCACTTAGCAACTTTCACATATATTATACAAGACTGTTAACTATAATTAACCATGTTGTGCATTAAATCCTGAGAACTTACCTTCTAATTGGAAGTTGTACTCCAAATTAGTTTGGAAGTTTGACCAACATCTCCCCATTGCTCTGATCTTCCAGCGCCTGGTAACCACCATTCTATTCTGTTCCTGTGAGTTTGGCTTTTTTTTAGATTCCATATGTGATTTCATACAGTATTTATCTTGCTCTGACTTATTTCACTTAGCATAATGTCCTTGAGGCCCAACCAGGTTCTCACAAGTGACAGGATTTCCTTCTTTTTCATGGATAAATGATATTTCTTTGTATTTATATCACTTCTTTATTCATTCCTCCCTTGACAGACACTTTGGTTTTTTTTCATAGCTTGGCTATTGAGAATACTGCTGTAATAAACATGGGAATGCAGAAATCTCTTCAAGATTTTGTTTTCATTTCCTTTGGATATATACCCAGAAGTGGGAATCCTGGATCATATGGTGCCTCTATTTAAAATTTTTAAAGAAACCTCCATCTTCTTTTCCATAGTGGCTTCACCAATTTGCAATCCCACCAAGAGTGCACAGGGATTCTCTTTTCTCAACAACCTTGCCAACTCTTGTTATCTATTGTCTTTTTGACAACAGCCATTCTAATAGGTGTGAGGTGATATCTCATTGTTTTGATTTACTTCTCTCTTACAATAAGTAATGTTGATCATCTTTTCTGTTATCTATCTGTATATCTTCTTTGGAAAAATGTTCAGTTCCTCTGCCTATTTTTAAAATATTTTTTTGTTTTGTTTTGTTTTGTTATTGAGTTGTATGATTATGGGTTGGTTTTTTGTTTGTTTGTTTTGGCTATATACTTTGAATATTAACCACTTTTCAGGTAGATATATATTTTCTCCAATCTGTATGTTTTCTTTTCATTTTGTTGATTGTTTGTTGTTGCTGTTGTTGTTTTGTTGTGCAGAAGCTTTCTAAAAGTTTGATGTACTTCCACTTACTGGTTTTTTCTTTTGTTGCTTGTGCTTCTACAGCCATATCCAAAAGTCGTTGCTAAGACCAATGTCAAGGAGCTTTTTCCCCTATGTTTTCTTCTAGGAGTTTTATGGTTTCAAATCTTATGTTTAAGTCTACAGGCAACTGAGTTCATTTTTGTGCGTGGTTTAAGATAAGAGTCCAATTTCAATTTTCTGCATCCAGTTATCCAGTTTTCCCAACACCATTTATTGAAAAGACTTATTCTTTCCCTGTTGAGTCTTTTCAGCTTCCTTGTTAAGTATTAGCTGACCATGCTGATGGTGTTTTACTTCTGGGTCTCAAATCTGTTCCATTGGTCTAGGTGTCTTATGACAGTTTCATACTATTTTAATTACTATAGCTTTGTAATATAGTTTGAAATCAGGAGGTATAATGCTTTTCTTCCTCAGGATTGTTTTGACTATTTGAGGTTTGGGGGGGTTACATAAATTTTAAGATTTTGTGTTTTTGTGGAAAATGCCATTAGAATTTTGATAGGGATTATATTACACCTATAGATGACTTTGGGTAGTACGAACATTTTAACAATATTCTTCCAATTCATGAACATGGGATATCTCTCCACTTGCTTGTGTCTTCTTCATTGTTTTTCATCAAAGTCTTGTAGTTTTGAGAGTACAGATGTTTCACTTCCTTGGTTAATATTGTTCCTGTTTTATTGTTTTTGATTCCATTATGAATGGGCTTTTCTTTTTTAAATATTTTCTCACTAATGTTTAGAAACACACTGATTTCTGTATGTTGAGCTTACAGACTGCAACTTTACTGAATTCACTGATTAGTTCTTCTTTTCTGATTTGGATACCCTTTGTTTCTTTAAAAGAATTCTCTAGTACTATATTGAATAAGAGTGGTGAGAGTGGGAACTTTGTCTTGTTCCTGATCTTAAAAGAAAAATCTTTCAACCCTTCACTGTTGCATATGTGGGTTTGTCCTGTATGGCCTTTATTATATTCAAGTATTTTCCTTCTCTACCCAATTAATTGAGAGTTTTTATCATGAAAGGATGCTGTATTTTTCCAAATGCCTTTTCTGCATCTATTGAGATGATATCATTTTTATCTTTCATTCTATTAATGCATGTATCACATGTATTGATTTGACATGTTGAGCCCTTCTTGATTCCCAAAAGATAAATCTCACTTGGTCACAATACTCAAAATATATGATCCTTCTAATGTGCTATTGAATTCAGTTTGAGAATATTCTGTTACAAATTTTTGCATCAGTATTCATCAGGAATATTGGTCTATAGTTTTGTAATCTTTCATATCTGTCTGTGGTATTAGAGAGATGCCAGCCTTATAGAATGAGTTTGTAACTCTCTTTCCTCAACCTCAACATTTTGAAAGAGTTTAAGAAGGATTGGTGTAAATGATTCCTTAAAAGTTTGGTGGAATTTACCAGTGAAAGCATTTGCTCCTGGATTTTTCCTTGTTGGAGGTTTTTGATTACTGATTCAATCTGTTTACTTGTTATTGACTGTTCAGATTTTCTATTTCTTCATAATTCAGTCTTGGTACATTCTGTTTCCAGAAATTTATCCATTACTTCTAGATTGACCTATTTTTGTGTATCTAATTACTCAGAGTAGTCTCTATGATCTTTTGTATATCTGTGGTATCAGTAGTAATGTCTCTTCTTTCACTTGATTTTGAGTCTTCTTTTTTGCTTAATCTAGCCAAAGATTTGTCCATTTTTCAAATCTTTTTTTTTTTTAAGAGCTCTTAGTTTTCTTGATCTTTTCTATTGTTTTCTGGCCTCTATTTCTGTTCTGATCTTTGCTATTTTCTTCTTTCTCTTAACTTTGGGTTTACTTTGTTCTTTTTTTAGTTCCTTAAGGTATAGAGCTTGGTTGTTTGAGATCTTTCCTTTCTCTTAATCTTGGCATTTATCACTATAAATGTCCTCTTAGAACTACTTTTGCAGCATTGTATAGATTTCAACATGTTGTGTTTCTGTTTTCATTCGGTTCAGTATATTTTTTCATTTCCTTTTTTATTTCTTCTTTGACTCATTTGGTGTTCAGAAGATTCTTCTTTGTACTTTTAAAATCACTTTTGTCTACCTTGGTTGATAGGTACATGGACAGAATGAGAGGTGATTTGACCAAATCATCAGTAACCAGTGGATTGTGAGTAGATAGGGCTAAGGGTCCAAATAGGCCAGGTCAAATAGGTAGTAGAACATGTAAACAAATAATACTCTTAAACAGAGAATCTGGGTTACTACTGCAATGTGATACCTCCCTCTCATAATTGACATCCAGACTAGTTAAGCTTGTGGACATCTGGGTTGTGTAATATTTGGTTAGTTTTCTTAATTTTTTTCTTCATGGCTATCAGGAGGCTTGAGTAAGTAATGTGGCTGAAGCCAAGGTACATTTCCTTCAAAGCCAAGGATACATTAAAATTCATTTCTGAAAGGAAGCTCTTTGGTTTAGAATGTATGTTCCAGGATAAAGAGTAGCATGCATTTTATTTAGAATCTCTCCACAAAATTCTATCTCCTAACTACATTTGGACTTGCAAAATTTGCAGAATAAAACAGAAAGACCAGCTTATGGAGAATTACAAGGTAGAAGTCCGTTTTTGTGCCTTCACACTCTGTTTCCTCCTGGTCTCCTCTGCCAGAGCACACACCACCTGTCACGAGCCCCTTGCCTCAGAGCCAACCACACTTGTCCTTACCTGGATGTTAACCAGTTCCTACCAGGGAGCTGTCTCTACCTAATATTTTAGTTGGTACTGACTTGAAGTGTGGCATCCTCTAGATGATGCTCCATTTAGGACTGTTAACAAGAAGAGATGTTTTTACATTTGGAGAGTAGACCTACAAAAAGCAAACTTGTGGTCTTGTCTACTCTCTTCTCTCCTATCATAATACTTGTAATACTTGACGAAAAGCCCAAAAAGAAACAAATGGGTTAAAAACAGAACAGAAATTTGATGGTGATTAGATTCCATGTAAATATTTTTTTTCAACAGGTATTATTGAGCATTTCTGATGTTTTGGGTATGGTTTTAGACACAAGGGAAACATCAGGGAATACACACAGGGTCTTTGTCTTCAAGGACCTTGCAGGCTAAGAAGCTCACAGAGGAAAAATGCAATATACAAAACTGATCATGTGCCAGTTACTCTCCTGAAGATTTGATAATCTCATAAAATTACCAGAAAAACACTCTGAGGTATTTACTATTAATTTCATTTTACTGAGGAATTTGACCTAGATACAGTAGATAACTTATCCAGAACTACAAAGTTAATATGGCTCAACAATACCAACAGAACACCAAAAACAGGACTCTTCATCTCTAGCTCTAGAATGTAGAGCCAAAGCTTGTGTAATTCCAAACTTTTCTCTGCTTTCTATGTCATACTGCCTAAAGCAAATTGAATTATGAACAGATGTAGAATCATAAACAAATTTAGCAAACTGGAAAATTAAACATCTATTAACAATTTTAGGTATGTCTAAGTAGGCTCTACACTTGTGAATTCTCTTGATCATCAATCCAACTATGGAGAGAATTGGTTGTGATTTGCCACTCTGAGGAGCGAGGTTCCTGTCTCAGTCTGTTTCATCTGTCATTAATGTTGATAAATCATTCTGTTATTGTATGTCTTTGTTTATTCCATGACTTGGGCCTTGTGTGCTTGCATTTTATATGTAAATACACTATATACCTTACATATTTGCAGAAATACTATTGTAAAAAGCTCTGCGAATGTAATACTATTCATATCATTATTCTCTTCTAATAAATCGTCTTGTTGTTCCTCCATCCTCCTCTTCCTTTCCATTTTTTATGTTATTTTCCTGTTTTGTTCTTTTCTCTTGTACTTTTTATTTTCTGCATTCTGCATAGTCTTGTTCTGTCTCTCCATGTTGGCTACTGTGCCCATTCAAGGAATATGCTCCACAGAAACTGCTTCTTCACTTACCCTTTCCCCTATTTTAACCATCTATAAGCATGTAACCCTTTTTTCTTTACTCCCCTAAAACTGCTGGCATCCATGCTCATCCATGGAGTTTTCTTTATTCACTCATGCTACACACACACACACACACACACACAAATTATTTCACTAGGAAAGAGCTCCGTCTACACAATACTACTATTTTTAAAAAATTTTGATTTTTCTTTATTTTAAAGGCAGTCCTAAAAGTACTGTGGTGGTGGCAAAAGAATAGACACATCAATCAACAGAATAGAATAGCTGGCCCAGAAGCAGACCTAAGAGACTCAAGAACTTAATATATTTTCAAGGAAGTATCAGAAATCAGTGGAGGGACAGATTATTCATTAAGTAATATTGAGAACATTTTGATATTTGAAAAAACTTATCAGATCACCACCTCACATAACACACTAAAAATGCTCCTGGATTTAAGAATTAAAAGTTAACAAAAGGAAGAAGGAGCAAGATGGAAGAGGAGTAGGAAACCAAGATATGATCAGGTTCCAGGAATTCAGCTAGATACTTATCAGACCATCCTGAACACCTACTAATTCAACAGGAGATAGAAGAGAAGAAGAATAGCAATACTAGGAAAAGAAAACTGACCACTTTCTGGAAGGTAGAATGTGTGGAGAAGTGAACCAAAGTGACAGGAAATTAGACTGTGGTGGGGAGGGGCCAGCTCCCGGCAAGTGAGAGACCAGTGGAGCACAAAATTGGAACTTTCAGAAGTCTGCTCCACTTGGGACATCACTCCAGAGGCTAAGCGGGGGATGGAGTGCTCACAGGGACAGTGTGGTCTCAGGACCCAGGGGGACATAAAAAAGACCAAATGTGACTGAGTGTGGCAGAGCTCCCATGTATCAGAATGGAGAAGCTGGCTACAGAGACAGAGCCAAGCAGTGGGCTCTCAGCTCAGGATTACCCTAAACCATGGTCCAAGGCACAGTCAGACGACTGCTCTTTGAGCAGGGACCCAGCAAGTAGCAAATACGGGGAGAATCCCCTTCCTTCTCTGTGAGGAGTGGCATGGGAGCACACAGCAAGAATTTGCTGGGTTTAGAGACTCCAAATGGGGCCCTGCACCAGAGATAGAAATGCTCAGTCACAGGCTTGTGAGCTTGGGCGTGGCCAGAGACCAGCGAGATGGGAGGGATTGAAGGCTTTTCTCTGAGGGCACACTGAAGAGTGGGGCCCTGAGCTCTGGGCTTCTACGGGGCCAGAGATAGGGAGGCTGCCATTTTCATTCTTCCAAAGCTGTATGGAAAGCATTCACGGGAACAAAAGCTACCAAGAGTGAACCTGAGCAGATTGCCTAGCCTGGACCCTGCCAAAGGGGCTGCAATTCTGCCTTGGGCAAAGACATTTGAGAATCACTGCAACAGGCCCTTCCCCCAGAAGATCAGCAAGAACAGGCAGCCAAGACCAAGTTCACTGATAAATGAGAACTGTGGAACTCCAGAGCTAGGGGAAAACAACACATAGAATTCATGGCTATTTCCCCATGATCCTTTAGTCTTTCAAAGTTAAATATTTTTTATTTTGTTTTTTCTTATTCTATTTTTTAATTTTTCCTCTTTCCTATTTTAACATTTTTAAACTATTTTATCCTATCAATACTTCCTTAAAAATCTTTTTAAATTTTCACTGTTAAAGTCATATTTTATCCCTTCATTACATTTAACCTTATTTCTTATATACATATAGGTTTTTTTTCTTTAAATTTTTGGGATACAATTTCTTCTAATAGATCAAAATATACCCTAAATCTAGTGCATAGCTTTGTTCTACTCTCCAGCCAGATCACATTCTTCCCTCTTTTTTTAACTAACTTCTTATCAATTCCTTTTTAAGAATCTTTTTAAATTTTCATCATTACAGTTATACTCTATCCCTTCATTGTGTTTACCCTTATTATATATATATATATTTCTTTCTTTCTTTCTTTAAAATTTTGGGAGGCAGTTTTTTCTAACATACCAAAATACACCAAAACTCAAGTGTATGGTTCTGTTCTGTTTGCCAGTCTAATATATATATATATATATATATATATATATATATATATATATATATATTTTCTTCTCCTTCTTCTTCCTTCCTTCTTCTTCCTTCTTTTTTTTTTTTTTCTTCTTCTTCTTCCTTCTTCCTTCTTTTCTCCCCCCAGTTTTGGGTCTTTTCTGATTTCATTAGTGTATATTTTTCTGGGGTCATTGCTACCCTTTTAGTATTGTTGTTTTTTCATTCATCTATTCTTACCTGGATAAAATGACAAGGTGGAAAAACTCACACACAAAAAAAGAACAAGAGGCAGTAGTGGTGGCTAGGGACCTAATCAATACAGACATTAGTAATATGTCAGAACTACAGTTCAAAATGACGATTATAAGATGCTGGCTGGGCTCAAAAAAAAGTATGGAAGATATTAGAGAATCTTTCTGGAGAAATTAAATCCCTTTCTGGAGAAATAAAAGAACTAAAATCTAATCAAGGTGAAATAAAAAAGCTACTACTGAGGTACAATAAAAAATGGAGGCTCTTACTGCTAGGATAAATGAGGCAGAAGAGAGAATTAGTGATATAGAAGACTAAATGATGGGGAATAAAGAAGCTGAGCAAAAGAGAGACAAACAAGTACTGGACCATGAGAGGAGAATTCAAGAGATAAGTGATATCATAAGAAGAAATAATATTAGAAAAAAGGGATTCCAGAAGAAGAACGAAGGAAGAGGGGGACAGAAGGTATATTGGAATAAATTATAGCAGAGAATTTCCCTAATTTGGTGAAGGGAACAAGCATCAAAATCCAGGAGGTACAGAGAACCCTCCTCAAAATCAATAAAAATAGGTCCACACCCCATCATCTAATAGTAAAACTTACAAGACTTAGTGACAAAGAGAAAATCCTGAAAGCAGCTAGGGACGAGAGGTTTGTCACATACGATGATACAAATATTAGCAGCAGACCTATTCAGGGAGACCTGGCAGGCCAGAAAGGACTAGCATGATATATTCAGAGCACTAAATGAGAAAAATATGCAGCCAAGAATACTATATCCTGCTAGGCTGCAATTGAGAATAGAAAGAGAGATAAAAAGCTTCTAGGACAGGTATTTTCATGGGGGGGGGGGGGGGACAAGATGGCGGGGAAGTAGGAGGAGGCGCCTTTTAAACCTGTACCCTAAAGTGAGCTGATTACCAACCAAAGAACTCCGATCACCCATGAAATCAGCCTGAGATCAGAATTATACACGTCTGGATCTCTACAGGGGCAGAAGAGGCCAGTGGGCAGGTAAAGCAGAGTGGGAACGGTGAACTGATATAGAAAGATAAACAAAAGGGGGAGGGAGCCACCAGAGGCGACCAGTTGGAAAGTAATACCCCTAATACAAGTGAGAGTGCCCTGCATCTGGGGACCAGCATTAACTTGGAGACTGGTTGAAAGCACTTCAAAAAAGCAAAAGAACGCGGGAGGAAATTGTGGGAATCAGGGTGGCTAGGGACAGGGGCTTAAGTCCCCGGTCCCAGGACAGCCTCCCCTGGCAATGAGCCAGAGAGAGTGCAGCGGAGAAACCAGGTGTTGGTCCCTAAGCCACCAGCGCGCCCAAGAATGCGTGGGGTCCGGCTCCTGTGAGGGGCTGGCTGCCTCACCAGAGGACAGAACGCCCAAGCCCTGCTATACAGCCTGAGATGTGCGCACCCCTCATTCTCCCCTGAAAGAGGTACACAAAGGCCGGGCAGGCGCTCTGTGACCCGCGCCATTGTTTCAGAGCCTAAGACGCACGCTCCAAATTCTCCCCTGGAAGAGGTGGTCGAAGTCCCAGCCTGGTGCTTTCGGACCTGCGCCCCGTTCTCAGAGCCTGAAAAGCGTGCGTGACCCACAGTCTCCCCTGAAATTGGTGCATGCAAGCCAGGCACTCTTAGACCCAGAAAGACCAGGCACTCCCAGCCCGGGCCAGCGGGAAAATCTCAGTGTGCGATCGCTGCTTGGAACCTCTCTGGCGGTCTGGAGCTGCCTAGACAGCCGCTGCTGCCACGGTTTTGGGTGCAAGCAAAAGATCCTGAATCCCCAGGGACCACGACTTGGAATCTGCTCTGCCTGCGGCCATTTGGGAACTTATTTGGGCTCTGCAGCCAGACTGAGGCTTCTCTCTGAAAGGGAGGCCAGGATGCAGTTTGTTTTCCCCTAAAACTACAAAAACCATCAAAAGCGGTCAAGGTGAGAGAAAAAAAAAAAGTGAACAAACATAAAAACTGCCAGAGAACAAAAACCTGAAAAAAACCAGTTTCCTTAGAGCCCACCCCCTTGAGGAGGGCGGGGGGACTTAACTCAGGGAACCTCATTGACTGAAAACCCACGTGGCAGGCCCCTCCCCCAGAAAACAAACCAAGAAAGGAGAAAAAAAAAAAAAAAAAAGAAGACTACAAGAGAACAACCACCACTACTTCATAGGACAACTTTTATTTTTAACTCGTTCCCACTATTCTGGTTCTTTTTTTTTTTTTTTTAAATAGATAATTTTTTAACCTATTTACCATCACAGTGAGATGTCCAGTACATCAAATTCCATAATAACCTTCTAACCTGAACTTTTTGTACATACACCTGTGTTTTTCTTTTGCATTTCTATTTTTTGATTTTTTTTTTAATTTTAGTTTAGTTTAGTCTAGTTTATTCCTTTTTATTTTTACTTTCTAATAGTCATATAGAGTTAAACTTCAAAGTAAACCCCTTTCCCCAATCAATATTATCCCTATAGGTAAACCAATTTTTAATCCCCCTTTATCTCGGAAAGTTGAGTCATTTAACAAAGATATCAAGATACATCCAGCAGGAATCAAAACAACCTTCCTCACCCACACTGAGAATTTATTACCACTCTCCCATCTTTTTCTTCCGCCAGTGTTTCTGTGTTTTTGTGTTTGTCCTGATAGTATAAATCTTATACTTGGGGTTCTTTTTGATGAGGTTCTTCCTTTATTTGCATATATATATATATATATATATATATATTTTTTTTTTTTCCTCTTGTCATATATTTTTATCAGTCTTTGTGTTTGTCTGTATTTGATTGTATACTTCATAAATCTTACCTTGGGGCCCATTTGGCTGAACCTTCTCTTTTTTTTTTTTTTTTTAAAGATTTTATTTATTTATTTGACACAGAGAGATCACAAGTAGGCAGAGAGGCAGGAAGAGAGAGAGAGAGGAGGAAGCAGGCTCTCTGCTGAGCAGAGAGCCCGATGCAGGACTCGATCCCAGGACCCTGAGATCATGACCTGAGCTGAAGGCAGCGGCTTAACCCGCTGAGCCACCCAGGCGCCCTGAACCTTCTCTTTGATCTTCCCTTTCTTTCCTGTCTCTCTCTCTCTCTCTTTTTTCTTTTTTTCTTTTTCTTTTCTTTTGTCTCTCGTATGGGTGGGGAATCCTGATTGCTCAGAAGTGTTCCAGGGTGCACCTTGACTGCACCATGGTCAATACATCCAGCTACATCTGTTCAGTCATCTCTCACCAAAATGACTAGGAGGAGAAATGCCCAACAGAAGAAAAATACAGAGGATGGACCTTCAGCAACAGAGCTAACGGCTACCAACATAGACAATATGTCGGAAAGAGAATTTAGGCTAACAATTATCCAGGCAATAGCTAGGTTGGAGAAAGCCATGGACGACCAAACAGAATTGATTAGGGCCGAACTGAAAGCGACCAGTCAGGATGTTCACAATGTTAGGGCTGAGCTGAAAGCTACCAGGGATGACCTTCACAATGCTCTCAATGAGTTCCAATCTAATCTAAATTCTCTCAAAGCTAGGGTAACTGAGACAGAAGATAGAATTAGTGATCTGGAGGACAAACAGATGGAGAGAAAGGATCAGGAGGAAGCCTGGAGCAAACAGCTTAGAAACCACGAAAACAGAATCAGGGAAATAAATGATGCCATGAAACGTTCCAACATCAGAATTATTGGAATCCCTGAAGGGGAGGAGAAAGAAAGAAGTCTAGAAGATATAGTGGAACAAGTTCTTCATGAAAATTTTCCCAATCTCATGAATGGAACCAGCGTTCATGTACTAGAGGCTGAAAGGTCTCCACCCAAGATTATACATTCCAAAAAAACATCACGACACCTGATAGTCAAATTGAGGAATCATAATTGTAGGTATAATCTCTTGAAAGCCACTAGGACAAAGAGGCTCCTTAGTTACAAAGTAAAGCCCATCAGAATAACGTCAGACCTCTTCACAGACCCTGGCAAGCCAGAAAGGGCTGGCAAGATATATTCAGGGCATTAATGAGAAGAACATGCAGCCAAGAATACTTTATCCAGCAAGACTGACATTCAAAATGGATGGAGAGATAAAGAGTTTCCAAGACCGACAAGGCTTAAAAGACTATGCAACCACCAAGCCAACACTGCAGGAAATATGGGGGGGGGGGGGGAGGTTCTATAAAAGAGGAAAAATCCTAAGAATAGCATTGAACAGAAATACAGAGACAATCTACAGAAAGAAAGACTTCAAAGGTAACACGATGTCAATAAAAACGTATCTATCAATAATCACTCTCAGTGTGAATGGCCTAAATGTGCCCATAAAATGGCATAGGGTTGCAGACTGGATAAAACGACAGGACCCAGCCATATGTTGTCTACAAGAGACCCATTTTGAACCTAAAGATACAACCAGACTGAAAGTGAAGGGATGGAGAAGCATCTTTCATGCCAATGGGCCTCAAAAGAAGGCTGGGGTAGCGATTCTCATATCAGATAAATTAGATTTTAAATTAAAGACCATAGTCAGAGATATAGAAGGACAGTACATCATTCTTAAAGGGACTATCCACCAAGATGATCTAACAATTGTAAATATCTATGCCTCCAATATGGGAGCAGCCAATTACATAAGAAAACTGTTAATCAAGATAAAGAATCATATCCACATGAATGCATTAATAGTAGGAGGTCTTAACACTCCTCTCTCAGAAATAGACAGATCATCGAAGCAGAAAATTAATTAAGAAACAAGAGCATTGATTGACATATTGGACCAGATGGACCTCATAGATATATACAGAACATTCCACCCTAAAACAACAGAATACTCATTCTTCTCAAGTGCACATGGAACCTTCTCATGAATAGACCACATACTGGGGCACAAATCAGGACTCAACCGATACCAAAAGACTGAGATTATTCCCTGCATATTCTCAGATCACAATACCTTGAAACTGGAGCTCAATCACAAGGAAAAGTTCCGAAGGAACTCAAACACCTGGAAGCTAAAGACCACCTTGCTTAAGAATGCTTGGATCAACAAGGAGATCAAAGAAGAACTGAAACAATTCATGGAAACCAATGAGAATGAAGACACTTCAGTTCAAAATCTATGGGATACAGCAAAAGCTGTCCTAAGGGGGAAATACATAGCCATCCAAGCCTCTCTCAAAAAAAAATTGAAAAATCCAGAACACAGCAGCTGTCTCTACACCTTAAAAAACTGGAGAATCAACAACAAATAAAACCAACTCCACACATAAGAAGGGAAATAATCAAGATTAGAGCTGAGATCATTGAGGTAGAAACCAGAGATACAGTAGAACGTATCAATGAAACTAGAAGCTTGTTTTTTGAAAGAATCAATAAGATCAAAAAACCATTGGCCACACTAATCCAAAAGAAAAGAGAGAAAGCCCAAATTCATAAAATTATGAATGAAAAGGGAGAGATCACAACTAACACCAGGGAAGTAGAAACAATCATCAGTAGTTATTATCAACAGTTATATGCCAATAAGCTAAGCAACCTAGATGAAATGGATGCATTCCTGGAAAACTATAAACTCCCAAAATTGAATTAGGAAGAAATTGACAGCCTGAATAGACCAATATCTAGTAACAAGATTGAAGCAGTGGTCAAAAACCTCCCAAAAAACAAGAGCCCAGGACCTGACGAATTCCCTGGGGAATTCTACTAAACTTTCAAAGAAGAAATAACACCTATTCTCCTGAAATGTTTCAAAAAATTGAAGCAGAAGGAAAACTTCCAGACTCTTTCTATGAAGCCAGCATTACCCTGATCCCCAAACCAGGCAAAGACCCTACCAAAAAGGAGAATTTTAGACGAATATCATTGATGAATATGGATGCTAAGATTCTCAACAAGATCCTAGCAAACAGGATCCAACAGCACATTAAAAAGATTATCTACCATGACCAGGTGGGATTCATCCCTGGGCTCCAAGGATGGTTCAACATTCGCAAATCAATCAATGTGATAGAACAAATTAATATGAGAAGAAAGAAAAACCACATGGTCCTCTCAATTGATGCAGAAAGAGCATTTGACAAAATTCAGCATCCATTTCTGATTAAAACACTGCAAAGTATAGGGATAGAGGGAACATTCCTGAAATTCATCAAAACTATCTATGAAAGACCCACAGCAAATATCATCCTCAATGGGAAAAAGCTTGCAGCCTTCCCGTTGAGATCAGGGACACGACAAGGATGCCCACTCTCACCACTCTTGTTCAACATAGTATTAGAAGTCCTAGCAACAGCAATCAGACAACAAAGAGAAATAAAAGGAATCCAAATTGGCAGTGAAGAAGTCAAACTCTCTCTCTTCGCAGATGACATGATTCTTTATGTGGAAAACCCAAAAGACTCCACCCCAAACTACTAGAACTCATACAGCAATTCAGCAACGTGGCAGGATACAAAGTGAATGTACAGAAATCAGTGGCCTTCTTATACACTAACAATGAAAATACAGAAAGGGAAATTAGAGAATCGATTCCATTTACTATAGCACCAAGAACCATAAGATACCTGGGAATAAACCTAACCAAAGAGGTAAAGGATCTGTATTTGAGGAACTACAGGACACTCATGAAAGAAATTGAAGAAGACACAAAAAGATGTAAGACCATTCCATGCTCTTGGATCGGAAGAATAAACATTGTTAAAATGTCTATACTGCCTAGAGCAATCTATACTTTTAATGCCATTCCAATCAAAATTCCACTGGTATTTTTCAAATAGCTGGAGCAAATAATCCAAAAATTTGTATGGAATCAGAAGAGACCCCGAATTGCTAAAGAAATATTTAAAACAAAAATAAAACAGGGGGCATCATGCTACCTGATTTCAAGCTTTACTACAAAGCTGTGATCACCAAGACAGCATGGTACTGACATAAAAATAGACACATAGACCAGTGGAACAGAGTAGAGAGCCCAGATATGGACCCTCAACTCTATGGGCAAATAATCTTCGACAAAATGGGAAAAAATATACAGTGGAAAAAGGACAGTCTCTTCAATAAATGGTGCTGGGAAAACTGGACAGCTATATGTAGAAGAATGAAACTCAACCATTCTTTTACACCATACACAAAGATAAACTCAAAATGGATAAAAGACCTCAACGTGAGACAAGAATCCATCAGAATCCTAGAGGAGAACATAGGCAGTAATCTCTTTGATATCAGTCACAGCAACTTCTTTCAAGATATGTCGCCAAAGGCAAATGAAACAAAAGCAAAAATAAACTTTTGGGACTTCATCAAAATCAAAAGCTTCTGCACAGCAAAGGAAACAGTCAAGAAAACAAAGAGGCAACCCACGGAATGGGAGAAGATATTTGCAAATGACAGTACAGACAAAAGGTTGATATCCAGGATCTATAAAGAACTCCTCAAACTCAACACACACAAAACAGATAATCATATCAAAAAATGGGCAGAAGATTTGAACAGACACTTCTCCCATGAAGACATACAAATGGCTATCAGACACATGAAAAAATGTTCATCATCACTAGCCCTCAGGCAGATTCAATTTAAAACCACATTGAGATATCACCTTACACCAGTTAGAATGGCCAAAATTAGCAAGACAGGAAACAACATGTGTTGGAGGGGATGTGGAGAAAGGGGAACCCTCTTACACTGTTGGTGGGAATGCAAGTTGGTGCAGCCTCCTTGGAGAACAGTGTGGAGATTCCTCAAGAAATTAAAAATAGAGCTTCCCTATGGCCCTGCAATTGCACTACTGGGTATTTGCCCCAAAGATACAGATGTCGTGAAAAGAAGGGCCATCTGTACCCCAATGTTTATAGCAGCAATGGCCACGGTTGCTAAACTGTGGAAAGAACCAAGATGCCCTTCAATGGACGAATGGATAAGGAAGATGTGGTCCATATACACTATGGAGTATTATGCCTCCATCAGAAAGGACGAACACCCAACTTTTGTAGCAACATGGACGGGACTGGAAGAGATTATGCTGAGTGAAATAAGTCAAGCAGAGAGAGTCAATTATCATATGGTTTCACTTATTTGTGGAGCATAACAAATAGCATGGAGGACATGGGGAGTTAGGAGAAGGGAGTTGGGGGAAATTGGAAGGGGAGGTGAACCATGAGAGACTATGGACTCTGAAAAACAATCTGAGAGTTTTGAAGTGGTGGGGGGTGGGAGGTTGGGGTACCAGGTGGTGGGTATTATAGAGGGCATGGATTGCATGGAGCACTGGGTGTGGTGCAAAAATAATGAATACTGTTATGCTGAAAATAAATAAAAAATAAATTTAAAAAAAAAAAGCTTCTAGGACAAACAAAAACTAAAAGAATTTGCAAACACCAAACCAGCCCTACAGGAAATATTGAAAGGGGTCCTCTAAGCAAAGAGAGAGTCTAAAAGCAACAGACCAGAAAGGAAGAGGCAATATTCAGTAACAGTCACCTTACAGGCAATACAATGGCACTAAATTGTTATCTTTCAATAGTTATCCTGAATGTAAATGGGCTAAATACCTCAATCAAAAGACACAGGTATCAAAATGGATTAAAAAAACAAGGCCCATCAATATGCTATCTACAAGAAACACATTGTAGTCCCAAGGACGCATCCAGATTTAAAGTGAGGGAGTGGAAAACAATTTACCATGCTAATGGACATCAAAAGAAAGCTGGGGTGGCAATCCTTACATCATATAAATTAGATTTTAAGCCAACGACTATAATAAGATATGAGGAAGGACACTATATCATACTTAAAGGGTCTGTCCAACAAGAAGATCTAATCATTTTAAATATCTATGCCCGTAACATGTGAGCATTCAACTATATAAACCAATTAATAACAAAAAAATCAAAGAAACAGATCACCAATAATACAATAATAGTAGGGGATTTTATCACCCCCTCACTGACATGGACAGATCATGTAAACAAAAGATCAACAAAGAAATAAAGGCATTAATGACACACTGGACCAGATGGACGTCAAGATATATTTAGAACACTGCATCCCAAAACAAAGAATACACATTCTTCTCTAGTGCACATTTACGTTCTCCAGAACAGATCACATCCTGAGTCACAAATCAGGTCTCAACTAGTACCAAAAGATTGGGATCTTTCCCTGCATGTTTTCAGACCACAATGCTCTGAAACTAGAACTCAACCACAGGAGGAAAGTTGGAAAGAACTCAAATACATGGAGACTAAAGAGCATCCTACTAAAGAATGAATGAATCAATCAGGAAATTAAAGAATTAAGAAAATTCATGGAAACAAATGAAAATGAAAACACAACTGTTCAAAATCTTTGGAACACAACAAAGGCAGTCCTGAGAGGAAAGCATATAGCCATACAAGCCTAGCCTCAGCAACCAGACAACAAAAAGAAATAAAAGCATCTGAATTGGCAAAGAAGAAGTCAAACTTTCATTCTTTGCAGATGATCTGATACTTTACATGAAAAACTCCTAAGACTCCACTCCAAAACTGCTAGAACTCATACAGGAATATAAAATGTGTCAGGATATAAAATCAATGCCCAGAAATCAGTTGTGTTTCTATGCACCAACAGCAAGACAGAAGAAAGAGAAATTATGGAGTCCATCCCACTTACAATTGCACCCCAAACCATAAGATACCTAGGAATAAACCTAACAAAAGAGGCAAAGAATCTGTACTCAGAAACTATAAATACTCATGAAAGAAATGGATGAAAACACAAAGAAACGGGAAAATGTTCCATGCTCATGGATTGGAAGAAAAAACATTGTGAAAATGTCTATGCTACCTAAAGCAATCTACACATTTAATGCAATCCATATCAAAATACCATCAATTTTTTCAAAGAAATGGTACAAATAATCCTAAAATTTATATGGAACCAGAAAAGACCTTGAATAGCCAGAGGAATGTTGTAAAAGAAAGTCAAAGTTGATGGCATCACAATTCCAGACTTCAAGCTCTATTACAAAGCTGTCATCATAAAGACAGCATGGTATTGGCATAAAAACAGGTACATAGATCAATGGAACAGAATAGAGAGCCCAGAAATAGAGCCTCAACTCTATGGTCAACTAATCTTTGACAAAGCAGGAAAGAATGTCCAATGGAAAAAAGGCAGTCTCTTCAAAAAATTGTGTTGGGAAAACTGGACATTCACATGCAGAAGAATGAAACTGGACCATTTCCTTACACCACACACAAAAATAGACTCAAAATGGATGAAAGATCTCAACGTGAGACAGGAATCCATCAAAATGCTTGAGGAGAACACAGGCAGCAACCTCTTTGACCTCACCACAGCAACTTCTTCCTAGAAACATCGCCAAAGGCAAGGGAAGCAAGGGCAAAAATGAACTATTGGGACTTCGTCAAAATCAAAAGCTTTTGCACAGCAAAGGAAACATCAAAAAACCAAAAGACAACTGACAGGAATGGGAGAAGATATTTGCAAATGACCTATCAGATAAATGGCTAGTATCCAAAATCTATAAAGAACTTACCAAACTCAATGCCCAAAGAACAAATAATACAATCAAGAAATGGGCAGAGGACATGAACAGACATTTCTGTAAAGAAGACACCCAGATGGCCAACAGACATAAGTACTCAACATCACTCGGCATCAGGGAAATACAAATCAAAACCACATGAGATACCACTTCACACCAGTCAAAATAGCTAATTTAACAAGTCAGGAAATGACAGATGTTGGCAAGGATGCAGAGAAAGGAGAGCCCTCCTACACTATTGGTGGGAATGTAAGCTGGTGCAGCCACTCTGGAGAAGAGTATGGAGGTTCCTCAAAAAGTTGAAAATAGAGCTACCCTAGACCCAGCAAACACACTCCTGGGTATTTACCCTAAAGATGCAAATGTGGTGATCAAAACGGGCATGTGCACCTGAATGTTTATAGCAACAATGTCCACAGTAGCCAATGTATGGAACGAAACTATATGTCCATCAACAGATGAATGGATAAAGAAGATGTGGTATACACACACACACACACACACACACACACACACTGGAGCACTATGCAGTCATCAGAAAAACAAAATCTTGCCATTTACAACGACATGGATGGAACTAGAGGGTATCATGCTAAGTGAAATAAGTCAACCAGAGAAAGACAATTATCATATGATCTCTCCGATATGAGGAGTTTAAGAGGCAGAGTGGGGGGGTCGTGGAGGTAGAGGGGAAATATACCTAACCTTCTGGAAAGCAATTCAGTTATATCTATCAAAAGCCTTAAGATATGGATAAATTCCAATCTAATATTTCCTACTTCAGCAATCAATCTTAAGAACAGATGCTGTCACAATTAAGTACAAAGATGTTCATATTAGCATTGCTTATCACAGCATTAGGAAAGACCAAAAAAAAGGAATTGAATGAAATGTTTTGCCTAATAGTTAAATTATGATATCTACATATTGAATATTAACACAGTCACTGGCTTACACTAAAGAAAAAAATATTTAATAAAGGGAAAATTTTATGATACAATGACCATAAAAATCGAGAAATAAAGTTGAATATTAAGATAATCTTGTTAGGTAAAATACAAATGAAATGCATCAAATATTAACTATATTTTCTGTGTTGATGAATTATGGACAGTTTTTGCTTTATGTATTTTTCTCTATTTCCTAGGGTACTTTTAAAAACAATAGCTATACTTCTTAAGTTTAAAAAGAATTTTTTTTTTTGAAAGGGGGAGAGAGAGAGATAGGCAGAGGGAGAGGGAGAGAATCTTAAGAAGGCTCCACGTCCAGTATAGAATCTGACATTGGGCTCAGTCTCACAACCCTGAGATCATGACCTGAGTCAAAATCAAGAATCAGATGTTTAAATGACTGAGCCTCCCAGAAACATAATTTTAAATAATAAAGCAAAAAGGCACAGTGGACCACAATCATCACTGTTATATGAGATAATGGAAATTTCAGTTCAGGCTTCACTGTTCTGAGTTTACTAAACTTTAACCACATATGGAATGTGCTTATATTCCTGAACCTGTTGATTTTATAAATATATTTGGTTTCTGTGGCCCCTGAGGTATGTAACATATTTCCCAAAATGCCACCACTGCATTATTTTATTTAAATTACAGAAATCAGATAATTTGAAAGATGATCAGACAATGATTTTGAAAGGTTCATGTACTAAATTTTTTATAAAAGATATCTTAGAATCTTGCAATCCAAAGTGGTCTATAGACTGGTGTTAGCATCAACATCTGGAAACTTATTGGAAATGCAGAACCTCACTTCCTACCCAACTTACTGAATCAGAATTTGCATTTTAATAACATCTCCAGTTAATTTATGGGCATAGTCAGATTTAATAATTACTGATCTAGAACACTTATTTTAGTTCAAACTACATGTCTACAATGTAACTATGTTCCTCCCTTGAAGTTAAATCTATGTTCATGTCCTAAGCACCAAAGAGATATCTCTGTGGTTTACCAGCTCTAAACATTTTTTTAGGACAAAAGCAGTCTCAAGATGCCTGGGTGGCTCAGTTGGTTAAGTGCTGGACTTTTGATTTAAGCTCAGGTTATGATCTCAGGGTCATGAGATTGAGCCCCATGTAAGGCTCTGTGCTTGGTGTGGAGTCTTGTCTCTGCTCTTCCCCTTGCTCTCTCTCTCTCAAATAAATAAAGAAAATCTTAAAAACAAAAATAAAAACAAAAGCACTTTCCAACTACTGAATGAAATATGTTCTAAAAATCTATTGGTAGGTAAGTCAATTGTTTACAGCTTGCAACATACAGTAATATTATTAATACTAACTATATGTCCAGGTCACCCTACAGAGTAGCTTGCTTAACCCACAAGTAGCTAAAGTGGATCAAATTGCATTTTAATCATTGTTTTTGATGTGAAAATTTGTTCCCAGTCCTAGCAGAAGAGTCTAAGAAAGCCTGGTCCTGCCATCAATACAGCACTTCTGCATAGCTGCAACTGTGTAGACAACTGGTAGAGCTAATAGTCTAATTAGGAGAGTGTTGTAGATACAATAAATTGGATAGAAAGACAGAATGCTAGGTGTTGCTATTGACTCATTCATGTTGTCTCCCAGTCTTCATTTTTACTAAGAACAGATATTGGCAAGATTACTTATCTTCAGGGGTTTGGAGGAACCCTCATCCTGGGACTGAAAGAATTAACCTTTCCAAACAGGCATGGCTTCATTAGCACCAATTGGTAACAAAGGATTTATAACTGAACTATCCATTAAGAGTATCTTCTTTGCTTGTCCACTCTTAAAGTGCAGTTTTGTCCCACACAAAATAATGTTTGAAATAGACCTGAAGAGAGGGATATTAGCAAATTTCAGTGCACATTGTTTTCATGAGGTATTTAAACCATGATGTTATAGTCTCCATATTTCAGACACTTATGACTTCAATTGAGATTTACTTTCTATAACAGTTTAAAAATAAAAAAGGTACATTGATTTATACTTTTAAAATTGTATTGCCCCAGATTTTCTTATATATTATTTCACCTTGAGAATTCTTGTTGCAACAGGTATTTCAGGATAAGAATATACTTGGTAGGCATTTTATACTTACAAGTGTTTTTAGAACACTGATTTTAATAGAAAATTTAGAAAATAAAATAAACATAAGAAAATTACAATGATCTATTAATTCTCTATCTCAAAGGTAACTTACTAAAGTTCTGCAAATAGCTATTTTTATCTTTAAAAATGGGTCATACTATTCCTATGGTTTTGAAAACGGTTTTTCACTCAACAATGTATCATGAATATCTTTTTAGTAGACTTCTACCAACTTCAATAAATAAAGTTCTATAACATTTTCAATGGTATAGTATTCTTACAGAATATGTTTTTAAAACATTTGGGTTATTTTCAAATTTTTGTTCTTATAAACATTGAAAACTAAATCTTTTCAAGACTAGACCCTTTTTGTTAAATAATCAAAGTAAAGTGGAAGGTAAACTCCCTATGATGTGTTGTAGTGCGAGGCTATTTAATAAGGGAGTATGACTTGTTAACCACTACATTTTATTTAATAATGGTCACAAATGAACTTTTATGCTTATTGTTCACTTCTTTTCCAGTTTTTCCACTTTTTTTTTTTTAAAGATACCTTTTGATTCCTATATCACGGTTAATTCTTTTCCTTCAGGACCTGGCAAAAACTGGGGTATTTCTTGTGCACATATTGATTTTCACATAAGAGTTTATGATTATGGGGGCACCTGGGTGGCTCAACCAGTTAAGCGTAGGACTTCAGTTCGTGTCATGATCCCAGGTTTTGAGATTGAGCCTGGTATCAGGCTCCATGCATAGTGGAGAGCCTGTTTCTCCCTCTGCTACTCTCCCTGCTTATTCTCCCTGTGTCAAATATATATATTTTTTCAAAAAAGGGTTTATGATTATCAGAATACTTTTGGGTAGACTTTAAACATTAGATGGAATAGCTTTGTGGATACACTAAGTCTCTAATGGGAAATCTAAAGATGTGGGTGAAAAGTGCAACTAGTAAAATGAAAATATCTATTAAAAATAAAGGTACATTCTTTTTTATATACATATTTTGATCATATGTTGAACTGTCACCCAAATGTACTTAATTTCATTGGACAAGATATAAGGCTCACCAATTTCCAAACTTTGGCAATTTCCAATTCTAAATTCCTGGCAGCCATTCTGGAGCTGATATTATTTATAGCATAGTATGATTAAGTTTTTTATTTTAAATATAGATAAATTTGTTCCAATATGCTTTCCCCAGTCCAAATACATATTCACCTTTTAAGTCTTAATAATCAGCTTCTTGGTAGAGAAAAGAGGAATTTAACCACTACCTATTGTGGTAAGAACCTAACAATTTCACACAATGTAAGATTTAAAGAAAACCCTGAATTTCTGTGCCAAACCTGTGGGTGAGATGAGGGGCTGTTGACAGAGAATGAGAAGCACAAGGGAAGGGGTATTTAGCCTCTGTCTTCTACGACTCCAGATTTCAGAATAAAGAGGTCACGTTTTGCTTTAATCATTTTAGAAAACAATGTTAGAATAAATTTAAAGCTTTAGAGAACATAATTCAAATAGATTCAAAGATACAGAACTCATCAGATTATGTTATAGAAACCAATATGACTGAATTCTCCCTAGATTTTATGAACGATCTTTATTAACAGAAACCAAAATTATTGTCCAAAGTGATAACATATCAAAGAAATACATATCAAAATATACTGCCATTATTAATAGTTTTTAACATCTTTATTGCATTTACAATGTGTGGAACATTATAGGGATTTACAATAGAGGCCAAATATCCCAGCCCTTAAAAATTGAATAGGAAAGATTGGATGAACCATACATAAGTATCTCTGAACATAAGCATTAGAAACATACATATGATCATAATTTCACAGGCTTATACAAGTAATTGCTGTATGTAATATAACAGGCAGGAAGGGTAAAACACAGTGAATAAGAAAGTCACTGGGGTGTGAAATAACTATAACTAGGTGGTACTAAACAAAAAGACAACACAGGAAATATGATTTGTAAAGGCTAAAATGTCCTGCAAAAACATAGCTATCCCCTATCACAACTGTGAGGTAGAATTCTTCCCACCCCGTTTTCTGGTTTCTTGACCACTAGTTAGGGGCCTTTCCCATCCAGATGGCGCTCTCTCACATTGCTGTACTCAGGACAGACTAGTAGCACACATTTTTCACTACCCCTTCTACCTCAATTGAACAGAAGTAATCTTTTGTTTAATTGGTCTTACTTCACCTACTGAAAACGGGTGGCAAAAGTTAGTAAGATAAACCAGTGCTGTTTCTTCTAGCTAAGATATCACCATGCTTGGGAAATGCTTTAATCCTTCAAGAAGTGAAACTAATGCTAAAATTTCAGGTATAGGAACCTGTTGGGTGCTGTTTAGGGCAGACAGGTATTTCTTTCCTCAAAGAACACCAACTGCCAAGCGTTAATGCCATTTCTATCACAAACCCACTTCTAATATTTCAAATATGAATCATAAAAATAGTTTACACCTTTCTACACATCCAAAATATAGTGAAAATCCAGGACACAGTATAACCACATTGGGAAAAGTATAGCCGTTTCTTTTAAAACTACCCTATGACACAGAAACTCTAATCCTAGGTACTCACCCAAGAGAAACAAAAGCTTATCTTTACATAAGACTTACATTAAGAATAATCATAGCAGCTTTATTTATAACTACTAATGCTGGAAACAGCCCAGGTATTCATAAATAGAAAAATGGATAAATTGCAATATAGTCATACAATGGAATACTACTCGGCAATAAAAAGTAATGAACTACTGAAACAACTAACAATGTGGATATATTTTCAAACCATGGCAAGGGAAGAGGCTTCTAGAAAGAGTACATGCTGTATGGCCCTATTTACATAAAGATCTAGAAGAGAGAAATTTGATTCGTGGTAGACAAAAGAACAGTGGTTGCCTTTGGGAGGGTGGAGTGGGGTCAAGGATTGACTAGAAAGGATCAGAGGGGAATTTTCTGATTATATATTTTTATAGCACTGTATACATTTTCCAAAACTAAGAGATGCACACTTAAGATTTATGCACTTCATTGTATGCTAATTTTACATTAAAAAAAAGTGGTTAAGCACATACTGAGCTCTAGAGTTAATGATATGTATGCTGAAGTTATTAGTAGGAAGAGTGAAGATGCCTGCACTTGGATGAACTGTAGGATGGAGATGATAATGCAAGCATAGTTAATGCTAATTAGTGTCCGGGTGGCTGATCCACTGTAAAATTTTAATTTTGTATGTTTGCAAGATTTCATAAAATGTTGGAAGAAAAATTCCATGGTGCAACACTTACCAAGTAATGCCACTGAGAATTACATTATTGATCTCATGGCAAGATAATCATCAAATTCTTCCAATCAGTGTTAACGTAGAAATTTAAGAGCTTGTTTTAGATATTCCTGAGTGTGAGGTGACAAGTCAGCTCTCAAATCTATACTGGCTCAAAACTGTCAGTTACATTTTGAATATATATATATATATATAGTCATTTATTCTCAATAAATTTGTTGGCTGTGTAGACTAATGTAAGAGTTAAGGTGAAGAAACATTCTTAAGAGAAAAATCAAGCACAGAAATTTTTACCTGACTTCTAAACTAAAAAAGAACTATGGCAACTATAATAAAAGATGTGTAGACCCAAAACACAGTGTAAGGTTTGATCATACAGACAGGCCCCTATGTTTTGAGTGGAAGGACATCTGAATTATCCTGTCTCTCAAAGGAGGGACTCATTTGGGGATGCCCTGAAGTGATGGCATGTAACTTATAAATATTTCTAAGGCAACTCCTTTAGATTCACTAAGACTGGCTTCAGACTTCATTAGCCTTTTGTCAGAAGTAGTTTTCCACATGCCTGACTTAAAACCCATTAACAATACTATGCTTATTATTTAGTGGCTGCTAGCTATCTTTAGGTGTTTGCTAAGAATTTCTATAGAACTGTATAAGGAATACACACACACACACACACACACACACACACACAGCCTAAGGGTTCTCTAACAAAAATAACCAAATAATCTTGGTTCTCTAAGTGCTTCATGTTCTAGTACAGGCTCTGCTTTTCTTGAAGCACATGGACTAGCACTGTCAAGGTATCAAGTTTGCTTTAAAATACTGCAGTCATGTTATTCAGGATCATATCTACGAATCTTTTTAGACTTAAAACCTTCCCCTGCATTTATGCTATTTCATGGAGCATCCCTAGTTCTAGCAGTCGATGACAGGACTAGTCTTTTTCATTAACACGGCTCAAATTTATCAAGATTGCTCTTTTCTAACCGTAACAGTACTAATGGTGGTCTCAAGTCATGCTTGTTGATTATTAGGATACTTTTAAGAGCTTTGTGCTTTTGTTGTTTCCACCAGCTGGTGCTGACTCTCTGAAATCCACTCTGAGTATGATTTTACTTACTTATTTATTAATGCCACTGTGTCATGTCCTGTCACCCTCAAAGTAGATGATTCTCCTCACTTGTCTTCCATTTCGCTGGTCTATCATCCTGCCATAAGAGTTAAATCTGTCAGATTTAAAAGTCTTATTTCTTACTGATGAGCTCATCGACTCCACCCTTAGTATTTCCAGTACGTAATTCTGAATGCAAGGGAAATGGAGCTCAGAGAGGTGAGCATAGTGCCATTTCCCTCATGACCCCATGCTCGTCATCAGAGAAAAGAGCAACATTAAAGACGCTCTATTTTCTATTCTGAGAAGATAATTATATTAATAATCCCTTCCACTTTGGATAATATTGTAGTTTTCAAGCTATTTTTTAATATGATTATATTTACAGACCCAGAGAAGTTTAGCCATTTTTACAAGGGTCAGTAAATGGCAAAGCCAGATTTTGAGCCAGATATTCAAACTCCAAACTCATTGCATTTATATTCACTACAGTTCTTACTTTGGCTTTTTTATGATCTTTAATATGTTTGCCATTACTTATGCTTCTTAGCTAAACATAGATGTTTCCATAGCACATACTAAAGCTGCGTAATGTCAGATGTTAAATCAATACTTAATTTTGCCTTATCAAGGTATTTGTTGCCCTCCACAGCAGAAGTATAGTTCCACCTCTAACTGAAGATTTTTATTTTCAGAACCGAAAGTTAACAGTGCTAAGTCTACTAATTGGGTTAATTGGCTAGGTATGTTCCAGCCTATCTCCTTAATTAGGGAATTCTTCCTTTGGGGGTTTAACCAAAGATACCTCAACCATATAACTCTTGTCACTGATGATACTTATGTTAGTTTTCCATGCCATTTTCAGTAAACTCAAGATGTGGAGGACTTTCACAACCAGAGCATGTTTAGTTCTTAGGAACCACAGGATAGGAAGAGTACACAGCAATATCCAATCTCTCTGGCGAAGAACATTACAATGCAGTAGAGAATTCTGAGTTCTCTGACTGTAGACTATACAGTGAGTTCCGTTCAGCTAATCTCACAGTCGTGCTGTTGGTTACAACAGGTTTACAACAGAGAGTATGGTTAGCTCACCACTATCAGAATGTAATCATCATGTTCACCTTAAGTGTATGCCACCAACAGTAACAACAAACTAAATAGCACACCCCACATTTCAACTGACAGGGTAATGAAACAACACATTAATACTAGTTAACACTCGGGAGCACTGGCCAATTTAAATGCCTACAAAGTGATAGTAGTATTCAATCTTCCACACAGTAATGAAGCCTAGACCTGCCATCAACATCCTCGCTGGGCAGGCTGAGCAGTTTCATCACCATCATCAATGAGTCACCTTAGCAGAATAAGTTCACCAATAAGGACTGGTAATGAAGTTAATTTTATCTGAAATAAAGTTACCATCTTTGCATCTTAGCTCTGCTGGGTGAGACGTGTGAAGAACAGATGTCAAAACTGTTATGTACTGAGCTTATAGAGGAGCAAATATATAGTAAGTAGGCAAGAGAAAAAAAAAATCCCCCAAAACAGAACAAACAAAAAACAAAACAAAACTAGCCCAATTAACACTTCAAGAATTCCCTGAGATGAGCCAAAGTAATGTGGAAAGTTGTGGCATATACCAACAATGGCATATACAAATGATGGTTCTTTCTCCATTTGTGGGCCAACATTAATTCACGATGAACAAAGAACTCATGCTTTCAAACAGACTTCTGTCACTTCCTTCACATGTACTCTAAGTAACGCTATGAAAAAAAAAACCACATTAGGACACTGTTGGGTTTTTAATCATCATTGTATGTATACATACAGGTATACATATAGAAAGTAGCAGCAAATTTACAAATGAAGAGCAATAGTATTATGTCAAAAGCATATTCTGTTTCATCTGAAATCCTCAAATTACAAATAACATTTCCAGATGATGCCTTATTTTACTCTTGCTGTAGGCTGGATTGCTTAAGGCATATTAAAAATTAACTTACTGGACATAAGTAGTCGAGTTGATGATAAAACCAAGAGTCCCATTACTTATAGTGCAGTTCCTTTCTAGCAAAGTCTTAATAAAAACATTCTTACTACTCTGAAATTCAGTAGGATATTGAGTGTAACTAAATATCTATATTACTTAATACATAAGTATCTAAAATACCAAATGACTTCCTGATGAGTTGTTTAATTCATAAGTCAGTCATAATTTTAGGAAGTATATTTAAAACACACTTCAGACTGCAATATAGAGGGGATTATTACTAATGCCTACAACAGACCATTCACATACAGAGGAAGTGAGCAATTATTACATATGAGCAAAAGCCTGGGAAGAGGAGAATCCCACAAAATCCCTTCCCTCAACAGAGACTATGACGTAGGAGGCAAAGGCATCAATAAACAATTGTAGCATGTGGTTAGCACCATTATGAAGACTGAAATGAAGAATCACAAAAGTTTGTACTCAGAAGTTAAGTCCTAAAAGACTGAGAGGATATCAAATATAGAAGGAATTTCTAGAATGTTCTCAGAAGCAGTGGGAGCATAAGAAAAAAGGGAGCAATTAGGCATTGCTCCCAGATCTTCTGGCATGGCTGATTAGAAAAAAATTAACCAAATTGCTCAGAGAGAACAAAAGTGAAAAAACAGGATGACTTCTCTAGGCTGAAATGACAAGTAGGTAGTTGAAAGTATGGGTCTGAAATTTTGGACCAGATATGGAACACAAAACATGGATAACACAGAAATCTAAGGATGAGATCGTTCCAGAAGCCTTCTGAAGACAGAATCTGAGAGTGTATTTTAGTAGATACACTTTAAGTAGAAGTTATGTGACTGCACTCAAAGTTATGGCAGAGGATGACATCTTCAAGGGACACCATTTAGGAAAGGCTGCTCAATGGTGTAAATATTACAGAGACAGAGAAGGATAAGTAATCCAGACTGAAAGAAACAATCATTCAATTCTGTAACTGAGAGTTACATGTCCACTGAGAACAGTTTCACTGAAGTGTATAAAATCAGACTGCAAGGTGTTAACAGTGAGTGAGAAGGATGCAGAGGGAATGATATGGATTTCTCCAAGAGGTCTGGCAGTGAAGAAGGCTGGAGAAACCAACAGGCTGAGAGGGAGTTTTTTGCTTTGGAGGATACATGAACATTTTTATGGACATGAAAAAGGAACCAGCATACAATTCTTTGCATAATTCTGTATTAATCACAGCTAAAAAATTATTTTTAATCTTTTTCAAAAACATTTTCTGAAAAAAAATGAACACAAAAATATGTATTTTACCATTTAAACTTAATATAAACTTAAAAGCACTAACATTTTATAAATTTTATCTCTCTAAAAGATTTGTACAATTTTTATTATTAGACTGCTTCAGAATTTTGCTTCATCTATCATGAGAAATTAAACTTTATTAACAATTGCTATATTCAATCCAGAAAGATTCCTCTGATATACAGGATTATACTTAAGTAATTATATATGCCTTCTTCCCCAGCCCTCCTCCCCAAAGACAAAAGTATCTTTAGGGTTGTTAATAATTTGGATATTTTCAACTTGAAGAGAAGAACAATTAGAAACAGTATTCCATTATTTTTAAGTTAAGATCTAAATTGCTCTTCACAATTATTTTTCAGTATTAAACATGCTTATTTATTATATACACATGCTTACATATGAATTTCCTGGCTAAAACACATGCAACCAACATGAAAGAACAAATATTAAACCATCCTCACAATCCTAAGAATGCCCTTTTAAATAAGGCACTCATGTTTGGAAACAGGATATAACCACCAAATTAAATAAGATGTTTAAAAGAAGCCTTTTATTAAGCACAAACAACTTTTAATACATTATCAATACAAATAGGAAAATGTCCTTTAATGAATATGATATATCAAAGATCTGAAAGTTTTCTTTATACTGACACAATAAAAATAATCAATTTTGAAGAAGAATTACAAAGTAAAATCTTTGAGTACACCACTGTCTACTAATAACAATTTAACTATAGCCTAAATTTACTACATCACCTGGGGAAAAAGGTCAACCATTTTTTATATAGAGAATTCTTAAACTCTTATTAGCACCATTCAACGCTTATTATCAGTTGTTCACCTACAAATTGACAGGTCAGGTAAAGCTTTAAAGCAAGTGTTTTCAGTGCAATGTTTACAGTTCCTTCTTTTAAGATACTTGGAGTCTATGGTCTCAAAGCAAGTTAAGTAATGATGCCTTGTAGTTGCAAGGTGTTAACGTGTATAAAGAAATGGAAAATGGAAAAAAATGAGGCTTATCCTGGCTGTGAAATGTATCTTAATGTATTGCGGCTAATGCTGTAGTATGCCAACAACATGCGGGATTATGAACTGTAGATTTGTGGGAAGCTGGTAGCTATTAGCTCTCTGTGGTCATCATTTCGGGATGTCTCAGCTGCTGCCTTTTGAGACTAACCAGTTTCATCCTGTCTCTGATGTGTTCTGCAGTGGAAGCCATGTCACTTGGACTCCCAAAATATTGTTCAGTTCTAAAAATCAAAACAAACAGAAAAACCGCAATCAGATTAATACAAATCCACGGACTACAGCAAATGCAAAAGGGAGCAAAGATTACCATAAATATTATACACGTGATAAGACAGTTCACTTGCAGACCATACTGTTTACCTTTGAATAGTAATTCAGTGGGAAAAACATTTTTAAATGGCATTAAATATATTAAGACATGTTGAGAGAAAAAGCCTAGTGGCATTAAATGTTGTAGCATATGTACTTATAATAATCTCAATAAATCAAACAATGCAACCAAACAATGAAACAATAAAGGAAACAATGCAACATTGGAGATATTCTACTTTTCAGTTTTGGGTGCATATGCATATACAAATATAAAATCTGTATGTGTTCTTCAAGGATAAGGGCTATGTACACCAAATGTGTGTCTAATATATGTCTAATATAGCTGGCAAGCAAAATACCTGTTTAATGTTAAGGGATCATTTGAGACTTTAAAAGATAAAATCACTTAATTTTATCCTACTTGAAAAGGTACTGTATTCAGAGTCACAGAATCTTTTAGAGCTAGAAGAGTTCTTAGAAATTATTTGGTTAAGGTTTGTATTTTTTAAGATCAGAAAACTAAGGCCTAGAAAATTAAATGATTTAAACTAGGATCACACAGTGGGAAAACCAACATTTGAACTGGAGTCTTCAAGCAGTGAATCCAGACAGATCTTCTAATTTCTTTTATTTTTTCCAGGACAGTGTTACAAAAAATACATCTGAATATGCTTGCTGTCAAACAAACTATACAGTATCAACAGGTTATCCATTTTTATGACAGAATAACAATTTGAAATATTAAAGGTGGTGGTTGTGAAATGTGAATACACAGTACTAACTTATTCCTCAATCTTAAAAACATGAGGAAATGCTATGGACTATTTGTAGAACACAGTAGCAGGAGGAGAAGACCAAGCAAAAATTCTAGTTATAAAGGCTCCCAGGCTGACCTCAGCAGAAGAGAGATAGTGTTAACAACTGGTTGTGAAGCACAGAAATGGGGATGGGGACTCCCTGGAATGGAATAACCAGAAGGCATCCCTCCAATACTGTTGCAAGCTAAATTTATAAATTTTTAGATTTTATTCTTTTACACTGCATTGCAGATACCTAATACGAATTTAGGCTACTTCTGATGGTTTAATTTTGCCTATGACCAAAGATTATCTAAATATAGACTATGAATTATATGCTTTCAAGGGAATAAAATTGTATCTTCCCCAAATCAATTTCAAATAATCACTTGAAGTTCATGACACAGTAGTAGTGGCACTTACTATGTGTCAGATTTGGGGGTTTTTTTTGTTGTTTTTCTTTTTTCTTTCTTTCTTTTTTTTTTTTTTTTTTAAGATTTTACTTATTATAGAGAGAGCACGCAAGCAGGGGAAGGGAGAGTTGGGGAGAGAATATCTCAAACAAGCTGTATGCCCAGCACGGACTCTGGGCTGGATCCCACAACCCCTGAAATCATGACCTGGCAGAAATGAAGAGTAAGACACTCAGTTGAATGAGCCATCCAGGAGCCCCTGTGCCAGATTCATTGTAAGTAATTTATATACATTTAGCTCATGTAATTCCCTTGCCCCTGTAACCTGAAAAGGTATGAATAATATATCCCTAATTTTTAGATGATGGAATTGAGACACAGAAAGGCTGAGTGGCTTCCCCAAGGTGTTACAGCTAGTAAGTGGTGGAGCTGAAATTTAAACCCACAAAATCTGATTCCAGAGTTTACAATCCTATCAATTACACTATACTACAGAGTAAAGATAAATACATTCAATGATGTGGTTGCTCTGTCATTTGAAGTAAATATCCTCTGGATTACCTCTAAATTATTTTCACTGAGGTCAAGAACCTCAGGGATGAAGCTCCTTCAGATTCATTTAATGGCCCATTTATTTGGATGAGATCACTTCTTTCTTTTATTAACTTTCAAAATGCAAAGCAATGTGGGAAGCAGGACCCCATCATTTTACAAGTGAAGAAATTCAGATTCCATATAGCATAGAGAAAAAAGAATGTGTTCAGAGTTGGACCAACATGAGACTGTAATCCAATTCTACTTAGAAGCTGTGAAATCCTGAGCACCTCACTTAATTTTTCTAAGCTTCAGATTTCTACATCTGTAAATCAGGATTAACCATATTGGTCTAGTACTGTTTGGTCAAAAATAACGAAGTGAAGTGTTTAACTTGATGTTTAATATATTATCAGCTAACTGAACATTACTGCCCTGCACTCCCCTTCCCTGCACCAGACAAAGCCCAGAGGCATCCTACTCCCTCTCATCAGGGCCATGGCTAGAACCCAGGTTATCAGCCTTCTGCAATAAGCTGTCAAGAAGCACCACATTTGATAGTGTCAAGTACCAACTGCTACTATTTCTAAGAGCTAAGTTTATGTTTCTTTCCATTACAAACCAATTTATTGTGAAATAGAAGGCGTGAACCAAAGCTAATTTTTACTTGGCTTTTTAAAAAACAGATATTCCTCTCTTGATGATTTCACTTTAAGAATTCACCAATAAAAAGACAAAATTATAAGAACATGTATCATACCCATCAGGATAAACTACAGGAACAGTTAATCTATCCAAAAGTGATTTCCCAACTGCTTCAATCTCATCAAATTGCTCCTCATCATTAATAGCTTCAGGCTCTTCTGGACAGTCTTGCAAAATCTGTAACAAGTAAAATGGCAACCTCGATCAAGAGATAGAAAAGGCAATCAAGCTCATGTGAATTCAGTAGATTGAAGCTGTTTTTGTTTCGTTCTTTGCATCCCCATGTACACCGCCATTGCGCAAGACTGATTACTAGTGAAGTTGGCTCAAAAAATTCAAATAAAAGGAAACACATAATCCTTAATCATAATAAATAATTGGAGTAAAAAAAGTCTATAGTGATTTCTAAGAAAAAAATAATACCAGACTATTATTCGGAAAGTAAGTTTAAATTGTGCGTGAGAAATAGCCTTCATTCATTCATTCCTTATTGTACTAAATGTTTATTTAGCAGCTTTGGATGTGACTGAAATATAGATTGTGACCTCAAATAGCTTACAGACTTCGAAAATGAGAGGAAAATAAAAATCCAAAACAACATATGCTTACATTATAAATAACTGATAGGATGACCTACATAGGCACAGTTATTTTAAAAACTGATCTGCTGACTTACCTGATATAAACTGGAAAGGTTATGATTCAAATACAGGAAGTTCTACAGTCCTTGATAAAATACTATTTTCCTTAATTATTAACATTTAAATTTAACAAGGGGAGGAGAAGAAGGAAGAAATTGCTATAATTTATAATAGCTAAGTCTATAGGTACTGATCCACACTAGTCAATCCATTAGCAAACAGCCTAGTGAACACTTGAATGGTGGCTAGTCCAAACTGAGATGTGTTGTAAGTCCAATATACACACTGTGTTATAAGAAAAAACTGCAAAATGTGGGGAAGAGAAAAGAAAAAGAAGTATTTATTTTTGCAACTGCTTTTGCATTATACTTAATCTAATCTGTTTATTTCAGCACTACTCAAATAACTTTATATAAAATCCTAGATTCACCTTAAAATATCTTCGCAGTCATTATACTATACAAGTTGTTTATAGTTATGGTTATATTTATGCTTACCAGTATAAAATAAAACACAGGAAGAAAATTATACCTGATAACAAAAAGCTTTACAAAGGTTTGAGTAGTAAAGAACCTTAAATTGTGCTTGCTTTAAGTATGATAAAGGCAATATAAGAGAATATTCTATGCAAAACAATCTCTCAACCATTTACATTCTTATATGGCCTCATAAAGAAGTCTAGATCTTAATGTCCTTGCAGATAATTTTAAGTTTTTATTGAAATTCCATTCAGTTAACATAGAATGTAATTAGTTTCAAGTGTACAATACAGTGGTTCATCACTTACATACAACACCTGGTGCTCACCACAAGTGCCCTCCCTAATCCAATCACCTATTAACCCATCGCCCACTCACCTCCCCTGTGATAACATGTCTGTTCTCTATAGTTGAGTCTGTTTCTTGGTTTGCCTCTCTTTTTTTCCCCCTTTCCTCATTTGTTTGGTTTCTTAAATTCCACATGAGTGAAATCATATGGTGTGTGTCTTTCTCTAACTTATTTCACTTAGCATAATCCTCTCTAGTTCCATCCATGTAATGGCAAAGGGCAAGATTTCATTCTCGGCTGAGTGATACTCCATTGTGTGTACACTCCACATCCTCTTAACCTATTCATCTATGAATGAATACTTGGGCTGCTTCTATAACTTGGGTTATTGCATATAATGCTGTTATTAACAACAGGGTGCATGTATACTTTAAATTAGTATTTTTGTATATTGTATTCTTTGGGTAAATCTCTAACAGTGGGATTGCTGGATTGAAGGGCAGTTCTATTTTTAACTTTCTGAGGAACCTTGTACTGTTTTCCAGAGTGGCCTTGCAGATAACTTTTTAAGATACTGCTTTCAAAATGTATCAGGGTTGTTAGATATTGGGCCAGTAGTCACCCTTGCACAGGAGGCAGGGGCAGCAGGAACAATGTGACTAAAAGAGATTCTGAGGTGCTGGTAATGTCTGTTGTTTGAATAGTGCAGTGATTTCACAGGCATGCTCACTTTGTGAAAATTCATTGAACAGACTGAATTCAACAAACATTTACAATCTGTACACTTTTCTGTGTTAATATACTTAAATAAAAACTTTTCATTAAAACAATCAGTAGGGGAACCTGGGTGGCTCAGGTTGTTAAGCGTGTGCCTTCGGCTCAATCCCTAAATCAGGCTCCCTGCTCAGCGGGGAGACTGCTTCTCCCTCTCCCTTTGCCCCTCCCCCAGCTTGTGTGCATTCTCTCTCTCTAATAAATAAATAAAATCTTTTTAAAAAAATAAAACAATCAGTAGGTAAATAGGTGAAGCCGCTTATATACTTTCACCTTCACTATTGTTAGGCCTATTTTAAACCAAAACACTGACCTGTGGAGTTCTGTGACCAGCTCAGCAAGAGTTAACTATAAACACTTCCCAACAGAGATACAGTAGAAGACTGCGCAATTCCTGAATTCCTGGTCACATCTCTTCTGTTCTACAGACTAGGCTATATCACATTTATGCCTTCAGTTTCTCACGTTTCATATGGTACTGAACATCCCCTACACATAAACTTCCATTGTGAGAGATCAAAACAAAGTTAACTATATAACAAAGCTCCTCTTCAGAGTGGAGATGTAAGGGTTGAGTGCTATAAAGTTTCTCTGCGCAGAGTTACAAGAAGGGCTCTAATGAAAATCTGCCCAAATAACACTACATATTGCATTTCTGGTTTCCAGGACTGATGAATTCATTAAATAAAAAATTCTAGAATGAATCTTTAAAGATAGCAAATGAAAAAATATTTTATTTTTATCTTTATTTTCATTATTTTTAGCTGGGTGTCTATACTTTAAACCTTATAAAATTACAAAGTGCCCTTTTAAAGAATTTATGACAATTAGTTGTAGTTGCTGAGGCAAAATGTCCTTTTCTTGCATAATGAAAGCAATGGGAGTTGTCACACCCTAAAGATAGTTCATTTTGGGGGTCAGATTTGGTAAGAAGAGAAGCACTGTTGAGAGAAGACTCTTAGATGGTTTTGGATTTCTCAAACCACAGTAAGCCAGCACTGGTATACATTATACTACAAGAATTTGATTTGAACTCTCTAAGACAATATATTATATCTAAACAAACTTTAAACAATTGGATTAAAATAAGGTGGAAAAAACACAAAGGTTAATCACATAATTATAATATTAAAATCAATGCATTTTAAACATACAAAGTAAGTATTACTGAGACTACAATTTTTAAAAAAGCGAACCTTTTCAGCATTTGAGTGAAATGCAATAGCCATTTCCAGCCTATGCACTCTCTCTTCAGATGCTATTGTAAATTGTTTCCATACTCTGTTCAGTCGAGGAAGTGTGTCTCCAGATGACCGAGATGTGCAGCGCAGAGACTGACACAACACCACCGTGGCCTGTAGCAACTGTCTGCCGTAGTCATAAGTGCTCTAAAAAAGAAAAAGTAAACGTGAAATTATAGTATAAGAATTCTGAAAAGAGAGACAGGAAAAGTGTGCGGGAAGGGTTGTGGTTGCAAATAATAACACTACTGGGAATCAGTACTGAATGACTTACTTACTTACTGACACTTAATACTAAAAATTAACTGCAGGCATAAAAAAGGATGGGAAGACAACACTTTAAATTTTTAGTAAGTTTCTTTCTTGTTAGGTTTTGCTCTCGTCTTGTGTTTTCCCCATCTCATTCTTATCAACTCCACAATCCAAAAATAATGGCTGATCTCATTAACCAAAACAAATGGGTAAAGATGGGCTCTTCAAAGGGCACTTTATATCCCATGCAGAAAACTCAATTATTAGGGAAAATAAATAAAGATACTTTTAACACACACAAACACACACACAAAATCTGCATTGTTATACTAACACTGGTGAAATAGAGAAACTGGGGTTTTTACTATACCGCTATTAACTCCTCTATTTCTTATTCACTTTCGTGAGTGAACAGATGGATTGCCTAAAAAATGGCATAATCTAAAACAAATCAGAGGGAGCATACAGAACCTGTATTCAGGAAAACATAAACCCTCTCAAGTTTATGCAGCCTGCTTTTGATGCACCAGCTGACATTTTCTAAGTTCTGTGATATTTCTGGAATAATATAACTAACCTTCTTGGGCTTGGAGGGTTAAGTTACATTATAATCATGCAGAAAGCTATTCAAACACTGAGCTTGTAGAAAAGGAAGATAACCAGTTCTGCACCTGTGCAACATCAACAAATTTTCTATGCTTTTCTAGTAAAACTTTCGTTTCCTGAGCATCATCACCCAATCTGATGTGGGTCTTAAGCAGGGCATCCAGAAGTTCACTTAGCCATTCTACTGCCTAAATAAAAAAATAAAGAAGAGTGACGCTGGATCCATAACTCTTATTATATCAAAACAACATGTTTATCAAAAGAAAAATTACTACCATATGATTAATTAATCTATTAGTTATAACGCAAATCCTTAATAGCTTATTTCATTTAAGAAAGCTACATGAATTAATGATCTTTCCACCCCCTCAAAACTTTTAAAATCTAAGAACAAGATATATTAAAGAGAAGCACTTTTTAAAAATTAATAGCACATGATTCATATTAATAGATCGTGTGTTTTCCTTAATGTCCAAGCACTGGTATTACAGAAGACTGATGAATCACTGAACTCTACCTCTGAAACTAATAATATACTATATATTAGTTAATTGAACTTAAATTAAAAAAAAAGATTGTGTGGAATCTCATTACAGATTTATGTTCTTATTTAAAATCATAAAGTTCCTCTAGGTCAAGCTGCACTGATGTTCTCTGATGAAAATTACACAAAGACAGCATATAGTTTTTCTAGTTGAAAAACCCTCTTGCAAGTTAAAAAAGCATTGTGCTTAAACCAGCCTTAATCTTAGCATGTAACTAACAAGTCAATAATAATAAATAATAAATAATCCCAATTTCTCACTTAATAGAGGATTTCATTAAGAAGATGAGTCATATGAGACCAGTAAAATAACTGGAAATTTAAAAACACTTTGTTATTTTAATAAGATAAACTAGAATTTGACTTAACACATTTACTTTCTTAGGACCATGAAAAGTAAACTTTTTTAACAGTTAGGTGAAATCAGTCTTTTAAGAGAAGACAACTACATCATGTGCCTGACTGATCTTTTACCTGGGCAGCATCTTCTTCACATTTAAACAACTGCACCATTTGAAGCATCTTTAACCTTCGCACATCCACCATGTCTTCACATCTAATAAACAAAAACATAAGGCAGAACATCATTTCAGTTTCATTAATAATTATTTTAACATCATCATCTGGCATGCATGTTTTATAGTATACTAAAATACTTAATCTTATACACCATGGAGACTTCCAACTACTTTGTATTGATTTGTAAGAATTTTAAGGATATCTATATTACATCAAAATACTTCAAAACTTCAAAATACCTGAAAGATTCCTAATTACAAACCCCTGAGGACAGAATGGATTCTGTGAAATACTGAAGCAAAGCATCAACAAAGTAGTACACTAAAACCCAAAGAAATCTCCATTGCCAGTTAGCATTAAACAAGCCTCAAAGATAAACATACGAAGTTTCTTAAATAATAATTTTGACAATGATGCGCCAAGGAAATAAAACAAAATAAAAACGTTGAGGAAAGATACTATATCATAATTAAAGGATCTATCCAACAAGAATATCTAACAATTGTACAAATACTTATGCTACTAACTTGAGAGCAGCTAATTACATAAACCAGTAACAAAATTAAAGAAACACATTGATAATAATACAATAATATTAGAGGACTTCAACAGCCCACTCATTGCAATGGACAGCTTATTTAAGCAGAAGATCAACAAGGAAACATAGGCTTTGAATGACACACTGGAACAGGTGGATTCACAGATATATTCACAACATTCCATCCTAAAGCAACAACTTACACATTCTTCTTGAGTGCACATGGAACATTCCCCAGAATAGATCACATCCTGGGTCACAAATCAGGTCTCAACAGGTACCAAAAGACTGGGATTATTCTCTGCATATTTTCAGACCATAATGCTTTGAAACTTGAACTCAATTACAAGAGAAAATTTAGAAAGAATTCAAATACACAGAGGTTAAAGAGCATTCTACCAAAGAATGAAATGGGTCAACAGGAAATTGAAGAATTCAAAAAATTCATGGAAATAAATGAAAATGAAAACACTACTGTTTAAAACCTTCGGGATGCAACAACGGCTGTCCTAAGAGAAATATATAGCAATACAAGCCCTTCTCAAGAAACAAGAAAGGTCTCAAAACACAACCTAACCTTACAATTAAAGAGCTGGAGAAATAACAGCAAAGAAAGCCTAAACCCAACAGGAGAAGAGAATTAATAAAGATTAGAGCAGAAATCAATGAAATAGAAACCAAAAGAATAGTAGAACAGAGCAACAAAACTAGGAGCTAGTACTTTGAAAGAATTAGTAGGATCAATAAGCCCCTGGCCAGACTTATTCAAAAGAAAAAAGACCCAAACTAATAAAATCATGAATGAAAGAGGAGAGATCACAACCAACACCAAAGAAATACAAACAATTATAAGAACATATTATGAGCAACTATATGACAACAAATTGGGCATTCCAGAAGAAACAGATGTATTCCTAAATGTATAAACTACCAAAACTGAAACAGTAAGAAATAGAAAACCTGAACAGACCCATAACCAGCAAGGAAATTGAAGCAATAATCAAAAATCTCCCAACAAACAGGAGTCCAGGGCTGGATGGTTTCCCTGGGGAATTCTACGAAACTTTTAAAGAAAAATACTTACACTTCTGAAGTTGTTTCAAAAAACAGCAATGGAAGGAAAACTTCCAAACTCTTTCTATGAGGGCGGCAACCTTGATCCTAAAACCAGACAAAGAGTCCACCAAAAAGGAGAATTATAGACCAATATCCCTGATGAACATGGATGCCAAAATTCTCACCAAGATACTAGCCAATAGGATCCAACAGTACATTTTTAAAAAGATCATTCTGGGGTATTTGGGTGGCTCAGCAGGTTAAGTGTCTGCCTTCAGCTCAGGTAATGATCCCAGGAACCTGGGATTGAGCCCCACGATGGGTTCCCTGCCCAACGGGGAGTCTGCCTCTTCCCCAGCTCATGCTCTCTCTCTCTTGAAAAAATAAATAAGCAAAATCTTTAAAAAAAAAAATAAAAGAATCATTCCCCACAACGAAGTGGGATTTATTCCTGGGCTGCAAATTGGTTCAACATCCACAAATCAATCAACGTGATACACTACATTAATAAAAGAAAGGACAGGAATCATACGAGCCTCTCAATAGAGGCAGAAAAAGCATTTGAATAAATACAGCATCCTTTCTTGATTAAAACTCTTCACAGTGTAGAGATAGTGGCAACATACTAAATATCATAAAAGCCATCTATGAAAAGCCCACAGTGAATATCATCCTAAACGGGGAAAAAACTGAGAGCCTTTCCCTTAAGGTCAGGAACACAATTGGGATGTCCACCCTCACCACTGCTGTTCAACGTAGTACTACAAGTCCTAGCCTCAGCAATCTGACAACAAAAAGACATAAAAGGCTTCTGACATGGCAAAGAAGTCAAATTCTGATTCTGCAGATGACATGATACTCTATGTGGAAAACCCTAGACTCCATCCCCAAAATTGCTAGAACTCATATAGGAATTCAGCAAAGTGGCAGGATATAAAACCAACGCACAGAAATCAGTTGTATTTCTATACACTAACAATGAGACAGAAGAAAGAGAATTAAGGAGTCAATCCCATTTAAAATTGCACCAAAAACCGTAAGATACGTAGGAATAAACCAAAGAGGCAAATGAAAGAAATCGAGGAAGACTCAAAGAAATGGAAAAACATACCATGTTCATGGGTTGGAAGAAAAAAATATTGTTAAAATGTCTATCCTACCTAAAAACCAAAAAAAAAAAAAAAAAAATGTCTATCCTACCTAGAAGAATGTATACATCCAAAGCAATCCCTATCAAAATACCATCACAGAGCTGGAACAAATAATCCTAAAATTTGTATGGAACCAGAAAAGACCCCAAATGGCCAAAGGAACACTGAAAAAGAAAACCAAAAGTGGCGGCATCACAATTCCACTTCAACCTCTATTACAAAATTATAGTCATCAAGATAGTATGATATTGGCACAAAAGCAGACACATAGATCAACGGAAAGAATAGATAACCCAGAAATGTCCCCTCAACTCTATGGTCAGCTCATCTTCAACAAAGCAGGAACAACAATGGAAAAAAGACAGTCTCTTCAACAAATGGTGCTGGGAAAATTGGAAAGCCACATGCAGAAGAATGAAACTGGACCATTTCTTTAAACCATACACAAAAATAGACTCAAAATGGATGAAAGACCTAAATGTAGACACGAATCCATTAAAAATCCTAGAGAAGAACACAGGTAGCAACCTCTTCGACCTTGGCTACAGCAAATTCTTGCTAGTTACCTCTCCAAAGGCAAGGGAAACAAAAGCAAAAATGAACTTTTGGGACTTTATCAAGATAAGAAGCTTCTGTACAGCAAAGAAAACAGTTGACAAAACCAAAAGGCAACCTACAGAATGGGAGAAGATAAATGCAAAAGACATATCAGATAAAGATTTATCCAAAATCTATAAAGAACTTATCAAACTCAACACCCAAAGAACAAAAAATCCAGTTAAGAAATGGGCAGAAGACATTAATAGGCATTTCTCCAAAGAAGACATCCAGATGGCCAACAGACACGTGAAAAGATGCTCAACATCACTCATCATCAGGGAAATACAATTCAAAACCACAATGAGAGACCACCCTCACACTGGTAGAATGGCTAAAATTGTCCAGGATGCGGAGAAAGGGGAGCCCTCTTACACTGCTGGTAGGGATGCAAGCTGGTATAGCCACTCTGGAGAATAGTATGGAGGTTCCTCAAAAATTTGAAAATAGACCTACCCTATGACCTAGTAACTACACTACTAGGTACTTATCCCAAAGATAAAAATGTAATGATATGAAGGGGCACCTGCACTTCAATATTTATTGAAGCAATATTTATTGAAGCAGCAAAGTGCACAATAGCCAAACTATGGAAAGAGCTCAAATGTCTATCGACAGATGAATGGATAAATAAGATATGGTATCTATCTATAGATATCTATCTATCTATCTGTATCTATAGAATGGACAAAGAATCTTGGAACACTGTGTCAAAACTAATGATGTACTTTATGGTGACTAACATAACACAATTAAAAAAAAAGAATAAAAAAAAAGAATGGGCTACTATTCAGCTATCAAAAAATGAAATCTTGCCATTTATAATTATGTGAATGGAACTAAAGGGCATCATGCTAAGCAAAATAAGTCAGTCAGAGAAAGACAAGTATCATACGATCTCACTCATATGTGGAATTTAAGAAACAAAATAGAGGATCATAAGAGAGGGAAGGGAAAAATTAAACAAGATGAAATCAGGGAGGGAGATAAACTAGAAGAGAGTTTTGTTTTTTTTTTTTAAGATTTTATTTATTTATTTGACAGAGTGAGATCACAAGTAGGCAGAGAGACAGGCAGAGAGAGAGAGGAGGAAGCAGGCTCCCCGCCAAGCAGAGAGCCCGATACGGGACTCAATCCCAGGACACCGAGATCATGACTTGAGCTGAAGGCAGAGGCTCAACCCACTGAGCCACTCAGGTGCCCCTAGAAGAGGAAACAAATCATAGGAAACAAAATGAGAGTCGCTGAAGGAGGGGAGGTGATGGGATGGCGTAACTGGGTGTTAAGGAAGGCACATGATGTAATAAGCACTTGGTATTATATATGTTGGATGAGTCACTGACCTCTACCTCTAAAACTAATAATACACCATGTTAATTAACTGAATTTAAATTTTAAAAAGACAGCAAACAATGTAAGTGTACAATAGAAAAATAAAAAATTATGGAATATTCATGGAAAACATAACTTTTATAGCAGTGTAAAGACTGACCTGCAATACATGAATTATTGGTATTGAATCTCTCAAACATAATCTGAGTTTTTTTTGAAAGGGCATTTTAATAAATCTTGAAAATAAGCAAAAAAAGTTAACACTTTTCATTATATTTCATCACCCAAAGTAATATCTAATTTTGAATTTTTTTAAAAAAAGAACAAACAAAAAAACCCACTCCATCTATGTTCCAAAGGAAAAAAAAAAAACAAAACAACTCTTGATCTCTGGGTGTAGAGAGACACAATTCAGAGTACTTCAAAATTTTAGTGTGGTCTGTCCTATATAATGGACGACTGAACTTTCAAGGTGACTTTAGCTACCTCAGCTCTGATCTATTCGCTTTGTCCTCATGCAATTTCATGTATTTTAGAGGAAGAGTGAACTCACTACAACCTCAAACACTAATGATCAGTTACCCAGAAGGCACTGAGCTCCATGACAGTCAGTGTTCTTAAAGAAGGTGAATAATAATACAGAAATCATTGTCAAAAGGCTATTTTTTATAAAGAGCGCCCTTTATAAAAGCCTATTAATATAGTACTAAAATGAATCTGGTTACAGTTATCCTACAAGGGACTAAAAGGAAGTGATGATTAGAAGTATTTTTAAAATCTGAAGCTAAACAATGTAAGACATTTTAATGATGAAGATGATATCATAGATATATTTAATGCATACTGTCAGGTGTCAAATAATGTGCTTCATGGTCTCAACTATTATGTTGGTTCCATTTTTGGCAGCAGAGTTCTAAACAAACAACGTGGTGAGGGCTACTATGGAGCTATGTAAAGAGTTCTATGGGAGCAGGGAGGAACAAGTAATTAATATGTCCTACAAATCTAAAAAACCTTCCAAAAATAAGTATCCCCAAGTCTTTAAGAATCCAGCAAGAAGAAAATGAAGAAAGTAGTATTCTAAGTCATAGATTCATGAAACAGCACGATGCATTCAAGAAAGTGAACAACTGTGTCTGTAAAAATTGCAGGACATAAGATTATATGGGATTGAATTATGAAGAATCTCCTACACTATTTCAAGGAGACTGAACTTCATCGGAGAAAAGAGGAAATCATGAAGTGGGGTCTTATGATTAGATATGCACTTTACAACGATTATTCTCATGTACAACAGACTAGAGAGGATCAAGGCCAGAGGCAGATAAAAGAGAAGATTTTAAATAGAAAATTTCAGGACTCAGAGACAGCAGAACTTAAAATATTTGATCGGGCTATATGGGGTGAGGAGGAGTATGGATTTTAGGATAAATCCCAAATTTGGTACCTGATACTAACTTTAACCTAGATAAGATATTAAAAGAGAAGATCAAGGGGCACCTGGGTGGCTCAGTGGGTTAAAGCCTCTACCTTCGGCTCAGGTCGTGATCCCAGGGTCCTGGAATCGAGCCCCGTATCAGGCTCTCTGCTTAGCAGGGAGCCTGCTTCCCCGTCTCTCTCTGCCTGCCTCTCTGCCTACTTGTTATCTCGTCTGACTTGTGATCTCTGTCTGTGAAATAAATGAATAAAAGAAGATCAAGTATCTGGACATACTAGGTTTGAGGAATGTGTGCGGCACCCACCTAGAGATACTAAGTAGGCCAAGTATAGTTATGGGTCCAAAGCATAGGACAGGAGTCTGGGTCAGAACCATAAATACTCAATTACAACCAAATAAAGTCATTCAAGTAGTGAAACCATCCAGAGAGAACACATAGACTAAAACGACTGGGCCTCAAACCCTGAAAGCAGAGAAATTAGCTAGAGGACAAAAAAACCAGTGAAGAAGACTAAGAAGAAACAGATTATTGGGATCATGAGGGTGTTTTCAGAAGACAAGGTTGTCAGAAAGTTTCACGAAGAAACTTTCCAATGCTATTCAGCGTGATCAAGCAATGTGAAGACCAAAAATACTCCCTGGATTTTGAGGGAGATCAAGCATTTATTACATGATAATTACAAAGTCACAGATGATATCAGTAAGAGCAAATCCAGTGAAATAGGGTAGAAGTCAGACTGAGGAGGGTTGAAAAGTTAATGGGAGGCAGTTAGGAAATAGTATGAGTATAGATTAGACCTTCAAATGACTTAGCTGTCAGGAAGGAGAATTCTAGGGCTAGAAGAGACAAAGAAAGAGTTGAGGAGGAAAGTATATGCATGTGTGTGATTTTTTTTTTTTTTAATGAGAGATTTAAGCATTTAAATGAGAGGCAGAGATCAGAGTAGAGAATGAGAGTAGACAGGGAAGACATGAGGGTACGTGACTTATTAAATACAGAGCTACAGCATCCTTTGTGATTAGAATAAAATAATGAAATGGGTAAGTTTGCATGTGATTAGAATAAAATAATGAAATGGGTAAGTTTGCATGTGAGGTTAGAAGGAATTCCTCACTAATGAGTATTTTCTCTGTAATGTAGAAATAGTTTCTGTGAGGTTTTGTTGATATCCTAAAATTTTTAAGTGTCCAAAAATTTCATAAACCATGCTATACTGTATATACTTTCATATATTAATACTTTACTTTGTAATGTTCTCTCAGGTGCTACTGCAAATTGAATTTTCAAAGAATCTTTTAAATTCCTGACTCTATATGAAATAAAACTAAATAGCCCCTTGCCCAGAGTCCACTATCTAATCCTTTCAGAGCACATATGAGTACAATGATAGTGTGACAATTTGTGAGAACTGTAGATGAAGAAACTGATGAAAGTAGATGACATATTTAATAGCAACTCTAAACCAAATGAAAACAGAAAATCAAAATTCTCCAAAAAGGGTTTTCTTAAAACATGAAAGGGTCATAGGCTATAGTAGAAATATGGAATACAAAGTACTTGTGTGTAACTAAAATTTTACCACTAAATTAAAAAGGGGAAAAGTACCATTAGTTGAACAAACTGTCACAATTTGTTAGTACAATTATATACAAAAACTACATTCACCAAAACTTACTACAAGCCTTCTATATTAACAGGTTAGAACTTCTATTTTGTATGGAAAACATAAATTATATCACTTCTCATTTTATTATGTCATTTTAGCAAAAATTAACATTAACAGCCAAACTTTGCCTTTGTTTCCTAAGCTGCATATCTTCCATCACTCCTTGTATGTGGTCCACATTTTCTTTATTTTCAATGGTTACATCCTTTCCATAGGCCCAGGATGCCTGATTGGAGATCTGATCCAGAAGTCCTTGACCTTTTTCACGCAAACCTTGTAATCCTACATCTAAAACAAAAGTTCCTAGATTTAATCTCTTAAACAAAGGAGGTGCTTTCCCTCCCTCAAGGAAATCCCCCCAGCAGATACTGTACTCGGGTTCTACGCACTGATAGCTTTATATGTTAAACTACCTTGGGAGGAGGTTCTCTGAACACTTCAAGGAATAAACCCATTTAAACGTGGTTCAAACTGAGCTCCCTCTCACACCAAATTCTGCCTAAAGATAATTTCCAAAAGGTGAATTTCCACTGATGATACTTATTTTTGAAAACTGAAAGCAGGAAGAAAATGTGAGAAGTTCTATTTTGATTAGTAATATTTTTCAGTTTATTTCCTTTGTGCTTCTATGTAGTCCAATTTTTAAGAGAACACGCCAAACATTTTGTTCAAGATAATGTTTAAGAGTTACAAGACTTCAAAGCATTCAAGCAATGCAGTATCATTGAAAAAGGATGCTGAATATTTTGAGTTCAGGCATCTTCCAGTTTATACCTAATGAGAGGGAACATTTAGGATAGATTTACAGTACCCCAAACCAACAAGCACACAGGAATTCCTTTCTTTTTTAAAGGAGAAGTATGGTTCTAGAAAGCTTCTGATCCTTTGAAATAAACTGCATTTGGCAAATTAAATACAAAATACGTATTATGCCTATCATGTGTTAAAATAACAAAGGCTGCAAACAAATGCCCATACAAACATGATTTTTCAAGCACATTCCCTCAAATCCTTTTCAATAATTGATTAATTTGGTTCAATCATGTGTCACCATTTTCTACTAAGTCTGTCTTAGGTTTCTGCTTCCTTACCTCCATTCCCCTTTGCCCTCCTATCCTACCCAGAACAACCCTTTCTTCCCTTTTGTACATCCACTATCTCCTCTCCAGTCATGACCTAGGGAAATTCACTGTACTTCCTTCCTACTGTAGTAAAATGTGAAGTGTCAAGTGAAATGGGATCATCCTCCCCTTGGGAGAGTAGGTAACCTTGGCAATATTCCCAATTTGGAGAAACAAATGCACAGAACCAAACCAACTATTTATTCACAAGGTTAGGATATAGCAACAACCAAAATCACTGCATAAAACACAGTTTTGGGGCATACAGGATTTACCACAGAACACTTCACAGCTAATTACAGCTTATGCATGCACTACAAATAACTGTTCGTAGTATATGCAAGACATAGCACCTATAGATATACCTGGGTAAAGAAGAAAGGCTAAAGGCCCAATGAAGGAAGGGTGACAGACCATCAATGAAAAATAGTAATTTTACCATGTATTACACCCTTCAAGGGAATAAAACCTATTTTATACTAATTTTTCCTGTGTTTCCTATAAATAATTATAATTAGCTCAGTGTAAGTTGACTTCTCTAACCATAGTAATGATATTTCTAAAAAAAGAACCTTATGTTTCAGCATTGTTAAAATCTGCTTACCAACACTTTTCAGCTTCTCTTCAAGCAGTTTTAAAGTCTGCTGAATCGATGCTCCATCAGCTGGTGCTACATCTACGCACAACATCCCTAATAAGCCATCCAACTGCTGAGACAACTAAAGCAGAGGGACACCAAAGAGATAACCCTGATGTGATCAGCATCTAAAGTGTTTAATGATTAATGAGGTTTATATCTAATGAGGTTATCACAATTACACTTGAAAAAGTCTTTGCTGTTAAAAGACAAGGGCGAATAATCAGAATACATGTTATCTGAAAAGACAGAACACATAGAGGCATGCACCAGGAAGACAAAGATTTATATCCAGGTAAGCAGAATGTAGGAAAGTACTCAAACGTCCATTGCAATCTAGGTTATAAAGCATAAATAGAGAAATGATCAAAATGAAATATATCTAAGTTCAAACACTATTTAGACAAAAAATGTTTAGTTGCATGCAAAATGGCTTAAAAATGAAAAGAAAATTTTTTAAAAAATCGAAGACTTTTATCATCTGCCCATGACTAAATTATTTTATTTTTCCAGAAAAATAATTAGGAGACATGCAAACCTGCAAAATTTATGTGCAGATAAGTGTTCAGATCATTTGAAGAACAGAAAAGCAATCAGAGTAGAAACTTACATCTTGGGCAACACCATGAAATTCAAGAGCTGCTTGTAAGAGATTCTGCCTAAATTCCAGTTGACTGGCCTGTCGATAGCAAACATCACTAAGTTGTTGCTGCAGTGACTTCAGTTCCACAAGATCTTCCTCGTCCCCAGCATTTAAGAGTGCTGCAATTTGCTGATTAAGTTCCACATACACTGCAAACCATTCCTGTAACACACATGTTATACATTAAGGATCAAATTGGCTCCTGAAGAACCGCACCACATTTTATAATTCTTCCAGATAAATTAAGTAACATATATGATAATTCTGTAAGGCAGAATTACTTAAAGTGAGGATGAGAAGTCCCCAACCCCCAAATCCTTCCACATGACTCCCGGAACTCACTCTTATCAACGTCAGTATCTATCCTGTATCTTCATCTTTGTATCTAAATGGTTCCTTTCCTTTCCTGTTCAACCTGAAACCTGTCCATCCTCAGAGAAAATTATTACCAGATCATTTCTTCTATCTTTCTCTTAAAACCTACATCTCCTTTAAAGTGCATGCTGTTGGATAACATCCTTCCAAACCTTTCCCATTAAGCACCTTCTTCCAGGGAGTTTGGCAATGGTCACGGCCCTCTGCTCTGGGTCAGCGTTTCCACTGACTCCCACCATGTACACATCCTTGCAGTACTCTTATTAACTCTGTCTCCTGATTCCCTCCCTCACTTGCAACCATCCTGTCCCTACCCCAAATCAGCTACCTACTCCAACACATGTAAATTCTTGTCGTAATCATGTATTACCATACAGCTCCCAAAGCTTCAAGAATCTCATTCTCTAACCACCAGCTACTGACTCTCTTGGTCACACTCTTAAGGACAACTCACTCCTACAGCTCCATGAGACTACCCAATCCACTGACCTGCTTGTTTCATGGCCCAGCACGAAAGAGTCTCACATCCTCACTTCTGTCTTTGATCAGAGGCTATAATCACCTCCCAGAGCATAACCCATACTCATGCCCTGCATCTTCCTTTTCCAGTCCACCTGTCAAGACCTCAGACCTGGTATCTCTGCCTACTGTATACCTACACCAGAGCAGCAATATGGCTGGATAATAACAATGATGTGAACAGGTGTCTTTTTAAAGTTATAGTGTATGTAAATATATAGACTCTCTCCACATAAAAGTATATAAAGTATATAAATAACCTCAAATAGACCTTCAGCAATCCTATTTCTCTAGTCAATGCATTTTCCCACTCTCATGATTGTTTTTTTCACTCCTTAAATCTCCAACTCCCTTTCCCTCTCTTCGTTCCCAGCCAAAACTCTAACTTCATTTTCTCTCCGACAAACCTATGACCCTCCCTCTTTTCTGCAGCCTTGTGCTTCACCCTCCCCACTAAAATAGCAGATGAACTGTCCCTGGTTCTAAAGTAGCCACTTAACTTGCACTCTTTGTCTTCTATTACCTACACAAGGCTTTGCCCTTGCACTTATCTTTTCTCTCCCATCATCAATTCATTCTTCTTAATTGGATTATTTCTACCAGCATACAAATAAGGTGCAGTATCTTATATTAAAAAACAGAACTGCACTCAAGACCAAGGCTGTCCCTTAAAGGAATACTCTATACTCATTCTATCTCCTATTTCCCATTCCCTTGTTAACCCATTCTCATCAGGATTTTGTCCTTCCTGCTCTTAGCAAATTCTCAGTCTTTACCTAATTTGGGTCTCTCAGTTGCATTTTACAAAGGCAACCACTTCCTTCTTGAAATGCCTTTTTCTATTCTTTCCTCAGACACAACAGTTCTGCTGCCCTCCTTCTGCTTCTTGCCTTCTAAATTTAGGAGTGACCTGGGGTTCAGTTTTCCAAAGGCTCTTTTCTTCTAAATTAGTACTCTTTGGGCTTGGATGAGTTCGTCTGGTCCCATGCCTTTAAATAACATTTATATGCTGATAATTCCCACATTAATATCCTCACCTTGTCCCCTTCCCTGAACCCGACAGTGATCCTCAAGTGTCCACCGACTATCTCCATTTGGATGAGTATTAGACATCTAAAATTTAACCTGCCCCTGAAGCTACAAATTCTGTAGAATCCCAACCTGCTTCTCTCACAGTCTTTCCCAACTTAAGAGTGGCTAAGGCCAAACACCTGATTCTTACAAGAGCAAGACTTGCTGGCTCAACCTCAGCAATGTGACTACTGCTTACTACATCTACTACCTCCATACTATTAGTCTCCAGTCTTCCTGTTTTGTTGTTTGTTCCTAGTCCTTATTTTCCACATGGTAGCCAGATATCTTTTTATTTTATTTATTTATTTTTAAATATTTTATTTATTTATCTGACAGACAAGAGATCAAAAGCAGGCAGAGAGGCAGGCGGGGGTGAGGGTGGGGGAAGGGGAAGCAAGCTCCCTGTTGAGCAGAAAACCCGATGCGGGGCTTCATCCCAAGATCCTGGGATCATGACCTGAGCCGAAGGTAGAGGCTTTAACCTACTGAGCCACCCAGGTGCCCCCAGAGATTTTTTTTTTTTAAGATTTTTATTTATTTATTTGACAGACAGAGGCAGAGAGGCAGGCAGAAAGAGAAGGGAAGCGGGCTCCCTGCTGAGCAGAGAGCCTGTGCAGGGCTCGATCCCAGGACCCTGGGATCATGACCTGAGCTGAAGGCAGAGACTTTAACCCACTGAGCCACCCAGGCGCCCCTCCCAGAGATCTTTTTAAAAACATGTATCACACAGACCTGTACCCCTGGGTCTAATAATACATTATATGTTAATAAAAAAGAAAAGAAAAAAAAATGTATCATTTCTCTGCTCAAAAATCTCTCCAATGGTGGCGCCTGGGTGGCTCAGTGGGTTAAGCTGCTGCCTTTGGCTTAGGTCATGATCTCAGTGTCCTGGGATCAAGTTCCACATCAGGCTCTCTGCTCGGCAGGGAGCCTGCTTCCCTTCCTCTCTCTCTGCCTGTCTCTCTGCTTACTTGTGATCTCTCTCTGTCAAATAAATAAATAAAGTCTTTAAGAAAAAAAAAAAATCCCTCCAATGATTTCATGTAACATTTAAAATAAATGTCAAGCGGCGCCTGGGTGGCTCAGTGGGTCCTGGGATCGAGCCTGCATCAGGTTCTCTGCTCAGCAGGGAGCCTGCTTCCCTACCTCTCTCTCTGCCAGCCTCTCTGCCTACTTGTGATCTCTGTCAAATAAATAAAATCTTAAAAAATATAATAAATGACAAGGGACGCATGGGTGGCTTAGTCGTTTCAGCATCTGCCTTCAGCTCAGGTCATGATATTAGGGTCATGGGATCAAGCTCCATGTTTGGCTCTCTGCTCAGTGGGGAGTCTGCTTCTCCTTCTCTGCCTACTGCTCCCCCTGCTTGTGTTCTCTCCCTCTCCCCCCAAATAAATAAATAAAATCCTTAAAAAAAAAATAAAATAAATGTCAAGTTCCCTTTTGGGGGTGAAATGGACATGATTTGGCTCCGGACTCCCTTAGAAACATTGTTTTGTGTGACCTTGCTCACTGCACTACAACACCACCAACTTAACTTGCTGTTCCATTACAATGGCAAGTAAGCACCTACCTACAGTGTTTTTACTTCTGTGTCCTCAATCTGAACTGCCTTTTGCTTGAATTGCTCCTTCACATCATTTCAAGGTTTCTGATTAAATGTGATCTCAGAGAGGCCTTTCCTAAAAGCCTTGCCTTACCTTCTCTCCATTCCCTTTTTTCCAATATGAACTTAAATTCCATATTATAAGACAGTGCTATATAGCCAAGAGTCTAGAACATGTGACATTTATTATGTGTTCAGTTAATATGTAGCGAATGAACATATAAAGCACTTCATATCAGATACTGTAGATTAGCTGACATTAAATTAAGTAGGTAATAGGTACTGCTCTAAATGTGGTATACTCTTGTGCCCTGTACCTAAAACTTGGGCTTCTCTATTTTTTCATGTTGTTTTATTGCTTGAACTACTATGAAATTTCTGAATATTATTATATAGACAATGTAGTCAGATGTAGAGAAAAGAACAATGGATGTGAAAGACGAACTCAAGGTCTTTTTTCCTTATAAAGGGGTGTCATCTTCATTAACTCACTTATCTCTCAGAACCTGTTTTTTTGTTTATTTGTTTTTCCTTTCGAGCAGTGATTTTCAACTGGGGACTATTTTGCTTCAGAGGGAATATTTTGCAATATCCAGAGACATTTTTGGCCACAATGGAGAGGGTGCAATGCTAATGCATCCAGTGGGTAGAGGCCAGTGAGCGGCCAAATGACCCTATAATGTACAGGATAGCCACTACAACAAAGATCCATCTGCCCAAAGTGTCATAGGGCCAAGACTGAGAAACCCTGTTCTGTACAACAGTGATGATATCATCTGTCTTACCTACCTTATTGGTTATTGTATAAATTAATTACATAATACTATGTGTAAAATACTTTTGAAACCATAGAGTGATTATATTTTTTTTAATTTTTTTATAAAGATTTTATTTATTTATTGGACAGAGAGATCACAAGTAGGCAGAGCGGCAGGCAGAGAGAGAGGAGGAAGCAGGCTCCCTGCTGAGCAGAGAGCCCAAATCGGGGCTCGATTCCAGCACCCTGGGATCATGACCGGAGCCGAAGGCAGAGGCTTAACCCACTGAGCCACCCAGGCGCCCCCACAGAGGATTATAAAGGTTAACGGAGGTGGATTTAAAGCAGAAAATACAACTTGAGAAAAATATCACAGTAGTGTTCTAAAATAAAAAGGGATTTCACAGTATTCTCTATAGTACTTGTAGATTTAGTTAATATTCTAAACAAATAATTAATCCAATTCTTTGAAGAAGTAAGAGTCATGATTCAAAGAAAAATAGTAGGCTAAAGGATTAGCATCCTGGGTCACCATGTCTTACAGTGAGAACTATCTATACCATATTACCAGGGTGCTTACTAAAAATACCAAAGCTCCACCCCTGACCTACTAATTCAGAGTCTGTAGGCAGTTTAACAGTTGCTTCAGGTGACTCTTAGAACCACTAAGGTTTAAGAACAACCATACTGGGGTTGATTTTTTTCCTAGTCTGAACCTATAAAATAAAGGCCCTAATAACTAGAACAAGGAGGTAAACAATTTAAGAACTAGTATTTTTCTTGAAATTAGCACTTGAAATTAAAGAAACTCACATTAGGAACTGGGGTTTTCCTAAAGAAATAATCAGTCTCTCTGGGATGTAAGGGAATAAAATCTGGAATGCACAGGCACACACACACTCTCTCTCTTCAGATTAATCAAAATGTTTTTTTCCTAGGAAATAGAAAAATATAAAATTTATAGAACCTTAGCTGAACAGGCTGCATTCAGTTCAGTTTTGGCCATCCTCTGGCCTACCTTTTATGAACATTTAACTGCGCAGGAATAAAATCAATTCTAAGACATGCAGTTTGTATTTAGACGGTAGGTAAGAAATGAGCTTGAATGCTCACATGGTAGGACAGAGCTAGTCATCTCGATTGACAATGGAATAGTGCAGGAACTGGTGGTGATGCACAGCTGCTGAAATAATGGGTATTTATGCTCAAACCAAGACATAGGAATTCTAATCTAGAAGGAAAGAAACACTGCCAGATCACTTGATTAAGGTCAGTATGTTCGTGAGAGATGGGTTTTGACCCTTCATGCACACCTGTTTTGCTGCTTACTATTAGGCATGACACAACAATGTTCTCTTTGAAGACCAAAAGTCAGCATTGTGAGATGGGAGATACGAACGGAATCCTAAAGCTTCAGAGATTTATACTTCTGCACAGTCCTATGACGTGTTTTCCCTAACAACCACCTACCTCAGCCCAAAAGAAAAAATCTGATTACTGAACTAAAACGCATTAAAATGTATTTTAAGTTACTATTACCGTTTATCTTATATCTTGTTATTTTTTGTTGTGCTTACCTACTTCATATTAAAAAAGCAAACTTCCTTTTGACACTCCTTGACAAAGAACTACATATTTGTAATATTTTCATTTTCTGTATATTAAAACTAAATATTCTAATAAATTTGGGTTTATTTTTAGCTTTAAGATTATGCTTTTATAAGAATCTAAAATTTAATACTCGACAGAGTGATTTAACACAAAATGGTATGTTAACTTCTATCCCCATTAACCAATCAATATATCAGAAATTTGTCATAATTTCATTAAGACCTGAACAACTCCAACATATGCTTTAAAGCGTTCCTCTTATTACAAAGAGAAAAGCTTTTAATAAAATATTGGAACATCATAAGCTAATATACTCATCCTGAATCAACCTATTCTCAAGGTAACAATGTAGTGCCACCTATTGGTTACAGTGCAATTCTCATTTGTAAACCTTGTAAAATGAAAAATTTCAAACTATTCAAAAGTGGAAAGAACAGTATAATGAATCTCATGTGCCATCCATCTTCAATAACTATCAACTCCTGACCAATTCTGTTTCTTCTACACTCCCATTCAATTTGTCCCCACCTCCCAATTTTGAAACTGACATACATCATTTAAAGAAATGAAATCCATAAACCATCAGTGTTTCTCTTTTCTCTGAAGCACCAGGTCCATGAATGCAAACAATATATGTGCATATGTCCTCAAATATTAAGAGTATAGGAAGGAAAAAAAAAATGTTATTATCTTAAGTACATCCATGAGTAGCTTTCGTTGCGAGCTAGCCAGTAAGCAGGTGAGACAGACTGACAGAGACAGAAAAATATAAAAAGGGAGAAAGAGAGAGAGAAATACAGAGAAACAGAGAGAGGAAAAAGAACTTCAAGAGTACGAAGAGACTGGTGTTTCAACCGAGTCTAGCTACCCAGTGACCGAAAAATGTTCTCTCCCAGTTTATTCATATAAAAATAAGGAGATGACATTAGAAGAATCTGTAAGATCCTCTCCAATTCAAAAGTTCTGAAATTTTATTCACATTATAAGTAAACCTGAACACACAGAGCTATCCATAAACAATTTTTTCATTTAAATTAATTTTTAGGGGCACCTGGGTGGCCCAGTTGGTTAAGTGTCAGCCTTTGGCTGCAGGCATGATTTTGGGGTATGGGGATGGAGCTCCACATCGAGCAGGGAGTCTACTTCTCCCTCTCCCTCTGTCCCAACCCCAGTTCATGCTGTATTTATCTCTTACAGAGGTCTCTCTCAAATAAATAAAATCTTTTAAAAAAATAAGTAAAATAAATTGATTTTTAAACTTTATAAATAAAAATACAAAAATAAAAATCTAAACACAAGAATCTCTATGTATACTATTTATAATTTCATCCATACTGTATGCAACATAAAAGATGTTTTTCAATTCCTTTTGTGAATTTCTTTATAATAGGTACATAATTTAACTTCAAAGTATAATTATTCCTCTTGACATCTTTAAAAAATAATAAAATGTAGATAAATCCTGTCTTTAGGGCCCTCAAGTGTCATGTATCTTTACATAAAGGACTCTGGGGATACCTTCATAACCAAATCCTCTAGATGGAAGTCTACAATATTTTACAGCAAATACTGTTTTCAAGAACCAAAAATAGTGGGATGCCTGGGTAGCTCAGTTGGCTAAGTGTGGGCCTTCAGCTCAGGTCATGATCTCGGGGTCCTGGGATCGAGTTCTGCATCAGTGTCCTTGCTCAGCATGGAGCCTGCTTCTCCCTCTGCCTGCCACTCCCCTTCTTGTGCACACATGCTCATGCTCTCTCTTTCTCTCTCTGATAAATAATTAAATACATACAATCTTTTAAGAAAGGGGGGTACAGACTATAGGATATGGTTACCCTATAGTAACATGCTCCAGAACAATCCACAGGGTTCAAATAAGTCACAACAGTATCAAAAATATCAAAAGAATTACGTTATTTATAAAGTACCAAGAGAGGCGCCTGGGTTAAGCTCCAGCTCTCAGTTTAGGCTCAGGTCATGATCTCAGCCCTGAGATCCAGCCCTGTGGCAGGTTGAGTGTAGAGTCTGCTTGAGATCCTTTCCCTCTGCTCCTCTCTACTCACACTGTGCGCAAGTGTGTGCACTCTCTCTCAAATAAATAAATACAATCCTTAAAGATTTTTTTTTAATTTATTTGACACGGGTGGGGGGGCAAGCAGAAGGAGAAGCAGGCTCCCCACTGAGCAGAGCCTGACATGGGGCTCAATCCCATGACCCTGGGATCATGACCTGAGCCCATGGCAGACGTTTAACCAAATAAGCCACCCAGGCATCCCTTAAATAAAATCTTAAAACTAAATAAATAAAATTTTAAAAAATAATAAAAATAAAAAGTACCAAGAACAATAAAAGATTATAACCTCAGGAACAGGAGTTATAAGTTAAATACAAATTACTCAGTATATTTTATTAGCATAAAAGGAAAAAGCATTATGTTGGACCCTGTGAAATGAATAAAATATACAGATTTTTTTCAATTATAGGATTTCATAAGATTTCATTTCAATCTTTTATAAGTACTGGGGTGCTCGGGTGGCTCAGTCAGTTAAACACCCGACTTAATTTTTGGCTTAGGTTAGGGTTGTGAGATCAAGCACGGCATAGGGCTCTGCAATGGGCATGGAGCCTGCTTAAGATTCTCTCTCCCTTTCCCTTTGTCCTTCCCTCTTCCCCTTCCCTCTTTATCCATCAATCAATCTCTTAAGAATACTAATTAGGAAAACTGAAGACAATATACAATCTTTAGATGATTTCAAATCCAAATCTTGTGATATCTCTTCCATATTATTCTCTCAGCTAGATTACAGATACTACAGAGTACAGTATATATTTTATCTGCCAATACAACATATTATTAAAGCTGATCTGGGGAATATTACAAAGAAAACAATATAAGGAACTGAACAGAATGGTATATATAAAAGAGGAAAATAATGTCAAATATTGTTTAAAATATCTTTAGTAAACAGTAGTTAAAATATACATTTATTAATACTACTCAACTTTTAACTACCACTTCAATTGGGGAAGTTAAAGGGAAAAGAAAAACTTAGATGTTCACATAATACATAAATCTTATCTGGGCCCAGAGTTTAAAACTGTTATTGAACAATTTTTTTTAGTTCTCTATTATTGTGCATTTAGAGCCTAGTGATCGGAATTCATCTGAACACATGACTTTTTTTCTCAATTAACACATAAATCCAATCAGAGTGTCTTCTGAGCATCTGGATTTGTTTTTGCTTTTGTTTGAGGGGAAGGCTAACTTCTTTTATTACCTATTTATGGGAAAGATGTTTTATTCTTCATATTAAATGCAAGGTTGAATGGTGTGTATGTGTGTGTGTGTGTGTGTGTGTGTGTGTGTGTAAACTGATCAATTTTTTTAAGCTAGATAATCTAAGGAGATAGAAATTAATGAATCTGTTTATTTTTCTACTTTTCTAGTCAACCTATTTAAATTGCTATCAGAAATAATATGACTGGGGGGAAAAAAAGGTTGAACTAATTGATCCACAAAGCAGATGATCACTTTCTCTTTTTTTTTTAATAAATTTATTTATTTTCAGAAATACAGTATTCATTATTTTTTCACCACACCCAGTGCTCCATGCAATCCGTGCCCTCCATAATACCCACCACCATGTACCCCAACCTCCCAGATGATCACTTTCTCAATAATGAAGAGTTAACTTTAACAGAGCAAGAGCTTAACATATATCAACTTCCTCCATACACAAGTTGTTAAATTTTAAGCCCTCCTGAATGATTATCTATAATCTGCCCATAGATCATTTTCTAATTTTATAACTGATTTGTTTGATCATCTTCTTCAGAATTATAAGTGGGAGCCCCTAAATGCACAAAGAATGGAAAGATATCCTGCACCCTCTGCACTCACTCTCAATTAGTTGTGATTAATGCAACAGTTCTGCAATTATTCTCAGGCATTAACTGTACTGTACTCTTCCTAAAAGCAGGAACATCCCAAGCCTCCCTCTGAGGATTTAAGGATTATAATTTCTGTCTCAGGACTGCAGACGAAGGTTCTATTTTTGCACTATCACTCTTTATTCTGTCATGGTAATTTTTTAAAATTTCACATGGATTTGTTTCTATAGAAATATATAACTATACTGGAGGCAAAGCAAAACCAAACTTCCAATAAATACATACTAAATGGTCAAAATGTTCTTTATGGCCTCTAAATATTAAACATACTCTACTTTATGTCCTATACCAAAGTTTATAGCAACTTATCCCTTAGCACCACACAGGCTCCTAATTATGCCCAGTAACAACAGCCTGTAACCTGCAGAGGAGAGGGACTCACACTGTGCTGGCTCTCAATCTCTTCATGCTTCTGCTGTAGGGCCTGGGAGGCTCGGATGGAGTCTCCAATCCCCCACTGGGCTCGTAGTTGTTCTGATCCAGGACCTTCAAGCCAGTTTACAACCTATAAATGAAAGTTGAGACCAAAATCTTAAAATACTGAAAAGCTTTTCAAACATTCAATGTTTTCTCCTCCCAAAGCTCCTCAAAAATTTTTTTTTAATTTTTGATTTTTACTTTTATTTCTTTGACAGAAAGAAAGCACAAGTGGGGGAGCAGCAGGCAGAAGGAGAAAGAGAAGCAGGCTCCATGCTGAGCAAGAAGCCCAATGATACGGGGCCCGACAATGTGGGGCTTGACCTCAGGACCCCAGATCATGAGCTGAGTCAAAGGCAGATGCTTAACCGACTGAGCCACCCAGGCACCCCAGTTCCTCAAGTATTTTTAAATTCTTTAAATTCTACTGTAAAGGCAGTAAATGTTTCTTTTCTAATTACGTGGCTATAATGTGACAACTCTTCCAAAAACAAAATTTGAAAGAATGCACACTGTAGCACCTTAGGCTTTCATCTTTCTGATCATCTGCCAGGCTAAAAGAAATCTGGAATGCTCTCCATAAAAGAAAATTAAAAATTAACTTACAATGAAAGAAAATAAAAGAACTATTGGATTTTGCATTGGAAGAGACACCAGAAAGGACACTGGTCAAATTTCTTATCTAACACTTAAGAAAATTTAATTTCAAAGATTAACTGACCTGCCCAAGGTAATATAATACATTATTAAAAACCTAGGACTAAAATCCCTGTCTCCAGACTCGTAGTCAAATGTTCTTCTCAAAGTACTGATAAAACTAAAGGAACTAAGTAATTAACTAATATGAAGTTAAAATGCTACTTTTGTCACTTTGAAAATTACAAACTAACTGTAGAATTATACTACAGCAATACCTTCTAGGGGTCTTAGGATGAACTAAAATCTGCAGACCCACATACCATCTGAGGTCCCACTGGCACCACTCAGCAGGATGTGAGGTTAGCAAAGCACCATGAGGCATTCTTCTTCTGCCAAGTCAGTTCAGGCATGAGGCGATGAGATCCATATGGGACAGATTTAGGGAAGACTCTGGTATCAAAACTCCAGAGTCCACAGTGCTCATGCACGCTACAGAAGTTCTGAATTCAAGGATGCTCAAAGTTATGCCTTCCATCAAGTACTAACAGTTCTCCTAGTCCAGACCCAGAATAATTTTTACTATAAAAGCAGTAGTTGACATTCCAAGTTTTATAGGTTTTCAAGGAAACAGAGCTAGACAGTTAAGCAAAGATCAAAGCCTCACGCAGAAAGAGTTTTTCTAACTCTCTACCCAACCCCCACACACACACACTACAAAACTACATGGACACAGTGAAGTAATTTTAATAGAAAAAATATTATCAAATTTTACTTGTTACTGAATTAAAATAAGGAATTCAACAACAGATGTATGGTTAGGCCCTAAAATGTAAACTTAGGATTGCTGGTAAGAAGCAAATGAGGGTGTGTCCGTAGCATAATGTTATAACCCAGTGGATACACAGGCTTACCTCAGAACTTTATAACAGACCCATGCTGCATTTTCATTATTATCAGGTTAAAATATATTCCTTTAAAAATCTAATAGTTCATGGAATTTTTAGTAGTTATATAAAAGTACCACATCATAGGGAAAAATGTCTATTTCTTTCCATTATTTTTTGACACACATTGCATTTTCACATTACTCCAGATTTAAGCACTACAGCCAATTCTTACAGTACAGTTATTTCTATCCTGTGTTTTTCACTTAACATTACACTATAAAACTATAATGATTTTCTATGTGGCTACAGTTATAATTTACAATAGTTACAAACCTCTTTTTTAAGAAGGCAAAACTTGGCTGCCTTCTTCCCTCCCTGTCATCTGTCTAACCAACTAATCAACCAACCTATATACATATATATTCATATATGTACATATATATTTGTATATCTACAACAGCTACTTTATATATATATAATATATATATATACACAAATATACCCACACACACACCCTAAATATAAACTTAGGATATATAGAGAGACAGAAGTTCATATGTAGTTATTTTTTTTTTCTCTAATTCTGTATTGTTTCCCTAGGAAAGATTTTCAGTAGAGATCTGAATTCAATGACAATATAATGTCAGTATACATTAAAAAATTGCTCTCTAAAACACCTTTTTCAGGGCGCCTGGGTGGCTCAGTGGGTTAAAGCCTCTGCCTTCAGCCCAGGTCATGATCCCAGGGTCCTGGGATCGAGCCCCACATTGGACTCTCTGCTCAGCAGGGAGCCTCCTTCTCCCCACCTCCCTGTCTGCCTCTCTGCCTACTTGTGATCTCTGTCTGTCAAATAAATAAAATCTTTAAAAAAACACAAAAGATTATTAAAAAAAAAACCCACCTTTTTCTATATGAACATCTAAGCAATGAAAGTTTTAACTGAGAAACCTCTGCAAAGTATACAAACTGCCTAATGCTTTTAAAAAACTTCTGCCAAAGGGATGGAGTAAGATAAATAAAGCTAATATGAAATGTAATGTGATGTTTTGTTCGGAATCATGGAAAAGAAAAATAGCATTAAGTAAAAACTAAGGAAGTCTGAATAAAGTATAAAGACTGTTAAAAAAACAACAACAACAACAAAACACCTTCTGCCAAATTGAAAAACAGAAACCTCTTCAGGTGTACTTTTCAATATTAGTATACCGAATGCATTGCAAATGTTTGGTTACTGAAAGTTTAAGATCTTTAGTAAATTATCCCTTCAAGTTAGTTCCCCACTTATCTTCTATGTTCTTAACTATTAATATATTCTCAGCTTCCACTTTCTCTTTACAAGGTTTTAATAATATAGTACAAAAATTTAAAAACAAAAAAAGCCAAAGTATTATTTTGGATTCACTGGAATAGACTTAAGTGCTTTAATTTTCTTGGCTGTTTTCGCAGTCCTAAATTAACCTGCAACCCCTTATTGTCAAGTGTTCTTTGGAATACAAAGGTTGGCTCCTCAGCATCTCTAGTCTTCCCCTTTAAACTTTGTATTAGCTATCTTTGGAAGGGCAGAGTACTAGGATTCTGTTTCTGTTAGCCTGTGGAAAGGATCACTCTTTCACAGTCATAAGAAAACACTGGGCATGAGTCCCAATTCTAAATTCTGGTTCTGCTCCTACCAGTTGAAAGACTAGTCTGTCCATCTTTAAAATGGTGTTAATGCTACCTACCATACAAAGGTGCTGGGAGGATTATTCCAGTCATTATATGTAAGACACTTAGCACAATAGATAAATACTAGTATTTGTTATTCTCTTTGCTTTTCCCACTTTCTTGAAGAGAAAAGCATAGCTCCTTCTATCTATTCACTCAGTATTAAGCTTTTTATTTTCATTCCAGTATAGTTAACATACAGTGTCATATTAGTTACAAGTGAATAGAGTGATTAAACATTTCTAGACATTACTCACTGCTCATCATGATAAGCATGCCGCTTAATTCCCATCAACTGTTTTACCCACCCACCTCCCATCTCCCTTCTGGTAACCATCAGTTTGTTCTCTATAGGTAAGAGTCTGTTTCTTGACTTGTCTTTTTTCTCCTACATTCATTTGTTTTATTTCTTAAATTTCACATGTAAGTGAAATCATATCATATTTGTCTTTCTCTGACTTATTTCACTTAGCATTACACTCTCTAGCTCTATCCATGTTGTTGCAAATGTCAAGAGTTCATTTTTTTGATGGATGAGTAATAGTCTATTGTATATATATACACACCACACCTTCTTTATACATTCATCAGTTGATGTATATTTGGGTTCTTTCCATAATTTGGCTATTGTAAATAAAGCTGCAATAAACACAGGGATGTACGTATTGCTCTGAATTAGCATTTTCATATTCTTTGGATAAATACCCAATAGTCTGATTGTTGGACCATTGGGGTTTCTGATCTTAGGGGAAAAGCACTCATACTTAACTATGATGTTTATTGTTGAGTTTTTGATATGCGGCCTTTATTATGTTGAGGTATGTTTCCTCTAGACATACTTTGTTAAGGATCTTTATCGTGAATGGATGCTGTACTTTGTCAAATGCTTTTTCGGCATCTACTTAAATGACCATTTGGTTTTTATCCTTTTTCTTACTGATGTATGTCCATTCATTCTTTATAAAGTTTGTCTCACACCTGCATTTTACAGTAAGATCCTGAGCTTCTTAAGGAAGTCCCTGAACTGTTTTATTCAACATTTTTTCAAATGGAAATATAAAGTGGGGGCTCCCGTGTGGCTCAGGTTGGGATCTCTGCTCAGGTTGTGATCTGGGGTCCAGGAATTGAGCCCCTTGTCAAGCTCAGTGGGGAATGTGCTTCTCCCTCTCCCTCTGCCCCTGGCCACTCTGGCTTATGCTCTCTTTCTTTCTCTTTCAAATAAATAAAATCTTCAAGGGGAAAAATGGAAATAAAAAGTATAAGTTTTAAGGAAGCTTATGTAAACATTTTGAAACCATTTTCCATTTCCTTTATGCAATTCAAGCCTCATCTATTGCTATTTATTATGACTAAAGATATAAAGACAAATATACAATGGCTTTCAAGTGTTCTATTTCTTTTAAAGATTTACTGATTTACAAATTTGAGAGAGAGAGCCCTAGAGTGTGCGGGGAGGGGCAGGGGACAAGGGAGATAAAGTCTTAAGCAGACACTGGCTCAGCATGGTGCCTGACATTTCACAAACCGAAGATGAGGACCTGAACTGAAAGCAAGAGTCAGAAACTTAACAGACTGCGCCACCCAGGAGCTCTGGCTTGTAAGTATTTTAAATGACATAATTATTTCACTAGAAATATCTAAATTCTAAAACTAAGGATGGAATAAGAGCATCTCAAAAGTTTTTAATTAATTAATAATGTGTTATAGGGAGAGGAGTCAAGATGGCGGAGAAGTAGCAGGCTGAGACTACTTCAGCTAGCAGGAGATCAGCTAGATAGCTTATCTAAGGATTGCAAACACCTGCAAATCCATCGGCAGATCGAAGAGAAGAAGAACAGCAATTCTATAAACAGAAAAACAACCACTTTCTGAAAGGTAGGACTGGCGGAGAAGTGAATCCAAAGGGAAGGGAAGATAGACCCCAGGGGGAGGGGCCGGCTCCTGGCAAGCGGCGGAGCAACGGAGCACAAAATCAGGACTTTTAAAAGTCTGTTCCTCTGAGGGACATCGCTCCAGAGGCTAAACTGGGGCGAAGCCCACGCGGGGTCAGCGTGGCCTCAGGTCCCGCAGGGTCACAGAAGGATCGGGGGTGTCTGAGTGTCACAGAGCTTGCGGGTATTGGAGTGGGAGGGCCGGCTACAGAGACAGAGCCGACAGTAACCTCAGAGCTCCGTGTTAACTTGGACCGGTCACAGGCTCGGTGAGCTCAGAGCGCAGCTGGAGGTCAGGCAGACGGGAGTTACTAGACGCTGTTCTCTGAGGGCACACTGAGGAGAGGGGCCCCGGACTCTTGGCTCCTCCGGCTGGAGACCAAGAGGCCGTCATTTGTATTCGCGTCCTCCGGAACTCTACGGAAAGCGCTCAGGGAAGAAAAGCTCCTGAAAGCAAACCCCAGCGAATTACTCAGCTCGGCCCCTGGTAAGGGCGGTGCAATTCCGCCTGGGACAAAGACACTTGAGAATCACTACACCAGGCCCCTCCCCCAGAAGATCAACAAGAAATCCAGCCAAGACCAAGTTCATCTACCAAGGAGTGTGGTTTCAATACCAAGGAGAGCGGCAGAATTCCAGAGGAGGAGAAAGCAAAGCACGGAACTCATGGCTTTCTCCCTGTGATTTTTTTAGTCTTGCAGTTAATTTAATTTTTTTCTTTTTCATTTTTTTTCTCTTCTTCTGCTAAAATTTTTTTTAACTTCTACCCTTTTCTTTTTTAACGTTTTTTAGCTAGTTTATCTAATATATATATTTTTTCTTTTTTATAGTTTTCTTTAATCGTTTTCTTTTTAAAATTCTTTTCTTTCTTTTTTTTTCTTTTCTTTTCTTTCTTTCTTTCTTTTTGAACCTCTTTTTATCCCCTTTCTCCCCCCTCACGATTTGGGATCTCTTCTGATTTGGTCAAAGCATATTTTCCTGGGGTTCTTGCCACCCTTTTAGTATTTTACTTGCTCCTTCATATACTCTTATCTGGACAAAATGACAAGGCAGAAAAATTCACCACAAAAAAAAGAACAAGAGGCAGTACCAAAGGCTAGAGACCTAATCAATACAGACATTGGTAATATGTCAGATCTAGAGTTCAGAATGACAATTCTCAAGATGCTAGCCGGGCTCGAAAAAAGCATGGAAGATATTAGAGAAACCCTCTTGGGAGATATAAAAGCCCTTTCTGGAGAAATAAAAGAACTAAAATCTAACCAAGTTGAAATCAAAAAAGCTACTAATGAGGTGCAATGAAAAATGGAGGCTCTCACTGCTAGGATAAATGAGGCAGAAGAAAGAATTAGTGATATAGAAGACCAAAGAATTTGCAAACACCAAACCAGCTCTACAGGAAATATTGAAAGGGGTCCTCTAAGCAAAGAGAGAGACTACAAGTGGTAGATCAGTAAGGAACAGAGACAATATACAGTAACAATCACCTTACAGGCAATACAATGGCACTAAATTCATATCTCTCAATAGTTACCCTGAATGTTAATGGGCTAAATGCCCCAATCAAAAGACACAGGGTATCAGAATGGATAAAAAAACAAAACCCATCTATATGTTGCCTCCAAGAAACTCATTTTAAGCCCGAAGACACCTCCAGATTTAAAGTGAGGGGGTGGAAAAGAATTTACCATGCTAATGGACATCAGAAGAAAGCAGGAGTGGCAATCCTTATATCAGATCAATTAGATTTTAAGCCAAAGACTATAATAAGAGATGAGGAAGGACACTATATCATACTCAAAGGGTCTGTCCAACAAGAAGATCTAATAATTTTAAATATCTATGCCCCCAACGTGGGAGCAGCCAACTATATAAACCAATTAATAACAAAATCAAAGAAACACATCAACAATAATACAATAATAGTAGGGGACTTTAACACTCCCCTCACTGAAATGGACAGATCATCCAAGCAAAAGATCAGCAAGGAAATAAAGGCCTTAAACGACACACTGGACCAGATGGACATCACAGATATATTCAGAACATTTCATCCCAAAGCAACAGAATACACATTCTTCTCTAGTGCACATGGAACATTCTCCAGAATAGATCACATCCTCGGTCCTAAATCAGGACTCAGCCGGTATCAAAAGACTGGGATCATTCCCTGCATATTTTCAGACCACAATGCTCTGAAGCTAGAACTCAACCACAAGAGGAAGTTTGAAAAGAACCCAAATACATGGAGACTAAACAGCATCCTTCTAAAGAATGAATGGGTCAACCGGGAAATTAAAGAAGAATTGAAAAAAATCATGGAACAAATGATAATGAAAATACAACGGTTCAAAATCTGTGGGACACAACAAAGGCAGTCCTGAGAGGAAAATATATAGTGGTACAAGCCTTTCTCAAGAAACAAGAAAGGTCTCAGGTACACAACCTAACCCTATACCTAAAGGAGCTGGAGAAAGAACAAGAAAGAAACCCTAAGCCCAGCAGGAGAAGAGAAATCATAAAGATCAGAGCAGAAATCAATGAAATAGAAACCAAAAAAAACAATAGAGCAAATCAACAAAACTAGGAGCTGGTTCTTTGAAAGAATTAATAAAATTGATAAGCCCCTGGCCAGACTTATCAAAAAGAAAAGAGAAAGGATCCAAATAAATAAAATCATGAATGAAAGAGGAGAGATCACAACTAACAACAAAGAAATACAAACTATTATAAGAACATACTATGAGCAACTCTACGCCAACAAATTTGACAATCTGGAAGAAATGGATGCATTCCTAGAAACATATAAACTACCACAATTGAACCAGGAAGAAATAGAAAGCCTGAACAGACCCATAACCAGTAAGGAGATTGAAACAGTCAATAAAATCTCCAAACAAACAAAAGCCCAGGGCCAGACGGCTTCCCGGGGGAATTCTACCAAACATTTAAAGAAGAACTAATTCCTATTCTCCTGAAACTGTTCCAAAAAATAGAAATGGAAGGAAAACTTCCAAACTCATTTTATGAGGCCAGCATCACCTTGATCCCAAAACCAGACAAGGATCCCATCAAAAAAGAGAGCTATAGACCAATATCCTTGATGAACACAGATGCGAAAATTCTCACCAAAATACTAGCCAATCGGATTCAACAGTACATTAAAAGGATTATTCACCACGACCAAGTGGGATTTATTCCAGGGCTGCAAGGTTGGTTCAACATCCTCAAATCAGTCAATGTGATACAACACATCAATAAAAGAAAGAACAAGAACCATATGATACTCTCAATAGATGCTGAAAAAGCATTTGATAAAATACAGCATCCCTTCCTGATCAAAACTCTTCAAAGTGTACGGATAGAGGGCACATACCTCAATATCATCAAAGCCATCTATGAAAAACCCACCGCAAATATCATTCTCAATGGAGAAAAACTAAAAGTCTTTCCGCTAAGGTCAGGAACACGGCAGGGATGTCCATTATCACCACTGCTATTCAACATAGTACTAGAGGTCCTAGCCTCAGCAATCAGACAACAAAAGGAAATTAAAGGCATCCAAATCGGCAAAGATGAAGTCAAACTATCACTCCTCGCAGATGATATGATACTATATGTGGAAAACCCAAAAGACTCCACTCCAAAACTGCTAGAACTTGTACAGGAATTCAGTAAAGTGTCAGGATATAAAATCAATGCACATAAATCAGTTGCATTTCTCTACACCAACAACAAGACAGAAGAAAAAGAAATTAAGGAGTCAATCCCATTTACAATTGCACCCCAAACCATAAGATACCTAGGAATAAACCTAACCAAAGAGGCTAAGAATCTATACTCAGAAAACTATAAAGTACTCATGAAAGAAATTGAGGAAGACACAAAAAAATGGAAAAATGTTCCATGCTCCTGGATTGGAAGAATAAATATTGTGAAAATGTCTATGCTACCTAAAGCAATCTACACATTTAATGCAATTTCTATCAAAGTACCATCCATCTTTTTCAAAGAAATGGAACAAATAATTCTAAAATTTATATGGACCAGAAAAGACCTTGAATAGCCAAAGGGATATTGAAAAAGAAAGCCAAAGTTGGTGGCATCACAATTCCGGACTTCAAGCTCTATTACAAAGCTGTCATCATCAAGACAGCATGGTACTGGCACAAAAACAGACACATAGATCAATGGAACAGAATAGAGAGCCCGGAAATAGACCCTCAACTCTATGATCAACTAATCTTCGACAAAGCAGGAAAGAATGTCCAATGGCAAAAAGACAGCCTCTTCAATAAATGGTGTTGGGAAAATTGGACAGCCCCATGCATAAAAATGAAACTGGACCATTTCCTTACACCACACATGAAAATAGACTGAAAATGGATGAAGGACCTCAATGTGCGAAAGGAATCCATCAAATCCTTGAGGAGAACACAGGCAGTAACCTCTTTGACCTCAGCCGCAGCAACATCTTCCTAGGAACATCGCCAAAGGCAAGGGAAGCAAGGGCAAAAATGAACTATTAGGATTTTATCAAGATCAAAAGCTTTTGCACAGCAAAGGAAACAGTTAACAAAATCAAAAGACAACTGACAGAATGGGAGAAGATATTTGCAAACAACATATCAGATAAAGGACTAGTGTCCAAAATCTATAAAGAACTTAGCAAACTCAACACCCAAAGAACAAATAATCCAATCAAGAAATGGGCAGAGGACATGAACAGACATTGCTGCAAAGAAGACATCCAGATGGCCAACAGACACATGAAAAAGTGCTCCATATCACTCGGCATCAGGGAATTACAAATCAAAACCACAATGAGATATCACCTCATACCAGTCAGAATGGCTAAACTCAACAAGTCAGGAAATGACAGATGCTGGCGAGGATGCGGAGAAAGGGGAACCCTCCTAAACTGTTGGTGGGAATACAAGCTGGTGCAACCACTCTGGAAAACAGCATGGAGGTTCCTCAAAATGTTGAAAATAGAACTACCCTATGACCCAGCAATTGCACTACTGGGTATTTACCCTAAAGATACAAACGTAGTGATCCAAAGGGGCACGTGCACCCGAATGTTTATAGCAGCAATGTCCACAATAGCCAAACTATGGAAAGAACCTAGATGTCCATCAACAGATGAATGGATCAAGAACATGTGGTATATATACACAATGGAATACTATGCAGCCATCAAAAGAAATGAAATCTTGCCATTTGCGACAACATGGATGGAACTAGAGCGTATCACGCTTAGCGAAATAAGTCAAGCAGAGAAAGACAACTATCATATGATCTCCCTGATATGAGGAAGTGGTGATGCAACATGGGGGCTTAAGTGGGTAGGAGAAGAATAAATGAAACAAGATGGGACTGGGAGGGAGACAAACCATAAGTGACTCTTAATCTCACAAAACAAACTGAGGGTTGCTGGGGGGAGAGGGGTTGGGAGAAGGGGGGTGGGGTTATGGACATTGGGGAGGGTATGTGCTTTGGTGAGTGCTGTGAAGTGTGTAAACCTGGCGATTCACAGACCTGTACCCCTGGGGATAAAAATATATGTTTATAAAAAATTAAAAAATCTTAATAAATAAATAAATAAATAAATAATTTTTTTAAAAAATTAAAATTAAAAAAAAATGTGTTATATGTTATTTTTTAAAACCTAAAATGCTATTTAAACATTTAAGCTTTGACTTCAGAATATTCTATAAGCAAAAGAAGCAGGCTAATATAAATCATGATACCTGAGGAAAAACAACTCATTAGCATGGAAATTTCAAAGAGCCGTAAATTTAAAAATAAACTTTCAATAAAGCAAAGACATACTCTTGGTGCAAAAAACCACTCTCATAGTCAAGTACACATATAGTTTTAATGTATGCTGAAAGTAATTTTTCCTTACTGTGCAACATCAGTAATGTAGACAGAGTAAATGTATGACTCTTTCTAATAAATATGATGCAAATTGAGGTTGATGCCCAGTAAACAAGTCTATTTAAATGCATTAATGATGGTAGTTTGCCAAACTAGGCTATAAAGCTTAATTTTAATCAGGACATCTTGCTCAGTCAATCTGAATATTAACTTACAGCAAGAGCAGTTTCATGCCCAATCCATATCAATGTGACCCCTCAAATGCCTACATTTATATGCAAAGTATAACCTTGGAGATATGCTATTAAAATCTACCATGACAAATATTTGCAGAGGCCAAAAATGCATGTGACTACACAACATTCTTTCCTAGCCGGGCTAATTTCTAAAGACTTCATGAGAGAGTATCTGGAAGAATGTGGGGTCAAACAAGGCAGAAGGGCATGTTAAACAAATGTCAAGCATGTGACCTGAAGAAAGAATTGGGGGAACTAGAAGCATAGCCTCCAGCTATATTCTTATGCAACTCTTAATGTATCCTATTTTGCATCTATGATTCCTTTCTACAAAGGAAGAAAAGCAGATGGATGATTCTAGAAATAACATTTGTAATGCTGGCTATAATTACTTCCTCAGTAAATAATGAGAATAACAACAGCATATTTCATTGAAGTAGCATCGTCTCCCACTTAAAAGTTGATGAAAATCTAATTTTTAAATATAGCAACAGCAGCACGGAGAACCTCTGCATACCACATAAACTCTAATGCCACTGATTTAAACTGGGAAATAAATGATAATTTTAACGGTTATTACTTATCATGGAGCTTATCTATTAGAGCTATTGATTTATTCTTTTCCTAACATTTATTTCTTTTAGAGAAAAAGAGAGAAAATGCAAGCAGAGAGCAGGAGCAGATGGAGAGAGAGAATCCTCAAGCAGACTCCCCATACATTAACTCCTCTGCCATTTTTTTTTTTTAAATCATACCCACTGATCCCATGTAGCAAGGCACAAATGCTGAATGAATCCCATCACCCACATTCTCTGTACCTTCACTTCAACATCTAGCCATGAATTGATAAGGTCACACAATAAACCAGAAAGGTTCCACCATAAATCCAAAATCAATACTACCTAAAAATACAACTACATGTCTGTGGTATTTTAAATGTCCAATTCCCACAGAGAAAACATTGAAACCTCTTATTCATTGTAACATCATACTCTTCAACCACCACCACCCACCTCACCTTCAAATCTGTACCACTAAGCAGATGACCTTTTCTCTTACATTATTGAAAAAAAGAACACATTGCATTGGAACCCCTTCATCTTCACATCTGACTCACACAGGGAGACATCTCTGGATACATCCTACCCATCATTCCTCCTGTTAACAATGGAGTTCTATCTATTCCATGCGAACACTAATCCTTTCAACACCATCTTTTGGAAATGATTCACTTCTACCTTGTGAGAAACTTGATAGTACTAAATATCTTTTCTTTCCTGTATATTCAACCCCTCTTTCCACATAGATACTCCCCACTGGTCTTTAAAGCTTTGAGAGTTTTCCGTATTACTTTAAAAAGAAAAACAGAACAAAATTATATCTCACCCTGTTGTGGACTGAGTTTTGTTGTCCTCCCCAAAATCCATATTTTAAAATGCTAATAAGCCTCAGTACTTCAGAATGTACCCCTATTTATCTGAAGATAGGGTCTTTTAAGAGGCAATTAAATTGAAGTCGAAAATACATACATTCTTACATACATACATAAAATGAGGCTGTTAAGCTGGTGCAGCCACTCTGGAAAACAGTATGAAGGTTCCTCAAAAAGATGAAAATAGAGCTACCCTATGAACCAATAATTGCACTACTGGATATTTACCCTAAAGATACATATGTAGTGATCCAAAGAGGCTTGTGCACCCCAATGCTTACAGCAGCAATGTCCACAACAGCCAAACTATGGAAAGAGCCTAGATGTCCATCAACAGATGAATGGATAAAGAATATATATATATATATATATTCTTTATATTTATATATATTTATATATATTATATATATATATTATATATATATTCTTTATATTTTGCTTAGAATATATATATATATATATTCTAATATTTTGCTTATATATATATATATAAGAGACTCAATCTCAGGAAACAAACAGGATTGTTAGCGGGGAAGTGGGTAGAAGGGATGGGGTGGCTGAGGGATGGACAATGGGGAGGGTATTGCTATGGTGAGTGCTGTGAATTATGTAAGACTGATGATGCATAGACCGTACCCCTAAAATAAATAATACACTATATGTTAATTTAAAAAAAGAGGTTGTTACAGTGGACCCTAATCTGGTGGACCTAATCTGGTCCTTAAAAGGAGAGGAAATTTGGACACAGAAAGGTAGAGAGTTAAGATAATGTAAAGATACAGAAATAAGATGAAGCATCAACAAGCCAAGAATCTGGAACAGATTTTTTCCTCAATGCCTTTAGAAGGAATCAACCTTCCTAACACCCTGATCTTAAGACTTTTACCCTTTAGAACCATGGGGAAATAAGTTTCTGTTGTTTAAGCCACCCAGGTTGTGGTACTTGGTTACAGCAGACTTAGCAACTAATACCACCCTTTTTCTACCGCTTTTAGGCATCACTATTTCTCATCTTTCCTTCAGAGACAAATTCTCAATGAGTTGCCCATACTCAGTGTCTCCCTCATTACACTTCACTGTCATTCCAAATTCACTCCCGTGTGCTTTACTCCATGCTCAAGGGTCACCAGTGGCCTCAATCTTATACATTATAATGGACATGTTAAGTTGTCCTTTTATTTGATCTTTCAGCAGCATTCTACAAGGATCCCAATTCCATCCTGAAATACTTCCCCGGGCTTCCGTGACACAGAACTCTTCACACTTTTCTCCTCCATCTCTGGCCAATCCTTCCGTTCTGTTCAGGAGTATGCTCCTCTATCTTGCCATCAAATGCTGGAGTTTCTCAAAGCTCAGTCAGAAAGCCCTCTTTTCACATACTCTTAGGACTTTCCTTGGTCAACTCTTACCCAAATCAAAGCTTTTAATTGCCATTCATACATGATGACAAACAACTAAGTCACCAGCCCAGACCTGTGTGGGGCTACCCTTCCATATTTTCTCTTGGTGTCTCAAAGTCACCTCAAATTCAACAAGTCTAAGCAACATCAGAAGAATGAAACTAGACCACTTTCTTATACCATACACAAAAATAAATTCAAAATGGATGAAAAACCTAAATGTGACACAGGAAACCATCAAAATCCTAGAGAACATAGGCAGAAACCTCTTTGACCTTGGACATAGAAATTTCTCACCAGACTTACCACAGGAAAGGCAAACAAAAGCAAAAATGAACGACTGAAACTTCATCGAGATAAAAGGCTTCTATAGCAAAGGAAAAAATCAATAAATCTAAAAGGTGGTCTACAGAATGGGAGAAGATATTCACAAATGACATATCTGATAAAGAGTTAGTATCCAAAATCTACAAAAAACTTATCAAACTCAACACCCAAAGAACAAATAATCCGATCAAGAAATGGGCAGAAGACATGAATAGACACTTTTCCAAAAAAGGTAACAGACACATGCAAAGCCGCTCAACACCACTCATCATCAGGGAAATACAAAATAAAACCCCGATGAGATACCATCTCACACCCCTCAGGATGGTTATAATTAATGTAAGAAATAACAGGTGTTGGCAACGATGCAGAGAAAGGGGAACCCTCTTGCACTGTTGGTGGGAATGAAAACTGGTGCAGCCACTCTGGAGAACAGATGGAGGTTCCTCAAAAAGTTAAAAATAGAACTACCCTATGACCAAGCAACTGCCCTACTAGGTATTTACCCAAAGGATACAGTGATCTGAAGGGGTACACATACACCAATGTTTATAGAAGCATTATCAACAATAGCCAAACTATGAAAAGAGCCCAAATGCCCATCCACAGATGAACAGATAAAGAAGACACGGTATAGGGGTGTCTGGGTGGCTCAGTTCAATTAAGTGTCTGCCTTTGGCTCAGGTCATGATCCCAGGGTCCTCAGCAGGGAGTCTGCTTCTTCCTCTCCCTCCAACCTTCCCCTGCCCCCACCCCCCCTGCTGCTCATGCTCCCACGTGCTCTCTCTCTCTCTGCTCTCTCAAATAAATAAAATCTTAAAAAAAAAAAGATGTGGTATATATATAATATATATATAATATATGTGGAGTATTATTCAGTCATCAAAAAGAATGAAATCTTGAAATCTTGCCATTTGCAACAACATGGATGAAACTAGAGTGTATTGTGCTAAGTGAAAGAAGTCAGAGAAAGACAAATACTCATATGTGGAATTTAAGAAACAAAACAGATGAACACATTGGAAGGCAGAGGGGAAAGGAGAGAGGGATATAAGCCATAAGAGACTCTTAATCATAGAGAACAAACTAGATGAAGGGAAGCAGGGTGTGGGATGGACTAGATGGGTAATGGTTATTAAGGCAGGCACTCATTATAATGAGCAATGGGTGTTGTATGTAAGAGATGAAACACTGAATTCTACTCCAGAAACCAAAATGGCACAAAAACAAAAACAAAAAACCAACATGTCTAAAACCAAACTTATGATTCTCTATACCCTTTTTCACCCATACCTAAACCCAAATCCTGTCCAGTGTTTACTAACTGAACAACAAGACCACCCATCAAGTCTTACAAATCAGAAAAATGATTCATCTCTGATATTTTCTTCTTACCGTTACTCCCACCACTTTCCTTATTGGGACTTGGCACAATTGCAATTTTACAACTATTTGTGTAATTATGTAATCATGTACCATAAAAGTGGGAATGCAGTCTATTCTTACTCACCATTATATTCTACCTAGCACGAAGTCACACTATTGTAGACATTCATTTTTTGAACGAGTGAGCAAACGTCAGGTATTATTTATAGAAAATTCATTATATGCCAAGTACTAAATATTTTATAAATATTATTTTCTTTAATCTTTGTAGCAGCCTTATTAAATTGGTATTATTGTTGTTGTTGTTGTTGTTGTTGCTGTCATCCTCAGTTTACTGAGGAGGAAGCTAGGGCACTGAGAAGTTATATTTACTTCCTGAGAAAGTAAGTAACTTGGAAGTAGTAGAAAAAGGTGGACCCAGATCATGTCAGTGACTTGTATGCCACTACGTTATTCTGTATTCATGGTTTTCAAAGATACTCTCAAGCTACTTGGCTGAAGTTTACCTACCTGTACTATCTATACTATCTGTAAGCTATAAATCCTATCTATAAGTTATAAATATATTACAAAGAAAAAGCTATCTACAATTAATGTATGCTTGGAAATCTTCAGTGTACACATGGCTATCACAAGAAAGATTAAAACTCTTTGCCTGGAATTCAAAATCTTCCATGATCGTCTTCTTCCTTTCAAGCCTCTTCTACTCTAACACCTTGATTTTCTAGTCAGGGGTCAGCAAACTACTGCCTACAGGCCAATTCTAACTACCCATTATGTTTGCAAATAAAATTTTATTTTAGCACAGCCACACACATTTGTTTATATGATGTCTACACACTACAACAGCAGGGCTTCACAGCCATAGCTTTAAGAATTGTACAGTCCACATAGCGTAAACATTTACTATTTGGCCCTATTTTATAGAAAAAGTTTGCCAACAATGGGACCAGACTTACAGACTAGAGCCTCGTACAATGGAAATAAATGTAATAGATACCATTAATCCAGCACTGGATTCTTTCAACAAACCTTTCAAAAGAGGTCTTGTTACCCTTGTTTCAGTTAACGGAAGAAGGAAGGAAGGGTAAGAAGAGAGGGGTGTTAATAAAGAAAGAAGTCCGTTTGAGTTTGAGGCACAAGTTGGTGAATAATGTGACCATGATCACAGTAAGTACGTGGAGGAACTGGGATTTAAATCATACTTGCTGGGACGCCTGGGTGGCTCAGTTGGTTAAGCAGCTGCCTTCGGCTCAGGTCATGATCCCAGCGTCCTGGGATCGAGTCCCACGTCGGGCTCCTTGCTCAGCAGGGAGCCTGCTTCTCCCTCTGCCTCTGCCTGCCATTCTGTCTGCCTGTGCTCTCTCTCTCCCCCTCTCTCTCTCTCTCTGATAAATAAATAAAATCTTAAAAAAAAAAAAAAAAGAGTACTAAATCATACTTGCTGACCATGCTTTGTGATTCAAAGGCCAAAAACTTCCTGCGGTGCCTGACTGCTTGCTTTTTCCTCCACAGAACTTGGGATTTCATGCACCGGTGTTTATTTATGCTATCCTTTCTTGCATAAAATGCCAATTCTTCTTTAAAATTTAAAGGAGGTGCCTAGTGAAATCTTTACACATTCTTGGAGAAAATGCTCAACTACTACCTCCTCTGCTAAATCTTCCTAGATCCCCTGCAATCAGAGGAATAGTCCCTCTTAGAGATGCCCACAACACTTCTGTCTTCAGCTTTAACACTTAAGATTTTATCCCCTTAGCTTAATTTTAGCAAAAAACAAAACTATCTCTTTATTCTATAGAAAACCCAACACAATGTCTTCTACATTTCATTGCTGGATTTTTTAGGTAAAACATTTAACATTTATTTCTTAATTCAACAGAGGAAAATCAGAATGTGATCTAAGTTACAGAAATGTCTTAGTATTGAGCTTCAGTATTTTTAACCTACTGTTTTTATAAAAATCAACTCTCAAAGGAACTAATACAAATTCCTAAGTATTAAATACATTAGAGGTTTCTAGCAGCATCAAAAAATAAATCTAATATTAAAATTCCTTACATTTTATGTCATTATTTTGCTAGGAAAGAAAACCTCTTCATAATGCCTAAATTTAAAAAAATAACACTAACAAGTCATTAGAAATGAAAGATAACTTGATCATCATTAATAAAGTGTTACTTATTGCAAGAATGTAGAGATCATAGGTGATATTTTCCAACAACTAGTCACTTTTAAAGTTCATAATGATAGAGTAAAAGGAACGTTCAAAGTCATCATTGTAGAAATAATATAGTTTTAATGGAAATATTATTTGTAAAAATGTACATAAAATAGTTTTAGTCTGTTTTGATAGGATTCAGGTTCTCTACACAGTATAATAAGGCTTAATATAAAATCAGTCACACAGTAGAAATTGTTTTTTTAAAAACCTTAACATTTAGATTTTTTAAAAATTAAATATATTCAAATCAGACACTTACCTGCATCACCTTCTGTTGAATCTCCTCTAACTGTGTACGCTTACTACGTTGTCTACAAACTTCCTGGTATCGAGTATATTGTTCTCTCAGAGAATCTAATAATTTCATAACCTGTGGCTGGGCCAGCAGTTCATCATCCATAGGAGACCATGAGACCCCTCCATCTGAGCCATTAAATCGACGCTGCTGTAATTCGGACAATAATTCATGCCCTTTACAAATGAAAGATACTTATAATTAATATCCTAAAAAAATACAATTCTTACTTCTCAGTCTCCTCAATTTGAGGCCCTTATTTTTAGAATTTATCTGCCTATACGTCTGCCTAAATAATAGGTCATAATTACTGAATGCAATTTTTAAATTTATATAGAGATGGGAAATAGCATATTTTAGTATATAACTACATAGTATATTTATATGCTATATATCATATATATCATGAAGTATATACTATGTATGCTACACTATTTAGTAAATATATGGCATTTTTTTTTTTCTATATCTATCTGTCATCACATTCTTGTTATTGGTGGATTCATTATTCAGGAAACTGTGTCAACCAATTCTCTTTCCCTGTAGAGCACAATTACATTCTGGGATTTCTGTCTAGTATGGTACTAACCAGTATGTTCTATTTGATAGTACTAATCAATACTAAGCAATATGTTGTAGGATTTCAGTATCAACCCATACCTTTAGTCTTACTATCTAAAAGTTGACAGTGTAACAAATAAATGTATGATTAAAGGGAGAAAGCTTTATTACTGGTACAAAATAATATTTAAATAGTTTCTATTTAAGGAATCTCTACAACATATTAACTGTGAATCATGAGGGACTACACTAGTATAAAAAATTCATTCAATGTTATCCAATTATATCATATTCATGTAAAAATCCATTCATGCATGAGAAATTAAAATTGCAGAATATCCAACATCAAAATTGGAATTTTAAAAGTGAATAAATCGCAAACTGTTTTTTCAGGATAATACTATTCCAATTATTACTTAAGGACCAAAAATAAATGCAAATACTTAAATTCTCTTCATCTTTATTCAGAAAAATGTCCTATATTTAAATGGCTTTCAATACTTAGAAACAGAATTTTTATCATGATTTGAAGGTATTACCAATTTCTAAAAAATACCCCAAATTGTTCTAAAACTCTCCATTTGTATATTCTCTTTTTATCCCTACCCTAAGAGTCAAAAGCATCTAAAAAAAGATCTTAGTGGCATATAAAGCTAATTTCAAAATACAAATTTAAAAAGCTTCTTAATTCAAGGGCTTCAGTAGCTTTCAAAACATTAAATATAACAGTGGAATTAAAATTTAAACCTAAACCAATCCATATTTTTACTGACAGTCTACTGTACCTGCTCACCATGTAGGAATTCATAGATTACAATTATTTCCTTATTCTCTAAGGAAGATCAGTATCATACTGAAAACACTTGCCTCAATGGTATCAATACAATGAAGATATTCAGAATTACTTTCTTTACTCTTCATTACATCTTATAATTAGAAAAACAACTGTTTTAAAGACTTTTAAACAAAGTCTCTATATATATTCACATACATTTTTCATATATATATACACACACACACATATATAAAGCCATTAAGATCAGAAGTCATTTATTTTTTTCCTTTACAATTGTTATTACTCTTAATGTTTTCCATATAGAAACATTTCCATCGAGAAGCAGCACCACATAATGATTTCAGAGACCATACTTTGAAACCAAACTGCCTTGGTTCAAGTCCCAACTCTAGCATTACCAGTTGTGTAACTTGCATAAGTTACTGAGCTTTTTTTTGCCTCAGTTTCCCCATCTTAAACTTGGGATGATAATAGTACCTGTTTTTAGTAGTATGGTGACAGTTTTAATAACTACTCCATCATGAGCAAGTTTTTTCATTATCTCGAATATACCTGAGCTTATATCTACTATCTGAGCTTCCTCAAGTACAAAATAGGGAAAGTGATACTAACTACATCAAGAGGTCATTAAGGGGGAGCCTGGGTGGCTCAGTGGGTTAAAGTCTCTGCCTTTGGCTCAGGTTATGATCCCCAGGGAGCCTGCTTCCCCCTCTCTCTCTCTGCCTGCCTCCCTGCCTACTTGTGATGTCTCTCTCTCTGTCAAATAAATAAATAAAATCTTAAAAAAAAAAAAGAGAGAGAGGTTATTAAGGAGAATGGAATATAAAAATACAATCTTAGAACCCAAGGAGTATTCAATAATCCTCATAGCAATCCAATGAAATTGAAACTTATCTCCATTTCATAGACAAGGAAACAAGTACAAATATTTCAAGGGAGAAATCATTTAACAATTTGTCATTATTAATACTTTCTAAAAATATTGTAAAGTATATTAACACACCATTAGGTTAAACCAAAGGCAAGTTTTTAAATTCCCCTTGAGTTTTTTCACATAATATATGCTTAATCAATGTTTATTTCATGAACCAATCGATATATGATTGGTTTATTGGATTTGACTATCACCAATAAACACATTTTTTATCTTACCTGTCTGGAGAACTGTTTCAGGATCAACTGATGGAAGAAAGTTTAAATCCACAGACCTGGCAAACACCACAAGAATAACTTTTAAAAACTTTATTTTTATCTATATGACCAAAGAAAATCATTTATGTATGCATATCAAACAGGAGCATATGGTGTGGAAATCTGAAGTATACTATTCTACCAGGCTAATGCTCTTAAGCATTAAGAAACCAATTAGAGATAATTAAATATTAGTAGCCCAAAAAAAACCCCCAAAAAACCGTGTGATAAATCATAGAATATACTACTTGAAAAAAAGTTTATTATTATTATGGTATTATTTCAAATACATCAAAGGAATGCATTTTAGTATTTTCCCACTGCATCTTTATTCCAAAATGAAATGTGTAACTATATAACAACCCAGAAATGTGAACATTAAAAATGCATGAAGCCATCTTCCAATTAAGCATTTCCTTATCTACAGCAACCTTTGAGAGCTAAAAGGAGTCTCTGATATTCATGTGCATGTGTATCCCCACGCAGTTGTACTCTCTTCCCTGTACTAATTGGCTTAATTTGCAGTTGGACCATGCTCTGTATTTTTTTAAACACATATAGGAAGTAGAAGATGAAGGAAAGATAGGGTACACAGTAAATCAAACCCTAGTGATGAGGGAGCAGGAGGCTGGCTGAGGACAAAGCAAAAGCTGGCGCCTTGCACCCCCTCTTCACCCACTCCCCTCCATATGTGTAGCATTCCTCAGGCACCCCTGACTGCCATAAAATGATAAATAGTTAACTTGCAGGGATCGCAATCCTGCAGAACAGGAATCTCCCTTGCCCTACAAGATGTCCTAGAGACCTAAACAGGGAGGTTACCTTATCAATAGCACAAATTTCCAGAGGCAAATAACTCTTGGTTCCTGAAGCCCTAATGTCCCCCTCCCACCATAAGCTGGAGGAGACTGGAGTAGAAAGGAACGTAAATGATAGCCAGATCATAATGCCCCACCAAGAATCCCCCATTATCTTGATGTTAGTGCCTGACCTAAAGACGACATTGATCAAGCCATAAGGGCAAAGACTCCCCCCCCAACCCCCGGCACCTTGTAGGCCCTCCCTAGCATGTGAGAACTCTGTCGAAATCTCCCATTCCGTCACCACCTCCCCCCAACCGTGGGGTATATAACATGCCCACCTTCACAACCCGGGGCAGCAGCTCTTCCTGCCCACGGGTCCTGTCCCCGTGCTTTAATAAACCACCATTTTGCACCAACGACGTCTTAAGAATTCTTTCTTTAGTCGTCGGCTCCGAACCTCCTCACCCCACCGAACCTGACTTAGGTTCTGGGACTTCATCATTTTTGGCGAGCCAGCCAGGAGATTTGTGAGTCTTTACATTTGGACTCTGAGCTTCGGTGCAAAATTGGTGAGTACTTTCTCTCCTTTTCCTGTACTCTCATTCCAGGGCTTTTTCAAGGAGTATGGTCTTATTGGAACACTTGCATGTCAATTGCTCAGGCTGTAATCCTCTAGCCCGTGGCTACTCCACGGGGAGGAGAGCGTCTGCCTTTTGGCTGTAAGCTAGTACCCTGGCCGGAATGGCAATAAGACCCAGAAACTTGATAGCCTCTCTTTATTCCTGTTCTTATAGAAAGTTGTCTCTCTTGGGCACGGGATAGCCACCTAAGTCACCAGGACGGCTGCCAATCTTAAGACTCCCGTGTGAGGTTTCCTCCTGATTGATCTAATGTGATCCCCTCCACATCCCTGGTCTAGCCACTTCTGGCTGCGGGACCTTCACTGGGAGCCGGCCGAAACCAGTACCCGATTGAATTAAAACTCAACCGGGGACCGTTTCCTAGGGAAGTTGGCTGCAAGGACCACATGTGTTGGAATGTCGCATAGACCATGATGGATTTCAATCTTTACTGTTTCTCGTCAGTGTCTTCTGCAAACCGCCTAAAGCTATGAAATTGGGTAATTTCCCCTTGCCAAACTTTTCTAGTATTTCCATGGGTTAATATGGCAAAACAGTATGCAGTCTTCAGGATAGACAATGGCTTGGCATGGCACAGTTTCCTAGTCCATTCACCAGGCACCCATCTGTAGCCTGAGATGCGATGGGGAAGTGGAGGGACGCCGGCACCCCTCCAGGGCCTTTTAAGGCAGGATGGTGATCAATAGCGTATCTTAAGAGACGCCTCCGGTTGCTTTTGACACCTAAAACCTCTGACATACCCTGTGTGGGACACCACCCAGGAGTCAGGGGATTTGGTAATGGACCTTCATTACTTTTCTGGCTTCAGTTCCCAAGGACTCTACCTTGGGGTGCCTTTTAACCCACTGGAAATAATTTGGATTGCAAAACTTAGGAAAGGACTGAGCTCCTGTAACACTGCATGGCCTCAGTGGGATCTATCAGTTAGATCTCTGCAGGAAACAGGGCAAATGGGCCTAGGATACCTTCACCGCTCATACCTAGGCCTTCATTGCTCTACACCAGGACCCCAGACTAAGGAGCTTTTGCAAAAAGGAATTTTCCCAAATGAGTCAGCTGTAAACTTTCTCCTGACATATTCAATGATAATTACGTAAATAAGCCTTCTTCTAGTAAACCCAGGTTGCTGGGCCATCCCTAGCAAAGGGGACTCTGGCTTTATTTCTCTGTTTCTCCTAATAGATGTGGGGGCTTCTCCCTCACTCACTTCCCGTGTTAATGGCTATAACTGGAGCCAACTGGGGTTGGTCTAACTCGAGACAGAGACCATAAGGAAGATTCCCAAGCAGCTGCCGAAACTCTCTTTGTTTCGGGGAAGTTTCCCTGTGTTCTCTGGCCTGACTTGGACTGCCTAACCCCTCCCCCCTTGCTGGTGGGAAAGCAATGGTGTCTGCTCCTCTGTTGGGGCTTATGAGCTCTAAAACCGGGAATCTTTTCTCTGCCTCCTGGCAGCACTTTGTTTCCTCTGTTTTCCCCTTCTGTTTCTGCACCAACGTGTGTGCAGCCTGCATGACTAGCTTCTAGATCATGCACCACAGCTCCTTCTCTTTCCACTGTCAAGGAGCAAGAAGAGCACCCTTGGACCTAACACCCCCACTCCAGATCTTCCCACGCATGTCTCAGGTAAACATTCAAAGTGGAGTGGGTCCAGGTGGAACATAAATCAGTATTGGAACTAAGTTAAGTTTGTTGGTTTAATTAAGATAAGATGTGTCTTTTAAGTTAACAGTAGTAAATGTGAAGCTAGAATTATTCTATCAAAGTTTACTGAAGGTCAAATAAGCTTGTGTTACTTGTTAAAATTTGTTAGCAAAGAAATGACTAAACTGATGGTTAATTGTCTGTCTCAAAGTTCTAATGGGTAATTGCTGAAGTAGCTTTCAAAGTTTTTGGTAACCCGAAAGTTTTAAAGTTTTGCTTGGATGACAAATGGAATTAAATTGTGGACATCTAGGTCTTAACCAAACAGGATAAAATGCTAAGTCGTTAATTACTGGATGTAGGTTTATGCTTTTGACTTCTTACTGCAAAGAAACTAAGAGTATTTAAATCTAGGGGCGCCTGGGTGGCTCAGTCGGTTAAGCCGCTGCCTTCGACTCAGGTCATGATCCCAGGGTCCTGGGATCGAGCCCCGCATCGGGCTCTCTGCTAAGCAGGGAGCCTGCTTCCTCCTCTCTCTCTGCCTGCCTCTCTGCCTCCTTGTCATCTCTCTCTGTCAAATAAATAAATAAAAAATCTTTAAAAAAAAAAAAAAAAAGTATTTAAATCTGCTGGTAAACTTGTTTTCCACTTAACTGATTCATAAATTGCCACCTGAAGAATTCTGTTGTAACAGTTCACAATTGGTTAATAACTAAAGGTGTTTCTAAGAATACAAAGTTCTGCTTAGTGTAACTAAGACTGATGGAAATAAAGGGAAACTCTGTATGTAGGAAAATAGGAGATATGTAAGAAAGATTTAAGGAATGGGAATACATTTTGTTGAAGGTAAAGGAAGGTAATTTTGTCCTAAATGAGATGGTTGTTTGGAAGGAAATGGCTTGGGACAAAACCTGAATGCAAAGGAAAGTTGTAGAAGGTTTGTGAAGGGAAATCTTCAGAAAAGGAATTTTAGCTATGGTCAAGAATGGATTAAGATTGAAATGAATGGGTTTTAAAGGTACATTGGTACAAGACTGAAATTGTCTCTGCTCAAAAGGACAATGTTTTCTTAGATCAACTGATCTGCTGTTAAGAAAATGTAAATGGTTTTCTCTTTGCCTGCCCAGAAAAAAACAGTTTCTATGATCAGTTTTATCAGGTGTTTAACAACCCTAATTATATTTAGGCATGTGCTTCAAAACTTTCTAAGATTTTAGCAAATGTTGACAAGATTTAAATTGTAAATTTCTTTAACTCAGGCTTTTCCTTGGTATGCGAAGTTGCTCATGAAGTACTACTGAACCAATGATAAACCTTGGGTTACATTTGGGAAAATGCTATAACTATTCTAGAGATTCTACGCACTTCCTAAAGTTTTAACGTTTTGAGAGATCATCGCTTGATACTATAATTATGGAAAAGTTATGTATCACAGAAATAACCTGATTTCCTTGAAGCTAAATTGTAAACTCCCGTGTCTCTTTAGCTCTAACCATATCCATTCTGAGTTTTTGTCATTTATAATTGTTTTAATTTTCTTACTCTTAATGAGTTTTATCTTCAAGGAGATTCCTATAAAGGACTTTCAGGACAAATACAGATATTTGATATACTTGAAAATCCTAAAACTGAAATGGGTAAGAATTTCCAAAACTGACTAAAGCCGCATTCACCAGAATTTGTAACATGGAACTAAATGAACTGAAAGATTATAGTGTTGTGTCTCTTAATGTTTTGTCTTACTTTAAACATTGCTGGTTCTCTCTAATGTTTGCTCTTACAGACTAGGGATACTCCCTCCTAGTTATCTGTAGCTTATAGAGATGTAAAAGTGCTCATTTGTAAAAGTGCTCAAAGCATTCACCTTTTCTCTCTATCTGAACCCTCTGAAACCAAAAGGTCTTACTTAGTAAGTATTCTTTCTTCCATGGCAATCAGTCATTTGCATAAGTTCAATAAGAATCTGTTCTCCTTGTAACAGGAAAGAATTGGAAACACGGGTTATTTTACCAAGGCTTTGACTGGGATGTCATATTTGAAAAGACTCAGATATGACCAGACAGTTTTAAGGAACTAAGGTTGACTTTATGAAACCTGGAGCCATAAAGCCCCTTGGGACTGTTGGCCTGATACCTTGCTTACAGAGTTCCCAGCAGCCTCACCAGGTGAGTAAAGAATGTTACTCCTTGGTAGGTGCAGTCTCTGGGAAGAGGAATTCGCCCAAAGGTATTGCAGGCATGCCTGATGGCAAGTACAGGGCTTGGCTTCTGGCCCGGAGAGGCTACTAAAAGTTCAACCTAGAGATTCCTTATACAAAGTTCCAGCAAAGCAGATTCTAAAAGATCTATTGATCACACTCACTGTTCTTGCTGAGCTTATGTAAATAATTAGGCCAAGTTTGTCAAAACTGGACTTGTTTCACAAGTGAATTAGTCCTGATTTGGCTATCTCTGTAAATGAGGGTTATTTTAGAGAGAAAAATTATGTTTTAGTAACACGCCTTTATGGATGTTAAATTCTAGATTTGATTGTCTTTAAATGTTTGTTTACCTAAGCTAAACAATTTGAGGTAAACTTCAGAGAAGTTACACAATAGCTCATTTAGATGATCTTCTTGCTTTTTATTTTGTGGGGATATTAGTAGAACCCCCTCACACATGATTAAACAACTGGAAAATGGGATTGATTCCCCTACAATTGTATAACTTAACTAACACCTTATGTGTGGCTGGGATAATGAAATTGCCTAAAAGCCAGCATACCACACTCCATAGGATTAACTATGGACTTGTGGAGACAATGGAGGACTCCACTTTCTTTATGAGTGGATTGGATGATGCACGGGGGGGAAACTCCCCTTATCTCTTGACAAGTTTTCTCACTTGCCAGTGATCCTCTGTAATCAGGATATTGTTAAGGCTGGACCACTCAAAGGTCTTCTTATTGGTTTCATCTCTTAGTCATATTTATCCTAGAGGCCACCTCTGTTGAGGTGCAATTGCAAATAGATGCTTTAGCAAAACCTAGAGCAGCCCTCATAAAGGAGCCTCAAAGCTCACTAGGGAACAGTCCCTGACTGTAATGACTTCACATCAGATCCAGATTTGTCTTAGAAGCCAAAGGCCACCAATGGATGATGGAGGCCAACTAATTAAATATTGGACTATACTTACAGATATGCCAGAAATAATACTTAAAATTTGTCAAACTTTAAACCTAGTTACCTGTATGCCTGAACCTGACCACTGTACTTCTTTCTCTATAGAGCAAAAAAGGTTATTGATCTTGCTTACTCTATCTGGCCAGATTTAAGATGCCCCTGTTAAAAATACGAATGACAGTTGATTTTCTGATGACAGTAGTTTTCATAGAAAAAATAAGAAAAGCTAGGTATGCCATAGTGCTCACTAGCACTTTGCAATTGCCAAAGCCCAAGAATTAACATTTATACTGACTCCAAATATGCTTTCCTGGTACCACATGCCCATGGAGCTATTTGGAAGGAAAGGGGATTGCTATCAAGCCATTAGACCCCAATCAAATATGGGCCTAAGTTACGAAACCCTCCTTATCGCTATACTGAAGATGGCATCTATCAGATCCGGGATACATATTTGTAGTTCACACCCACGATTGGACAGCTCAGTTAAAAGGCAGTTTTATGCTGGGAACAAAAGAAATCATACATATGATACTTGGGCAAATAACACACAGTATCGAGAATGGCTATCATTAGAAATGTGTTCCCAAATAATAGTACTCCAGGCTACTGACTGGTTCGTTACTGACTGGGCAAGGCGACCTGGCATTAGATGGCCAGCTCCAAACAGAACCCACTGGATATGTGGAACCAACCTGTGGCTCTGGCTTCCTCCAGGGTGGATAGGTCGCTGTACTTCAGGATTTGCCTGGATTCATGGGCACATTACTAAAACCATTACAACTCCAGCTAATCTCCCCAACTTGAAACAAAGATGGACATGATCTGTTTTTAAATGGTATGATTATTTAGCATCCATTTTTGTTCCATCTGCGGGACTAGAGGATGTCATGTGGCATGTAGAAGCCCTTAATAAATATACTACAAAGGCACTCAATGATTCACTAAATGGCATCTCCCTCCTTAATACCGAAGTCTCACAAATACGCAAATCAGTCCTACAAAATAGGATGGCCTTAGATGTCCTGACAGGAGCCCAGGGTGGCACATGCGCAATTATCAAGACAGAATGTTGCATATACATCCCAGACTATCGCAAAAATGTCACAGGAATAATAAAGGATATGAACACCCAGATTAAGGCCCTACAAGATCCTCCTTTCTCTTTTAGTGATTGGTTAAGTTCCTGGCTTGGAGGAGGGCTATGGCCAAATCTCCTTTTCGGGCTTCCTATTCTTATCGCCTTATTAATCTTAATATGTTGCTTTGTTCCATGTTTCTCTACTTGGTGCCGAGACTCCATTGCTACAATGACTACACCACAGCGGACGATCCTTGTTGCGCGCGAGGACGCCTCTTCACTGTCAGCACTGGATTCAGCTGCCTCCACCTTTCGTAACTCCCTTATACGTTCCTACCCTGACCAATATTGACCCGCGCAGGTAGGGACAGCTCTACGCCCCTATTCAGCACGAAGAAGTTACAGAAGATGAGACCTTCCACCTTCAACCACCTTAAAGATTTAAGGGTCAAAATTGTTCAGGGGGGAATGATGAGGGAGCAGGAGGCTGGCTGAGGACAAAGCAAAAGCTGGCGCCTTGCACCCCCTCTTCACCCACTCCCCTCCATATGTGTAGCATTCCTCAGGCACCCCTGACTGCCATAAAATGATAAACAGTTAACTTGCAGGGATCGCAATCCTGCAGAACAGGAATCTCCCTTGCCCTACAAGATGTCCTAGAGACCTAAACAGGGAGGTTACCTTATCAATAGCACAAATTTCCAGAGGCAAATAACTCTTGGTTCCTGAAGCCCTAATGTCCCCCTCCCACCATAAGCTGGAGGAGACTGGAGTAGAAAGGAACGTAAATGATAGCCAGATCATAATGCCCCACCAAGAATCCCCCATTATCTTGATGTTAGTGCCTGACCTAAAGACGACATTGATCAAGCCATAAGGGCAAAGACTCCCCCCCCCACCCCCGGCACCTTGTAGGCCCTCCCTAGCATGTGAGAACTCTGTCGAAATCTCCCATTCCGTCACCACCTCCCCCCAACCGTGGGGTATATAACATGCCCACCTTCACAACCCGGGGCAGCAGCTCTTCCTGCCCACGGGTCCTGTCCCCGTGCTTTAATAAACCACCATTTTGCACCAACGACGTCTTAAGAATTCTTTCTTTAGTCGTCGGCTCCGAACCTCCTCACCCCACCGAACCTGACTTAGGTTCTGGGACTTCATCACTAGGACCTTGCTGCTGTAAATGACAGGTCCTGCTCTAAATCTTCCACTTTGTCAATTAATCTGGGCCCTTGCCTCTTGTGTAGCCTGGACGTTTCTGGAGTAATAACATTAAAAAGGTGATGAAAATTTCAAGTGGAGGGACTGCATTATCTGGGATTTAGTGAAGGGACTTTATTATTGAGATTTAAAAAAGACTAAGTAGTAACACTTGAGTTCCCTAGAGAGGAACTGGAAATACAAGATTTTATTTGATATTTCATGTAGTCATGCAAACTAGCATGTCCCAAAGTGTTTCCCAAAACACTGAACAAGATATTATTAGATGGAGAAAAGGGGGTCCCACTGGCATGTAAGTACATGAAACAGGTTTCTTTACTGCAATGCTTTCTCAGGACCTGTAATCCATAAATGTTCACAGTCATTCTCAGAGAGGGAATATGGTAAACAGCATTAAGCTATGACCATGAACTTGTTTTCTACAGGGACCCTCTTAGGACATCTTTCCTAAGGAAAATGACTTTAAGAAGCATCAAACTTACTCTGCTGGGCTACTCAGAAAGCAAGAAGTTTGGCTAATTTTTGTCAACCAACTTATGCAATGTTTTCAATTCCTAAGCCATAGCATGGAGTGTATGGGTTATCTATATACACACATTTATGTGTATGTCAAAATTTTGCAGTTTATATTTTTATATGATATCTACAGGACAATAATGTTCTGAAATGCTTCCTGTAACTTTAACTAGATTTCCATTCAAACCATTTGTTCTCACATTTTCACTTTGTTTTAATCAAGACTGGGTGTTAAACTCTGACCTTCTCACATCCCACTTCCCTTATTATCTCAGTTAACTGGTATGTTGACTAAATTTGTATTCAAGGAATAATAATAATATTATCAAGGTTTCATTACATTTTTAAGATCAGATTCAAAAGACATAAACAAGGATGAATGTTGATCCTTTCCAATTTCCTAATGAAAAATTATTGTTCTAGTAAGAGAGACCAGAAAGAATTAATTTGCTTCCTAAAAAGCTTTTAACCTCAGGAGAAGGATTTGGCTTATCAACAGAAAAATGAAAATTGTTAAGCCTGGAAATCTGTTAAAATGATAAATCTAGATAGTTATATTTAGATAATGCAGCTGAACAATTACTTCATCCAGAGTCAAAAACACTAAATTCTCCAAACTGAATTCATAAATATCACATATTTTATAAGGACCTAGGAGTTCTAGAAGGTAGGCATTTAAGAGGTATTTAAATAAGGTTATAATAATTTTACTTCAAGCCACAACCTTTTCCTTTATAAGCAAAGTAGAACTCTAAAAAGAAAATGGTTTCACTTTGAGAACATGTTCTTGCAGATGAATTTTTAAGGTAAATACATTTTTATACATCAAAAAGCCTTTATAGAGAAACTCTGATTCAAATCAAGAAATTTTACATATAAAGCAAATTCTCATGAATTAATAAATTTAATACAACTTTTGTATGTCAATTTTGACTGGAGAATTGCTACATCTTACCTCTTTTAGCTTGCATTAATAGAGAGATTCTTCTTCAGGTTAATCACAGCCTTGCAAAGGTATAATTGCAAGACACCAGCCACCTACCTTTCTTTCTCTTGCTGATTTCCTTTATCACTTCCATTGTTAATCAAAGCAAGTTCATCTAATAATGATGTAGATTCTTTTGTAAACTTCTCAAAAACCTACAATAAGATTTTGTTAACATATTAAAAATAATCTTGAAAGTTATTTACATAAGGATTTTCAGTTAAGAGGAATAGAATTAGGCAGGCAGAATTCCCTTTTCCTCTCCTGATACCACTTCGTACAATTCAACAACCACTGCACAACTTAAAAAAGAGAAAACAAAATCCCCCTTCTAGAACAATGAATAGTTTCAATGTAAGAAATTTTTAAAATTTAAAAAAGAAATATTTATAAAGATTTTATTTACTTATTTGACAGAGATCACAAATAGGCAGAGAGGCAGAGAGAGAGAGAGAGAGAGAGAGGAGGAAGCAGGCTCTCTGCTGAGCAGAGAGCTGATATGGGTCTCCATCCCAGAACCATGGTTCATGAGAAAGCAGAGGCTTTAACCCACTGAGCTGCCCAGGCGCCCCTAAAGAAATTATTTTTATTCCTCAGACAAGGAGGAATAAAATTCCTGTGTTTTGTGAAGAAACATCTGCACTAGTAACAGTTTTAACTACATGAACATGCTTTGGGCCATTATTAATATTCTAATTCCAGATACAGAACTTTTCTTTATGTTTTCCTATCACCAATCCATACTGGTTGCATATACTGAAGACTTTTATATATAAGCATGTAGCATAAAAATAAATTAGCTATAACTTTTAACATGGTTTCTTAAAATATTTCTAAAAACGGATTTGGGCAAGTCTGTTTATAATAAAGGGGACACTCATTTGTTTTATGTAACTGTCCAAATATGATCGAAATCAAGTTATCCATTCTGAAATATCCCAGTTTATTATTCTTCAATAAAATTAACCTTATACAGTTGACCCTTGACCATGTTTTTGGGAAGTCAAAAGTTATACGCAGATTTTCAACTCTGGAGAGGGTTAGGACCCCCAATTCCCATGTCATTCAAAGAATAACTGTAATCTAAACTGAGTTAGTTAACATTTTTTCTTTTAGTCCCCAGTAGTTTGTTAAACAATGCCATAGCAAGCAAAGGAGTTGACTTCAGTATGGCCAAAGATACATTTTCAGAAATGAAAACCTTAACCTGTCAAACTGCTTTTCCAGTCAAACTGATGTTTAAATATTCTCTCTGAAAATGGTACACCAATTAGATTACCTCTCAAGAAATTGTGCTACTCTGTCATTCAACTAAAATATTCAAAATTTTGATAGTAATATTGCTACAAATGACAACAACAAAAGCAAGCACTTACAAGACTGACTGTAGATGATTTGCCTTCAAGCATTATGCTATCAAATGGTATGCACTATATTTTATTTTTATAACAAAGAACAATCTACATGCTACTTAATTAAAATGAAAAAGTCACCAAAATATGTCTATTTGTATGTAATAAAAATCTCACTATAATATACCAACCAGTCTCTTATTTAACCAGTCCATGTGATCATAGGTGAGACTCCCGCCAAAATCTTCTGTTAACTGGCACGGTTCTATGTAACGAGTCAATTTATTGGCAGACACTAAAATAACCTATAGAAGTAAAAAGAAAAGAACGATTTAGCAAGCCAGTGTTAATGGCAATGAAAGCAATACGGAGGTAAAATCAGGTTAAAATATGCAATACTGTTTCCAAAATGATGATATTATCATGTATTTGATTAATACAATATTTAATACATTAGTAGAAGCATTTAAAATCAATTCAAAAATTGTGGGTATCTGCTAAGAATAAGTTATTATAAACCATATATAATTCCACATTTTAAAAAATGAGATGCAGCTGAGATGAAATATTTTCAAAAATTTTATCAATATTAATAACTTCTTGATAATAAAAATCAGTTCCTTTGATACACTGTATTCAGCAAAAAAGCTTGCATATGGCCTTAAAATTAGCTAATTACAATAAGAAGATAAACACAAATCATGATAAATCTGGCAATCAAAAAATTATACACATTAAAGTTTCTATAACAATTTTTTATTATGTATTAACAAAACATGTCCTATAATAGTAAAGTAAAACTCAGGATAATATATATTAATATTTAATTTGAAAATCAGAACTAAAAACCAAGGAGAAGTTCAGAGAATTCATAAATTTGAAATTTACATATTAACTTGATAACCTTTAATGCTAAACTTTAAAATACCAAAATATTTTAAGTACAAATTATAGAATGACCTAAGAGATCATTGTGTGCTAAATAAAATTTCAATGAGGATATACAAGAATACATAAGAAAATATATGTGTGAGAAAAGGAAATTCAAATGGTAGTGTCAATGCAAAATGATACATGGAAAGTTTAATACCCACCCCCAAAATGTGCAAGTGAAACAACGTGTTTAATAATAAATAGTATCTTTAAATGGCAACTCTACAGATATAAATGTAAAATAATAAAAGATAAACACTCCCTATTTTCTTCTGAAGATTTTGTCCTTCCCGTTTAAGTTTTTAATATGTACACACACAAACACACAGAATGAGAAAATGAACAAAATATGGATAAATACAAATCAATACCTTTATTTCAAGACACTGATAGCTAGGTTCTTAGGCTGGATCGTGGGTATCCAAGTTTAGTTTTGTTTTGTATATACATACATTTTTAAAGAATATATACCAAGGGATGCCTGGGTGGCTCAGTGGGTTAAGCCGCTGCCTTTGGCTCAGATCATGATCCCAGGGTCCTGGAATCCAGCCCTGCATCAGGCTCCCTGCTGAGCAAGGAGCCTCTCTCTGCCTCTGCCTGCCTCTCTGCCTACTTGTGTGCTTTCTCTCTCTCTTTCTGACAAATAAATAAATAAATAAATAAATAAATAAATAAAATCTTTTAAAAAAAGAATATATACCAAATACTGTGTTAAAAACCTGAAAACAGGGCGGCTGGGTGCCTCAGTTGGTTAAGCCAGTGCCTTCAGCCCAGGTCATGATCCCAGAGCGCTGGGTCTGAGTCCCATATCTGGCTTCCCCTGCTCTGCAAGGAACCTACTTCTCCCTCCCCTCTGCCTACCATTCTCACTGCTTGTGTGCTCGCTCTCTTTCTCTCTCTCTCTCTCTCTATCAAATAAATAAATAAAAACTTAAAAAAAAAAAAACCTGAAAACAGAAAGACTCAAGAAAAAACCAAGAGAAGGGACCGACTAACAGCAGGAGCACAATGAAATCTCACGCACCAACTGAAGAAAGTAAATTCTCAGAGCACCAGGGTGGCTCAGTCATTAAGTAATTGCCTTTGGCTCAAGTCATGATCCCAGGACCCTGGGGTAGAGCCCCACAGTGGGCACTCTGTTCAGCGGGAAGACTACTTCTCCCTTTCCCACTCCCCTTGCTTGTGTTTACTCTCTCGCTGTGTCCCTCTCTGTCAAATAAATAAATAAAATCTTAAAAAAAAAAATGTAACTTCTCTGAGGCAGCTTTCAGGGAGGTTACAGTGAGAACAAAGAAAAATCTAGAGATGGTGGTATGAGAAAAACTGAGGGAGTTTATATGCCTTTTTTCCCCATTTAAAAAGTGAAAGAAAAGATAAAGAACTTCAAATTACATTTTTGACTAGTTTAGAAACAGCAAACTATATTATGCCTAAATGGCAATTAATGTAATATCTCTTTTATGAGTTTAGCGTATCTCAATTTCATTGTTTTCCTGTTTAGGTAACAATAAGAGCTAATTTAAAATAAATATCTTAACTTTTTAAATAAAATAAACATCTTAGAATAAAAAGAACACAGAAAAATATTACTCTTTTATTGAAAAACTTGTCATAGACAGCTTTATCCTTTTGTTCCAAAAAGGCTTATTTAGACTAGCTCTTAGAGACCGGCATGATGTTAAACTGTCACTGGAAGTGGAATAAGGCCGCAGGAACAATCTCATCGGCCAGCAAGCCATTCTCGGATCTAGGCAGATACTTCCACACAGTCACCTCCTACAAAGGGGGCTTTTCCTTTCTAGGAAGTGCCTAGTAATCAATTAACTATATATATACCAACAATGAAACAGAAACATGTATTTATGAGGAAATAAACTACTTTGCTAAATTGAGCACCAATTCACATCTGAAAGATACCCCCCCACAATGCTCTCTCCTGAAAAGACAACTGAATAGAAAATGTAACAAATATAAAATATAATGAATGATCTCTCTGCTCTTCTAGTGTGCCCTATTTGGCACAGTGGTTTATTTAAACACTGAAATAATATCTCCTGAAAAATCTATCATGTCCCTTATAATTTAATTTTTAGTCATGTGTCATTCGTTTGTTCAACATTTTTTAATTAATGAGTTAAATTTATTTATTAGAAGTATTATTTAGTAGAAGTTACGTGTTCTACTGCTGAGAATAGGATAAACTAAGATATGTTTCTACAAAAGAAATGAGCTTTTATTTCTGCAGTATTCCAGAGAGAGTTGTGCAATGCTTTCACAAAAAGAAATAGATTAAAGTTTTCTGGTTTATTTCTACAGCCTTAGTAAAAAATACTCTTAAATCTAAATGTTGTTGTCCCTTTGATATAATAGAACAGAGGGACAAAGTTTTTACTAGAATATGCCAAATGATTTCCAAATTCCTGTCTTAGGTTAAGCACCAATATAACTGAAAGGATACTAGGCACTAGGAGCCAATCACTCCAGGTTTGTACCCTAGCTCTGCCACAAATTCACTGGCCTTATAAGAAGTCAACCTAAAGGAACTCACTCCAGGCTTATTTCCCCAAACTGCCAAAGAAGGCACCCGCATTAAACTATCTGTGATGTGAGCTCTACAGGCTCTTTAAGCTCCGTAGAGGATTCTAATAAGGTGTCATCCTATACATTTAATTTGGGCCATTCTCTTTTATATATGACCTATTTTGTGCAATGAAGAGCATTTGTCACTTTCTATACACACTGGCCTCAAAAAACAAAAACAAAAACAAAAAAACAAAAAATAAAAAACAAAAACCAGAATCAGATGCAGTATTAAGAAGAGAGAAGAAAACAATTTAGAATGGTGGCTGATTATCACTGCCAATAAATTACACTTTCACTCTCATGAATGACAATACAGAATAAGGTAGAGATCCTTTTGATTATTAGTCTCCCAATTTGAGGATAAGATTAATACCAGTACAACTTCAATTTTATCTTGTCATTTGATAGACTACAGATACTATCATCTAAGCAACAAAAGCTTTCAGAGTCACTAGGTATAATGCTGCTTAAGATAAAAGTACATGAATCTCTGAATTACTAAAAGGGAAAGTGGACAGGTAGATAACTATTTCAGAGATAAGACATAAGGAAATATTTAGGTGAGCAACAAGAGAAGAATATCCAATCGCTAATGAAAAACAACAGAGAAGTGAGGAGGAAGAAAGTCATCTAGAAGAAAAATAAGAAAAGATGACAAGGAAGGAAATGTGAAATCATGTGGGAAGAACAAGGTGTCATTAAAACAACTACTATGTGTTTATTTGATCAATGCTGTCAACACCTGGTAATAAATCCTTCTTATGGATAATTCTATGAAGTAAAACATACTCTTGCTTCTAGGAACAGCAGTATTTATACCAAAGTTATACTTTAAAAATACTTAGAATACAGGCATGCCCAGGTGGCTCAGTCAATTAAGTGTCTGCCTTCAGCTCAGGTCATGATTCCGGGGTCCTGAGATGGAGCCCTGTGTTAGGCTTCCTACTCAGTCTGCTGCTCCCTCTCCCTTTGCCCCTTCTCCCCAATTTGTGCTCTCTCTCACCTCTCCCTCTGTCAAATGAATAAATAAAATAAAATAAAAAATAAAAATATTTAGAATATAAACAAAAACACAAGCTTAATTACAACAGCCCAAATGATCCAAATAACACCAAGGAAAATAATTTTTAATTAAACAACATCTACACTGAATTTAATTATATATAGCTCTAAGTATCAAAAATGGCTGTGTTGAACTGTACCATAAAGTCAAATATGTTTGTCAGTGCATTAGCCAGCATTTGAAATGACTTACTCTCATCTCATTAGGGATATTACAGGCTTTTTAATAAGTGCCTAGTGCTTATTTACTTGGGAAGATACTCTAGCTTAATCTTCAGAGTCTAAAAGAAAACAATATGGAGATAACGAGAAACTTCATAGTTGAGTTTTAAACAGCAATCTATGACATTAGATCCAAGCAGACAGGAAATGTGTCTTCTAATTTACCCTCTAAGATGCAAGGTGTTTAGCCACTGTGAATTCTTATATATCATGAGATCAACAAAGCAAAGCATTTCTGAGCAGATGCCTATGCTTAAGCAGGATGTGATGGGCTCTTCATAAAAGGGATCTTTTCTCCTACTGAGTGTTCGCAGCTTTAGTTTCTACACCACTTGCCTCTGCTCACTTTGTATCATCCCAGAGCAACATTTCCTGTGTGCCCTTGGCATGAACAGCACACCTCCCACCAGTCAAAAGTACTCACTCACCATGGCAACATTCAAACTTTACTTAACTCTCATCCCTCACTATACTTTTGTTTCTCCTCTTTGGGATGCAGTTTCCCATTCAACTATCAGGGTAACACCTTTCCTAATGGAACCCAGCAGCCCAGACTGCTTTCCCCTACAATGCTAGCACACCTTTCCACTAAGTCTATACGCCAGTCAAGTTAACCAATGATTAAAGCGTATAAGATAAAAGCAGGGGGGAAATGCAACTCATTTCTGCTTAGGATGTAGAAGGCTGGAAAGAACAATGCTCCAACCTTTACACCACTATCTCCACTATCAAAATGATGCAAGTTAATGTGAAAAACGAAAACTTTTCTTGAACCCATGAGGGTCAACAGGACAACCAACTAACTTGAAATCTAAGGATAGACCAGTGCCTTTGAGAAAAGATGGGGCTGGAGCACTTGTTTACCTGGGAAAAAAAATACCTGACATGATACAAGCCAGGAAAGAATTCAGCTAACATTTAATGAATTGTTAAAAGCCAAATGTGAACTAATGTGAAAATAGAGAACCCCTGGTAAGCATGGACACGAAGAACTCCACCACTTGAGGGCTCTTCTCACAGACCTCCTGGGAATCATGAGAAAGACTGGGATAATAAAGATCAGAAGCTTCAACAAAACAGCCTCTCTCAGAGTACAATCCTGGGGGATGCAAATAGTAGCCACCACTGGAAAGGCATGAAGCTGAAGAATGGCAGAGATTCAACTCTATCTCTTCTAGAAAATAAAAACCTTCATGACCTGAGGGAAAAGCAGCAAACCCAGATGACCTTAGAGCACAAAAACAGTCCCACTGTAGCTAGAGGGAAGGAAAAGAAAAGCCCTCTATCCTACTAGAGACAAGAATATATGATAAGCCCAGGGTATTATAGGCCTTCTAAACCTGAGTTGAGGGCCCTATTCCCTAGACTCAGTGTCACAAAGCCAGCCTAAGACTGAGGCTGAACCAGAACAACAGAAAATGCCCCTCTGACAAATACTGAATAACAAGGAACAGCAGTCTTCTGCTAATGGAGTGTCAAAATTGCAAAGAGACCTTTTCTGAGGCAAGGTGCAAAGGAAAGACCTATAGTTAAGAGTGGTATAAAAACAACCTAGGGGACGCCTGGGTGGCTCAGAGGGTTGAGACTCTGCCTTCAGCTCAAGTCATGATCTCAGGGTCCTGGGATCAAGCCCCGCATCGGGCTCTCCGCTCAGTGTGGAGCCTCTTTCCCCCTCTCTCTCTGCCTGCCTCTCTGCCTACTTGTGATCTCTCCCTCTCTGTCAAATAAATAAATAAAATCTTAAAAAAAAAAAAAAAAAAGGGAGGGGGCACCTGGGTTGCTCAGTGGGTTAAGCCGCTGCCTTCATCTCGGGTCATGATCTCAGGGTCCTGGGATCGAGCCCTGCATCGGCTCTCTGCTCGGCAGGGAGCCTGCTTCCTCCACTCTCTGTGCCTGCCTCTCTGCCTGCTTATCATCTCTCTCTGTCAAATAAATGAATAAAATCTTTAAAAAATAAAAAAAATAAATAAATAAACACAACCTAAGCCTGTGGTGCACTGAAGAAAATAATAGCACCAACCAAAGTCAAAGTCAATTCAACTCCTGGCTAGGCTAATTCTCCTGCCCCAAAAAAACCCTAGCAAAAGCCAAGATGGACCCATGTTTAGGTACAATACTGTTTACCTCAGTCCTAAACAAGATGTCCAACATGCAACAAAAGACAAGGAATGCAAAAAGCACGAAAGAAAAAAAAACAACCCACAGTCAGGAAACAAAGCAAAAGATATAACTAGAGGAAGACCCAGAATAGTAGAAGTATCAAGTAGGGAATTTAAGATAATATAATACATGCTGAAGGTTCTCGTGGAAAAAGTGCAAGACAACATGCAAGAAGAAATGGGCAATTTCAACAGAGATAGAAATTTAAAAAATTGAAATGTTACAAACAGGGAATGCAAGCTGGTGCAGCCACTCTGGAAACAGTATGGAGATTCCTCAAAAAAGTTGAAAATAGGGCTACCCTATGACCCAGTTATTGCACTACTGAGTATTTACGCCAAAGATACAAATGTAGTGATCCAAAGAGGCACCTGTACCCCAATGTTTATAGCTGCAATGTCTACAACACCCAAACTATGGAAAGAGCCCAGATATCCACTGACAGATGAATGGATAAAGATGTGGTGTATATATTAAATGGAATATTAAGCAGCCATCAAAAAAAGCAATCTTGCCATTTGCAACAACATGGATGGAACTAGAAGGGATAATGCAAAGTGAAATAAGTCAATCAGAGAAAGACAATTATATGAACTCACTGATAGGTGGAATTTAAGTAACAAGGCAGGGGATCATAGGGGAAGAGAGGAAAAAATGAAACAAGACAAAACCAGAGAGGGAGAAAAACCGTAAGAGACTCTTAATTTTAGGGAACAAACTAAGGGTTGCTGGAGGGGAGGAGGGTGAAGGGAATGAGGCAGTTGGGTGATGGACACTGGAAGAGCATGTGTGGTGGTGAGCACTGGGTGTTATGTTAAGACTAATGAATCAACACCTGTAACCCTGAAACAAATACTACATTATAAGCTAATCTAAAAAAATTGGGGTACCTGGGAGGCTCAGTTGTTAAGCATCTGCCTTCAGCTCAGGTGATGATCCCAGGGTCCTGGGATTGAGCCCCCACATCAGGTTCCCTGTTCAGCAGAAAGCCTGCTTCTCCCTCTCCCACTCTACCTGCTTGTGTTCCCTCTCTCACTGTCCCTCCCTTCCTTCCTCCCTCCCTCCCTCTCTGTCAAATAAATAAATAAAATCTTTAAAAAAAAAAAAAAGGGATAAAAAAAGAAATGTCACAAACTGAAAACATGGTAACGTAGATAAAGTAATCTTACAATGAATGGGTTTCAACAAACTCAATAAAGACAAACAGTAACTTGAAAATGGATCAACAGAAAATACCCAAACTGAAACACAAAGAGATAAAACAGAAAAAATAAATAAATAAGAACAACAACCCAGAATGGTGAGAAATTTTCAAATAGTCTAAGTTACATATAATTGGACTTCTCGAAGAAATAGAAAAAGAAAATGGGGCGAAGAAAATATTTAAAAAAAATTTTTAAGAATTTTCCAAAATTAATGGCTGACATCAAACCAGAGATCCAACAAATGCAGAGAACACCAAAGAGAACAAATACCAAATAAAATACACCTAGGCATTATATAATAAAAATGCTGAAAACCCAAAAATAAAGTGAAAATCTTTTTTTTTTTAAAGATTTTATTCATTTATTTGACAGAGAGAGAGAGATCACAAGTAGGCAGAGCAGCAGGCAGAGAGAAAGGGGGAAGCAGGCTCCCCACCGAGCAGAGAGCCTGACACAGGGCCACCCAGGAGCTCCTAAAGTGAAAATCTTATAGGTGGCCAACAGGGGAAAAAAGATATATGGCACACAGCAGGCTAACGATACAAATAATAGAACTCTCCTCAGAAGCTATGAGAATGAGGGGAGCCTGCGTGGCTCAGTGGGTGAAGTCTCTGCCTTCAGCTCAGGTCACAATCTCAGGGTCCTGGGATCAAGCCCCGCATCAGGCTTTCTGCTTGACAGGGAGCCTGCTTCCCCCTCTCTCTCAGCTGCCTGCTTTTGATCTTTCTCTGTCAAATAAACAAATAAAATCTTAAAAAAAAAAAAAAAAAAGAAGATATGAGAATGAGAAGTCAATGGTGTTATATAGTTAATGTGCTAACAGAAAAAAATAATGAAACAAAATTCCATACCCACTGAAAATATCTTTCAAAACCATAACAGAAACAATAGGTTTTTTTAAGGAAAACAAAAGCTAAAAAAATTCAAAGCCAACAGACCTGTTCTGCAAGATATGTTAAAGGAAGTCCTTTAGGCAGAAGTAACATACCAAACAAAAAGATGAATCTCCAAAAAGAAATGAAGAACACCGTAAGTGGCATAAAGAAAGATAAAGTTCATTTTTTTATTATTTTAATTGCTGTAAATAAACTATCAGTGGCAAAAATAGTAACCATCTATTGTGTGTTTATAGAACAGGAGAAGTAAAATGTATGACTACAATGGAAGTGCTGGATATATACTGTTTTAAATAATTTCTACTACATATTAAGTGCTATATTATTTAGGTAATTAAAGATATACGTTGTAAATTTAGGGCATGGACATAAAAAATTTTTCTTAATAAGGGATGTAAACTACAATGGAGATAAAATGTAATAATAAAAAATAATCCAAAAGAAGGCAAAAAAAGAACCAAAAAGTACATAAAATCTAGCAAGATGATAGATTTTAATCCACCTGTATCAATAAATGAATATAAATGGTTTTATGAAACACTGCAAAGGACATATTGTCAGAATGGATATGAAAGCAAGACCCAAGGATACTATAAGAAGCCCACTTTAAATATAAAGAAATAGGTAAATAGATGATAAGTAAAAAGGTATTATGGAAAAAGATACAATATGCCAACACTAGTCAAAAGTAAGCTGAATAGCTATATTAATGTCAACCAAGGTACAGTTCAGAACCAGATATAGTATCACAGATAAAAAAACTTTTAACAGGTTGTGGCAGGAAAAATATGACAGAATTGTTTATATTTGTATTCCATCTGGAACTTCTTTTCTGATCTACAATAAGATGTACTTTTTACACAAGACAGATGAAGACAGAGAGTGTCCATAGGAAAGGACAAATAGCTTTTTTTCATGGATGAAAACCAAACCAGATACTAAAAATAATTATGACATATCACACAAAATAGACTCCAATTTCAAAATGTCCAGGGATTCCTAGTATTAGCTAAATGTCCTCTCAGTAATACAATACTTTTTTTGTTTAAATAAAAAGTTCTACTTACTCAAAGTTTATAAAGAGTGATACAAATGAAAACAAGAAAAAATTTATAGTCTTTGACAAAGAATCATAATATATTCCACAAGTATCTGAATGTCAATTATATACTCATCATTGCTTAGGCACTGACTCATCACTGCACAAGCTCAGCTTAGTTTCCAACGATGAGCAAATAAAATAGCAGCAATATGCTATTTTTAAAGATACAACACATTTCTGCTTTTTAACAGAGTTTATTTACCTCAAAGCCAAGTCTATCCTTCTCTTTCCAAAAACAAAAATGTGTTACTTTCTTATCCCAGAATTCATCAGGCTTCACTACACAAACAAGGGACACCTCAGCTGGAACAACATTCTATAAAATAAAAAAATAAATTATAAATTATACATGTAAAATGAATAATTTATTAAAGTTATAAATTACTAGGTTTTCATGGTTGGGCTGAGTAATTAAAAGACCCTTGGAAAAGAATTAAAATAATAAGAAATACTCCAAACTTCAAAACATACATGGCAATAAAGAAATACTTGGAAAGACAAGTCGATTCAGAAAAGATTTCAATGTAATATACACAGTACATGTGAATTATTTTTGTGTTGTACCGAATCTAATAGGTATATATTCAGATTAAGCTGTAAGACAATTTTTAATTGGCAAACTACTACATTTGGTTTTTCTACATATGAAAAGAAATTTTTTTAACACAATCACCTTGGGAGAATTTCTTCAAAAGTGTAAAATCAATTTTCTCATAAAATAAATTTCTTACTGGCCATTATACAAAAAAGCCCAGATTCTGCTTGATTATTAACTTGAAGAACAGGACTAGCTAATCTCTGACAAATATTTCACATTTAATAGATATGGTTATTCATATTACCTAAAGAAGAATGGAAGTTAACATTTACTGAGTTAATAAAATATTCCATGTATATTTTATCAGCAAACCCCATACAGTCTATCTTTAAATAAGATCTTAAACCTATCCATTTCTACCACCCACATTGCTAACATCCCCAAACGAGTCAGCTTTAAAAAAAATAAATAAATAACAGGCCGCCTTCCTTTCTTCACATTTTTCCATGCTCACAGTAAAATTCAAACTCCTTTCCAAAGCCTAGAACGCCCTCCAGGCCCCACTGACCCTCAGACCTCAGCTCACACCCTCTCCTCTTAGCTCATACCTCCCCCCACCCACAGTCATACTAAGTTTCCTGCTGTTGCTGGAATGTAACAAGTCTGTTTCCACCTGAGGCTTATACCCTTGATGTTTCCTCTGTCTGGAGTGTTTTCTGTCCTATACACCTAGGAAGAATGCTCCCTCCATTAAGTTACAGAGAGACCTTCCCTGACCACCCTATCTAAAGTTGCACCATCTGATTCAGTGATCATCTACTATTGTATGTTGCCTCATAGCACTTATCACTGTCTGCTGTTACATTAATTAGTAGTTAGCGTAATTACTTACTGACTCCTTAAGTAGAACACTAGCTTCCCAATGGCAATTACCTTATCTACATGTCACCCCTATATCTCCAGCCTATGACAGTGCCTGGCATATAGAAAACACTCCATAAATATCTGTTGAAGAAATGAATTCACATTAACAAGGAAATCTCATTCTCCCAATTTTACAGGAGAGTAAACTGAGTTTCAAAGAAGCTTGTCCAATATAACAGAGTTGTTTACTTGTGGTACTAAAACAGAAACCAGGTCTGACTCTAAAGTTCTACCACACCATTTCAAATGTTCTACACCGGGAGTCAGTAAATTCTTTCCAAAAGTGTAGATAATAAATATTTTAGGCTTTGCAGGCTATGCAAAGTCTCTATTGCAACTACTTCAAGTCTGTCATTGTAGTATGAAAGCAACTATAAAAAATATAAATGAATAGACATAGCTGAGTTTCAATAAAACTTTATTTACAAACTCTAGGGGTCAAATACCATTTAAGATGATAAATGGCACAACTGAATAATAATAAATTATGGTTACAATTAATTATTATTAATTAGGAGAAAATAGAAATCTTTCAATTTAAACACATTTTTGGGCACATAACAAATCTGGTGCCTGCTGCAATGACTGGATTATGAGTAAGATAAAAAAATTCAACAGTATCAAAAGTTATCAGAGGTTGGGAAATCTAGGCTAGACTGAGGTTTATTTATATATTGACTAGTGGAAGGCTATTACTTCAAAATGATTGAATATTAAAGTAGTGAGAAACAAGAAAAACCAAACCACTCATTTTAGAGAATATTAGTTATAAACAAAGCCAACATTAAGCTCTGGGATCCCAAATAACTGGTACTAGTACCTTCTGAAATAAAAGCAATGAATGATTACGTATGTAAAAACTGTTTGAATAGGAGTAAACAAAAGGCCATTGCAACTTCTGAAAATGTTAACTATTAATAAATCCAAAAGTTGTTAAAATACCTATCAGGAAAGAAATCGCAAGAGGGGATTAAATCATCCACTGATTGTTCTTCAAAACTGCCACTGATCAAAGTCCAGTTCATACAGCAAGTCCCAAACAGGTCATCTGTGACACAGTTGAATGACAGGATGAAAGGAAGAACACAAGGTCATAATTAATGGATTTCTCACCTAATAGTTATTTTAACAACTTTTACAAGAAGAGTTCATCTTTAGGGATGGAATATAAAAGTGCTGGGAATACACCAGACAAAAAAAGTGATGGAATACCAACCTGTGCTCCCTTAAAAAACTGATCCTCTGTGGGCTATAGCCTTTCCAACCCAAAGGAGTGATTCTAATGATAAAGGTTTAGGCCACACATTTAAGAAGAAGATAATGGATAGATACTTTGGATAGACCTCCAATACCCCCCACATTGGTAAATATCCCCTTTGTAAAGGATAAAGCCAAGACCTGGGGGTTAGGCCATGTTAAATTCCAACTGCAGCTCTTTCCCATGTTCATTATAAGAACCTGGTTATTTAAAATCTTTGAGCATGGGGGTGTGTGGGTGCCTCAGTAGGTTAAGCATCTGCCTTCAGATCAGGTCATGATCTCAGGGTCCTAGGATCAAGCCTGGCATCAGGTTCCCTGCTCAGCAGGAGGTCTGCTTCTCACTCTCCTCTTCTCATGCTTTCTCCCTCTCAAATAAATAAATAAAATCTTTTTAATAGTGAAATGAAATGAAATAAAATAAAATAAAATAAAAACTCTGAGCCTCAGCTGATCTTTGGGATAATAGAACCTGCCTCCCAAGGTTGTGAGGATAAAATTAAATGAGATTAATTTATAGAAAGTTTAGTACACTACCCAAACCATACTGAGCACTGAAATTACTAGTTCCCACCCCCCAAAATCCCTTTTTTCTAATCCCAAATAAAAAATAAAACATTAAGAACCATTCTTCTTAGTTAGCATTTAAAATTCTAAATTATGGAGCACCTCGGTGGCTCAGTCAGTTAAGTATCTGGCTTCAGCTTGGATCATGATCTCAGGGTCCTAGGATGGAGTCAGCAGAGGATTCCCTGCTCAGCGGGAAGCTTCCTTCTCCCTCTTCCTCTGCCACTCCTGCTTGTGCTCTTTCTCTCTCCCTCTCAAATAAATAAATAAAATCTTAAAAAAAAAAAAGAAAATAAAATAAAATTTGAAATTATACTTCTTTCCACAGAACCCAAAAGCAGCTACTAATTATTTCTCAATTCATTTAAAATACTGGATCTTTCTTTCAATGTCAGTGATATTTACCTAACTGAATACTCATTTTCCCATATAACTGGCAACTTCTATTTTCTCCAAACTGACCTGCCATCAAATCCCTTCATTATATTTGTTTTATCTCTGAGCTATCACTAAGTCAGTGTCCCTGCTAGGAATGTCCTTTTCACTTTCTTTCATCTAAATTAGATAATCTCTTTTATTTAACTCACTTAATTTCTACATTCTCTTGAAGACTTTCTAAGGAAACACAGATACATTAGAGCAATCTGCCGCCTTTAAATCACTCAAATGGTTTATTTTTCCATTTCGGATCACAACGTCTTCAATACCCTAATAATAAAGCAAAGAATGTTTACTAGGTAGGTAGGTACCTAGTACAAGCAAAGATTGTGAAATCTTCCTGTGAGGAACACAACACAAAAACTAGTATCAGACCAAAGACTTTGCAACTGCAGCTGTTTATTAAATGCTGGTTTGTGGGCTGCTCAAGTTCCCAAGGACACAGCTGTCAAGTACATTTCTTCCAGGAAGTACCACAAATCCTGGTACTCTTGAGAGGAAAGTATGAACAGAAGGAAAAGACTGCTCAGAACCACATGAGAAGCTCTTCCAGCCTAGACTTACCCAGTCCTGCTGCCACCTACAGTATCAGAACGGAGGAGACAGGGGACGATGTAGATATCACAGCACACAGAAACTCCCAGGTAAGTCTGACAAGATCTTACACTTTTGGATTCACTGGCCTACTTACTAAATTATTTAAACACAACATACTATTTTTTATCATTTACGAATCTTTAGAATAGGTCTCAAATTTATTTTACTATTCAAATCAAACCTCTCAGAAATGAATTTTAAAAATCCAGTAATGTGCATTTCAGAACTCAGTCACTGCTGAGAAGGTTGGGCACAGTGAAATAAATGAAATGCATATGCCATTATCATTTTATCTGTTGCTATAAAATAAAACCATTTCCTAATAGTCAAAAATAAAATTACCTGTAGCATTAAGACTACTGTTTTCACCACATTCCACTGTGATTTTCTGCCATCCACAATCACGGTAAATCCTCTAGCCTTACACTTTTCACTGAAACAAACAAACAAACAAAATTACAAAGTATTAAAACAGGTGTCATACTTGATAATTCCAGATAAAGTCTATAGCTTAATCATATATGGCACAGAATTAATCTCACTTGGTTTGGTTTACACTGTCTTTTTTTTTTTTTTTTTTTTAGATTTTTTATTTATTTATTTGACAGACAGAGATCACAAGTAGGCAGAGAGGGAAGCAGAGAGAGAGAAGGGAGGAAGCAGGCTCCCTGCTGAGCAGAGAGCCCGATGTGGGGCTCGATCCCAGAACCCTGAGATCATGACCTGAGCTGAAGGCAGAGGCTTTAACCCACTGAGCCACCCAGGCGCCCCTTGGTTTACACTGTCTTTAATAAAATTCTTCAGAGTATCCTTTCAGTTTTTTCAAGCAATTTGAGTTTTCTCCTTTTAGGAAACACTGACAATTTACAAACTAATCTGGCAAGAAAATTACCCTAAAAGTACAGGGAAAATGTCCTAAAAAGAGAAGAAATCAGAACAACATTCCATCTCAAGAGCCTTTCAATTTTTTCATTTATAAAATAGGATCCTAGTGAAGTATTTAACTAATGACTGCCAAGTGCATACATACTTCTTGCCTCTCCTTCCTGCCAGAAGTAAAAGTAATAGTTTAAAACAGGTAGAAAATAGGGGCACCTGGGTGGCTCAGATGGTTAGACAGCTGCCTTCGGCTCAGATCATGATCCCATCAAGCCCCACATCGGGTTCTCTGCACAGCGGTGAGTCTGCTTCTCCCTCTCCCTCCATAATCTCTCTCGCTTTCACTCTCTCTCAGATAAATAAATAAATAATTTTAAGGGGAGGGGGTGGGGCCTGGGTGGTTGAGTACGTTAAGCCTCTGCCTTTGGCTCAGGTCATGATCCCAGGGTCCTGGGATCGAGCCCCACATCAGGCTCCCTACTCAGCAGGGAGCCTGCTTCTCTCTCTCTCTGCCTGCCTCTCTGCCTACTTGTGATCTCTGTCAAATAAATAAATAAATAAAATCTTTTAAAAGGGGGGGCTGAAAATAGAGTAAGCTATTATTAAACCACTGGAAATGGATTTTTTGGTGTTCTTTTGGGAAAATTTAATGAAATGAGGTAGTATTTAGTCTACATAGTAGTTGAAAACTTGACTACACCATGTCTGAACATATACCCCCTTCACCTTTGCATTCTCAGTTACTTGACCAGCAAAATATTCTCTTGAGTGTTAGAATATGTTACTGCTATATATTACATTCAATTATTCCAGTATTATCTAAAAACTTCTCAGAAGCCTACCCTAGTAAAATACAACTACACTTAAAAAACTCCATGCTGAAGACCAAACTCCATAGCTACTTCATGATTATTATTTTTTTCCTTATAAAATAAATTCAGTGTGAGAATCTCAACTGCTCTCTCTTCAATACAGTGTAAGAAACTGCAGTTTTGCTTAGCAGAGCAAGGATTTGGTAGTGAAACCTCTCCACACTCAAAGTCCTATCAATCACATACATTACAGAAAAGGTAATTGGCAGACCCTTTCCTAAGATTTAAATCCAGCAATCCAGGGGATTTTACTAATCCTGCCTTACTTCCTCCAAGTTTTCACATTAGACTCAAGAGGTTTCTTGGAGAAGTAATGTCTAAATCTACCAAACAACAGTAAGATTATAAGTATGAGGATGTCACTGCTAAAGATTTATAAGAACAGGGGCTCTGTAGGCAGGGACAGAAGCTGAGCTTCCAAAGAACAAGCAACGGTTCAAAAGACAAGACAAACTGAAATATATGTCCATACAAAAAACGTGCACACAAATGTTCACAGCAGCGTAATTCCTAACAGCCAAAAGTAGAATCAAATGTCTATCAGTGATGAACAGAAAAACAAAACATGGCAATCTATATAACAGAGTATTATCCACTATAAAAATGAATGAAGTACTGGGGCACCTTGGTGGCTCAGTCAGTTAAGTCTTCAGCTCAGGCCATCTCAGGATCCTGGGACTGGATCCTGAGATGTCCTGTGGTACTTTCTTCTCAATTGGCATGTGCTTCTCAGAGATATAGGTTACATGACCATTTTGTTAAAGAAGTTTTACACAATAACACATTTTTATTTCAGACAGAGTCTACTTCTCCCCCTCTCCCTCCCCCTGCGCTGGTGCTCTCTCTTTCTCACATAAATAAAATCTTTAAAAAAAAAAATGCGGGGGGGGGGGGTGGAATAAGATCAGTAGCTGCCAAGGGCTAGGAGGAGGAGAGAATAGGGAGTGACTGTTAATGGGTGCAGCATTTCTTTTCGGGCCAATAAATGAATGTGTGTAATGGTCACACAACCTTGTCAATACAATGAAAAACACTAAATTGTATACTTTAAAAGGCCGATGTTTAAGGTATGTGAATTACAACTCAATAAAAAAAAATGGTGAAGTATTCCTTTTTTGGATTTTGCATTTTAAAATGAAGTATTGAGTATTCTGAGTATTCTTTGGCAGGGGGAATGTGAGGCAATACAGTGTTCACTTTGGATTAGCAAAAACATATAAAAAACTTGTTTGGGGAAGCAAATCTGACATCTAATTGCTAGCTGTAGGATCAAGTAAGGAGGAAATTCTTAGAGTTCCACCAACAAGCCATCTAGGAAGACCACTATAACTCAAATAGGATACAAGTAACTTAGATAAGGAAACTTCACCAAAAGAGACCGACCTAGGTAAGGCAGCTGGCTATTGAGTGGTCTTCGGAAAAGTAAATGCAACTCAGGGTCTCTACCAATGCCTTACGGAAATCTGAAAGTGGGAGAGATAAGACACAGAGTTGTCCAGTAGGAGGCCTTCCCTTGTTGGTACTACAGCCAAGAGAAGTGTGCCATCCCTATAATGTGGTACTTTCTTCTCAAATGGCATGTGCTTCTGCCGAGATACAGGTTACATAACCATTTTGTTAAAGAAGTTTTACATGAATAACACACTTTTATTTCAAAGCACACTCTAAATTAATCTGTATATTAAGAGAAAAAATATTGACACTTGCAAATACCATCTACAGTGATCTTAAGGGCATAAAGTACTCTAAATTTAATCTCTTAGGCCACTTAAAAATAGACTTAATCATAATTTTCTCCACATTTTGCTAATATAATGAAAATTCATACAACTGAAAGATATTATTTGAAAACTGCAAAACCAAGTGATCTTTCAAATACATGAAAGGATTGTTTTTCTTTTTCTTTTCTTCATTCCTACAAGTGAAGTGATAGTTTCAAGTGTTTTTTAACATACTTCAGAAGCATGCTCTGTCCTTTATAAAAGGGAATGTCAGAGGAGCTGCAGTACTAGTATTAATAAACTCTTACAGCTTTTAACATGGGTGGCTCAGTGGGTTAAACCTCTGCCTTCGGCTCAGGTCATGACCTCAGGGTCCTGGGATTGAGCCCTACATCCGGCTCTCTGCTCAGCAGGGAGCCTGCTTCCCACCCCCCAGACTGCCTCTCTGCCTACTTGTGATCTCTCTGTGTTAAATAAATAAAATATTTTAAAAAAAAAAAAAAGCAATGATAAAGAAATCTCTTAACACTATCTCCTTGTTCTTCTCCCGTTAGAGCTTTTTGAGGGTGAGGTGGCTGAGTTAAAACTTCTGTTAAGAGGAGAGGCTCCTTAACAAGCCTACTCACTTTAATTAGAAACAGATGGTCAATTGATTTCTTGGGTCCAGTAGCTCCTCACTAATTTCTGTGATTACAATTAAGGGTTCCTTCTTCTCCACTCATACAGCTCTGCTTACATTTACATTATTTACATCTATTACATTTACAACTAATTTCACTTGTGCTTTTATTGTAATTACTTGTTTACAATTTATCTTCATTAGATAACATGCTTCCAGAAAGCAAGGATATTATCTTACTGATACCCTGGCAGCTTTTAGCACAGTGCTTTAAACACAAACAGCCTTCAAAAATGTAGAGGGTGCACTACACATCACTCCCTAGTCAGAAAGCAACAATGGCTTTCCTTCTCCTTCAGAACTGAAGCCTTTACCATGGCCTAAAACAACATCCTCTATGATCTGATTCTAGCCTTTCTCACCTGACCACAGTTCTAAAACTCTGATCCTCTCTCAAACTGCTCCCACCATACCACCTCCTTGTTGATCCCACATTGTGCTGATCCTGTTCCTGCCTCAGGGTCTTTGCACTAACTCTCTCTGTCATAAATGTTCTTTCTTAAATGCTCTTCCATTAGATATCTGTACAGCTTGTCCCTCACTCCCATCATCTCTGGTAAAACATTATCCTCTCATTTTAAAAAATATTGCCACACATGCCATCTTCTCTTCTTTTCATGCTTTGTTTTCATAGCATTTATGAACATCCAATATATTGTGAATTTATTTGTAATATTCATTGGATCATTATGTATAAGGCCCATAATAAGGGCGGGACTGGGTCTCCTTTGTTCACCAATTTTCTTAGCATCTAGAACAATGAGAAGCTTATTATAGGGTCTTACATATTTACTGAATGACTTGAAGACTTATGCTCTTAATGCCTATGTGATTTTTGGTAAATCATTAAACCTCTGCATTCTGATCTTTATTCTGTAACATAAATGAGTTTTTCTACAATTAGGAAGAACTGACTTAAGATCCAAGTTTGAATTTTAAAAAAAAAATCAAAACTTGAAAAAAGTGGAAAGGTAAATTTTATAGATTTTGAATCACTACAGGATCAATAGTAATCTGATAAAGATTAATCTGGGCAAGTACTTGGCAGTATTTCTACAAAAGATTTAAGAATAGAAGAGGTGGTAGTCTAGATGATTGTTAAGGTACTTTCCAACCCTAATGAGGTTCCATGATTCTACAACTGGATGATCAACAAATTCCCTTTACACTAGAAAAATACTGATTTTTAAATACAGGTATTTTATTTTTTTTAATTGTTTTTCCACATTCTTTTTTTTTTTTTAGGACTTTATTTACTTGAGAGAGATTTAAGATTTTATTTATTTAAGAGAGAGAATGAGAAAGAGAGAGAGAGAGCATGGAGGGGGGTGGTCAGAGGGAGAAGGAGACTTCTTGCTAAGCAGAGAGCCAGATGTGAGACTCAATCCTGGGAACCCCAGGATCACGACCTGAGCTGAAGGCAGTCACTTAACCAACTGAGCCACCCAGTCGCCCCAGGTATTTTACTTTATTTTATTTTATTTTTTAAAGATTTTATTTGATAAAGAGAGAGAGAGAGATCACAAGTAGGCAGAGAGGCAGACAGAGGGAGAGGGAAGATGGCATGTATGGCTCTGCTGAACAGAGAGCCCAATGTGGGGCTTGATCCCAGGACCCTAAGATCATGACCTCAGCTGAAGGCAGAGGTTTAACCCATTGAGCCACCCAAGCGCCCCCCAGGTATTTTATTTTTATTGTACTTTGCTTTACTGCACTTCATAGATACTACATTTTTTACAAATTAAAGGTTTGTGGCAACCCTGCATCTATCAACTCTACAGGTGCCGTTTTTCCAACAGCTTTTGCTCACTTTATGTCTCTGTGTCGTATTTTAGTAATTCCTGTAATATTTCAAACTTCAAATTATTATATTTGTTATGGTGATCTGTGATCTTTGCTGTTCTTACTGTAATTGTTTTGGGGTACCAAAAACCATACCCTTGTAAAATGGAGAATTTAATGAGTGTTGTGTGTTCTGATTCTATCTACTGTTTGTTCCCCTGTCTCTCCCTCTCCTTGGGCCTCCCTAGTCTCTGCGACATAATAATACTGAAATTAGTCTAATTAATTACCCTTCAGTGGCTTCTAAGTGTTGAAGTGAAGTGACAAGTCTCATGTCTTTTACTTTGAAACAAAAGCTAAATATGATTAAGCTTAGTGAGGAAGGCATGAGCTATAGGCTAAAAATAACACACGCTAAATAAAAGCTAGGTCTCCTGCACCAGTCAGCCAGGTTGTAAATACAAAAAATATTTATGGAAGGAAATTAAAAGTGCTACTCCTGTGAACAAATGAATAATAAGAAAGCAAAACATTCTCGTTACTGACATGGAGAGAGTTTGAGTGGTCTGGTTAGAAAACCAAACCAGCCACAACATTCCCTTAAGTCAAAGCCTAATCCAGGGCAAGCCCCTAATTTTCTTCAATTCTAGGAAGGCTGAAAGAGGTGAGGAAGCTACAGGAGAAAGTCTGAACTAGCAGAGGTTGGTTCATGAGGTTTAACCAAAGAAGCCATCTCTGTAATGTAAAAGTACAAGGTAAAGTTGCAAGTGCTAATAAAGAAGCTGCAGGAAGTTCTCCACCAAAACATCTAGCTAGGATCATTAATGGAAGTGGCTACACTCTACAACAGATTTTCAATGTAGACAAACAGCCTTCTACTGGAAAAAGATGCCATCTAGCACTTGTAGAGCTAGAAAGGAGAAGTCAGTGTGGCTTCAAAGGACAGGGGCACCTGGGTAGCATAGTCAGGTAGTGTCTGACTCTTGGCTTTGGTTCAGTTTGTGAACTCAGGGTCCTGAGACTGAGTCTCATGTCTGGCTCCATACTCAGCACAGAATCTGCTGAAGACTCTTTCCCTCTCCCTCTGCCCCCAACCACCCCAGGGCATGCTCTCTCATGTGCACTCTCTCTCTCTAAAATAATTAAATAAATCTTTTAAAAAAAAAAAAAAGTCAAAGGACAGACTGACTCTTTCAGAGGCTAATGCAGCTGGTGACTAAATTGAAGCCAATGCTCATTTACCATTCTGACAATCCTAGGGCACACCTGAGTGGCTCAGTTAGTCAATTTCAGCTAACGTCTTGATCTCAGGGTCGTGAGTTCAAGCCCCACTGGGCATAGAGACTACTTAAAAAAAAAATTAAAAAATAAAAAGGAATTATGCCAGGGTGCCTGGGTGGCTCAATGTGTTAAGCCTCTGCCTTCAGGTCAGGTCATGATCTCAGGATCCTGGGATCGAGCCCCACATTGGCTCTCCGCTCAGCAGGGGGTCTGCTCCCCACCCACAACCTGCCTCTAACTACTTGTGCTGTCTGTTAAAAAATTATAAATAAAATCTTAAAAAAAAAAAAAAGAAGGGAGTTATGCTAAATCTACAATGCCTGTGCTCTATAAATGAAACAAACTCTGGATGAAAATACATCTGTTTATAACATGGTTTACTGAAAGGGTTTAAGCTCACTGTAGAAACCTACTGCTCAGGAAAATACCTTTTAAAGTATTACTGTTCGTTGACAATCCTTCTGATCACTGAAGAGCTCTGATGGAGATGTACAATGAGATTAATGCTATTTTCAGGCTTGCTAACATGATATCTATTCTCCAGCCCATGGACCAAGAAGTAACTCTGACTTTCAAGTCTTATTATTTGAGAATATTTCATTAATCCATAGCTGCCAGAGATAGTGATTCTCTAATGGATCTGGGCAAAGTAAACTGAAAGCCTTCTGGAAAAGATTTACTGTTCTAGGTCCTATTAAAGAACATTCATTGATTGACGGAAGAGGTTAAAATATCAACATTAACAAAAGTTTGGAAGAAGTTGATTCCGACCCTCATGAATGACTTAGGGATTCAAGACGTCAGTGGAGGAAGTAAATGCAAATAAGGCTTTTCTGTCATATTCATTCACTGCAGTGGTCTAGACTTGAACCTGCAATTATCTCCAAGATCTGCCTGTATACACTGAATACACTGTTGAAAGAAAATGTTAAGACAAAAAAGTTTTCAATATTTCTTTTGTAATACTGTATTATTTCATTTGTTAATTATCAACTGTTGAGAGATCTACATTAAATGTGACTAAATACTGACACTTATCAATAGGTACTGCACTGTGATTACAGCAGAGGTGGCTGTAGGGCAGTAATTAGGAATACAGGCTAGCAGCCAAACTGCCAGGTTCAAATACCCCTTCTCCCCTGATTTGCCACATGCTCTCGGTCAAGATACCTAAAATTGCCCACTCTTTCTATGTCTCAGATCTCTCATACACAAGACAGGGATAATGATGACTATATTCATCATGTTTGTTATGAGAATTAAATGACTTAATGTTATCTGTTATTTCCTTAAATATAAGATATTCTTTTCATATATGCCTCCCAATCATCCATAAGTAAATCCTCAGGTCCATTTGAATTTAAAGTCCTAAAAAGGAAAGCAAGACCATCCTAGAAAATCTTCTTATCCATCAAAATAGTTTCTACTGAGCCACCAACTTCAGTATGCTTATTTGACTTTCCAACAAAATGTAAGATGTGCTGAGAATGGTCAGTTACTAGGTCCAGTCAGCCCACACTTGAGAAACCAAACTAGTAAAATAAAATAAAAAGTACCCATAAGCCATACTGACCACTGATTAAGAATGAGGTACTACACTGACTTATGAAAAATACAAATTATAAGAGTTTCTCCCCTCAAGGAGCTCAGAATCCCTTAGTGTCTACTCTATATTCATTGGCATTATATTATTTAATGTTACTAGGGAAACAATATATGCTTTTGAAATTTAAAAAAAAAGGCAAATAATATATGTAAAAAGAAAATAAAAATTTGGGCACCTGGGTGGCTCAATCAGTTAAGCACCTGCCTTTGGCTCAGGTCATGATCCCAGGGTCCTGGTATTGTACCCCACATTGGGCTCCCTGATCAGCAGAGAGCCTGCTTCTCCCTCTCCCTCTGCCCCTGCTCATGTTCTCTCTCTTGCTACCTCAAATTAATAAAATCTTTACATGTAAATAAATAAATACTTAAGAATCATCATTAAACATATCATGGCTTCACTCCTAAAGAATCAGAAGCAGCAAGGACTGTAAGTGTGGATAACAGCAGAATCTGGAAGAGATCTACATAAAGAAGATAATAAAATCTAATGTGAAAGGAGGATGTGTTAAAGAACATAAAGAATATGGAACATAAAGAATATGATCAAAGGCACCAAATACTAATTTGATAAAGTTTCTTAATTTCTCTGCCCTTTTTCATCTATGAAACAGAAATAATAATACTACCTTATTATTTTGAAAACTGAGTTAATACAATACTTAAAACTAAGTGCTTTGCATAGTAAGTGTTTAAGAAATATTAACTGAAAAGATGAGTCGAATCATATAAGGTCTTGGCACAGCATTTAAGAAGGCTGAAAGACTGCTTTTGAGAGCAAAGACCTAGTCTTTCCTGCCTTCACAATGCAAGACATACAAAATAAGTGGCTACTGAACTGAATTCACTGTGCAGTAAGAAAAAGAGGAGGTCAGAGAAAACTGGGAAGGATGAAACCATCACATCAGTGAAATTAATCCTGTTTTTGTGCGCAAAGTGGAAAGAGAATAGGGACAGAGAAGTTAGCTTGGCTATTGTACTAGTCCAGCTTGACAACTCAGCCATCCCTTGATGTGAACTGAAGCATATCTGAAAAGGAAAGAGAAAGTAAAGAAAAATAAAAGCTACATGACAAAGAAAGCAAATACTGGCTTAGTAGTCTAGTATTGGACTGGCTTTGAAATTGCACATTATAAATTTTCAATACATATGTGTTGTATGAAGTGAGATGATTATTGAAAACAACAACAACACTCATCAAGAGCATAAAGAATGCTCAGGAGAGCCAGGGTGGCTCAGTCAGTTAAATGTCCTACTCTTGATTTCAGTCCAGGTCAAGATCTCAGGGTCATGAGATTGAGACCTGTGTCAGATTCTATGCTGCATGTGGAGTCTTCGCAAAATTCTCTCTTCCTCGGCCCCTCCCCATCCCATGCTTGCTTGCTCTCCCTCTATAAAAAAACTAAAAAAATCTAAAAATTAAAACAAAACAAAAAGCATGTTCAAAGCACTTAACCACAGTGTTTTGAAGTAACTCTAAGGTCAAGGCAATTATAACCCCATTTGCTAAAAGTACATTTCTTAAGGAGGAAAAACGAAGGTGCTGTGGCTCAAACGTCCTTGGTCCTACAAGTCTCATTAAAAAAAAAAAAAAAGAGGAAAGCCATCCCAGTCATACTCTTATAGACTATACTGAAACTTCCAAAGTCTAAGAAGACGAATCAATGATCAATTAAGGGTGTTAGATTCATATTCAAACTATCTTCTAATTGCTCTGCAGAGTCCTAAACACTCCAAGAAGGCTCCTTAAAGTTGGGAGAGGGGGGCATAGCAGTGGAAGTGGAGTTTGAGAAGGGAAGATGATAATGAGCAGAAATGGCTATGGCCCTCCAATTCTATATGTTTTATAAATTTGGCTTCCGTGTCAGATTTTCACTGAAGAAAAATGTCCATAGATAGATTTTTTTTTAATTCTGAATATACAGAATATATACCTTTCAGAATACTAGTAGCTACACAGTCCAGAGGGAATGGCATGATATATTTCAAGTGCTCAAAGAAAACAAAACAAAACAAACAAACAAAAACCTTCAACCAAGAATACCCTACTTAGCAAGATCATCACTTAGAATTGAAAGATAAAGAGGTTCCCGAACAGGAGTTGAAGGAGTTCATCACTACCAAAACAGTCCTATGAGAAATGTGAAAGGGCATTCTTTAGTGGAAAACAAGAGAACATAACTAGAAGAAAATTATGAGAGAAGTTCACAGGTAAAAGTAAACATAGATTAATTACTTTTAAGCCAATATCAAGGTTAAAGCACAAAAAAAGTAAAGTCAATTATATCCAAAAAATTCCAAGGGATACACAAAATAAAAAGATAAAAAATATGACAACATATACATAAAATGGAGGGATAGTAAACATTTAGTGATTTTTTTTTTAAATATTTTATTTATTTGATAGAGAGAGACACAGCAAGAAAGGGAACACAAGCAGGGGAAGCAAGAGAGGGAGAAGCAGGCTTCCCACTGAGCAGGGAGCCCGATGCAGGGCTTGATCCCAGGACCTGAGGCAAGGCAGACGCTTAACAACTGAGCCATCCAGGTGCCCCAAATGTAGTGCTTTTAGAATGTGTTCCAACTTAAGCAACTATTGACATAGACTGCTATACATATGGGATATTACATATAAATCTAACAGTAACCACAAATCAAAAACCTATAATAGATACACAAAAAAATAAAGGGAAAGGATTCCACGCAGAACACTAAAAAAAGCTATCAAGTCATAAGAGAGCAGGAGAAGAGAAGAACACACAAGAACCAGAAAACAATTAACAAAATGGCAGTAAGTACATACATATCAAAAATTACTTTAAATATAAATTGACTAACTACTCCAATCAAAAGACATGGGGTGACTGAATGGATTAAAAAAAAAAAAAAAAAAGAGCTGCCTACAAAAGACTCATTTCTAACCAAGACACACACAGATGGAAAGTGAAGGGATGGAAAAAGATACTCTAGGCAGAAGGAAGCAAAAAAGAAAAAATGTTGGGCTAGCAATACTTATATCAGACAAAACAGACTTTAAAAGGAAGACTGCAGCAAAAGACAAACACTGGGCATTACATAGTGATAAAAGGATCACCCAACAAGAGAATGTAACAATTGTAAATATCTAGGCACACAACATAAAAGCACCTAAGTACATAAAACAAATTTTAATAGACATAAAGGGAAAAACTGACAGTGATACAATAGTAGAGGACTTTAACACCCCACTTACATCAGTGGATAGATCAGCTGAACAGAATTATTAACAAGGAAACAATGGCTTTGAATGACACACTAGGCCAGATGGACCTAAAAAATATAAAAAGTAAATACAGAACAACCCAACCAAAAAGAGCAGAATAAATATACCGTCAAATGCACATGGAACATTCCATGATAGATAACATGTTAGGTCACAACATAAGTCTCAGTAAATTTAAGTGACGCCTGGGTGGCTCAGTTAGTTAAGCAGCTGCCTTCAGCTCAGGTCATGATTCCAGCGTCCTGGGATGGAGTCCCACATCAGGCTCCTTGCTCCGCAGGGAGCTTGCTTCTCCCTCTGCCACTCTGTCTGACTGTGTGCACTCTCTCTCTCTCTCTGACAAATAAATAAATAAAATCTTTAAAAAAAAAAAAAAGTCTCAGTAAATTTAAGAAGACTGACATCATATAAAGCATCTTTTCCTATCATAACACTATGAAACTAGAAATCAATTACAAGAAAAAGAACTAGAAAAAACACAAACAAGATGGAAGACAAACATGCCACTAAACAACCAACAGGTCATTGAAGAAATCAGAAAAAATTAAAAAAATACATGTATACAAAACCAAAACCAAAAGAGTATAAAATCTTTGGGATGCAGCAAAAGCAGTTCTACAACAGAAGTTTTTAATGATACAAACCTACCTCAAGAAACATGAAAAATCTCAAATAAACAATCTAATCTTACACCCAAAGGAACTAAAAAAAGAACAAAAACCAAAACCCAATATCAGAAGGAAGGAAATGATAAAGATGAGGGTGGAGATAAATAAAATAGAGACTATAAAAAAAATTAGAAAAGTTCAAAGAAATGAAGAGTTGATTCTTTAAAAAGATAAAACTGATAAACCGCTAGCTGAACTAATCAACAAAAAACAGAATTCAAGTAAAGTCAGAAAGATTGAAGGACACTGACACCACAGAAATATGAAGAATTAGGAGATAATGCTATAAAAAATATGCCAACAAATTAAACAACCTGGATGAAATGAATCAACTCCTAGAAACACAATCTTCTAAAAGTGCATCAGGAAGAAATGGAAAATTTGGACCGACTGATTTCTAGTAACAAAACTGAATTGGTAATCAAAAATCTCCCAAACAAAAGTCCAGGACAAGATGGCTTTGCAGGTAAATTCTACCAAGTATTTATTTATTTATTTATTTATTTATTTATTTTAAGATTTTATTTATTTATTTGACAGAGAGAGATCACAAGCAGACAGAGGCAGGCAGAGAGAGAGAGAGGGAAGCAGGCTCCTGCTGAGCAGAGAGCCCGATGCGGGCAGGTAAATTCTACCACGTATTTATTTATTTATTTATTTATTTATTTAAAGATTTTATTTATTTATTTGACAGAGAGAGATCACAAGCAGACAGAGGCAGGCAGAGAGAGAGAGAGGGAAGCAGGCTCCTGCTGAGCAGAGAGCCCGATGCGGGCCTCGATCTCATGACCCTGAGATCATGACCTGAGCCGAAGGCAGCGGCTTAACCCACTGAGCCACCCAGGCGCCCTCTACCAAGTATTTAAAGAACTAATACCTATTCTTATTCTAGAATAGAATAGGAATAAGAATAATTACTTATTCTAAAAAGTAGAAGAAGAAGGAGAACTTCCAAATTCATTCTATAAGGCCAACATTATCCTGATACCAAAACCAGACAAAGATAATACAGAAAAAGAAAAATACAGGCCATATGCCTAAAGAACATGGATGCAAAATTCCTCAACAAAATGTAAGCAAAGCACATTTTTTAAAGGGACCATTCACCATGACCAAGTAAGATTTATTCCAAGGTTGAAAGGATGGTTTGATATTTGCAAATCCAATCAATATGATGCCATGACATTAACAAGAGAAAAGATAAAAACTGCATGATTACGTCAATGGATGCAGAAAACCATCTAACAAAACACAACATCTGTTCATGATAAACATTATCAACAAAGTGAGTTTAGAGGGAACATACCTCAACACAATAAAGGCCATGTAAGAAAAACCCACAGCTAACATCATACCCAATGGTGAAAATGGAAAGCATTTCCTTTAAGATCAGGAACAAGACTAAGGATGTCCACTCTCACCACTTTTATTGAACATAGAACTGGAAGTCCTAGCCACAGCAATCAAACAACAGAAAGAAACAAAAGACATCCAAATTGTCAAGAAAGAAGTAAACCTGTCATTATCTGAAGACATACACAGAAAACTCTAGAGATGCCATCAAAAAACTATTTAAAGTAATAAATGAAATCTGTAAAGTTGTAAGATACAAAATTAAAGAAATCTGTTGCTTTTCTATACACTAGTAACAACACAGCAGAAAGAGAAATTTTAAAAATCTCGGAGCACCTGGGTGGTTCAGTCAGTTGGGCAACTGCCTTGGGCTCAAGTCATGGTCCCAGAGTCCCAGGATCAAGCCCCAAGTTGGGCTCCCTGCTCAGTGGGGAGTCTGCTTCTGCCCCTACCCATACTCCTTCTCCTTCGCTCTTTCTCCCTTTGTACCTCAAATAAACAAATAAATCTTAAAAAAGAAAGAAAGAAAGAAAACAATCTCATTTACAATTGCACCAAAAAGATTAAAACACCTAGGAATAAATTTAACCAAGGAGATAAAATCCTGTTCTCTGAAAACTATGACTGATGAAAGAAACTGAAGACAACACAAACAAATGGAAAGATATAACATATATTCACAGACTGGAAGAATTAATGTTGTTAAAATGTCCACACTACCCAAAGCAATACTGATTCAATTCAATCCCTAACAAAATTTTTCACAGAACTAGAACAAATAATCCTAAAGTTTATATGAAACCACAAATGCCCTTGAATAGCCAAATCAATTTTAAGAAAGAACAACAAAGGGCACCTGGGTGGCTCAGTGCGTTGGGCCTCTGCCTTTGGCTCAGGTCCTGGGATCAAGTCCCATAACAGGCTCTCTGCTCAGCAAGGAGCCTGCTTACCCCCCCCCCCCCCCCCCCCCGCCTCTCTGACTACTTGTAATCTCTCTCCCTCTTTCTGTCAAATAAATAAGTAAAATATTTTAAAAAAAAAAGAACAACAAAGCTGGAGGTATCACAACCCCAGATCTCAAGATATACTCAAGTATCAAAACAGTATGGCCTTGCACAAAGACAGACACAAGATTAGCAGAACAGAACAGAGAGACCAGAACTAAACCCACACTTGTATGGTCAATTAATCTCTTACAAAAGAGGCAAGAATATACATACAATGTGAAAACGAGTCTTTTCAAAAAATGGTTTTGGGAAAACTGGAGAGCTACATGCAAAAGAATGAAACTGGACCACTTTCTTACACCATACACAAAAAAAGTCAAAATGGATTAAAGACCTAAATGTGAGAAATGAAACCATAAAAATCCAAACAAAACACAGACAGTAATCTCTTGGACATTGGCTTTAACAACGTATTTATGGATATGTCTTCTCAGGCCAGGGAAACAAGAGCAAAAATAAACTACCGGGACTACACAAAAATAAAATGCTTTTGCACAGCAAAGGAATCATCAACAAAACAAAAAGGCAACCTAGGAGAAGCTGTTTGCAAGTGACATATACAATAAGGGGCTACTATCCAAAATATATAAAGAACTTCTACAACTCAACACCAAAAAACAATAATAGGATTTTAAAAATGGGCAGAGGACCTGAAAAGACATTTTTCCAAAGAAGAGATACAGATGACTAATACATAAAAAGTCACTCAATATCACTAATAGGGAAATGCAAATCAAAATCACAAGAAGACACCCCACACCAGTAAGAATGGTTAGTATCAAAAAGAGAAGAAATAACAAGTACTGACAAAGATGTAGAGAAAAGAGAACCCTCATGGTCTATTGGTAAGAACATAAAATGGTACCATGACTATGGAAAACAGTATGGAGGTTCCTCAAAAAATTAAAAATAGAAATACCATACAGTCCTGTAATTCCACTAAGGAGTATTTACTCAAAGAAAACAAAAATACTAATTCAAAAAGATATATACACTCCTATGTTTATTGCAGTATTATACACAAGAGCCAAGATATGGAGGCACCTGGGTGGCTCAGTGGGTTAAAGCCTCTGCCTTCAGCTCAGGTCATGATCCTGAGGTCCTGGGATCAAGCCCCGCATCGGGCTTTCTGCTCAGCAGGGAGCCTGCTTCCCTCTCTCTCTCTCTGCCTGCCTCTATGCCTACTTGTGATCTCCTTGTCAAATAAATAAATAAAATATTTTTAAAAAATAAAATAGATATGTATCAAATAAAATATGCATGAAGTATAGATAAGAAGCTGAATAGTTTCTTTTCATATTTACAAAACTTTTTAAAATCTAATGTTACCTTCAAAATATTAACATGTTCATTGCAAAAAGAGACCACTTTGGGGCATGTGCTGTAAGGAAGGGACCAGACACGCATCACTGCTGGACCTGTCCTGAGACAGTCACAGCTTGGGAGGGGTCAAACTTTAACAGTCGAAGACTGGGAGACACAGCAGGTCCCACAAGAAAAATGAAAACATACTACTAAAATGTACAACTTTCCAGGCTGAGCACAGTCTAACAGGGTAAACTTAGAAACAGTTCTGGGGTAGAAAGAGAGATGGATAAATGAATACATATGTGATCAAGTCTAATTTTGGTTGGAAATTTCTAAGTGAGGGGCATAAAGGTGTTTACTATACAATCCATTAACCTTTTCAGTGCATTTGAAATTTTTCACAATAAAATCCTGGGGCAATTATAATTGAAAAGCAGTTTGGTGGGCACCTGAGTGGCTCAGTCAGTTAAGTGTCCAACTCTTGATTTCAGCTGATGTCATGATCTGAGTCATGAGTCGGGCTCTGCATTGTGCATGGGGCCTGTTTGAGATTCTTTCTCTCCCTCTCCCTCTCCCCCTCCCTGCTCTAAAAAAATAAATTAAAAAAAAAATAATAAAGTAAATGCACTTTTGAGTGGTAGACATTTTGAAGGAGAAAAATCAGTTTTTAAGATTGCACCTAATTAAAAAAAAAAAAAAAGATTGCACCTAATAAACTGATCTCCAGAGTTGCAAAGAAGAGCTCAAAAATACTCCAGCGCTTTAGCAAGTACTGATATAGAGAGCTGCCAAAGTTATAGGAGGCTACTGCAAGAAAACAGAAGGTTAACAATTCAGTTTTCACAAATATTTGAGGGCCAAAACCTTGCAAAACAATTTTCAAAAATAAAGTATCCAGGTATCTATTCTGCCTTGCTAAAATAAGTTCTTTCATCTTGCTTCAATTCATATCTTCTCTATTAGATGGCAGGTATGTGTAAATATGCAGAAACTGATTCATAATTTACACTGGAATAGCATTATATGTATATTTATCTAAGAAAAAGAGAAATTCCAATAGCGTACGCTATTTTGCCCTCCATTGTACTTGCTGCTCATACACCCGGAATGAACAGACAAAAGAGGTGAGTGAAACTATTGGTCCCTTAGCCTGCCTCAGTCACCCAGTGCCCCTTATAATAGGAGCAACCTGCTGGGCTGAGTGTGAGTCTAGAATATACAAGCATGCATTTTCTTTCTTTTTTTTTTTTTTAAGATTTTATTCATTTATTTGAGAGAGAGACAGAGAGCTTGAGTGAGGGGAGAGGTAGAGGGAAAAGTAGATTCCCTGCTGAGCAGAGCCCAGGACCCTGGGATCATGACCTGAGCCAAAGGGAGACACTTAACCAACTGAGCCACCCAGGCACCCCGTAAGCATGCACTTTTTTATTACAAACTAAATCACAAGCTGAATGTGTCTTCTGGAACGTAGCCTCAGTGACACATTTCTCCAGTGTCCATGCTAGGAAAACTAGCATGTTCATGAAAAAAACAGTTTGTAAGTCTCTAATCTCTAATCCTTACTTAGGCATTTTTCATGGATAATTTTGACCGTCAGTAATTTGCATAGCACATTCCAACTTCAGAACCTAACCTCACCTCACCTAAGATTCAACTATACTAAACTCTAGTCATTTGAAATATTAAGAGCTCTGGATTGGTATCAGCAATGACAGATTCTAGCCTCAGCTCTACTACTAATTAGCTGTGTAATCCTGGGTAAGTAACTATAACCTGAGTCTCAATTCCCTCGTCTACATAATAAGGCAGTTGGTTCAGATGGCCTCTAATTCATAGATGGTTACCACATGTAACCATCTATGAATCACACAAACTTTTTTAGAATTTGTTAGCTGTACTCCAGCTGGTATCATTTACCTAGAAATAGTTATTTAATGGTGAATAATACAAATCAGCATTCAGCTCATAGTAGATTAGGAAGGTTACTAAATACTAACACACTGGGGCGCCTGGGTGGCTGCTGCCTTCGGCTCAGGTCATGATCTCAGGGTCCTGGGATCGAGTCCCGCATCGGGCTCTCTGCTCAGCAGGGAGCCTGCTTCCCTTCCTCTCTCTCTGCCTGCCTCTCTCTCTGCCTGCCTCTCCATCTGCTTGTGATTTCTCTCTGTCAAATAAATAAATAAAATCTTTAAAAAAAAAAAAAAAATACTAACACACTGTCAGTTCTGCTAACTTTCCTTTCCAGAAAGTAAAAAAAGAAAATTGAAAATTCTCACTTGAAGACATCTATTTCCCCAACATAGAAAAACCAATCAGCAAGAGAATCATTAAATTACAGGCCAATACTGGAAGCAGGTATGATTAAAGTCAGTGGTTCTAAAATATAGTTTTAACCCTGTTCTCGGCAAAGTGGCTTAAGATGAAATAATCTATTGTACCAATAATGCAAATATGGGAAGAATACAAAGAACTGTTCTGACTAAAATGTTTAAAATTCATTATCTGGAGCTTAAGAGCATTATATAAGAGAGTTTTGTTCCTTTTACCACCTCTATATTTTACAAACAAAAAAGTCTGTCCTCATTCTCATTCTTTATTGCAGTGGCTTGCAAATCTGATTGTAAATAAGAATTATCTGGGAAGCTTAAAGGTTTGTAAAGGATTTTTTTAAAAAGAATTTACTCAAAATGAACAGAGGGATGAGGGAGTGCCGAGGGAGAAAGAGAATCCCAACCAGACTCCACACTTAGCATGGAGCCCGACACAGGGCCTGATCCCAGGACCCTGAGATTATGATCCAAGCCAAAATCAAGAGTCAGATACTTAATCAACTGAGGGTCCCAGGAGCCCCAAGGATTTTTTTTTTAAAGATCTTAAGTAATATCTACACCCAATGTCAGGCTTGAACTCACAACCCCAAGATCCAGAGTTGTATGTTCCACCAACTGAGCCAGCCAGGCACCCCACTAAAGAATTTTTTTTTAAAACATCTGATGAGCAGACTTCCCAGGAACAATACAATCAGAGTCTCTCAAGAGCATTAGAATTTTTAAAAAAAAAAAAAAAAAAAAAATCTCCAGATGATTCTAACACACAGTCAGACTTCAGCCTCCAAATATCACATATAAAAGAGGAGGTTGGGGAAGGAGCTTATTTTTGTTTTTGAAGTGATGGGGAAGCTCAAGCAAAAAGAAAAGTCTGTCTGTCTTCACCCAAGAAATACAAACTCCAAGGATCTTCGATTAAAACATAAACATTTTTTGCATTTTTTTAAAATGAAAATGCTTTGATGGGGCGCCTGGGTGGCTCAGTGGGTTAAGCCGCTGCCTTCGGCTCGGGTCGTGATCTCGGGGTCCTGGGATCGAGTCCCGCGTCGGGCTCTCTGCTCAGCAGGGAGCCTGCTTCCTCCTCTCTCTCTCTCTGCCTGCCTCTCTGCCTACTTGTGATCTCTCTCTGTCAAATAAATAAATAAAAATCTTTAAAAAAAAAAAAATGAAAATGCTTTGAACTCCTAATAGCCTTTACTCAGTGTATAAACTTACAGATTTATATCTATATAGTGAAATAGCTATTTAAATAAAAGATGCTTTCTACCAAATTCACTTCTCTGTGTTTTCTCAAGTTGCATGGTACATAGATGCTCAGTCTTTGTGTTCCTTAAAAGTTGACAATGCATACATTTTGGAAATCTGTATCACATTATCCAGTGACTTAAAAGCATACAATAATTCTTTTATTTGGTGTTGTATCAGAAAAGACTGATTCTAGTGTTTTTAATTATAATTTCACTAATAAAAGCAGGTGACATAGCAACATACACCTTAATAACAGAAAACATTAATAAGTGAACAATAACATATCAAGCTTTTTAAAAAACACCTGCAGAGTCACCTTGGAATGCTGAGTAGGTAGTCTAAGGTAACACTCAGCTCGTCCATATTTGTCTGTTCCAGGCATAATGGAATTGTCAGAATGAGGCCACTCCGTCTGTCCTTTCCTCCTATTAGAAAAAAAAAGACATAAATACAACATGTAATAGATATTGAAGCACTAAATAAATATGTTTGGGTCCAATGCTACTAAAACAAATAGTATTTAAGATATAAGTAAATAGAACTATCTAATTGCTGCTTATTTTATACATTGTAAATGTTTATAGTAGTATAGAAAAATTATACCAAATTTAGAAAGAATAAGAGAAAAAAATTCATCCATGAAAACTTCACTTAAGCACAGCTATTATCATTCTGTTTAATTTTCTTCATTCAGGCTGCTTCTTAATGTAATCAATTCATCGAGCTCCTACTGTACACCTAGCACTATAAGCATTTACAAGTAAAGTAAATTTCCAATCAACCCAGGAAGAAAGGCTTTACATCATAAGAAATAACAGTATGAAATATAAGTTTATCTGCTAGGCTGTGTTGTATAATACATATAAAGTATTATAAAAAAGGATTCAGAAAATGAGAAAATGATAAGAGCTGTGATAAAGGTGAAAAGCTTCGTAGAAAAGTTAAGACAAGAAAAATGGGTAGAATTTATAAACCAAGTTAAGAGTATTAGAATATTCTGTGATGAGGAATGATCTGAGTGAACTCATAGAGGTCAGACAGGACTTCTGCATTCAGGAGGCAAGAAAGAAAGTTCTGCCCAGCTGTGAAGAGCACATGGGACCTTGCTGTGGAAGCCTGAAAGCCAGGCAGTAGACTATACTCGCATTTTGTGGATGCTCAAGCCCTCTTCAATCTTCCATAGGCATTAAAATCTAACTAATACTTTTATACACACATATCTTCTGTGAAAATTCCCCATGTGACTAGCTTTGACACTGATGTCCATTCTCTGACCCAACTGACATTTCTGGCAATTTCAGAAGCTTAAGAAACAGTAAATACTAAAGGTAAAAAATTTATATGATCTCTAGAAATCTATCACTAAAAACTGAAAGCCGTGAAGTGAAAAAAACAAATCCTTTGAGTGACAAGAGGGCAATTCATGATGGACCAACCACAGACAATCTTCTTTTTATTAGGCTAAACTTATAAATGAATGACATTCAACCAGTCTGTGTAATATGAATAAATGTAATTTCAAATGGTTCAACTTAATAGATAATCAATAGTGACTTCAACTACTTACAGTTTTTGTTCAAGTTTTTTGTTTTTTGTTTTTTGTTTTTTAAATGGATTGCACCCATGGTTTTCAAGCTGAATCCCTGAAATGATTTTGGTTTGAAAAGTTTTTCTCTATTATTAAAAAAGGTGAAAATTATGGGTTGATATAATTAATAGTCAATAGAGAAAGTCAAGAAGTATGGCTAAGGAAAATTTCATTTGTTAGTCAAAAACTGCTAAGTTTTACGCCTACATTAAACTAAATGTGCAAAAAAGGTTCATATCTGTACTGCAGCATCCTGACCCACTGTGCATTTGTCTTCAGAGAACAGTTCTAACATACAGAACTACATTTAACCTCCTGTCCTCAGCCTTCACTAAGGAACAATAAAATAATTACTAGAGTAAAAGAAAAAGCCAAGAGAAAAAAGATCTTCAAGGTAGATATGGCTAGGGTGCTTTGGTGGCTCAGTCAGTTAAGCAACTGACTTTTGGTTTCAGTTCAGGTCATGATCTCAGGGTCTTGAGATCAAGCCTGGAGACTGGCTCCATCCTCAGCAGGGAGTCTGCTCAAGGACTCTCTCCCCCTACCCTTGCACATGTGCACACACACCCACACCCTCTAAATAAATAAATAAAATGTGTTTTTTAAAAAGTAGATATGGGGGCGCCTGGGGGCTCAGTGGGTTGAGTCTCTGCCTTCGGCTACCATGGTCTCAAAATCCTGGGATCAAGTCCCACACTGGGTTCTCTGCTCAGCGGGGAGCCTGCTTCCCCCTCTCTTTCTGCCGGCCTCGCTGCCTACTTGTGATCTCTGTCTGTCCAATAAATAAATAAAATCTTAAAAAAAAAAAAAAGTAGATATGGCAATGGAATACCATGCAGCCGTCAAAAGAAATGAAATCTTGCCATTTGCAACAACGTGGATGGAACTAGAGAGTATTATGCTTAGCGAAATCAGTCAATCAGAGAAAGACAATTATCATATGATCTTCCTGATATGAGGAAGCTGAGAGGCAACGTCAGGGATTTGGGGGTAGGAAAAGAATACATGAAACAAGATGGGATCACGAGGGACACAAACCATAAGAGACTCTTAATCTCACAAAACAAACTGAGGGGTGCTGGGGGGAAGGAGGTAGGGAGAGGGTAGTGCGGTTATGGACATTGAGGAAGGTAATGTGCTATGGTGAGTACTGTGAAGTGTGTAAACCTGGCGATTCACAGAACTGTACCCCTGGGGCTAATAATACATTACATGTTAATAAAAATTTTTTTTAAAAAAAGTAGATATGTCCAACAGAATGAAATGCTGCACATACATAAGTATCATAAAGATGAAAATATGTCAATGATAAAAATTACAGAATAATATCCACACAGCAACAGTGTGGGCAAAAAGGCATTTTCTTACACTGGTGGGAGAAACAGAAATTGAAATACTCTTAGAGGGTAATCTGACAAAACCTAACATAAATTTAAATGTAAATTCTCTTTAACAGCTCCACTTACATGGGAATCTATACTGCTGAACTTGTACAAAGTGCATGAACGATGAATAAGAATGTTTCCTGTAACACCATTAATATCAGAAAAGAATGGAAAAAACATCAGCATCAACTGGTAAGGAAAGAAGTTGTTCTTTAAAAAAGGAAATACAGGGATGCCTGGGTGGCTCTGTCAGTAAGCATCTGCCTTCAGCTCAGGTCAAGATCCCAGGGTACTTGGATTCAGCCCTGCACCTGGCTCCCTGCTAAGCAAGCTCCCTTATCCCTCTCTCACTCCCCCTGCTTTTGTTCCCTCTCTCACTGTGACTCTGTCAAATAATAAATAAAATCTTACCAAAAAAAAAAAGAAAGAAAGAAAAAAGAAAATACATTAAATAAGGAAACAAGAATTCTAATGGAATTCAATATCTTATTTTGTCCTTTATAATCTGCACTAGAAAAACATAGCAATTCAGAGATACAATATAATTTTTAAAAAAGATTGTTGGTAGCATAATGATCAAGACAATTATGATAGGATCCAAAGTAAAAAAGAAATAAAAAGCAAGATAAAAAAAAGTCCAAGTAACTCTAAATAGGCAGGCCATATTACCTATTCTAAAGCATATGCAAATGATATCATTTACTCAATGATCCTTAATTCCAGATAATCACTATACCTGAAGTACCCTGCAACTAATAAAGTATCTTTCAGCTTCTCTCCCATTCTTAGCTAATACACACTTTAAGTTAATAGCCAGAGAAAAATTCAAGCCTGTATAAACCAATTCGAAGAGTAAAAAGTGAAAACCATGTAACTGGTATTTCCTAACTACTCCTACTGCACTGAAACTATCTCACAGGAAGATGGAAGACAAAAGCTATGATGCAGGATATCATAAAAACTAATTCTATATTTCAAAAACAATTACTTAGGTGCTGGTTAGTCAATTATTCTTGGCCCATATTATTTCATTTTTATATAAAAAGATATGACATCTACCTTGCAGAGGTCATTTTAATCAATTACAGAGTAAATATTGTACTGCCAAGTACCAACAGTGACAGAGGTGGCTTGCACACAGCTATCCACTCTGATTAACAGAGGTCTCAGAAATATCTCTGAAATGAAACCTTCACAGAAAAATGCATTTCTGTTGAACTTACCAAAGGAAAAAGTTTAAACAAATTTATATATCAAACACTTCCAGTTTTAAGAAGAAAGCATACCTGAAAGGAATGCAAGTTTTTTCTTCAGAATGGGTAGTATTACTGAGGCCTCCATTTTATTCCAGTAAATGTCCTCACTTCTGAAAACAAAGAAAGGTAAATGTTAACTACAAGAAAGTAACTATTCTGTGAAATACATACTTATGATGGCTTATCCCAGGGAGTCTCAATTTCAGCATTACTAACATTTTGAGTCAGATTTTTTTTTTTATAAGAATTGTTCTGGGCATTGTGTTTAGCAGCATCCCTGTCCTCTACTCATTAGAATACAAACAACACTCCCTCTTCCAGGCTGTGACAACCAAAATGTCTCTATAGACATTGCCAAATACTCTGGTAGGCAAAAATCACAGCCAGTTGAGAATCACTGGCTTAACTCTTTTTGTTATTGTTTTTTGTTTTTTTATTTTTTAAGCAGGCTCCATACCCAACATGGGGCTCTAACTCAGGACCCTGGGATCAAAAGGCACATGCTCTACCGACCAGCAAGGTGCCCCACTGACTTAACTCTTCTCCGGAGCAGTACTCTTGGGGTAGAACAGTAGTAATTCAATAATTCTTGCTGAATAAAGGAATGAATCAATTACTCAAAGAGGCAATCTTTTCTCTATTGCTCTCCTCCTTAATTATACAGCTTAATTCCAAATATCTGACTCTTTCCATTGCACTATTAAATAGCTATTCCTAATTTCTCATATTTTTGCTTCTCCATATCACTTCTTATCCTCATGTTTACCTCAAGATATTTCCTAATATACTGTTTCAACTTTTTTCGCCACTGTTAATTATCTCCGTCTCTCCACAACATGAATTTTTTTTTAAATCTCCAGGGAAAGATCTGATTAACCCAGCTGATCTCCTATCAAGCTATAATTCACTGTTCTTGGTTTCGTTTTCTAGTATTCACTTGGCCACAGAGAGAGGGGTTATGCCTAAATACAAAATGGGACTATCCACACAGCAAGGCCTAAGGACAAGACAGTTTCCCTTGAAAGGGAGCTTTAACAGCGTAGGCATCTGGAGACTTGGCCAGCCCCATATACTATTAAAATAGGATTTTGAGGAGAGCAGGCCATTTAAAACAAAGCAAAAAAAAAAAAAAAAAAAAAAATCAAAGTTTCAATTATTATTATCCACCTATACTTAACTACACATCTGAGATGTATTCTCCAGCACATTTTATTCTTCCTTCCCCATCCCACCTCACACCCACCCACCATCACAATATAGTGACAGCTCCCTGCAATACTCCATGAATTTGCTTTGCATTTAGTGAATTTTAACAGCCTCCTTTTTTAAAATTGAGATATAACTGACATGTAACACTATATTAGTTTCAAGTGGACATAATGATTCACTATTTACATATATTGCAAAGTTATCACAATAAGTCTAGTTAACATCAGTCACCATACATAGTTACAAAATTTTTTTTCTTATGACAACTTTTAAGACCTATTCTCTTAGCAATTTCAAATATGCAGTATAGTATTATAAACCATAGTCACCACAAAGCACACTCTCTTGAAAATAATTTTCAAGCAGAGTAGAAAATGTGACTCCAAATGAAAATATATTACTTATTCAACAAAAATTTGCTATGAACTTATCCCATTACAGATACTGTGTTATTAGCTGGAGCTAAAAACTCAAGTCATAGCCCTACCCTAGAAAAAAAAAGTCTTTTAAGGAAAAAAAACCTCAGATATTAACAAAAAAAGATGTGATCCTAATATTTGTCAAATAATCACTAATTAAACAAGATTACTTAAAGAAATATATTATTTTACAGCTTCTATATATACAACTAAAAAAAAAAATCACCATTATTTGTACCTGTCTACAAAGAAAAAAATTGCTATCAAACTAAATAGGATAGATTTTTCTCAAGTTTTATTCTTGAATATTTGTTTGCAATTTGTTCATTTTTGTTCTACATTAGCCGCTGCTGACATACAACTAGTAGGAAATGTGATGGAAAAGCTCACATTATACATTTTAAATCTAAAACAAGTAGCAGGAGCACCTGGGTGATTCAGTCGGTTGAGCATCTGCCTTTCGCTCAAGTCATGATCCCACGGTCCTGGGATCAAGCCCCACATCAGGGTCCCTGCTCAATGGAGAGCCTGCTTTTCCCTCTCCCTTTACCCCTCTCCCAACTTGTGCTCTCTCACTCTTTCTCTCTCACTCTATCTCAAATAAAAATTAAATTAAATTAAATCAGTAGTTCATACTTGCAGGTCAAGACCCTAACCTGAGGAGTCAGTTACCCAGCTCTACAAAAACCAGAGAGCTCAGATTCATATCTACGGTCCCCTCTCTTGTGACCACCTTATCAGAGACCAGATTTGAAAATGAGATAATGTGGGGGTTCAGAGTGAGTTATTTGCCCCCAGACAAGTCACTGGGACATTCAGATATTTTTGAGTTAAAAACAAAAATAATCAAGGCCCAAAAGACATAATTAGAAACTCTGACCTTCCCCCTAACTGCCTAAGTGAATTCAAATAAAGGACTTGCTCCAGAGAGAGCTATCAATCACTGTAGATAAACCGCATTAAAATATGAACTCAGGGCAGTAGACCTTGAGGAACTTAAGCAATTTTGATCTTTGATTAAGTTCTCTCTATAGCTTATTGTTCCTACAGTTGCTATAGGGCCTAACATTTGTTTACCAAACATTTACTCTTTTTCATCTTCCTGTGAATTGTTTTCCTACCCCTTTCTCCTAAGTTCAGGATGACATATATATCTCATTTTGCCTGCCTGTCTTTAGAATCTCATAATTATGTGGATTCCCTATAGGTAATTAATTTGATTTTCTTCTGTCAATCTGTCTCATGTGAATTTAATTCTCAGACTAGTTCCAGGGCGCCTATGTGGCTCAGTCAGTTAAACATCTGACTTTGGTTCAAGTCATGATACCAGGGTCTGGGATCAAGACCCACCTGCAGCAGGGAGCCTGCTCCTCCCTCTTTCTCTGCCACTCCCCCTGCTTGTGCTCTCTTTCTCTCAAATAAATAAATACAATCTTAAAAAAAAAAACTTAGAGCAAAAGAACCTTCAGAGGCAGAGAAAAATTTTTCTTCCCCACAATAATCAAAATGATAATGAAAATTAATATTCACCTAATATTTACATAAACCATGCATTGTTCTAAATAATTTATTTGTATTAACTTATTTAATCCTCACAATTTTTCTATGTGGTAAGTATCATCATCCCCATTTTACAGAAGAAGTAACTGGAGCTTAGACAACTTAAACATTGCCCAGCATCTCACAGCTAGTTAAGTGGGGAAGTTAGGATTCACACCCAGGCAATATATTCCATAATGATATTCTCACATTACATTATCAACTTACTGGTAAAATAGCTCTGAAAATATCCAGTGACATTTGGCCAAATGAGAAAGATGGAGCTCTAGACTATATACAAAATTAATACACATACACATATGTGTATCCTATATATACAGGATATATACATATGTGCTGTCTTAATTCATGCTAGGTGCTGTAACTTTTGCCTACCACTGCTTCCACAAACAACAGTGCAAATGCCAAGTGATACAAGAATTGTTACAAAAAGTTTTGACCCAAGAGAATAAGCTGGAAACAAGAGAACTACTGCTCTAGGTAGTCAGTGGGATGCAGCCACGAAGTAATTTCAACCTTGAAGAGGTAATACAAATGCAGGAACAACTTAGTCATAGAAACAGAACGGGCTTTCTAATCAAACTTTCCCTTTGGCATAAGCACAAACCAATTCTCAACTGTCTTTTTGGTTCCTTCCTATTTTCTGAGTCTATTTCTCCATGATTCTTATCAATTCTGTGTGTTATATAACATCCTTCCAATAAATTCCTTTTCTGCTTAAGTTAGCTAGAATACCCTTCTCATTTAGTCAATAGAGAAACTTGCCTGGTATAGGAAGCAAAACTGTAATTCAAAGTTTAGTAGTATCTGCCATCATTTAATGCTTTTTTAAAAATCTTTTGCCATTTATTCTGACTGAAAATGTCCATCAACACTAAGGTTTAAACCATTGCCACAATAAAACCTAATTAACCAGTACCCAAGAGAAAAGAATATATGGAATTCCTAGGATTCCAAGAGTCATAAGAAATGATAACTGCAGCTGACCTTTAAAGTAGTATCCGTGTTATCCAAGCTTTGCAAGTCAGGTTATTGATTGTGTGCAGACAAGGCCAAATTTTTCACCATTGTATTATTCTCCATATACTTAAAGTGAAAAAGACAGATGGTCTTAGTCTCCAGTCTAGATTTACCTTGACACACTATGATATCCAGAAGCAATCTTATTTTTTGTCACTGTCTCCTGAGAGATGGATGTTTTATCCAAACTTTCCATTACTTTGTAGAACCATCCCATTTTGAGAAAATACAAAGAATTTTTTTTTTCTAAGAACATGTTGATAGTGATGAAAAAGTAGCTTAATGAGAAATAAAGGCTTTTGGGTGTGTAGGCCACTTCAAATGACCTCATGGATAAAATGTAAAGCAGCCAAGAAATGAAAGCCGATGAAGCACCTACCCAGGTGGCTCAGCTGGTTAAGTGTCTGACTCTTGATTTCGGGTCAGGCCATGATCTCAGGTTCTTGAGATCAAGCCCCACCCTGGGCTCCACACTGGGTGTGGAGCCTGCGCTTAAGATTCTCTCTTACGGCTAATAGGCACATGAAAAAATGTCCCACATCACTCATCATCAGAAAAATACAAATCAAAACCACAATGAGATAGCGCCTCACTCCAGTCAGAATGGCTAAAACTAGTAAGTCAGGAAACAACAAATGTTGGCAAGTATGGGGAATAAAGGGAACCCTTTTACAGACCTGGTGAGAATGCCAACTGGTACAGCCACTCTGGAAAACAGTATGGAGGTTCTTCTAAAAGTTAAAAATAGAACTACCCTATGACCTAGCAATTGAGCTACTAGGTATTTATCCAAAGGGTACAAACATAGTGATTCTAAGGGGCATGTGCACCCCAATGTTTATAGCAGTAATGTCCACAACAGCCAAACTATAGAAAGAGCCCAGATGTCCTTCAACACCTGAATGGATAAAGATGTGTTATCTATCTATCTACCTAGATATGCAATGGAATATTACTCAGCCATCAAAAAGAATAAAATCTTGCCATATGCAATGACGTGGATAGAACTAGAGGGTATTATATTAAGTGAAATCAGTCAGAAAATGACAAATACCATATGATTTCACTCATATGTGGAACTTACAACAAAACAGATCAACGTAGAAGAAGGGGAGGAAAAATAAAATAAAATAAAAACGGAGAGGGAGGAAAACCACAAGAGACTCTTAACTGCAGTTAACAAACTGAGGGTTGCTGGAGGGAAGGTGGATGGAGGGAATGGGGTAATTAGATGATGCGCATTAATGAAGGACTTGATATGGTGAGCACTGGGTGTTGTATGCAACTGATGAATTACTAATACCCCTGAAACAAATAATACAGTATAACTTACCTAAATTGAATTTAAATAAAACAATTTTTAAAAAGATTCTCTCACTTCCTCTCCCTCTAACCCTCCTACCACTTCCACTCACTCTCTCTCTCAAAAAAAAAAAAACCACAAAACTTTAAAAAATAGAAAAATTAAGAAAAAAGAAAGCTGTGATGTTTATCCTTCTAGAATCTGCTTCCCACCAATTTTTCATTGTCCTCATCACAAAGGAGATGGGTAATGAAAATAATTACTGTACTACTAGTTCCAATTAAATAGTTTTTCAAAAGTTACTTGTTTTAGATTTTTCAACTCATTAGCACAGCCATGTAAAAAAAAATTGCCTATCTCTGGTTATCTTCTATCTCACAAAATAGTTAAAGTGCAAAACACAAAAGACAAAGGAAAATCTTGCAAAATATAATCACCCAATACCATCACCACAATAAAATGTTATATAACACAGAGGTATCTGTTCATGCTCTTCTCCAATAAGATAGATACAGACCATTATTTTTCACAACTTTAATATATTAATATATTATATATAATATATATAGTTAATATATTAACTCAGATATATATACCTGAGTGGATCATATTCTCAAACAAGAAAAGAAGCAACCATTCTCTTCTCTCTCTCTATGAGTTTCACTACTCTAACCACATCATATGAGTGGGAAAATAAATAAATAAACAAAGTAAGCAAATTAAACAGAGCCCTTTACAATTAGAGATGATGAATTCTGAGAATTAGATATATAAAGGAGGCTAAGTTTCAACTATTATTTGTATCCATCTTCTACTTTGAACATCTCTCCCAAGATCTTGGAGCATTAAAAGAGGAAAACTGGAACAGCCAAATAGGTAAATTGGTATGTGTCTCCCCAAGGCCAGAGATCTTCTCTGATTTATCTTTGTATTTACTCACTCATTCATTCCTCATTTAACAAAACTATAATGAGCACCTAATAGATCTAGGCAACACCAGGTGATAGACCTGGCATTCAAAAACTATCTAATAAATGAATGTATAAATAAATGAACAAATAAAGAAATATATAAAACAAACACCCTACAAATATTAACATCACCCCAAGTGTGGAGCAATCATCGGATCATATATGCATGCTTTTCCTTCAAAGAAGCTCTTCCCAGTTTCTCTCTACTGGGACAGTCTCTCACAGATCCAGGAGGCATATAAACTAAACTGCTAGATGCTGGAGAAATGCAGGTCCATGATGGCAGTTAGAGGGACAACAATGATGCTACCAATGGGCAGCCATTAGAGGGCAGCAGAGGATGTGCTGAGTGTCAGGGAAAGAGACTTGCAAGCCTTTTAATCAAGACTGGGCAAATTACACTTCATAACAGATTGTAATTGATGATATGAGTGGGTGTACTGGAACTCCTCTCTCAATAAATATAAATCAACCAGTTTATTTGGAAAATTTAGTTAGATTCTTCAAAGAGCTTTAACAACCAGTGAAAACCCATTAGGATAGCCTAAGGCTAACTAAATCATCTCTAATAAGTCTACATCATGTAGACACATAATGGCGATGAACAAAATCAGAATGCTGGCTCCTTAGCCTACATTTCCAGAAGAAATACTACAGCTGTCCTTAAATTCAGATTAGAAATACCTTCAACTGTTGTTATGACATAAAAGCAATCTCGGGGATGAAAATAAGCAAGCACACATATAGATACTAGATATATCACTCTACATATCCATATATGAAATTATACAGAAATAAATTTATCCAGATTTACAATAATACAACAGTGAAGCAGATCAAGAGTTAAAAATTTATGTAATTTTTCATTATGCCAGGATGATTATTAATCTAGTTTTGCCATAGTATTGACAATTCTAAATGAAAGAACACTTTTTAATAGATTTTAAATAAAAGTGATTAAATAATAATTATCATTAATTTTATTATACGTATGCTATGTAATATATATTAATTATATTAATTACCATAATTAATATAAATATTATTATATTAATAACAATAAACTTGCACCATAATATACAACTAGCCAAAACTATAATTTCTATAATAAAACTGCATCAGGACCTAGTTTATTCAGTAAGGGAGGAAAAAAGGAAGAAAGGTTAGAAAGAGAAATATTTTGAGTTTGCTATGAAAATATCAGAAGGTCAAGAAACAAAGGGAAGTCAGTTCCTTAAAGATTTCTCCACAACTCCAGCTATTCTATCAAACCCTTAGCAGCTGTAAACCTCCATTTTTTGAAAGTCCAACTTTAAAAATTCCTCAACTGCATAAATTTTTCAAATCTTTGGTTCCTCTTGTCTGTGTAGTGATACACTCAGGAGTCTGGCTGCTTCTTCACCAAAAGTGAGGTGAAGGAAAAGGGAATACTGTTTTAGTGAAATGAATCAGGATTGAAGAATCCCAGGAAGGTAGATATTTCTGGCCTCCCCAGCTATAGAGTAGCCCATGGCTAAAGACTCTTTACATGTTTCCAAAGATCTTAGATAAGCTCTTTACCAGCACAGTTTCTGCATCTCAGTCTTCCTGAACTCCAAGAAACCTGGACCACTTCCTTCACCAGGGCAATGAATATGTCCATCGAGTTCACCTGCTGGGTAGGTCTCCCTCCATCACCAAAGCAAAAAGCACATCCAGCCATAATAACTTCACAAACTCTCATTTCTAGATTTCAAACCCTCTTTACCTGCTACAGGTATCTCTTGCCTTTCTCTTCATCTCAGAATTTCTTTGGGTAATCACCAAACTTCTTCTCTCTTAACCTTTACCCTAGGAAAAAAGTGGTTTTCCTCTATCCTTGGCAAAGACATACATGCCTTTCATGGAGATGATCTCGGACAAAATCCAATATCCCAGATATTAACAGTCTAATGAATCTGAACAAAGGTTCACATGTATCATCGGATTCCTAATTCCAAAGAATTGGCATAAAAATTAATTTTAGTATCCAATCATTTATCTGTTGGATACCATACATTCACAAGAGAACTTTTGTTCAACTGAAATATACATAAAACATGAACTGAGATTTTGGCACTACCACGTTCTGTTGTTTATATGATGTCAATTTAAGACACATACCAAACACCACACTGGGAAAAAAGTAAAAAAAATACTAAAAAAATGTTTAAAAGTATTTAAGTTAACTAATACAATGGAAAACTACTCAAAAATGGAATTACAGTATTACCTGGCAGAAAGAAGCCAGTGAACATGTAAGAGTTGTTTTCCATCATACTAAACATCTCGTTTAAAAAAATAATGTGTAATGTAACATATTTTTTTTTTAAGTAAAACTACAAAACTACAAATGCAATACTGAACATACTGCAAACCCTTTAACTTGTCCACTAACTGAAATATCACTTCACCATCAATGGAACAAAGTAATATAAGACATATGAAAAACTATTTATAAAATGATCACCTCTTTTATACCTCATTAGGACTACTAATACTAGCTACCTTTTCCCAAGCAAAGACTTCCCCCACTGAAAATTTCTCTGCCATGGGATTCTGTTCCAAAGAGCTATTCTTTCCAAAAGGCAGTTTAGTGCAATGGTAAAGATCATGGTCTTGGGGACAAGGTGTGACTTCAAAGCAGCCATTTACAAAGTAGGGGACTTAGGCGATTACTTCAGTTTCTCTTATGAGCATAATCAATGAACTAACTCACAGGACTGAGGATTAGGTGAGCTAAAAAAAAATAGCATTTAATATACTCCAGGATGGTAGGTAATAAATCTATCAGCAGGTAAATTTTCTTTCCTCCACTAATTACTGACTTACTACCACTGATTCATCACAGGCCATAGCCAAAGCATTCCCTCCCAAGGCTAAAATGGCCACATCTTTAAGTAACTCAATACATCCTGTTACTTTTTTTTTTATGTTCAAGATTATTATTTCATCCTCACAACAACATACTACTTTGTTAGCATGTCTATTTTTTTGATAAGTGAGGTACAGGGAATTTCCCCAAGATCATACAAAAATTAACAGATTTATAAATCACAGAATCACAGACAGCATCCACTCCAACTTTTCCATTTTATTGATAAGGAAACTGTCTTAGTCTGCCTGAGATGCTAGAACAAAAATACCAGACTGAGTGGCTTATAAACAACAGAAATTTATTTCTCACAGTTCTGGTTAAGCTGCTATAACAAAATACCATAGAGTGGGTATCTTACAAATAACAGATATTTATTTCTTACATTTCTGGAAGCTGAGAAGCCACTTCCTGACCCACAAGAGGACCATCCTCTATGTGTGTCCTCGCACAGTAAGAAGGGCAAGGGAGCATTCTGGGGTCTTGCTTATAAGAGCACTAGTCACCTCCCAAGGCCCACCTCCAAATATCATCACATCGGGGATTAGCTTTCAACATATAAATTTTGGGGGGACACAAACATCCAATCTAGAGAATCATCACATTTTAAAACAAATCAAGACTGCTTTTGAGAAAAGTATAAAATGTGCCTTTGAATTAAAACAATACTAAGACTGTTCTGTAGGCCCAAATATCAAGGGCTTAAAATTGAATGCAAGTCACTTTAAAATAACACCTATCCTAAAAGGTAGAATCTTCAATTACTTAACCTGTGTATTTCCTTATACCTCCAAATAAAAAGTAACAATGAATAACATTACTAGAATGTTTTACAAAACAGTATCCTAATCACTTTGCAACACTGCTTCATTTATTTCTAACATTTCTAACAATCCTGTTAGAAGTAGTGTTGTCAGTATTTAACAGCTGAGGAAACTAGGCTTAGTGAAATAAAGAAAAGATCCCTTGCCCAACGTCATGTAGCTCACAAACAAGAAAACTAGCATTTAAACCTAAGGTTGGGTCCAGGGCCTAAGAACATTATTTCTCATGCTCTTGTTTAATATAGTAACCTTTATTATAATATGAATAAAGGTCTTTAATAGCTCTTGAACAGAACTGCTCATGTTTAAAGTATAATGACATGAAGGTTTTATTTGTTAAGAGCCTCTTCTAATAACATACTTCTATATCTGCAAATGGAATATGTCTGGGATTTATGTCAATAATTGGAGAGGCATACGTGGAATAAAACTGGCCATGTGTTGATAACTGCCAAAAGCAGAAGATATGTAAACAGTGGTTCATTTTATTATTCTCTCCGTTTTTGTATGTTTGAAAATGCCTATGATAAAATTAAAAAGACTCACCCTTAAACACACCAATACTGTAAAAAAGGAAGCTACAATTCTTAAATTTTTTTTTGCATTTAGCAATATTTTATTTTATTTTAAAATCAAGAAAACACAGGAAGTAGACTACACATAATTTTAAAATATTCACATATTCATCATCATATTCTAAACCCCTTATGGAGAAAGATCTGAATATTTGATCCTCATGTAAAACTGCTGAGGAGGAGGAGACCAATTCTGTCAGAGGCAGAAACCAGAAGATAAAGAGAAGCAGGCAGGCAGGCAGGCTGGATCCTTGTCCCTGCTGTTCTGTTGGCACTAGAGAACTTGATTTCCAGTCTCTTCAGGTCGTTCTTTGTGACTGGGGTCACTTCCTCAGCAGTCTCTCCCTCCCTCTACCACCATCACCATACCATACTCTTTTTTAAGTGAATAAATTACTAAGAAAAGCATATGTCCACAACAGGCATTCACTGTAATGTGGGAAGAGCAGTGGCTGGTCCAAGACAGGCAGATCTCTTAGGTGAAGAATGAGTATCATATTGTTTAATCCTAAAACAGTCCAAAGGTTTTGCATGCAACACAATTCAACAGGTGAGAGCACAGTTCCAAATTTAGTATCAATTTATTTTAGCTACATAGTCAACAGAACCAAAAAGATTATTTCTGAAATCTAAAGTAGGTGATGGAGTTCAATTTGTTTGAATATGTGTATTTGCCTAGGACAACACTCGGCACATGACCAGTGCACAATACTTGCTGAATTAACTCCCTTCTCATGATCCCACCGTGGCTTTCTCATTTAGGAGTCACTGGGCAGAATAATTAGGAAACAGGAGAAAGAGTAAGAGAAAACAAGCTTAGGTAATTTTAAACTTGACAAAGCACTATGAATAGAGCATGCATTTACTTTGAGCAGAATATTAAATTACACAGTTCAGGAACCTTTACTGAAACATCTTGGGACCTGGCGCATCAGGGTCATGAATGGAGAGAGGCACTTTATAAAGCCTTCTTTATGCTGTAACCCATTCTAACTTCTGGCTTTTAGAACTGGCTTATTTAACTTTTTACTACCTTTAGAGCCTAAGTGAGTTTTCATTATCTGTATTTCAACGCTTGGGAAAAAAAATCACTAAATATAACATGAATATTTTTCCATTTTCTGAATTATATCTTCAATTTTACTGTAATATTCACCATCATTCCCTCCTCCAACTAACTCATTTTCTCACTTTAGTAACTATAAATACTTCCCAGCTTCTATTTCTTTCTTGCAATATTTAGATGGCTCCCGATTCTAGCACCCACATCTCACTGGGCAGATTACCTGATCTGTAAAATTCACAAAAGAAACATAGAGGAAACTCTGGGATTCCTCTAGACAGTCAAAAAGAAGTTTTTTGCTAGCAAAAAAAAAAAAAAAAAAATTTCCTTCCTTCCTTCCTTTGTTTCTTTTTAAGATTTCATTTATTTAGAAAGAGAGAATGCATAAGCAGGCGCGAAGAGCAGAGGGCAAAGAATCTCAGTCTCCACAATGAGTGCAGAGCCCTATGTGGGGCTCAATCCCACAGACTGAGCTGAAACCAAAAGTCGGACACTTTTTAACCAACTAAGTCACCCAGGCGCCCCTTCACTAGCAAATATTTCTAATAATCGAGGCAATGTAATTTCTGCCATCACCCAATATTATACTCTAGATGTGAGATTGTGACAACAGCAATTAAACAAATCAAAATATTTTTAAAAGAGAAGAAATGGCGACTGCTTAAAAAAATTATTGAAGTTTAAAAGGGCCTTCTTGATGTGACCAGTGCTTCTAGTACAAAGCATACCACTTAGGTAGGAGGCACAAAGCAGCACTTCTCACATTTAATGACTTCAATACTGTTTATGGAACTCCTGAAAACAAGCAGAGGCAGCAGGGGTTCATGATTAAGAGGAAAGTCAGACTGACAAGGGGTCAAATCCTGACTCTGTCCCTTATTAGCTGTGACAAACTGCTTTACATCTCACCCTGGTCTTCAGTACCTCAAGAAGGCCCAGCTGCAGTTCTGTGTCTGTCGGATGGGTGATATGCCAGAATTGTCTTTTTAAATCCCCCTTTTAACTTAAGCTCATTATACCAGCTTAAACGCTTAAAATTAAACAGACCACACCTATCACCCATCCAGAGCCCTTTCCTAGGACTGATTCTTACACCTCCCAGCAATCTATTATGAATCTACCACTGAGGCCAACTGAGAGACTCAATCCTTTCCCCTACAAGAAGAAATAAAGATGTCTAACAAACTATATTTTGCTACAGTGACAGAGAGGGTACTCTTGATTTAGTATTCTAAGACACCACCACCCCCCCCCGCCAAAAACATCAGCCTTGCTCACAGAAATGCAGAGGAATAACCAATCTTAATCTATATAATACTACTATAAAAAATGAAATCAGAAAAATTACGCTGATGAAACGTACCTCCCAAACAACAATGAAGCAGAAACTTTAATAAACATCCCAAACTGAATTATATCTCTTTAAATGGGCATTTGGAATATGAAAAAAACACTCTGAATCAAAAATTTGTAAAATCCTAAAAATGACAAAAGCAAAAAGATATGGAAAAAAAAAGAGATGACTAATCTCAGTTAAGAAATAAAAGAAAAAGGGGTGCCTGGGTGGCTTAATCAATTAAGCATCTACCTTCAGGTCAGGCATGATCCCAGTGTCCTGAGATGGAGCCCCACATCAGGCTCCCTATTCAGCAGGGAGTCTGCTTCTCCCTCTACCTCTCTCCTTGCTCAGGTGCACACGCTTGCTTTCTCTCTCTCTTTCTCTCTCCCCCCTTCTCAAACAAATAAAACCTTAAAAAAATAAAAAAAAAATCACATCAGGATTGAAGACAAAATTATATGCTGCTTCACAATAAATTCAAGTAAGAATTTAATAAAACACACTGAAGAAAAGAGTAAAAGAAAGAAGAGAATGAAAATGAGATAATAAAGTAAAAATAGAAAGTTTTTGATATGGAAGAGAGACAAAGAAGATATAATTATGTGTAAGTAAAGCCCCTAAAGAAAAACAAAACACTGGAATGGAACTAATATTTAAAACTATAATCCAGGGGCGCCTGGGTGGCTCAGTGGGTTAGGCTGCTGCCTTCGGCTCAGGTCATGATCTCAGGGTCCTGGGATCGAGTCCCGCATCGGGCTCTCTGCTCAGCGGGGAGCCTGCTTCCCTCTCTCTCTCTCTCTTTGCCTGCCTCTCCATCTACTTGTGATTTCTCTCTGTCAAATAAATAAATAAAATCTTTAAAAAATAAATAAATAAATAAATAAATAAAACTATAATCCAGGGGCGCCTGGGTGGCTCAGTGGGTTAAGCCTCTGCCTTTGGCTCAGGTCATGACCTCAGGGTCCTGGGATCAAGCCCCGTGTCGGGCACTCTGCTCAGCAGGAAACCTGCTTCCCCCTGTCTCTCTGCCTTCCTCTCTGCCTACTTCGATTTCTGTCTATCAAATAAATAAATAAAATCTTAAAAAAAAAACACTATAATCCAAAAAACTTCAGAAACAAAAGACCCACACTAGATGGCAGGAAAAACTGAACTGCTACAATAAACTCTAAGACAAATTCCAGTAAGACTATTAGACTTTAAAATTAAAAAAGAAAGGAAGGGGCACATGAGTGGCTCAGTCAGTATAGCATCCAAAAGTCTTGATTTTGGCTCAGGTCATAATCTCAAGGTCCTGAAACAGAGCCCCATATTGGACTCTGCACTAAGCATGGAGCCTGCTTGAGATTCTCTCTACTTCTCTCCCTCTGCCCCTACCCCTATTCTTGTTCTCATAAGCGTGCATGCTCTAAATAAATAAATCTTAAAAAAAAAAAAAAAGGAAAAATAAGTAAGACAAGGTATTCCAAGCAAAGAGATGAAATAACTTAAAAGAACAAGAAAATTAAGACTGGAAGACTGGTAGGGGCCCAGGTGTGGTTCAGTTGATTAAGCATCTGACTCTTGATCTGAGCCCCAGTCTTATCTCAGGGTCCTGAGTTCAAGCCCCACACTGGACTCCACACTGAGCACTGGATCCACCACATTGAGTGTTAAGTCTACATTAAAAAAAAAAAAGGAAAAGGAAAAGGAAAATTAAGGCTGGCAAAAGGGTTCTCATAAACAATACACACTTCAGGGGCATCTGGGTGGCTCAGTGGGTTAAGCCTCTGCCTTTGGCTCGGGTCATGGTCTCGGGGTCCTGGGATTGAGCCCCGCATTGGGCTCTCTGCTCAGCAGGGAGCCTGCTTCCCCCTCCCCATCTGTCTGCCTCTCTGCCAAATAAATAAATAAAATCTTTAAAATATATATATATATATATATATATATATATATATATACATATATATACACACACACACACACACACTCTTCAAGACCACATTGTAAAAACCAAGGATTTTATTTCTGACCAAGCTGTCTTTCAAGTAGCAAGGCTACCAAAATACTTTAAATATCCAAGAACTAGGGAAAACTGTGCCCTGAGTGCTTCTTCAGAAATCTACTAGAAATTGAGCTGTATCTAACCAGTGGGTGACTAGGAAACTTAAGCAAAGAACTGATGGTGAGGGTTTAATATATTTATTTGTAAACCTAAAAGCAGAACAAAGTTTTGAAGGCAAAATAGATAAAATGCAACTAAAAATGCAGAGAAAAAAATGTAAAATAAACTCACTGTTGAAATAAGAATAAGAATCAAAACATACCATTAAAAACTAACAAATAGCAGAAAAAAAAAACAAGAAAATAAGCAAAATACTTACGTAGCTTCTGTACCAAGAAAAAAAAACCCATTATATCCAAAGAATTTCTTTAAATGAAAGCACATCATAAACAAAGAAAAGCATAACATAATGTAAAGTTTTTATAACATAAAATAATTTGACAATTGAGATCATATTTAAGTCATTAAAAGAAAATGATTTTTAATATGACTCACTAAAAAAGATCTCACTAATTGCTATATAAAGAGATAACTGATAACCTAAAACAAAGCAAATCAGAAAGACTAAAAAATAAAAGGATAGGAAAAGCATATCAAGCAAATAGAAACAATAAGAAACCAAGAACAGTGATCTTGATACTAAGGAATTCAAGCCAAAAAGCAATAAATAAGACAGAGAAACTCTGTTAAAAGCCACAATATCCAATGAAGATGCATAACAAGTAAGAATATGTATGCATCAAAAAACAACTTCCTTTACAAAGCAGAAACTACAGGCACACAAAAATACAGAAAACAACTTTAATAATACATAAAACCAACACACAGAAGTTAACTTAGAATATAAGAATTACTGAGAATATAAACTTATATAACATAAATAAGGTACCTCTTATAGGTATATATCAAATTTTACAGCCTGATAATAAAAACTCTACCTCCTTCCAAGGAGGACATGAATACTGACTAAAAAAAAAAAAAGAAGTGGTCATATTGTAGGTCTTAGAGAAAGCAACAATGTATTTCATGATATAAACACTGATTACAATTCTAAAAAAACTGGACATTACTAACAAATCAAAAACAATCACAGTATTCTACTTCAAAAATTTAGAATTTTCTACTACCAAGCAAATCTTGAATAAAACGAAAATTAAGATTTTCAAAAACTAATATCAAAATGATAAATCTAATGTACTGAAAAGAGGAAAATCTGGAACTGTGAACATTTATATCAATAGTAAAAATAGTAAGTTCCTCGTTCAAAATGAACACAGTAAATCAGAGGAAAACACAAGGATGGTAATGATAGAGGAATTAATGAGGTAGAGAATTAGAAAAAAAAAGTGTATCTAATTCATAAATTGAAATCCTAGGGAATTTTTAAATTAAGAGAATACACAAGGTTAATTCAGGGGAAAAAAGAGAAAGCACAAATATGCAAAATAAGAAATATATAAGGGGGAAGATATGCTTTCGAAAATATAACAATACAAAAAAAAAAAACATGTTACACAAGATTATTCACTACAGTACAGAGTTGGAAAATACAACTGCAAATAACCTGCATGTCCAGAAGTAATAGAGTATTTTAATAAAGAATGGGTATAGCCACACAATGAAGTACTATGCAGCTCTAAAAAAGAATGAAGAGCTCTATGAACTAACAAGTGTATCTAGTAGACTATTAAGTGGAAAAAGTAACAAAAGTTTTTGCAATGTGTTACTTTTTAGGTAATAAAGAGAAGAAAGAATATACACATTTATCTGTTCATTGTGCAGAGAAACAAAGGATAAATGAGAGACTAGAGTAGTTGCCTACAGAAAACAGGGGAGATTGTGTGCCAAACATAGGAGGCTGGAAAAAGAGAAGAGCTGATTCATGTAGTTCTGACTTTTGAAACCATGCTAATGTTTCACATACTAAAAAAAAATATAACAAGATCAACAAAAATAAGAGAAATATAATACCCAAAATGAAATCAAAAAGAAAAAAAATGTCTCTAGTAGCATTTCAAATGACAAACATTCTACACTAAATGTGGAAAAGAGGGGAAAAACTAACCCAAGTAACTTCTGAATACCGTATTTTTACTACATACCCTCAGGCTGTAAACAAAACAAAACTGTAAATACTGAACACCAGTAAATGGGTTTGTTTGGTTTTTACAACATTACGGAGTAGCAATTCTGAATTACTTTCTGTGTTTTCTAGGATTGAGCAAATAAATAAGTAATGAGAGTCAGATTTCTCACTGTCAAATGGAGTTACAAATATGGAAGCAGGGAGGGAGCCTAAATGTACCCCATAATAATGGCTGGAAAACAAAACCTTAATATGTAATCACAGCTTTTAAAACATTTAGATACAGAGCTGTGTGTGTGAGTTTGTGTACATGTTCCTTAGCTCTGTCCACTGAGAGGGTTCTGATGATTAATTTTATGTGTCATTTGACTAGACCACAGAGTGCCCAGATATTTGATTAAATATTATTCTGAATGTTTCTGCAAGGGTGTTTTTGATGACAGTAACACTTCAGTCGTAAAGCAGATTGCCCTGTGTTGTGTGTGAACGTCATCCAATCCGTTGAAGGTCTAAAAATAAAACAAATAGACTGACCCTTCCCTAACAGGAGAAAATTCCCTAATAGACTGCCTTCAGACTTAATCTGCAACATCAACTCTTCCTGCCTGATGGCTTTTGAACTGGATCATCCCTTGGTCTCCAGAGCCTGCCATCCTACCAGCAAACTACGCCTGAAGCCTCCATAGTCACAGGAGCCTATTTCTAATGATAAATCTCTTTATGCATATGTCCTACTGGTTCTGTTTCTCTGGAGAACCCTAATACAAGGGTCTAAAATCAATAACATCTCAGTAGCAATGAGCATAGGTGCCTGGATCATGATTTCTAGCTACTATTACCATTTAAAAAAAAAAAATCAGGACTCCTTGAAAAAATGGCATATTCTAAGGCCAGTGGAGAATATGTAAATTGACTCTGGAAAATCTTGTTGCTAGAATATAAAGTCACTCAAAGATTTATAGGTACATGTCAGAAGAACACAGAATAATTCAGGTAAGAATTATTGTATGGTAAAACACATAGGTAAAAAAGTTATGAAAAATGCAGCCATCAAAAGAAATGAAATCTTGCCATTTGCGACAACATGGATGGAACTAGAGCGTATCATGCTTAGCGAAATAAGTCAAGCAGAGAAAGACAACTATCATATGATCTCCCTGGTATGAGGAAGTGGTGATGCAACATGGGGGCTTAAGTGGGTAGGAGAAGAATAAATGAAACAAGATGGGATTGGGAGGGAGACAAACCCTAAGTGACTCTTAATCTCACAAAACAAACTGAGGGTTGCTGGGGGGAGGGGGTTTGGGAGAAGGGGGTGGGATTATGGACATTGGGGAGGGTATGTGCTTTGGTGAGTGCTGTGAAGTGTGTAAACCTGGTGATTCACAGACCTGTACCCCTGGGGATAAAAATATATGTTTATAAAAAATAAAAAATTTTTAAAAAAAAGTTATGAAAAATCAAATATTTTGAGATTCTCAAGGCATCTCCTCTAAAGATACTTATTAGTTACAAAGGAAAAAAAAAAAGTAAGTTTACAGTGGAGAAACATGGAGGACACCACCATATCCACGTGATAAGAATTTACATCACCAGTACTGGGAAAACAAAAGAATGGGCCTCCAGATAAGATATACAGATACACTTCTGTAGTATTCCAGCCAAAACCATATAACCTAAACCTAATCAAGAGGAAATGTCAGACAAATCCAAATGGTGCAATATTTCTACAAAACAACTGACATATATTCTTCAAAAATGTCCTATCATGAAACACAAAGAAATACCAACGAAGTGTTCTAAATGAAAGATTTTAAAGGTATGACATGAGAAAATAATACACACTCTTAGTCTGGAATCTATGCTAGGAAAAAAAAAAAAAAGTTTCTTGTTTACTCAAAGGTTGTTATAAAATTCAGCAAAATCTGAATAAAACCAGTACACTGTTTTATCAAAGTTAATTTTCTGACTTTGGTTATAGTACTGTGGTTATATAAGAAAATATCTTTAAAAAAAAAAAAAAAAAAGAAAGAAAATATCCTTGGTTTTTAGGAATGCATCCTGAAGTATTTAGGGGCGAAAGGACATAATGTCTGCAACTGCTCTCAAACATGAAAATCACATGTGATAAAAAGTCAACATTTAGTGAACTGGGGTTAAGGAATATATAGAATTCTTTGAATTATTTTTGCAATCTTTCTGTATATCTGAAGTTACTTCAAAATTTTAAAACTGGGTAAAATTAAGTATTTGATAATAGGGCTTTCTACATCATTCCCCCACATGTGTGCACCCACACACACATTATTATAAAAACTGAAACCAAAAACCAAAGAGAGACCTTCAAGTTATTCTTTTCCTAAAACCTCTATATAAATGGCCACATAAACTGCCAGCTCTACCTTCTTCTCTTCAACAGCACTATAGCTTCAATTACTGTATAAGCTCTAAAAGATTCCCTACTTCAGAATCTCGTCTTTTGCACGCTTGCAAAATTAATCACCTCACTACTCTACTAGAAAATCCTGAACAGTCCTCCATGGTCAACTCTGGAGTCAGCCTTCAGTCTTTCCAGAACATGCCCCTGACTCTCTCTACCTAATGTTCTCATCAGCAAGAAACCAAGTCCAGTTCTCTGAACTTGCAATGCTATTTAACTGTTTGTGTTCTAGCACGTGCAATACCCTTCTCTATCTTGTCAAAGAAATTCTCATTTATTCTTTAAAACTTATCTTAGCTTCACCTTGTCTGTGAAAGCTTCCCTGACACAATACTCAATGTCAGGATAAGTAACTGTTCTCTCCCTTCCCAGTATTACTATTTTATCTTCTGCCATCTCTTTTATCTTGTCACACAGCATAACTATCTCCCATTCTAAGATGAATGGGGACTCCGTGACAGACAGGATTAAGTTATGCTCATTCACTGAATTAACTTAGAATACAATAGGTCCTCAAGTAGTGTTTATTAACATGAGTAATTACATTTACAAATACACAAATTATGAGAATACAGGTTTAAAAAAAAGTTAAGAAAGCCTCAATCTATATGTTGAAAAGTAAAAGTTGAGAAAATAAAAAATAATCATAAAACTAATAAATATTTCACAGGAGAGATGACATGTGCTTTGCTTGTTATTTAATATAAATGAGAACAAGCCCTAAATGTAAGGGTTTTTTGCTTTTATCTCTGAAAAATAATCTGATGTCATTTTTTAATTTTTATTTTCTACGGTTTGATGATTAAGAACACTTTGTTTTTCATAGGCCTTTAATTTTTTTTTAAGATTTTATTTATTTATTTGACAGACAGTGATCACAAGTAGGCAGAGAGGCAGGCAGAGAGAGAGAGGAAGGGAAGCAGCCTCCCCGCTGAGCAGAGAGCCCGATGTGAGGCTCGATCCCAAAACCCTGGGATCATGACCCAAGCTGAAGGCAGAGGCTTTAACCCACTGAGCCACTCAGGAGCCCCTTTCATAGGCCTTTAAATCATGAAATGAAACTGAAGTAAATTTATGTAAATGAAATAATAGGAAACCAAAAGAAATTTTATTTCCTAATAATTAGTACAAGAATCACTGTTTTGGCTAAAGTACTTTAAAAGCAGTTAACTCCTGATTTAAATTCAACCCTATAAAAATCTAAAAACCTCTTAATCTTGTTTTCTCTATCTAAAACTAAACTGATTATATAACCTATCACAAAGAAGTTTAAAGAAAAACACTACAATCATTACACTTGCACTACTTCATGATATACACATTATAGGGATAAATGAAACTGCTTTCTAATTTTCATAGAGAGATGCTCAATTATCAGTGCTCAAATTATCAATAATCCATGTTAAAGCTTCCATGAAAAAAGTGCTGTCACATACAAATATGCAAAATCATAACTATAAAAATTAGCACTGTTGTTGACATCTTTGATATCTCCTTCTGGTCTTGATAAAAACCCTCCTGGTTTTTCCAATGGTCACTCTGTCTTAGCATTTTGAGGACCAGGCATGATCTGACCTTTGCTTACCTGGTCCTTCCTAAGTGTTTCTATCACAGCCTATATTTCCAAGTACAAACTTTAGCATCTGTTATTAACAGTATATGTTCCAAAAGTTCAAAGACTGGGCCAATTTTACTTTACTTTGACATCTCTCCTTTCCCTACAAATGACAAGCGCAGCGTGTGGAGCATAAAAAGAATTCAATAAATAATTTTTTTTAAAAGGGGGTGGAGGGGTGCCTGGGTGGCTCAGTGGTTTAAGCCTCTGCCTTCAGCTGAGGTCATGATCTCAGGGTCCTGGGATCGAGCCCCACATCGGGCTCTCTGCTCAGCGGGGAGCCTGCTTCCCCCTCTCTCTCTGCCTGCCTCTCTGCCTACTTGTGATCTCTCTCTGTCTATCAAATAAATAAATAAAAATCTTTAAAAAATAATAAAAAATAAATAAATAAAAAATAAAAGGGGGGAGGAGCATGTGGGTAGCCAATTGGGTTAAGCCTCTGCCTTCGGCTCAGGTCATGATCTCAGAGTCCTGGGAAAGAGCCCCCAATCGGGGGCGGGGGGGGGGGTGGGAGGGGTCTCTCCTCAGCAGGGAGCCAGCTTCCCCTCCTCTCTCTGCCTGCCTTTCTACTTGTGATCTCTCTCTCTGTCAAATAAAGAAATTAAATCTTTTTTTAAAAAGAGAGAGAAATGGCTGAATTAGTTGGAAGACATTTTAAGTGGTAATTTTCATATAAATACAGTTTATTTTCTTTAGGAATAAGGAAGGCGATTATTTTCCAGAATAAGCACTAATAATCAGACATGTGTGCCAAAGTAGGCCTTTAGACGTACCTTTAGTAGGTCTAAAGGCCTACTTTCAGTAGCAATAAAGGGTACTTCAAAATCTCCCCTCAATGTTTGTAGAATGTCTTCTGCAACTGTTCACCAAAGACAGAGTCCACGGGCATTGGTACCTTTATCGCTTATTAGAAGGACAGAGATACAACTCTGGCAACAAATTTTGAAATGATTCTGTAAGTATAATGACACTGATACACCCACAGGAAACTGCTGGCATACTGAAAACAAATGCCTTCTCTTGAGCTTCCCTCAAGAGTCCTTATGATCATGCAGTGCCTAGGTGGCTCAATGGGTTGAGCATCCAACTCTTGATTTCAACTCAGATCATGACCTCAAGGTAGTGGGATCGAGTCCCACATCAGGGTCCACATTGAGCATGCACTATGCTTATACCTCTCTCTCTGCTTCTACTCCTGCTCATGTGCACATGTTTTTCTCTCTCTAATAAGTAAATAACACCTTAAAAAAAAAAAAGTCTGATGATCATGAACTAAATTCCTTCAAAACTTTTATATTCCATAATATACATTAAATAAAACATTATAACTATAGCATACACTGTATTTAGAAAAACAAAAAAATCTAACAATTGACAGTAATCTAATAACATTTCACAATGCATTAAAATTTTCTTAATATAAACTACAACTCTTTTGAAATAGTCCCCTCACAGTGATGCCAGTTTCCATATGAAATCAGAAATTAGCAAATTACTAACTATAGAACAAAGTCAGTGTCATCTTATAATTCTTTGTGTATCTTGCTTATAAAGGTCATATATAACAAAGCAAACCGAGTGAGTGTCCCAAAAATAAAGAACAAAGTAGAGCACCTAATTTCTTCTTCCTCAGAGGAAAGGCTTTGTTGTCATAAAAGTTAATTGAGTTCTTGTCTTTGATCCTATTTTTTTTCTCTAGTGTTCTCTACTAACTGACCTCTTTTCTTTCTTCCTCCTCTAACTTGTGTTTTTTTTCCTTAGCCCTAACTGCTTTTATTATTGAAACTTAAAGTCCTGTCTACCTCTAAAGTTAAATACACTACTTAGATGATACATGTCTACCAATTTTATCATAAGACATTTAAGAGTGCCACACTTACTAATCACTGCCAATGTCTGATTGCTCTGGTAGCACATTCCTTTTTTTACAATTAGTTAAGTTATTATATTTTTTCTGTGTATCTCAGTGCTTGACAAAAAATAAATACTCAAAGTTAGATTATATAAAAGAATGCTACATTATCTGCAGTGTCTCTACAACTATCTTGCAAAAAAAAACCCAACAATTTTTTAGCAATTTAAGGTATCTAAAGAAATACTTTTTTCATTAAATGCCTTCTCTTTGCAAATCAGATCATATTTCATGCAATGCTTTACACTACAATCACACAGGTGTCATTTGTAGGATGGACAATAGGGTTTTTAAAAGCCTGCTATGGTAAAAACAATGAAAGACAAAGTTCAAAACTGCACAGCTAGAAGCATTTCAGAATAGAACCTTAAAAGTTACTGAAACCACTAATACTCACTTGTATTTTTTGATAGTATCATTCTAGACCTGTGGTTCTCAATCTGGCTATAAATGAGAATCACGTGGGGAACTTTTAAGAAATATCCACTCCAGGTCAACTGAATCAGAATCTCTAGGGTTTGAACCTGGACGTGAGAACCGTTTCAAACCTCCCCAGGTGACTGTAATGTTCAATTAGAATTCAAAACCATTAGGAGTCCATAATTATTAACTGAATAAAATATTAAGGTATCATTTAGCACAAACAACATTTTATTCTTAAAGAACTGCCATTCAACTAATTTAAGTCTTTAAATTAATCTAGAAGTATGACAACACTTAAGACCATTCCTCAACAAAAATGAGGTCCTCCACTATCATTTGCTGGTGATGCAGAAATTTCAACAATTAAAACTATGATTATTATTTTAAAAGGAATATGGGGCTACTATAATACAAATATGTTATTTTAGTATTTTACAGTAATTCAAGGTTCAAATTCTCCAGAACAGTTGATGAGATGCAATGAAATACCTAACAGCCTGCAAGTTACAGGGTGATAGGAAATGCCTTGAGATGAAGAACTGAGGCTTCTCAGGCAGAAGAATCAATTGATCAAGGCCATGTTATAAAGACAGTACAAGTGTAGAATCTGTATAGAACAGAGGCGGAAGTTCAGCGTGATGGAGTCAAACAGGAATACTCAGATATGGGAAGAAAAGCTAAGACTGTGTACAAACTGAAAAGTCTCAGAATGACAGACTCATTAGTCTGTTCTACTTGCACTAACTAAAAATGAATGACAGGGTGTTCCACTTCTGACAAGATGGAATACTTTTCTCATTCCTCTCACTAGGTAAAACTGAACACCCTCACATATAAAACAAACCTAAGAAGTCTGTGAAAGGTGGAAAGAGGAAGGCAGACTGGCTAGGGACCTCAGGACCCAAGGAACAAGTCTGTGGTAAATTCCCTGGGTTTTCTTTTGTCTTCATGTATCTCACAGCTAGAGTTAAAATGCTGACCACCTGCAAACACCAACAGATCAAAATTAGAAAGACCCCAACAAAAGCTTGCTCTCCTTAGCCAAAAGACCAGGAAAGGGCAGTCTAGCAAGATACAAAACTTTTAGATAATGACTGTGATATTCTAGCTAAACAATACATGAAAAAGTGACCCCACTCTTATCCATGTCAGCAAAACCTGAGTGAGGAGACCAGACTTCCACCCTCAGGAGTATGTAATGAGGTGCTCTTAGACCCCCAAGCAGGATGGTGTCACAGATAGCTAAGAAATGAGCCCTCACCCTCCAGTACCTGCCTCCCTGTATGTAAGTGAAAACCACATAGAAAGCTGTTAGAATTATTAATTAGATAAAGGTTTTAAAGCAGCCATAATAAAAATATTTCAATGAGCAATTGTAAACATACTTGAAACAAAAGAAAAACTAGCCTCAACAAACAAAATCTCAGCAAAGAAATAAATAGAAGATAAAAGTTCCCAGATGGGAACTTGAACTAAAAGGTAAAGTAACTGAATGAAAAATTTAAAAATACACTGAGCTAACAACAACAACAACAATAATAATAATAAATATACTGAACTGAACAGAATATAAAAGAAAAATACAGTACAGCTGGCCCCTGAACACGGCAGTAGAAAATCCACACATAACTTTTGACTCTCCAAAACTTTATTAACAGACTGTTGACCAAAAACTTTACAGACAACACAAAGTCAATGAACACAGGTTTTATATCTTGTATGTATCATATGCTTTATTCTTACCATAATGTAAGCTAGAGAAAAGGTTAAGAAAATCCTAAGGAGGGACCTCTGGGTGGCTCAGTTGTTAAGCGCCTGTCTTGGGCTCAGGTCATGATCCCAGGGTCCTAGGATGGAGCCCCACATCGGGCTCCATGCTTAGCAAGGAGCCTGCTTCCCCCTCTCCCACTCACCCTGCTTATGTTCCCTCTCTCACTATATCGCTCTCTGTCAAATAAGTAAAATCTAAAAAAGAAAGAAAGAAAGAAAATCCTAAGGAAAATACATTTACAGTACTGAACTGCATTTATTGATACTGTAAGATTACATTGCTTTTACAAGATGAATTGTTTGTACTGACAAATCTACATCAATACAGTCCTACAGGATACAAAACCATAGATACTATGAATATTAATAACACTAGGCATCAGAAATTAAGATAATGTGAAATAAAAAGTGGCTTCAAAATTATTACAGTAGGACAGTATATACTACACTTAACTTAATGCAGAAGGGAAGGGAAAAGGGAAAGGGAAAAGGAGGAAAGGGAAAGGAAAGGGAAGAGAAGGAAAGGAAGAAAAAAGAAAAAGAAAGAAAAGGCATACAGATCAATAAATAAGAAATGAAATTCGCCCTTCTTTCAGATGACTCATTTGTCTATATAGGAAATCCTAAGGAATCTATCAAAAAACTTTAAAAATAGGGGCGCCTGGGTGGCTCAGTGGTTAAAGCCTCTGCCTTCGGTTTGGGTCGTGATCCCAGGGTCCTGGGATCGAGCCTCATATCGGGCTCTCTGCTCAGCGGGGAGCCTGCCTCCTCCTACTCTCTCTCTCTGTCTGCCGCTCTGCCTACTTGTGATCTGTCTGTCAAATAAATAAAAATCTAAAAAAAAAAAAAATAAATAACTTTAAAAATAAATGAGTTCACCAACGTTGCAGGATAAAAAATATCATACAAAAATCAACTGTATTTCTATATACTAATAATAAGCCTGTGAACACAAAATACAACACGATTTATAATCACTCTAAATAACAGAATGCTTAGATATTAACCTAATAAAACATACAATACTTCCACACTGAAAACTACAAAATGCTGATGAGAGTAATCTAAAAAGACCTATAAAACATGGGGAGAGAGGGGCGCCTGGGTGGCTCAGTGGGTTAAGCCGCTGCCTTCGGCTCGGGTCATGATCTCAGGGTCCTGGGATCGAGCCCCGCATCGGACTCTCTGCTCAGCAGGGAGCCTGCTTCCTCCTTTCTCTCTGCCTGCCTCTCTGCCTACTTGTGATCTCTCTCTGTCAAATAAATAAATAAAATCTTTAAAAAAACAAAAAACAAAAAAAAAAAAAACATGGGGAGAGATACCATGTTCATAGATTGGAAGACACAATATAATAAAGACGTCAAATCTCCTCAAATTGATACATGGGTTTCACGCAACTCCTGGCAAAATCCCTCTCATCAAGATCCTTTGTAGATAGATTATTCTAAAATTTATATAAAAAGACAAAGGAACAGGATGTCTGGGTGGCTCAAGTGGGTTGAGCAGCTGCCTTCAGCTCGGGTCATGATCCCAGAGTCCTGGGATCAAGCCCTGGGATCGAGCCTTGCATTAGGTTCCCTGCTCAGCGGGAAGCCTGCTTCTTCCTCCGTCTGCTGCTCCCCCTGCTCTCTCTGACAAATAAAATCTTTAAAAAAATAAAATAAAATAAAAAAGACAAAGGAACTAGACTAGCTAAAATAAATTTGGAAAAGAATAAGGTAGGAGGAATCAGTCTACCAGATCTCAAGACATGCTATATACCTATGGTAATCAAGACTGTGGTACTGACAGAAGAATAAACATATAGGTCAATGGAACAGAACAAAGAACCCAGAAATAGAATTATAAATGTGCCCGTTTTTTGACAAAGGTACAAAATCAATTCAAAGCAGAAAGACTACTTTTCCCACAAGTGGTACTAGAACAACTGGATATACATGGGAGGAAAAAAAAGAAAATTAACAAAATTAACACAAATTAACTCAAAATGGATCATAGTCTTAAATGTAAAAAACTCTAAAACTTTCACAAAAAGTTTTCCAAAATCTCAGAAGTCAATTTTCAGGATCTATAGCTAAGCAAGATTTCACACCAAATGCACAATCCATTAAAAAAATTAAAAACTGGACTTCATCAAAATCAAAAACTATTGCTCTGTGAAAGACCATGTTAAGAGAATGAAAAAACACAAGCTACAGAGTGGAAAAAAATATTTTCAAATTACCTATCTGACAAAGAATTAATATCTAGATAATATAAAACAATACCTGAAATTTCCAACAGTTTAAAAAAAAGTCCAAATAGAAAATGGGCAAAAAACATGAATAGAGTTCCACCAAAGAAGATGTACAGATGACAAATAAGCACATGAAAAGATGTTCAATATCATCCAGCCACCAACACAATACAAATTACACCAACAGTGAGACCTCACAATGCACTTATCAGAATGGCTAAAATTAAAAGTCAAAAACCAAATGTTGCCAAGAATGCAGAAAAAAAAAAAAAGGATCACTCACTGTATTAGTCTGCCAGGGATGCTATAACAAAATACCACAGACTAAGTGGCTTAAACAACAGAAATTTATTTTCTCACAGTTCCAGAGGCTAGAAATCCAAGATCAAGGTGTCGGCAGGTTTGATTTCTTCTAAGGCCTCTTTTTTTTTGGCTTGCAGATAACTACCATCTCATCTCACTGCACCCTGACATGATCTTTCCTCTGTGAATCGATATCTCTCAAGGATGTGTATCCACATTTCTTCTTCTTATAAGGACATCACTCAGATTGGATTAGGTCCACTGTAAAGGCTTCATTGTAACATATGTTGCATCTTTAAAAGCACTACCTCCAAAACAATCATGTTGTGAGATACTGAAAGTTAGGACTTCTACATATCAATTCTGGAGGGATCAAAATCCAGTCCATAAGGGAGACAAACCATAAGAGACTCTTAATCTCACAAAACAAACTGAGGGATGGGGAGGGCGGGTATGGACATTAGGGAAGGTATGTGCTATGGTGAGTGCTGTGAAGTGAAGTGTGTAAACTTGGTGATTCACAGACCTGTACCCCTGGGGCTAAAAATACATTATATGTTAATAAAAAATTAAAAATTTTCTAAAAATTAGTAATGCATTATACCTTAAAATAGTTATATATTAGTGGTGTATAATTAAGCATGTGCCTTGGATAGTGTCCTTTGTTTCAAAAAGTTAATAAAAATAATAATAAAATTCTGTTTCATCAGAAAAAAAAATTCAGTACATAATATTCATACACTGCTACTGGGAATTAAATGGTACAGCCAATGTGGAAAAGAGTTTGACAATTTCTTAAAAAAAAAAAAAAAAACCATGAAAACCATACAACCCAGCAAATGCACTCCTGATCACTTATCACAGAAAAAGGAAGACTCATTTTCCCACAAAAACCTACATGGCGCACCTGCGTGGCTCAGTCCTGAAGTGTCTGCCTTCAGCTCAGGTCATGATACCAGGATCCTGGGCTCAAGACCCACTTCAGGCTCCCTGCTCGGCCAGAAGCCTCTTTCCCTCTCCCACTCCCCCTGCTTGTGTTCCTGCTCTTCGCTGTCTCTCTGTCCCTGCCAAATAAATAAATAAAATCTTAAAAAAAAAAAAAAAAAAAACTACACAAAAATGTATGTAGCAGCTTTAGTCATAATAACCAGTAACTTAAAACAATCTAGTTCCCCTCAATGGGTGAATGTTTAAATAAACTGTGGTACATCCAGTGTGAAAAAGTACTCAGCAATTAAAAAGAAACAAACCATTAAAATACAAAGTAACTTAAATGAATATCCAGAGGATTATAAGAATGAAAAAAAGCCAATCCCAAAGGTTTACATAATGCAGATTTCATTTACATAGCATTCTTGAAATGACAAAATTATAAAAAGAGAGAACAGATGAGTAGTTGACAGGTATTAAAGAAAAAGGGGGTAAGTAAGAAGGAAGTTATGTATGACTGAAAAAACAAAAAACTCTTTGTATCTTACTACAAACGGGTGGGAAGTTTCACTGAAACCTTTGCACTTTCTGATATTTAAATGATGTGCTATAAAAGTAAATTATAATAATAATAATGATCAAATAGCAGTGGATGGGGAGATATTAGTTACCATATGTGGATGATTAAGGAGGGCCAGGCTCTGTGCTAAGCCAGACTTATCCTGGCTCCAACACCTATTCTTCCTTCACAAGGCTACGCTCAATTCTCCAATGTCATGGAAAATTAAAAACCAATGTCCAGCATGATCCTGAACAAAAGATATAAGTTATAAAATTACCTCTCCTCTTCTATCAACATTCTTATTTCCTTAATACCTTATCTTAGACAAGTATTAAGGAGAAAAGCGGTAATTATATGCTTAAATGATTCACACTAAGATAGTAACTGATAGGCTTAAATAGTCTCACAATTTACAAAAGCAAGTTAATTCAAATGGCATTTTTTTTATTTTTTTAAAGATTTTTATTTATTCATGGACAGAGAGAGATCACAAGTAGGGAGAGAAGCAGGCAGAGAGTGGGGGCGGGGGAGCAGGCTCCCTGCTGAGCAGAGAGGCCAATGTGGAACTTGATCCCAGGACCCTGAGATCATGACCTGAGCTGAAGGCAGAGGCTTAACCCACTGAGCCACCCAGGTGTCCCAACTCAAATGGCATTTAAACAGAAATTGTATGGGGGCACCTGGGTGGCTCAGTCATTAAGTACCTGTGTTCAGCTAGCCTCATGATCCCAGGGTCCTGGGATTGAGTCCCACATCAGGCTCCCTGCTCAGCGGGAGGCCTGATTCTCCCTCTCCCTCTGCTGCTCCCCCTGCTCCTGTTATTCTCTTTCATGCGTACACTCTTTCCCTGTCAAATAAATAAATAAATCTTTAAAAAAAATAAACAGAAACTGTATGTTTAAGAAAGAATTAACTGGGGATGCCCGGGTGGCTCTGTCAGTTAAGCGTCTGCCTTCAGCTCAGGTCATGATCCCAGGGTCCTGGGATTCAGTCCCACATCCAGCTCCCTGCTCTGTAGGGAGTCTGTTTCTCCCACTGCCTGCTGCTCCCCCTGCTTGTGCTCTCTATCTCTCTGACAAATAAATAAATAAAATCTTAAATTTAAAAAAAAAAAAAAAGAATTAACTGTATTCCAAGTGTTGTCATCTGTTCAATTCAGGTGTCCCAAAGCATGATTCTAAATTTCTGATCTTGGAGTTGTGGCTTTTTTTAAAGTAAACTGGATACAAAGGCCAAATTACAAAGCAGCAGTAATAGTTTCCATCATACGACAAGATGTCTTTCTGGTTAGCTGCCTGTCCTGCAGAGAGGAAATATTTGGAGCAGAGCTTTTATTTGTCTGAGTAAAGATAACCCAGAATCTGGTGAAAATTGCAAAAATCCACATTTGTCTTCTCAGCTGCCTATGAGCTTCCCTTTCCCCTGCCTTCTGGGTTTTCTACCACCCTCAGGACATCCTTCATGCTTCTGGCCCCCAGGAGGGAGCTTTCTTCCAGCTTACTCTATCAAAACAGAAAAGGACTTATAAAGAACTGAACTCCATCTTTTAACAGACTTGTTTCAGACTTGTTTCGTAGTTTAAGGCATCTAGGAGATATGTTCTCCTTTTGGTTTGATTTGATTTGAGGGAGTAGGAGATGTTTGTTTTTATTTTGCTGAGTCCTCTAGAAATGCTTTCATACCGCTTTCTGCCTGGGGAAACCAGGTCAAAAGAGTTCACAGGTTACAAGAGCTCTACTTTGCCCTCTCCACTCTTTTAATCCTATTCGGAAGCCAAGAATCTCAAATTCTAAGGACCCAGATTCCAATTTCATGGCGTCTACTTCCTTCTCCTCATTTGGTATCTCTTTATCTTTCTTTCTTTCTCTCAGAATGGTGGTCATTTTGTACCTCTTCTCCCCTCCAATCCCCCCTAATCTGTTCTCGTATTTCAGAGTTCTTAGAGCCTCCAGTGTGTAGCGGGGACTGTCTCGTGGAAAGGGTCTGTGTCCTTCAAGATGGGCTAGGTTAAGCTCATGAACTCCAAATATGAAACTCAACAAAGGAAAAGAGCAAAGGGCCATCAAGCCCACTACCGTGCCCATCCAGGTTACATAAAGTAAGATTCAACACTTTTGGTTTTTATACTGTAGTTAGTGGTGGGGTTGGGGGATCAGAGGGGGGCAGTTAACCATAACCACTTAACAGTACACAATATATGATATCGGAGGGGCCCCTGGGTGGCTGTCAGTTAAGCAGCTACCTTCAGCTCAGGTCATGTTCGTATGATCTTGGGATAGAGTCCCAAGTCAGGCTCCATTCTCAGTGGGAAGTCCACTTGCCTTCTCCCTTTGCCTATCACTCTGCCTACTTGTACTCCCTCTCTCTGTGTGTGTCAAATAAATAAAAACCTTTAAAAAAAAAAATACATGATATCAGAAAAAGAACTACAAACTGACAATGATTATACATACCAGAGAATGCAATAATAAAGAAAAACTCATAAAACTGGATGTTAAAATTAATTACAGGGGCGCCTGGATGGCCCAGTTGTTAAGCGTCTGCCTTTGGCTCAGGTCTTGATTCCAGGGTCCTGGGATCGATCCCCGCATCCGGCTCCTTGCTTGGCAGGAAGCCTGCCTCTCCCTATCCCACTCCCCCTGCTTGTGTTCCCTCTCTCACTGTGTATCCCTCTGTCAAATAAACAAATAAAATCTAAAAAAAAATTTAATTATAAATATACAACTAATAACAAAATATTTTAATTTCTGCCTAATTATTATGCAACATAAAAATAAGTATCATAAAAAAAATGTGTCAGGTTGATTAACTTTCAGTCTTACTTTAATGCAACTGCAGCCTTTCCTTCCAACCTGCACCCCTACAGCTTCCTTCATTTCTAGCTGCAAATGTAGGATGGTGGCAACCCTTCTTAAAACTTTTTAAAAAACAGGGGCCTGGGTGCCACAGTTGGTTAAGCCTCTGCCTTCTGCTCAGGTCATGATCCCAGGGTCCTGGGATCGAGCCCCGTGAAGGGCTCTCTGCTCAGCTGGGAGTCTGTTTCTCTCTTTATGCTCTCCCCAACCCTCAAATAAATAAATAAAATCTTTAAAAAAAAAAAAAAAAAGCTTTTTAAAAAACAGTTACAAAGACACCCCACTATCACACCAGAAGAGAGGCCAGCAACTTAATGACCCACTAATGACCCACTTCTTGCAACCAGTCTTTCCCAGGTCCAAACTATTCCTTACCTAGTAATTATAATTATTTCCCCCAACAACATTTTTTATCATTTCCCAGCTGATGAAGTCCAGGTTACAATACAAGGAGCATCAAAATCTAAACTCTTAAATGGCTCGATAGGGCGCCTGGGTGGCTCAGTGGGTTAAGCCACTGCCTTCAGCTCAGGTCATGATCTCAGGGTCCTGGGATCAAGTCCCGCATCGGGCTCTCTGCTCAGCAGGGAGCCTGCTTCCCTCTCTCTCTCTGCCTGCCTCTCCATCTACTTGTGATTTCTCTCTGTCAAATAAATACATAAAATCTTAAAAAAAAAAAAAAATGGCTCGATAAAAAGATGCTCAGGGCGCCTGGGTGGCTCAGTGGGTTAAAGCCTCTGAGTCAGCTCAGGTCAGGATCCTGGGATCAAGCCCTGCATCGGGCTCTCTGCTCATCAGGGAGCCTATTTCCGTCTCTCTGCCTGCCTCTCTGCCTACTTGTGATCTCTGTCAAATAAATAAATAGTCTTAAAAAAAAAAAAGATGCTCAAATTATTTCATAATAAAAGTAGGCACCAATCAATTGGCAAAGATCAAATAATTTGATAACATGGATACAGAAACACAGATGTTCTCATATCTTTTTTCGTTGTTATTAGAACAACTCAGCATTCTCATGTATCTGATGAATATGCAAAATACTATAACCTCTATGGGAGGCAAATATGGCAATATCTATCAAAATTACAAAGGCAAGTAAGCATTTCTAGAAATTTATCATATGGTATACTCACCTGCCCCACCACCGTGTACGAAATAACATATACAAACTTACTTATTGCAGTATTATTGTAAGGACAAAAAAGTGAATAATAGCAAACACTTATCTAGCACTTAATATAGCAGCAGACACTATTTTAAGCACTTTGCATATTTTCTCATTAAATTCTCTCAACAGTACTATAAGGTATGTGCTATTAACAACCCCATTTTAAAGATGAAGAAACTGAGAGGCCAAGTAAAAGTAGCCCAAGATCACGTAACTAACATGGAGCCAAGATTTGATCATTGGTAGTGTTAGCTCTGGAGCCCGTTTTCTTAACTGTTATGTTAAATCATCTAAATATAGATCAACAGGAAAATAACTGAATAAAATATATAGTACATCCATTTAAGGAGTATTACTTTTTTTTTAAGATTTTATTATTTCTTTTTCAGAGAAAGAGAGGGGGAAATCGCAAGCAAGGAGAGCAGCAGGCAGAGGGAAAAGGAGGCTCTCTGTTGAGCAAGGAGACGAATGCAAGACTTGATCCCATGACCCTGGGATCATGACCTGAACTGAAGGCAGATGCTTCACTGACGGAGCCACCCAGGCACCCCAGGAGTATTACATTTTAATCTCTACACACAACTTGGAGCTCTAACTCCCCACCCAGAGTCAACCAGGCACCCCCAAGGGTATTACATTTTTTAAAAGAAAGTCCTTTAGTTCTCCCTCCTACTTTGAAGGCAGACTGAATTCAGTGACTCACTTTTAAAAATGAAGTACAAAAAGGGAAAAAAAGATAGTAACATTACATTGAAGAAAACTGGCAAACACTACCTTAACCAAGTGATCCAGGTTAACATCACCAGTAATGTCACAGAAATATCAAGTGTTCCCTCACATGACATGATGAGAAGAGCAACTCAACTTTGTGTATTATTTTCAGAAAGCCATAGCCCTATTCTAATCATGAGGAAAACATCAGACAAACCCAAGTTGAGAGAGACTCCGTAGGCTATCTGACCAGCACTCCTCAAAGTTAAAAAAAAAAAAAAAAAGGACTGAGAAACTGTCAGAGGAAACTAGGGAGACAAGATAAATAAATGCAATGTGGTATTCTGGATGAAATCCTGTAACAGAAAGAGGACATTAATGGAAAAACTGGTGATATCCATATAAAGTCTACAGTGTAGTTAACAATAAGGTACTGATGTTCAGTTTCCCAGTTTTGATAAATGTACCACAGTAAGATAATAACATTTGAGGAAACGAAGTGGGTGAGTTATATATAGGAACTTTTTGTACTGTTTTACACAACTTTCCTGTAAATCTGAAATTATTCCAAAGCAAAAGGTTTTTGGTTTTAAGATTTATTTATTTTAGAAAAAGAGAGCTGGGATGGGGTGTAGAGACGGGCAGAGAGAGTCCTAAGCAGACTCTGATCTGAGTTGACTGATGACTCAACCCCACAACCTGAGATCACAACCTGAGCTGAAACTAAGGGTTGGAGGCTTAATCAACTGTGCCACCCAGGCGCCCAAAAGGTTTATTTTTTTACAAAGAAGAAAATTCCTTGTGTACTGATTTGAAAAAAATCTCTAAGAAATGATAAATGTAAGATACAGAATATTGTATATAGTATGAAAGAAACAGTTCCATATATAGGTACAGAAATATTTATTTGTGTAAAATGGACAGGAAAACACAAATGTATACAGAAAATATTTCTGGAAAGATACTTACAAATCTGATAATACGGGTTGACCCTAAGGAGGAGAAAACTCAGTAGCTGAGAAACAGGAGTAAAAGGAAGACTTTTTAATGTGTCCTTTCGTACCTTTTTAATTTTGAAATATATGAATGCATTAGCTACTCAAAAAATAATTTAACTTTTAAAATTAAAAGGATGACAAAGACCTGAACTAAAGCAAAACCACTGGAAATAATATAAGGAATTAATTAGAATTTTAGGAGATAAAAAAGTCTAATCACCTCCATCTACCTGTTAAGGCTATCACATTTCATTCCTCAATTTTTCCACCGACCTAATTTTTCCTTAATGCACTAGAGACACTGTATTCTAGATGAACCAATCTGACTGCCAGTTTCAAAAATTCACCAACTTGTTCCTCAAATCTACATCTTTTCCAGCCAAACCTAGCTCTAAACATAAAAATCCACCTACTTAGTGTACTATTCAGTATGCTGGATGTTTTTTCTATAAAAGGGATGGCAAATAGAGGCACCCGTGCTATCACTACTCCCACACCCAAAACAACAAAACTGCTCAGTGATCAGAGTGGTCTTTCCCACTAAATCTGCATGCTGCCTCCAACTACTCCGTAATGCAATGTTCCACAAAGCCACCATCAATCAAAGCTAGCCCATGAATAAAACCTATTTGCCACATCTGGTCTCTACTATATTAATCTGTTTGCCTTGATATGTTCTTCCATGGATTTCATGTATATTTATTTACATATACACCACTATTTTGTTCTGAAAAAGATTGAGACAAGAATATGTGAACTATAAAAAGTTAATAAATTTTTAAAGTAAAAGCAAAAGAATAAAGAATACACTAAAATGGTGCCAAGAAAAAGAAAAAAAAAAGTAGAGCACAAAATCACTATGCCTGCTCTGGAGTGTGCCACAAATCTGGCTTTGGCTTTCTAGTAGCCATCACAAAAAGGAAAACCCAGTCCTGGAGATAAAACAGAAAGGTACTCCAATGAGAAACTTCTATCTACTTAGACCAAAGAGGAATTTTTATAAAACAAAAAGAACAGGACTCCTGGGTGGCTCAGTCGGTTGGGCAGCTGCCTTCAGCTCAGGTCATGATCCCAGCATCCTGGGATCCAGTCCCTCATTGGGCTCCTTGCTCAGTGGGGAGCCCTCTCCCTCTACCTCTGCCTGCCACTCTGCCTGTGCTCACTCGCTCCCTCTCTTTCTTTCTGAGACAAATGAATAAAGTCTTTTAAAAAAAAAAGAGAAGGGGGGGCACCTGGGTGGCTCAGTGGGTTAAAGCTTCTGCCTTCGGCTCAGGTCATGATCCCAGCTGGGGTCCTGGGATCAAGCCCCGCATCAGGCTCTCTGCTCATCAAGGAGCCTGCTTCCTCCCTCTCTCTCTGCCTGCCTCTCTGCCTACTTGTGATCTCTGTCAGATGAATAAATAAAATCTTTAAAAAAAAATTAAAATTAAAAAAAATTTTAAAAAGAGAGAGAACACTATAAAATGCGTAAGATATACAAGATAAACAACTACCAGTTTTCAAAGAACTGGGATGTTTGTGATAGTGCCCATCAGGCGATACATATGGTATCTTACAAAAACCCAATGCAGCAAAATTGATTTTCCAAAGAGCAGGCACAAGCTTTAAGAACTCACTCTGTCCTTTTGTTTCTTCCTTCAGTGCCTCCCTAAGAGTATAAACTCTTTGAAGAGGAGAACCATATTTTCCAACACATATAGCTCATGACACTTTGTACTGTATTCTGCCAAAAAGAAAAATTCAGTATCAATGAGAATTTACATAGCACAACTCAAATCTAATTCTGATAAAAATTCTCTAAACTAAACATAGGAATTCCCACTCCTACCAAATAGAATAAAAATGATAAATGAAGCTTCAGTAGACAGAATTTCGTGACCTTCTATACTATTATTCAATCACAATTTAATTTGTAATGTTCTAACAGCATTTTATTTTTAGTATCCCTAGCACAAAGCTAGCAAAAAAGCCAAATCAATATCATTGCCTCTGATCAAATAAAATGAAACTCAGAGCAAAAGCTTTGGCAAACCCTATCAAAGGAAATACAATACGACTGACTACCTTTCAAGAACATAATCAATAGCTCTTTATACACCAGCTGACAAAGGTAGGTTCATTTTTTAAATGACTCTGCAAGTCTGCAAGTAGACAATGAATTATAATGCATTTCTCTACTCCTTTCCAAGAATTTGTAATTTCTGTAAATGAACAACACAAGTACTTAAAAACTTAAACTATGGGCACCTGGGTGGCTCAGTGGGTTAAGGCCTCTGCCTTCAGCTCAGGTCATGATCCCAGAGTCCTGGGATCGAGCCCCACATTGGGCTCTCTGCTCAGCGGGGAGCCTGCTTCCCCCTTTCTCTCTGCCTCTCCGCCTACTTGTGATCTCTGTCTGTCAAATAAATTTAAAAAAATAATAATAATAAAAACTTAAATTATTACTCTCAAGTATATGCATTAGGATACATTAACCATCCTGTATTTGTATTTTATTAATGGGAATCATTAATAAATAAGTAGTCTCATTCTATACTGGTTCAGTTTGGGGTTGTTGTTTTTTTTTAATATATTTGGTATTTCAGTTTGCAGTATGCTCATCTGGAATTCCCTGTATGCAGGGGCACACCCTATCATCCCCAAGAGAGGATAGCTGTACCAAGTAGACTGAATGAACATGGACAGGCGTAGAGGGTGGGCAGTACCTTTAAATGGATGTCAGAAAATCCAATTCCTGCACCTTTGTTTTGACGGTTAAGATGGGAAATAAACGTCATCTCTATTTGATAGAGTTATTGAAAGGATTAAATGAGGTTAAGATTTGTAAACTGTCTAAATGCATATAGAATAGATGCTCAACAAGTGTTAGTTTTCCTACTGTTTTTTTTATAGGTAAGGAAAGAGAAGCTGAACAGACTTGTCCAAAGCCAATGGCTAATAACCGTGAGACACAGGCTAAAACTCCAAGGTCTTAATGCTCTTTCCAGTACACCAAGCAGCATGCTAACAGCAGAACCCAATACCTCATGTTTGTCACAGATGACCATACAAAGAAAAAAATAAAAAGTCTGAACACCTATTAGATGCTGAACATATACTAATCTCTTTCCTAATACCTACCCTATAAAGTGAGTATATTTATCCCATTTTACTAAGAGAAATTATTAACCTGTCCAAAGCCACAAAGCTAGTAAATCATAAAGCGGATTAAATCAAGTGTTTACACCACTACTTTTCCCTACTAAGCTGCCTCAAAACCATACAAGTATTTACAAATCATGGTCTACTAAACTCAAACTCTAAATGGCCTAGAAATTTTTAAAGGATTCTTTCACCAAAATTGTAACAGAAAATAAGAACCAAAACTTAACAGACCAAATAAAAACAAGAAAAATTTGAAAGGTTGCCTCAGAGCTCTTTCCTCTCCCAAGGTTTTCCAGGAATTTCTAATAAATGCTTAGAGGGCAGATATTTTTACACTATTCTAAAACACAGGGGAATAAAGGAATATTTCTCAATTCATTCTTAGAGGTAAGCTTAATCCTGATACCAAATCCAGGCAATAGAAATAAATATTACATTTATCATTTGTGACTATAAATGCTTAAGTCTTAATATATTTCATTTAAAAGTGTAGTATGATCCTATTTGTAAAGGAAAAACCATTGTGAATGTATGTATATAATATGGCCAGATTTGTAAATGCATATTTATACATATGCACACAGAAACCAAAGACACAAGTGGAAATATAAATCCTAAACTGTTAACAATTGTTACCTGGGACAGGAATGATCTTGGGGGTGAAGGAAGGGAAGGGGACCAGAAGTAAAGAAGATTTTCAGCTTTTATTGAATATACCCACATATTATTTGAATTTTTATAATGAACATGTATCATGTTTGCTATTAAAATATACAAATGAAAAGCACAGCCTAAATACTCATTTGCTGTTATCTCTTCTACATGCTACAATAAAAACTAATCCTTTTATTCACTCATTGGACATTCACCAACATTCAGGGTGTAGTTCCTATGTATGGGCACTGAGCTAATAAATAAACACTTGTGCCAGCCACCAGGTATTTAGAGCCTTTTTTTTTTTTTTTTTTTAAAGTAAACTCTATGCCCAACATGGGGCTTGAATTCAGGACCCGGAGATCAAGAGTCACTCTACCAACAGGGCCAGCCAGCCAGGCATTCCTAGAGTCTATTTTTTTTTTCCAAAGATTTATTTATTTATTTGAGAGAGAGAGAGACAGAAAGAGTATGTGTCCACAGGGCGAGGAGCAGGTGCAGAAGGAGAGCTAGAATCTTTCTTTTAAAAAAAAAAAATTTTTTTTTAGTATTTTATTTATTTATTTGACACAGAGAGAGAGAGATGGACACAGCTAGAGAGGGAACACAAGCACCGGGAGTGGGAGAGGGAGAAGCAGGCTTCTCATAGAGCAGGGAGCCCAAGGTGGGGCTTAATCCCAAGACCCTGGGATCATGACCTGAGCCAGAGACAGGCAGTTAGCCACTGAGCTACCCAGGGGCCCAGAGAGGGAGAGTCTTAAGCAGATGAGCACAGAGCCCAACACAGGGCTAGATCGCTACCTGAGCCAAAACCAAGAGTTGGACTCTTAACCAACTGCACCACACAGGTGCCCCGTCTAGAGCCTATCTTTTAAAACACAGGATGGAACAACAGTTACTTCCTTCCATAAGTGCTGAATTTTAAATCAAGTTCTAATTTTTATCATTTATTATATTTTTAGGTCATGTGTCAGGGGTAAGAAATATATTCTTTTTCTGGAATTTGTACTGCCTTTCTTCTAAAAAAGTGTACTAGATAATTTTTGCTGGGTTTTTTGGGGGGGCAGGTTAAAAAAATTCATTTGTATTCAGAGTACTGGGCACTATGTCAGATAATGGACTTGCAAAGATGAATAATTAACATATGCCTCTACCTACCCTCTAAAGAGCTCATAATTTCGTATACCTATGTCTGATACAGAGTTCCACATAAAAACTGAAATTCGTATCTTAGTTATCCTGCACTTCGAAATGAAACTGGCAAACTGCCCTGCTCAAAAATAAAAGTTAATTTCAGTTTCACCCAGAATTTTAGTGTTTATGAAAAATGTTATATTATTCAATTATTTTAAGATACAGTGAATAAATCAGTGGAAAAATAGAGAACACGGAAGCTGCAGGATAATATAAAACACAATGTCTCAGTGAAGAGTGGGTTCTAGGATTAGCTATGCCACCAATAAGGTGGGTTACTAGGTTTAATTGTTCTGACTGCTTCCCTAGAGGAAATGTGAAAATCCTACCTAATTTATTAGGATAGGAGAACACAAAGAATTTATTTAAAAATAGTAAAATCTGGGATGCCTGGGTGGCTCAGTAGGTTAAGCCTCTGCCTTCGTCTCAGGTCATGATCTCAGGGTCCTGGGATTGAGCCCTGCATTGGGCCCTCTGCTCAGCAGGAAGCCTGCTTCCCCCCTGCCTCTCTGCCTACTTGTGATCTCTCTGTCAAATAAATAAATAAAATCTTAAAAAAAAAAAAAAAACTAAAATATTTTTTTTAAAAAATAGTAAAATCTGATGTGTATCAGGCAGTATGGCCACCTGCTTTTTGTTGTTTGGTTTGCTTTTTATTTATTTTCCCCCACTTTGCCAATGATTAGCCAAGCAAATTTGCAAACACATTTTAACTTCTGTATGCCTCTTGGGGTAAAAAGAATGCAGGAAGTAGAGTTAGAAGACCTGAGTTTATATTCAAACCCTCCTACTAACTCTGTAAGGTTAAAAAACAAGCAAATTATTTAACCTCTTTGCACCTTAGCTTCCCAGCAGTAAAATAGGGATAAACTTAACTTACAGAATTATTTCGAAGACAAAATAGAAAATACATGTGAAAACACAAACTTAGAAGCTATTATAAATTAGACATTTTTCTAAAGAAGATAAACAAATGATCCATAACAACATGAAAAGATACTCAACATCATTAGCCATTAGGGAAATGCAAATGAAAACCACAATGAGATACCACTTCACACCCACTAGGATGGCTATTATCAAAAAGACAACATTAACAAGTACTGGAGAAAATGGAACCCTCATACTTTGTTAGTGGACATGTAAAATGCTACAGCAGCTATGGAAAATAGTTTGGCAATCCCTCAAGTTAAACAGTTATCATATGACCCAGCAATACCACATCTAAGTATATGCCCAAGAGAACTGAAAACATGTGCACACACAAAAACTTGTAAATGAATGTTCATAGCAGCATTACTCATAATAGCCAGAAAGTGGAAACAACCCAAACGTCCATCAATGGATGAAATAATCATCAAAATGTGGCATATCCATACAAGAAAGATTATTCAGCCATAAAAAGGAATGAAGTAGTGATACATGCATAATGTGAATAAACCCTAAAACTAAGATGCTAAGACACAAAGGGCCACATATTTGTATGATTCTGTTTATATGAAATGTCCAGGCAAATCTCTAGACAGAAACTAGATCAATGGTTGCCAAGTGCTGGGGAGGAGGAATGAGAGTGATAGCTAATGGGTATCAGGGTTTCTTTTCCGCAATTGAAAATGTTCTTGAACTGGTGATGTTTTGCACTACCTTATAAGTATACTAAAACCGCAGAATTGTATGAGTTAAAAAAGTAAATTCTACAGTATATGAATTATATCTCTATAAAAGAAAACTATTATAGAAATGTAAGTTTCTGTTCCTTTTCATTATTCAAAGTGCTACTTTTCTCAAGAGGCTGTTCCTGTATCCTGGAACAGCTATGAAAGCTCTTTGAAGTTCGATGTTACAAAGATGAACGGTATTTTGGGTAAAGTAAAACTACTAATCATGTTAGAAAAACTTTCCATGGATCAGATTAATTTGGCATAATTTTATTTCTTTAAAAGTAAAGTCCCTATTAATAGCAAGTTTGTTTTTAGGGAGTAGAAAGAGCTTCAAGGAGTTTTTACAGAGTACACCAGAGGGTGGGGGAGGGGGGTGGGATAAGCCAAAATGTTACACCCTTTTCTGCTTTTTTAATTACTGGACATTTACTTTTCAGATATGTCCTTGCCACTGATCAACTAAAACCCAAGTAGATGGAACTTTGCAACCTCTACCACATTCCGTGTTCCAATCTGCTGTCACTCTGCTAAATCCATCACCAGCTTCTAATCTCCATTACTCTTTCTTATTATTATTCTCAGGGCTTAAAATGCTTAACAAACTATTTAAATATAATCAACTCATTCCCTAATGCTGGGGAATTTATAGAGTAAGGCCCAAATTTTAAGACGAAATTTAGTCTAGATTGCCTGAATAAAAACACAGCAAAATGACTTCCTGGAGTTTGGGATAGAAAAACAATCTATAGAGTTGTGTAATGCTAAGTCATTTGGGAATTTTTTCACGTATTGGGTCATGGGGTAAAGAGAGTCACCAACTTTTGTCCACAGAAAGTATTATGTATAAAAGCTTCCTGGTTCTAGAACAAAGAAGCATTTTATTGCTCAAAGCAAAAGTAAGATATTTTCCTTCCATTTAGTATTGTTATACTAAAATAGCATACCAATGAAACCAGCTAGGTAACACCATGACCAAGGTATGTGAACAAAAATAATTTGTTCTTTGTTATGTACTCTTCCTTGGGGCTGGGGGGAGGGGGGAAGTGTTCACACCTAACAAAATACGCCAAAATCAAGCCAAAGAAAACCATATGGATTAACATTTTCCAAAATGGGGGTATTTTCAGTGGCAATTTTAATTTAACCTATGCCAGGATGTGTAACGGGTGTATTTGTCACAGAAATAGGTGCATTAAGAGGTGCAGAAAGAGGTGACCTGTCAAACGGCTGCTACAGAGTTACTCCCTCAACAGCACTTCCAACTTCTGGGGCGATACGCTATCTGTGTATGAGAGAAAGATGTCAAAGCACCAAGAAAACCACTTGCTGTCAGAGCAGCAGCGAGTCCAAACCGTGCATCCCAGGGTGAAATCCCACCCGCACCCTCACGAGCCGGCCAGACTGCGGCTCCTTTCTGCTATCAGTCTACCTAACATATAAAAAATAAATACATAACCACAAATCCTTGCCAACCCTCTTCCTTCCCTTTGTGACTCCTCCAAAGGCTGGAGGGAGGTTAACATCCGGCAGGCCCGGGGGAAGCCAAGACCCACGCCGCGAGGGAGGCATCCAGGAGGCATCCCGAGCCCCGGGGGCCTCGGGACGGGAGTCCCCCACCCACCGGGCAAGGCTGGTCACCGGCCACACAAAGAAGCCGGCCGCCGGAGCTGGTCGCTGGGCTCGCCCCGGGGCCGGGCGCCGCCGCTTGTGGTGCCCGCACGCCGGGAAGACGAGACCCGCCGGAAAATAAGGATTAACGCCCAAACCTGTTGCATGATGCGGGTCCCTTTCACCCATTAATGAACCAGGGCGCTTAGGGGGGAGGGGGCCAGAGCGACCGGGCTCTGAGGGCCGCGGCCGCACCCGGCAGCCAGCGCGGAGGCAGAGGCCGCCCGCGGGGCTCCCACCTCAGGCGCTTTGTCTGCGGTGGAGGCGGCGGCGGGGACGCGGGCGCCCCTCCCTCAGCCGCGCGGCTCCACCGCCCCGCGGCCCGAGCCCAGGAAGAAAGCCGGGCCCGCCGCCGCCACCGCTACCGCCTCCACCCGCCCGCGCCCGCTACCCGGCCGCGGGGCCTGCGCGCTCCTCCCGCCCGGGCCGCCTGGGCCGCGTGGCGGCCACACTCACCTGGCTGGCGCTGGCGCGAGCGCGGGCGACCGACACCTCCGGGGTTGGTGGGGAGGACGCGGGGACGCGAGCGAGGCGCGGACGGAGGCGGAGGGCGAGGCGGGAGGAAGGCGGGCTGGGGGGCGGAGCGGCCCTGGACGGCGGCGGCGGCGGCGACTCCAGCCACTCGCGGCAAATCGCGTCCCGGCCCCTCCGTGCGTCAGGCAGGGGGCGGCGGCGCGGGCGGCCCGGCGACCTCCCCGCACCCGCGGCCCGACCCGCGTCCGCGCGACCCCGCGAGCGCGCGAGAAGCGGCGGCGCAGCGACCCCGCCCGGCGCGGGAAGGGGGCGGGACAGGGAATCCCACAGGAGCGGGGGCGGGGCGAGGAAGGGGCCTTCAACGTGCCCCTGGTGGACCCTGCGAACCTCGCCGGGCCGGGGACTCCGCGCTGCCCAGCCCGCAGTGGTGTAGATAATGAAAGGAGCACTGGAACTGGAGTCTGGAAGCCCGGGCTCAAGGAAAGACCCCTCTACTGGACGGCTTGCAAGTCGTTGCTTTTCTCTGTCCTCATCCTGAAATACGTGGGTTTGAGTACATGGTCTTCAAGATTCTCAAAATTCTGATCCCCACAACTTGAAGAATGAAGGCACCTGGGGGGGAATGGGTCGTAGTGAGGAAGAGCTGGATTCAGGGCATTTGGTTTTCTTCGGGGATCTTTCCATTCAGCCCAAATTTATTCACAAATGACCCTCTGGTAATGGCTACTTCCCCCACCTTCACCAACTCTAGTTATTTTTCTACAAATGTACAGACTTCAGAGTCTTCATTCTCCTGATTTTATTGCGCAAATCATTTTTGTGTCATTTCCTGAATTCAGTTCAAAAGAGTCATCAGCTGATGCACACAAGCTCGGGAGGGCCATATGGTCCCAATCCCAGACCTTCCCTATTTCTCACTTCAGTATCACCTAATTCCATTGATAAAATCTTGCCCTTTCAACAACTAGGCAATCAAATTTCTCCCCACTGAAGTTCTCTGATTTGAAATCCCATGGATGAATTCTTCCTCTTAATTCTGTGACTAATAATCTGTCTCCACTATTTCAACCTCTTTGCCACTCTCTAGGTCCAGCCTTCCCAATTTCACTTCTGCTTCTGTTCCACATGACTGTCAGAATATGCTGCGAAACCAAAGAGCCTCCTTCTTTAGAATTCTTCAGAGGCTGTCCACTTGGACAATCAGGTTCAAGCTAATTACCATGGTACACAAAGCCGTGTATAACCCGATCCCTAGACCTCTTCAGCTCCAGCTCTGACTCCCACATTTACACACAGATACAACAGGCTCTGTCAGTATCTCCATACATTTTCCCCCACCTGAAATCCATTCCTCATTTAACCAGGTGAACTCCTACTATCCTCCAAGATAATAAATGCTTCACTTGCTCTTTAGAATCTTCCCTGACATCCACTCTTTTTTCCACACCCACATGCTCTCCCTATGCACTTACGCTGAATTAGATACTCTCCTTTATGCCTTCCTGCAACAATCTCTTATCTCTTCTCTATGATTGTCCTTAGTACTTTTTTCTTTTTTCCTATTGCTTTGCTTGGTGGTCTTTCGTTACTAGACTGAGTTCCTTAAAAGGATAGATATTTTTGTCTAGTTCATTTTTGGTTCCCAGACATCGCAAAGTGCTCAGCACTCAGAAGTTTCCCTTTAAACATTTGTTGAGGGCTGACGTCATTCCTTCCAGCAAGTAGATGTTGAGCATCTACTCATCAGGAGGGAAATAACAGTACAACCCACAGCCCTTGCCTTGCTTAACCTTCCACAGTATTCTGTTCTTCCTTTACTAGGTGACATTCTCTGCTTATCATTTAAAACCCTCTCTTACTACCACTCACATTCTTTGCTTGTTTTAATAAAGCAAGAGCATGCCAAACAATCCATTACAATAATTCCCAAACATCTCTGCCCTTCCTCTTTCCATATCCTCTAGTTCCACACTGTATTACCCAGTTAGTAGATAAGGGATAACTGCTGCAATAGGGGAAAAAATTAGTTTGTAAAACCAGAGAATGAAGTTTGAATGCCATATTTTCCAATAATTACTGAACTAATGAATGTAGCTCAATCACTTAAATTCACTAGGCCTCGCTTATAACGATCCTTTGGCTCCACGACTAGCCTTCATTTTTAATATTTTGTTATTGAGGTAAGCATGTCCTTCTTTATACAGTGTATGTATAAATTGAGGGACTACCAGATCCTTGGAAAGTAGCTGTGCAGCATAGACTTGAACTCCAAGTGATGGGGAAATACTACTTCACAGCAGTACTCATTTTTGAACAGTCCTTCTAGTCCTTACATTGAACTGAAATGTGTCTCCTTATAAATTTGTAGGTAGTCATGGTATTGTCTTGGTAGGAAATACCTCTGGGTTTAAGTTCCAAAGCAGTGTAGTCAGATCCCAGTTATAGAACCTCTTAGCTGTTAAACTTGGACTAGCACAGAACAACTCCAAGGATGAGTATGTTCAACTCTAAAAGGGAAAAACAATAATACCTTAAACCATTATTACAAATATGAATACAACATATATTAAAGTGCTCAGTGAATCTGAATCTAGTAATGTGTATTGAGCATAGAACAGTCCTATTCCCCTCCATGTATAATCTTCTAAATATTTGAAGCCAGCAACCACAGAACACACCTTTCAACAAGATGCTTCCCTCTCATGCCCCCTTCATCTCCACACACTCTCATCTAAACATAACTTACTGACTCTTAAACTGTGGCATTTGGAACTAAATCCAATAATCCAGGTATGAAGAGGGGAATAGTAAAGTACAATTTTCTACAATTCTATGATTTTTCAATCAGTTTGGTATCATAATAGCATTTTTCTATTACCACACAACTGTTCATAAATGTCATGTGTTGCTGATTTAAAACAAAAATACTCCCAAATCTTTTAGAAGTTTTAATATAGCTATAGCTATAAAACCATATCTCCTTCAGCCTGTATTTGTACAATTTGTTTTTGAAGACCGAGTGCAGATCTTTGCATTTATTCCTCTTAAATATCACTTTGGAGGTTATGTACCAGGAGCCCCTGCCATAATAGAAATCAGTGAAAGGAGAGTAACATTGAAAACAACTTTGAGTGATGGGGGCAAAAGAATCCCAAAAGCCCTTTAAGTAACAAATTCCTCCATTCCTAATTTCTCCCTCACAATTTCCCTCTGGCTTTTTATTAAAAGCCACATTTAAACTTCCCCTAAAATTAAATAACTTTTCACACTCCTCTTGTTTTATTTTTATAATAAATGAATGTTGAAAACACCTTTTATGTGCATGTGTTTCCCACACATTATTCACTGCAACTTCGGAAGAATTCAGTGAAGTAAGTCAGACCAAGGGGCCATTTTACTGAAGCTCAACAGGCTTAGGTAATTTGCTGAACAGTCACTCTGCACCAAAATTGGCTTCTTGGCGGAAACAGCCCCACCCACAGCCCATGCTGAAGGGGAGGCCCCAGGCAGTACCACAGCGCTCTGTAATCCCTGAATCACTGTTGATTACCCCAGCATACAAACACACCCGGGTCACACCCATTCAAAAATGACCTGGGGTGTATGGAAAAAACACTCAATCCCAAAAAAGCTGGTCCAATCAGACCAAATCAGACCAGCTGAATCCAAAAGAAGACACAGATGGTGCCCATGGCTGAGCAGGGCTCTGACAGAATAATGTCAGCCAGTGACTAAACAGAAAACATGTATTCATTATACATTCAACTCATGTATTCAGCAAATATTTATTAAGTATGTCTGGTTTAGGTGGAAGGGATACAGTATGGACAAACGACACAGAAATTCTGCCTCTTCGATCTTGCGTTCTGGTGGATGGGACAGGCAACAAACATAATAAATAAGTAAATCAAAAAAGTATATTAAAAAGTGGTAAGTGTTGAATAAAAATTAGGCAGGAAAGGGGACTAGAAAGTGTAAGGTGTAGGGGTACAGTTTTTAATCACAGGAATAGGAAAGGCTTCACTGAGAAGGTATTATTTGAGCTAAGGCTTGGAGAAGATGTAGCGCTGATCCTGTGAAAAGGTCTGGGTGGCTCAGTTGTTAAGCATCTGCCTTCAGCTTAGGTCATCATCTCAGGGTCCTGGAATGGAGCCCTACATCGGGCTCCTTGCTCATCAGGAAGCCTGCTTCTCTGTCTCCCACTCCTCCTGCTTGTGTTCCCTCTCTCCCTATCCCTCTGTCAAGCAGATAAATAAAATCTTTAATAAGTAAGTAAAAAGACACAGATAGCTGAAGCTGAGGGAAGCAACTGTAGTGGGCTGATCAGGAAGCAGACAATAAAACAATAGCAAAATTAGGCAATGCAGAGAGCAGGGCATTCAAAACCCATGTGGAAGATTTTTAACAACCAAATGATCAGGGCACCAACGCACATGGACTAGACCAGAGCCTTTGCTGACGAGGTCTTCCTATCTACCTTATCTATCTATCCATCTATGTCTCTATCATCTATCTATCTTTCTATCTACATATACTTTTTATTTTATTTTTTTTTAAAGATTTTATTTATTTATTTGACAGAGAGAAATCACAAGTAGACAGAGAGGCAGGCAGAGAGAGAGAGAGAGGGAAGCGGGCTCCCTGCTGAGCAGAGAGCCCGATGCGGGCCTCGATCCCAGGACCCTGAGATCATGACCTGAGCCGAAGGCAGCGGCTTAACCCACTGAGCCACCCAGGCGCCCTACATATACTTTTTAAAGATTTTATTTACTTATTTGACACAGAGAGAGCAAAACGAGGGAGCAGCAGGCAGAGGGAGAGGGAGAAGCAGGCTCCCCGCTGAGCCGGGAGTCTGATGCAGGGCTTGATCCCAAGACCCAGGGATCATGACCTGAGCCAAAGGCAGATTTAACTACTGAGCCGAGCAGGCACCCCTCTCTTTATATTTTTTAAACTCTACACTACACGTGGGGCTTGAACTCACACTCCAAGATCAAGAGTCACTTGTTCTATGGACTAAGCCATCCAGGTACCCCCCCCCCCCCACAATCCATGTATTTTTGTTTTGTTTTAGGGTTTTTTGTATTTTTTTGTTGTGTTTTTGTTTAGTTTTCACAAATCTATATTTTTTTTGTTAGTTTCACAGGTAAAATTTAGTGATTCATCAGCTGCATGTAACACCCAGTGCTCCGTACATCAGGGGCCTCCTTAATGCTCATCACCAAATTATCCCTTTCCCCCACCTCCAGCAACCCTCAGTTTTTTATTTTTTATTTTTTTTAAGGATTTTATTTATTTATTTGACAGATAGAGATCACAAGTAGGCAGAGAGGCAGGCAGAGAGAGAGAGAAGAGGAAGCAGGCTCCCTGCAGAGCAGACAGCCCGATGTGGGGCTCGATCTCAGGACCCTGGGATCATGACCTGAGCCAAAGGCATTGGCTTAACCCACTGAGCCGCCCAGGTGCCCCAACCCTCAGTTTCTTAAAACGTCCCGCAGGTGATTGGGATGTTCAGCAGAATGGGAACCCCTGCTCTACCAACTGTTGTCTTGGATTCCGAACACTCTTTAAATTCTGTGTTCCAGTTGGCCCAACCCAGTGTGTATCCCGCTTTCCCATTGTTCAACTTTTCTGTTATTCCTGGGTAGCCTGATACCCACAGCTGAGTTTCAGTTTTTCTAATTTGCACATGTATTCTTTACGAAGGAACAAGAACCAAATCCCAACCCTATTCCCTGAGGTCACATGTTTGCATTTTCAGAATTTTGTAATCCCGAATTGCCTAACATACCACAACCACAAAGCCAAGAAATGGTGGTGCTGAAACCGTAGCCCTGGGTTACTATTCTCTGTGCTGCAATGCTCACCTTTAGGGGCAGAACAAAAATGGAAGTTTGGGGATATTTCTTTAACATTTCCATATCAATATTTGAAAAATTGCCAAAATGTTATATTTTAAAATCTTAAGGTGTATAACATTTGTTTTAAGAATGTACCTGTAATGTATTACTGAATTTTTAAGAAAAATATTTAATAATTTTATTTAAAAAATAGTTTGAGGACTCAATTTATCAGTTTTTACAATTGACATTGTAATTCAAAGCTCAAATTTTCTCTCACTAAGGAAGTTAAGACCTGTTTTTCTTTTTGTTTTTAATATACTTTCATGGTCCTGAAGTTATTTAAATAACACTTTGTTAGTTAACAAAACATCAAAGACTAGAATTTATTAATATAAGCTGAAAGCATTTGAATATTTGTAGGATCATCTGTGTGTAAGTAGATGTGGTACATAGTTTAGGCATAACACAGATTTGTCTCTTAAACATCAGTAGTGCTTTAAAACTATTAGACCTAATAGAAAATGAAATAAAATTTCAGACCAAGGGAAGGTTCTAATTTCAGCAATTTACTGTCACTCTTAATTAACATAAACTTTGTAATAGAGATTAGCAAAGGAGGCCAAGTTAAAAACAAATTGCTTAGGTAAATTGCTTTAAATGCTCCTGGCAACATACAAGACATTACATAATAAAATACAGTAAACTGACTATGCCAATTTTTATTGTTCTCTCCAATAAATTTTCTTCCAATAAGTACCGTTGTCACTCTCTTATATTCTCAAATAGGTGTCCCTGAGTCAGAATTCTTCAGTTGCTAGTACCAGAGCCAATTTCAACTGGATTGAGATGAAGGGGTGGTGAATTTTCTGGAACAATCCTGTGGATTTTCTGGAATAAGAGTGAGGTAGCTCAAATACACTAAAGGAAGAACTGCATTTCTGGGTGTTCGAGTAGGCAGTTAGGTCCTAATGATGAGGGAGCAGGAGGCTGGCTGAGGACAAAGCAAAAGCTGGCGCCACTCCTCACAACCCGGGGCAGTAGTAGCTCTTCCTGCCCACGGATCCTGTCCCCGTGCTTTAATACACCACCATTTTGCACCAAAGATGTCTTAAGAATTCTTTCTTTAGTCGTCAGCTCCGAACCTCACCCCACCGAACCTGACTTAGGTTCTGGGACTTCATCACTAACAGGATACGCGGAGGCCAGCAACAAGGAAACCATGGCCAACTATCAGGAAGGTCAGAGGCCTGTCCTGGCAGCACTTCACAAGAGCCAGATCAAAGCAGACAGGCCTAAGATGGTGGGTACCGTGACAGGAAACCCCTGCCCAAATAAGGAAGAAAAAGTATGGAAACCTTGCTTCCAAGAAATCCCAGCCCCAAGTAATGAATATTCCACCCTCTAATTAACAACCTTCAGTAAAAGATAGAATCCCAGCCCTGAGGGTGTGCAGCTTTCTCTCTCACGGACTCTTGCTCTCTAGAGTTTGCCAGCTCTCCCATCTCCAAAGTGTACTTCAGCTTTAATAAACTTTCACATTTGTGTCCCTCATTTGCTACACTGTGTGTCCTGTCCTTGAATTCTTTCTCATGACAAGACCAAGAACCTTCTGCGATATCTTTGGGACAGCCTGGATTGAGACCTCAGAACCCAGGGCAAGGGTCTGGGTTCTCCCCAGTTCTCCTGTCAACATGGGGACCTCTGAGACCAGAGCAGAGAGCCAAGAAAGGCAGCATCTTTCTCAGCCCCTTCTGTGAGACCTGTTTCTCTGTGACTTGCCTTCCTTCTGTCCAGCTGCAAACCAGTCTGTTTTAGACCATGTGGAGAAGAGCCCCAGTTGCACGGGGTGTATAACCTCAGCTTGCGGACACTTCATGTAGAAAACTGTCAAGAGTTGCTGATGTTTTGAGTCACACAAATATTCAAACACTCAACAGTAAAACAGGTCTGGCCTAAAGGGCAGCTCCCTCTAGGGGAGGAAATCTCCTAAGAAGTTAGTGGCATTTCCAGAACAAGGGAGAAAGGAATACCAGGCCAGTCAAATTATAGGTATTCACTGCAAAACAAAATGTCTGCTAAGCTCACACTAATAAGATGATTTTTTAAAAAAAGATTTTATTTATTCATTTGACAGACAGAGATCACAAGTAGGCAGAGAGGCAGGCAGAGAGAGAGGAGGAAACAGGCTCCCCATTGAGCAGAGAGCCCGATGTGTGGCTCAATCCCAGCCCCCTGGGATCATGACCTGAGTTGAAGGCAGAGGCTTTAACCCACTAAGCCACCCAGGTGCCCCCCAAAAGATGATTTTTATGAAATTTTCTTACCTACTCAAATCTTAAAATTGTATGTAAATTACATCGAGTCTCACTATTTAATATTTTTAAAAATATATTATTTATTTATTTGACATACACACACACACACACACACACACACACACACATACACACAGAGGGAACACAAGCAGGGGGAGTGGGAGAGGGAGAAGCAGACTCCCCACTTAGCAGGGAGCCCAATGCAGGGCTTGATCCCAGGACCCTGGGACCATGAGCTGAACCAAAGGCAGCCACTTAATAACTGAGCCACCCAGGCACCCCTCACCATATAATATTAAGAACTATACTCAAGTACCCTTTTTCTGGTTTGTTGATGCTACTTTAAAACCCTAGGCTAGAAAAATCCTTCAGTCTATTCATGATTATGGTAGGAAATTACAATTTCACTTGATCAGAGCATTTTTAGTTATTACATTTTAAGTCGAAAAAATTTAGATCTAAAAATATTTTATTCAAAGCTGAAGAGGTAAAAGCACTTGATTATCAAATTCAATCAGCACAGTGAAATAGGTCTCATTTAAAGAGTATTAGTTAAGTTACAGAGAGAGTTCTTTAGTTTCTGTAACATGGTGTTTCAATATGGGGCTAGGTCCTAGTTATTAGGAAGACAGAAAAGAATGTTAAAAACAAGCTTGGTCCAAGTCATAAGGTCTACTTTGTTTTTCTAATGTGCTCTAGTCATCAGCCTGAATACAAAGGTCAAGAACATTTACCTCAGCCATCAAGCAACGTATTCTGCTCTAGACTCTAAAATCAGAAGCCAGAGACCAAAGTCTTCCTTCCTAGCTTCAATTCTCCTGTGGTCAGAAACGGCTCTCTTGTTTATCTACACTTAAGAAAAAAATCCTATGTTCATGAGCAAAACAGGGACAAACCACATTTAAAAATAATCTCCACCCATCGTCAGGCTCCCTCCACTCTGTCAACGTCTCCAGCTGCTCTGGAGAGGTGTGTGACATGGGTCTGCGAGCCCAGCAGCTGAATGAAGCTCAGGAGAAGTCCCGTTGCATAAAGTCAGAGGAGGCTCTGCCAACACAAAAGCAAAGAATTGATTTGGTTGTGGGATAAAGTGGAAAATGGAAAGAATTGCCCTTTGTATCAGTCCAACTTTTCCTCCCCTTCTGAACAAAACATTATTATGTAACAAAGAGCCTTTAAACAATTTCTTTCTTTTTTGAATTGGCAACTTGACAAACACAGATTGTGTCATCCTGGGTTACAGCCACTTCTTAGGGTGTGGAGTTACTTGATTCCGGCACTGTGGATCAGTGTGCCCAAAACATGTGACACAAGCTAGGTCCGTGGCTCGCTGATAGTATCTGAAATTTAGGGGAAAAAAGGAAAGCTTCTTTCCCTTTCAAAACTTGAAGAAAGGGAACCACAGAGCGAGCCCTGGTTGATCCTTTTATTTCAAAACCTTAACTTCCATATACTAATTATACAAATAAACCAAGAAGAATGTTCTATCATCATTCTGAAAGAGGGGGAAAACTATAGTCCAGAGTTCTCCATTGAGATGATGGCAGATTTGGGGCAAGAGCTGCTGCACTTGCTGAACTTAGCCTCCTGAAAGATGATCCTAGATGTCACAACTGTACAGAAATCTTGCTTAGAACCTTCTGAGGGAGAGTGTCCTACTCTGGAACAGCATCTGGAGATGGTGCTCCTGGTTGTATCCCAGTGTGACATTTTAATATCATATGACCAACTTTTAAGCATTTTGCTTGGAAAAAAGTTGTGCATGAACAGAAACATGAGAGATGTTGAAGGATTAATTTGTTCATGAAATAAGAATTCAGTGCCAGTGTCGCTTTAGGGACCTGGAGACAATGATGAGGACACTGGGAGTTTGCTCTTGGTCTGACTGGGGGACAGGAAACCAACCAAACATTCAAAGCAACATGCTACATAGTTGTCATTAAATTCTACATAAAATGCTACCAAGAGACACAGGAGTCACTGCCAATGTGTCTAGTGAAGATTTCATGGGGGCCTTGATGCTTAAACTGAGGTTAGTAGAGTCAGCGCTGTCTAGGCTGGGAGAAGGGAGAAGAAGCAGAAGAGTGTATACAGTGGCTGCAAGGCTCTGAAAAAACATGCCATTTGGTGGGGTATTTCGAGTATTCTTGCTGTGGCTGCATGAGCAGAGGGTCATTTAAGGCAGGGAAATGTGGGTGGGGGGTGGAAAATTCAATAGCCTGCGAGCCGAGTAGGTGATGTAAATGATTGAAGAAGGCTGGCAGGTCTGGGTACAAAAGTATTTGCCGTGAGTGCCTGAGCAGATGGCTCACTAGAGGACACAAAACCTCTAAAAAATATTGCACGGAATTATACTTACCTCTCCAAATGTGAGAGATTGCCTGTTCCCATAGCCTTGCCAAGATGAGTACTTTTGATTCATTAAACCAATATTTACTAAATGCCTTCTATTGTGAGCTATTCGTATTAAGAATTGAGGATACAGCAGCAAATAAAACAAAAATTCCTATTCTCATGGAACTTACATTCTATGAGGGGCACACAGACAAAATAAAGAAGTAAAAGTTGTGGCTGTTGGATAAATGCTATGGAGAAAAATAAAAGAGGGACAACCTATAGAGAATGGGAGATAGGTTGGATTTTAGGTATAATAATCAGGAAAAACCTCAGACATTAAACAGAGACTAGAGGATGTGAAATAGGGAGCTATGCAGACATCTATAGGAAGAGCATTTCAAGCAGAGGAAACCATCAATCAAAGGCCCTGAGGAGAGATCACACCTGCCTGGGAAGGGAGGTTAAGGGGAATGGGAAGAGAGGGAGAGATTGCGTAGGATCTTTTAGAGAATTGTAATGATCAAGGCTTTTGTTCTGAGCAAATTAAAAAAGCTTCCAGTGATTTTGAGCAGAGAAGTGATAGGTGGGCTTTGTATTTTTTTAAAGACTCTTTGAGGCTGCAGTGTGCAGAGCTGAATGCCTTGAGGGAAGGGTAGAAACAGAGAGCCGCTGGGGGGTGAGAGCTACTGCTCAGGACAGACAGAGGGTGGCTCGGCCCAGGAGAGGGCAGCAGAAGTGGTAGGAAGTGGCTGGATTCTAGTTATATGTTAAAGGTAGAACCCCAGGACTTCCTGATAGATTGTCTGTGGTGTGTCAGAGAAAAAGAGGGATCCAGGGATAACTGTGGTGTTTTTGGTTTAAGTGATTAGAACAATAATATTCCACATACTTTGGGGAAAACTGTGGGGTTAATCAGTTTGGGCTGGAAGATTGGGAAAGGAAGCTTAATAATTTGGTTTTGGAAATGTTACTTTAAGATACATATCAGACAATAAGACTAGATTTGAAATAAGCAGCTGGATATGAGTCTGGAGTTAAAGGAAGAGGTCTGAACTAGAAATATGCATTTGGAATTTTTTGGAGTAACCTCTCCAGCAAATGAGGTTGGAGAAAAACCAGGAGAACATGGGAATTAAGTAAAAGTATCTCAAAAAGGAGGGAGTGATTGGGGTACCTGGCTGGTGCAGTCAATTAAGTGTCCAACTTTTGGTTTCGGCTCAGGTCCTGACCTCAGGGTCACAAGATAAAGCCCAGCGTCAGGCTCCACACTGAGCAAAGAGTCTACTTGACTTTCTCTCTCCCTCTCCTCTGCCCCTTCCCCCATCTCTTTCATAAATAAATAAATCTTTAAAAAAAAAAAAAAAGAGGGACTGATCAATTTTGTCAAATGCTACTAACAGGGCAAGTTAATCAGTCAGGGTTCCCTGTGAAACAGAACCAATAGGAAGGATAGATAGATAGATAGATAGATAAATACATAGATAGATATTGTATCACATCTAATGCTGGGGGAAATGTCAGGCCTTTGTTCTACTCAGGCCTTTAACTAAATAGATGAGGCCCATCCACATTTACGGAAGGCAGTATGTTTTAATCAAAGTCCACCAACTGGGATGCTTGGGTGGCTCAGTGGTTAAGCGTCTGCCTTTTGCTCAGGACATGATCCCAGGGTCCTGGGATTGAGCGCTGCATTGGGGTCCCTGCTTAGTGGGGAGCCTGCTTCCCCTCTCCCACCACCCCTGATTGTGTTCCTTTTCTCACTGTATCACTCTCTGTCAAATAAGTAAATAAAATCTTTTTTTAAAAAGTCCACCAGTTTGGGGCACCTGGTGGCTCAGTGGGTTAAGCCTCCGCCTTTGGCTCAGGTCATGATCCCAGGTTCCTGGAATCGAGCCCCGCATTGGGCTCTCTGCTCAGCAGGGAGCCTGCTTCCTCCTCTCTCTCTGCCTGCTTCTCTGCTTACTTGTGATCTGTCTGTCAAATAAATAAATAAAAATCTTAAAAAAAAAAAAGTCCACCAGTTTATTTATTTATGTATCTACCTATTTATTTGTTTATTTAAGGAGGCTCCATGCTTAGCAGTGGGGGTCGAACTCTTAAAACTAAGATCAAGAGTCGCACATTCAATGACTAAGCCAGACAGGCACCCCCAAAGTCTACCAATTTAAATGTAAATCTCATCCAAAAACATTTTCACCAAACGTTCAGAAAAATGTTTGACCAAATAGCTGGTCACTCTACCTCAGCAAAGACAAAACATAAAAATAATTGTTTCACAGCAAGTGAAACAAATCTGAGAAGTAGCTATTTTATTTAGCAACATGGAGGTTATTCGCAACCTTAGGGAGCACTTTGATGGAATGGTGGGAGAAGAAAACTTGACTGAAAGGAGTTCACAAGAAAATGAGAGGAGGTCCCCTTCTAGGGCAAACCATAAATGCCATGTATTCCTGGGGGAAGGAAAACACAGTGAGCTATCAGCCCCTGGGGCTGTCCTGGTTGGGGAGCGTCCAGAGAAAGAGCCTTTGGGCAAGATGGACAACTAATGGAAAGCAGTTCTCTCATGAAGCTAGAGATCTAGAATGGGTAACAGTCGTCCCAGGTCACTACTGAGGTATTTGGCTTCTCCAAGGAGAAGAAGAGTTTTGGAAAAACATATCTTCAATGTATTAATATCAACTAAATGAGAGGTACTTCTCATTGGGTATGAAAAATATACAAGCAAGCAAATTTTGAGCATATCAGAAAAAATAAACAGCAAATCTACCCCCAGGGATTTCAGATATACCGGACTTAGCAGACAAAAAATAGGAAAAAAAATTATGAAATGTTTAAAGAAATAGAAGAAGAGCAAGTAATAAGAGGCCCTCCTGTAAGATAAGACATATTTGAAAACAAACCAATAAGGCTTTTAGAAATTAAAAAATAAAATTGTTAAACAATCTTAATTGGTTAAAACACTTATTAGGCATAGCTGAATAAAAATATTGGTAAATTAGATGCCAGATCTGAAGAAATGATACAGAATGCAGTACAGAAGATAAGCAGTTGACAAATATGAAAGATTAATAGCTATGGAAATAGTCATATGAGGTTACTAGGGAAAGAGAAAGAGAAAGCCCATTTGCTCCCTATACCTAGCACCAGGCAGGGAAGCAGAAGATAAAACACATGTAGTTCATACACACCAGCACTGAGCCACCAAATTTTAGATTTTAGATTGATCTGATTTCTATTTCCTTTTTGGGGGGAAGTTGGCAGGGAGTTGAGAAAATGGCGGAGCCAACAGGAGTTTCTCCTCCCAGCTACCAGTCATAAATGTGATGTGTAAACAGCAGAGCACTTAAAGTGCACCCGTTTTAAGGAAGGACTACAATCTTCCTGTACAACTAATCTTGCCATGTGACATCAGAATTGTCTTGTGGGTAGTTTCTTCTTCTGTGCCTATAAGCATACTTAAGTTTCTATCTATTTATAAAAACCCAAATTCAAAGAATTCTTTCAAGCTATTATCTTTGCTTTCCCTTCCCATTCAGTGACAAATTTCTTGGGGAAAAAATCAACTAGACTTAAAGTGATTATTTGATCACAATTCATTCATTACTTCTGCTCCCTACTTAACCTCCTGAAATAGCTCTCTTAAAGTTAACAGTGACTACTTATCATGTCCAATGAATTTTCTTCCTCCCTTCCATGTTATAGTACTTGATACTGTTGAGCACTCATTTCCTTCTTTTAATCAGCAAACCTTTACCCAATTCTTACTAATCTATACATAGGCCCTGGAGACAAAAAGATCAAATGGTTCTCTGATGTCAAGTGGTTTCCTGTCTACTTATCAAAAAAGACAAGTGCACAACGAAGTGAAATAAAACACTAAAGGAAAAAGTGCGACCATGAATGAGAGCATGTTCATTTCCACCTGAAGAAGTAGGGACAGGTTTGCCACCTGGATCTTCTTGAAAGAATGTGGATAGGCGAAGACTATGGCATCATTTGAGGCAGAGGAGCACATGAGCAAAGGTATCGAGGCATAAAGCATCCAGGTATGTTGCTGGAACCACAAATAGCTCAATATACTTGGGACAAAACAACCAAAATTGGCATTAAGTTAAAATGACAGGGGATGAAAAATCATGGAAGGCTTTGAACCCATTCGAAGGAGCATGGACTTTATCTTATGGGCACTAATGGGGATGCTAAAGGCATTCTTTTTTTCTTTTTTTTTTTTCCATCCTCTTACTGTATTTACAATTTAGAAATAACCCTCTTACAGAAGATAGAGGCTGGATTAGGAAGTTAGGAAACTTTTCAGTTCTGAGTGAGAAAGGGTAAGGGTCTGAACTAAGATGGGTCAGGCAAGTGTGAGAGATGGTGAACTGAGTGAATGACAGTCCCATCAGGAGAGAGAGGAGCAGGTTTTAAGAAGATGCTCTCAGAGATGAGGCGTGTGGGATGGTTGGCATCCCAAAAGATGTCTACTCCAACTGATGACCATGTATTACTTTTTGGCCCTCTTGATTTTGTTATTTTTATAATACTGATTATTTTCCTCATTATAAAATATATAACTTTCATTGCAGATGACTTGAAATATCTTGCAAAGTAAGAAAAGCCACCAGATCTTATATAATATCTACATCTGATAATCTAGATATTACAAAACATTCTAAAAGTATGAACTATGCATATTGTACATTCTTCAAAATCTGTTTAATATCCTATATAGAATGTTATACCCTGCTTTTAAAATTTAATTATATACTAAAAGCACTATTCTGCCTGAGATAATCTTTGAATATATCACTTTAATAACTGCACAGTGTTTTATCCTATGAATGAACTATATTTCCCTATGATGAACATTAAGATTGACTTCTGTTTTGCTATCAGATATAATGTTGTGATAAACATCCTTGCATATAACATTAGATTACTCTGATTATTTCCTTGGTAGAAATTCCTGGCTCAGTCAGTTAAGCATCTACTTTCGGCTCAGGTAATGATTCCAGGGTCCCGGGATCAAGCCCTGCATTAGGCTTAATGCTCAGCAGGGAGCCTGCTTCCCCCACCCCTGCCTGCAGCTCCCCCGATTGTGCTCTCTCTCTCTCTCTCTCTGTCACATAAATAAGTAAAATTTTAAAAAAATTCCTGGAAGTGAAATTAGAGTGTTAAATTTATGTACAATAATAAAATCTCCTGATACATATTGACAAACTGTTTTTCAAATGCACTGTCCCAATTGATGTTCCCATTAGCCCTGAGAATTGCACTGATTTTTTTTTCTTTTCTAGGTGTAGAGACAAAGATTTCTTCTTTTAATTTTTATTTCCAGAATTACAATTTAATATACTTATTATAAATTCATATTTTCTTATTTTGTGAATTGTTCCTTTATGTTTTTGGATTATTTTTCTATTAGAAATTTTTTTCTTGAGTTGTATTAGTTCTTTTTTTTTTTTTTTTTTAATATTTCATTTGTTTATTTATTTGGGGGGATGAGGAGCAGAGGGAAAAGGACAAGCAGACTCCATGCTGAGCGCAGAGCCCCATGTGGGGCTCAATCCCCCAACCCTGAGATTATGATTTGAGGTGAAATCAAGAGTCGGATGCTTAAGCAACTGAACCACCCAGGAATCTCTAATTCTTTATATATTAAGTATATTGATCCTTTTTGTCTGACTTTTTTTTTTACAAATATCGATATATGTAGTTTTAGAATTATTTTATAGCTATATTTATTTACTTTTTCATTTGGAACCTTTGCTTTCCTTTCAAACACTTTTCTTTCGGTGTCTGTGATACTGTTTGCCCTGTTTCCTATTTCTCAGTCTAATTCTC